>NC_085844.1:59872940-60515856 GCF_035594765.1 Anolis carolinensis
ATTTGCCCACAACTGTTTATCGTTACAAGACATTTTTGTTGCAATTCAAAAAAAAAAAATCTAAGTAATGTCCTTGATTGACAATCCAGTGAATGGACAATGAGTAATTAAAGCTCGTTGATTTTACAAAAGATGTTCAAGAGATATGAACAAGAGATTAGGATGAAAAAAAAACTTCTACAAATGTGTGCAAGCTATGAAGTACCCCAAAAGTCTTAATTAGGTCAGTAGACTCCACAGGGGCTAGATAAATAAATAAATAAATAGGAATCAACACAAGTGCCTTCATTTTTGGACTGTCTATGTGAGTATGACCATGGAGATTATTAGGAATCATTTGTCCACCGCAATGCTGCTTAGGCAAAATAAGTAAAGTTTCCAAACTTTGGTTGTTCTATACCAGTGGTGTTAAACATATGGCATATGTGCCAGAAGGGGCGCACAGCACACTCTCTCCTGGCAAGCGTGCCATCCCCCATCTCGTCCCAGCTTGCTCACCCACCTGCCTGCTTCCCATCCCACCCCCACTCACTTGACTGCTTGCTTGTCCCCCCCACTCGCTTACCTGTTCGCCATCCCACTCACTGACCTGCCCACTAGCTTGCTCAGCTGCATTCCCCCGCCTTCTTGCTCATCTGCACCCCACTCCCTCACCCACGTGCTCACACCCCCTGCTCACTCGCTTGCTTGTCCCCCTGCTTGCCTGCCACCCACTTCCTCACCCATCCTCCTTGCTTGCCCCCCTACAAGATCACCACCCCAAGTGCCCCCCCCCCCTTAGGTACTCGATCTCTAAAAGGGTTGTCATCACTGCCCTAGACTAAAGAATGCCCAAAGTGGCAACTAAATAATTTCCTTCCTCCGTAGTATCTGGTAAAGCTCACCTGTTTCCTCAACTTACAACATTCAGTATTTCTCTGCCAGGACTATGTATGCATTTGTCAGTATGCTGTATATTATTTTACATAGATTTTCTGTATTTCTATCTGGATATCTCATTTTACAGTTGTATTTCTCCATCCTTCCCCTGTGTATTTGTTTGTATTATATTGCATATCTTTGGTAAAACTCTCGTTTCTGTTCTTTAACATCGAAAGAACCATATACGCTGATGTCAGTGTATCAATTATTGATGATTGTCATAACTCACCCGCTGGGTGACTCAGATGAGGAGGAGGCAGATTGTCAGGAATCTGCACTTCTTAATAGTGTGACTTTCCCAGAGTCCAAAGGGATGGGGGATGGGACAGAGGGAGACCTTGCTCTCTAGCAGGACTTGGCAGAGGCTGCACATGACATGATGGAGGAAGACACTGACCAATTTAGGCACTCATTAGGCACCAGTGGTCTTGAAGGAGCTGATCATAAATATCCCAGCAATCTTCTCTCACCCTTAGTGCTGACAACTGTCTTGACTTGGCTGTACTCTCTCACATTCCTGTCTTGTCTTGACCCTGGGTTGGCTACCTTTTGACTTATTCTGTTTAGTCCCTCTTGGCTCATGTATCTGGAATTCTGACCTGCTGATACAACTTTTGGACCATCTATAGACCACCATCATGGATCTCCCTGCATCTTGCTGAGATAGTCTATAGGGCTTACCCAAACTGGACTAACAACTCAATATTTTCTACACACCAACCACACGCTTCCTTGGGCACGTGCTGTCTCATTTCAGGATAATAATGTGATGTAATAATAATATTAGGAGGGTTAGGCCCGGGCTGTGGCACAAGCTGGTGAGCAGCCAGCTGCAGCCAGCTGAGACCAATCACTCTGACCAAGAGGTCATGAGTTCGAGGCCAGCTCGGAGCCTGCGTTTGTCTTTGTCTTTGTTCTATGTCAAGGCATTGAATGTGTGCCTTATATGTGTAATGTGATCCGCCCTGAGTCCCCTTCGGGGTGAGAAGGGCGGAATATAAATACTGCAAATAAATAAATAAATAAATAAATAAATAAATAGGTAGAGTATTGTAATGCCCTATGTGATGTTATGGAGCCCCCAGTGGCATAGCAGGTTAAACCGCTCAGCTGCTGAACTTGCTAACCAAAAGGTCAATGGTTCAAACCTGGGGAGTGGGGTGAGCTCCCGTTGTTAGCCCCAGCTGCTGACAACCTAGCAGTTCAAAAACATGCAAATGTGAGTAGATCAATAGGTACCACTCCAGCAGGAAGGTAACGATGTTCCATGCAGTCATGCTGGCCACATGACCTTGGAGGCATTTACAGACAACAACGGCTCTTCAGTATAGAAATGGGGATGAGCACCAACCTCCAGAGTCAGACATGACTCGACTTAATATCAGGGAAAAACTTTTACCTTTATTTTATGTGATCTTACAGACTGGCAGATGAATTGTGGTTGCTATTTCCAACAGTGGCTATGCATTTGGTCCTGCCTCTGCAGTATCCTGGGGATGTGCACTCTGTCCCCACCCTCTCAATGTAGCCCTTGTAATGATGTTGAGCAGCAAAGCATGATTGCGGGTCCATCTTTATCAGGTTCCTTAGTCCCAATGGAAAGTTCATAATTGTGTTCAAGTCTTCTGAGTTGAACCTTCTAGTCTGACACAGCAGCTTAAAAACTGTCTGAACTAAGAATGGATGGGAATCATGTACAATTGGAACCACCCTGCACTCATGAGTAGAATGTACCCTCATGAGCTGAATTCCTATCTCTATATATAAAAGGCTTTTGGCATCACGGCAACTCACAAAACAACAAAAACCAACGCCCCGCAAGCTCTAAAATAGGCAATACAATCCATCAACCCTGCCTCCAGTAAGATACAACACAATCACACAAAAAACACAATCACAACACCAAAAAAAGGCCAAAACCCACAACAGGCAATGTACGCATGCGCGCAGAACTCAAAGTATTTTTCGGGACACCATGGCTTCCCAGGATCAGCTCGCTCCCTCTCTCAGGTCCCCCTCCTTCTCTGCGAACCCTTACCAGATGCCTCCTGGCCTTTTCCCGGCAGGCCCCGGCCCCTTCCTTCTGGCCATTCAGGCTGCACCCGGTCTCCTCCAGGACCTCGGGGCCCACACCTTCCTGCACCCATGGGCCTCCCTATCATCCCTCCACCGCTGGACCTCCTGGCCCCACCCCCTTCATGGCATTCCAACTCCCAGGGCCATATCGGTGTCCATGGGCTTTCCGGCCTTCCCTTCCAGGGCCAGAAAAGGAAAAGAAAAAGGTAAGCAAGGGTCTCCTCCTCCTCCTGCTCTCTCTCTTCCTTTGGAAGAATTACCGCTCCCCCTTCGGCCGCCCCATAGGGGCAAAGGAAGAAGAGGAAAAGGAGGACGAAGGGGAGGAAGAGGGAAGGGGAATGGGCTTCCCGAGCGGGAGGAGGGAAGGGAAGCGGGGGGGTCACACTCCCTCCCCCCTCCAAACAAAGTATAAACAAAGGCAAGGAAAGACCTGACAATAGAACACAAGGTTGGGAAACAACGAAAATCAGGACGAGGAATTACAGGAGGGGCTTTCTTCGGGAGGGGGCTACCATGGGAGGGAACTTCTACTATTCTTATTCTTATTGCCATGCTTTCTATATTTTGTAATATATATATAAAATACAAAATAATAAATACAGACAGACATTGGAGCTGCAAGGATATTCAGTGCAATTCAACCAGACCAATAAAAGATTAACCTTTGTAAAAGGTGACCAGGCTTTGAAACAGTGATACTACTCTGAAGCTGACCAACCAAAGATTTCCCCTAGGTAGCAAGCACCCAGGCTTTGAACCACCAAGGCTATTCATTACAATTCTACCACCCCCAAAAAACATTCCCCTAAAAGGCAACTACCTAACCTTCCAAGCAGCAAGCCTATTCCTTTCTATTCCACATCACCAAACAAGGATTCACATAAGAAAATGGCCAGGCTTTCAGGCTACAAAGCTATTCACTGTTATTCCACCTACCTAACAAAGAATTCCCATACGCCACAGCAACGCGTGGCCGGGCACAGCTAGTCTGAATATAAAGCTAAAAAAGTACAGGAATTGGTAACTGAAGGGGAAAGAATTCCAAATTAAAATTATTTGTCCCTTTCTTCCACTTTTTTGGTAAGAAAAATAGTGTGCAATCTTTCCCCATAGTAACAATTCTGTTCTTAATCATTCATTTAACCTATATATAAATATAAAAAGTTAGATTTCATCCTGAAAGATTGCCAGTTAAGGTATCATATCTTTTTTCCAATGTAATTTATGTCACTATCAGGTATCAAAAAGATAGTGTACAGATGACAGAAGAATAAGTAATAAAATACAGTGTCAGTCTACTATATTTTATGAGGCTTTCAAGAAACCAAGAGACAAAAGTGATTTTGTGTCTGAATCTTATACATTTTAATAGAAGAAAAGCACTGTGACCTGAACCCTATTGTTAGTCTCAACTAGAGTAGATTCATTGATACACAGAGCCGGCCCAAGGTAGTTTTCAAGTGTAGGCAAACAGAATTTTTGCGCCCCCCCCCCCCAAACCAATCACTGAAAAATAAAAGCGTTGGATAAGCAAAAATGTTGGATAATAAGGAGAGATTAAGGAAAAGCCTATTAAACATCAAATTACATTATGATTTACAAATTAAGCACCAAAATATCATGTTTTTAAAACAAATTGACAGAAAAAGCAGTTCAATACATGGTAATGTTATGTAGGAATTACTATATTTGCGAATTTAGCACCAAACATTGAACTGGGATATAGGGCAGTGTGGACTCAGATAACCCATATTAAAGCAGATATTGTGGGTTATTCTGCCTTGATATTCTGGATTATATGGCTGTGTGCCATATAACCCAGAATATCAAGGCAGATCATGCACATATTTATGAGACACATATGGTCCCTGCATATTTTATGTGTGTGTGTGTGTGTATATATATATATAAACACACAATGTGAAGAATATGTGGAAAGGTAGATAGATAGATAGATAGATAGGGAGCCACAGCGGAGGAACCTTCCTGGGAGCAAGGCCTAATAATGATGATAATAATAATAATAATAATAATAATAATAATAATAATAATAATAATAAACCATCCCTTGCAATATCCAAGATGGCTCACTGCTACAGAATCTTGGGAGCTGTAGTTTGGTATGTAACCATCATTGGCAGAGAAAGCTAAGCTGTAGGAGTTGAAATCCAATCATTTATCCTCCCTATAGAATCTATTTTATATGCACTTTTAGCTATGATTTATTTGCTATTTATTGTGTTGTGTTTTTATTATTGTATATGGCATTGAATATACACCAGGGGCCCCGGTGGAGCAGTGTGTTAAAGCGCTGAGCTGCTGAACTTGCGGACCAAAAAGTCCCAGGTTCAAATCCCGGGAGCAGAATGAGTGTCTGCTGTTAGCCCCAGCTCCTGCCAACCTAGCAGTTCGAAAACATGCAAATGTGAGTAGATCAATAGGTACCACTCCAGCAGGAAGGTAACGGCGCTCCATGCAGTCATGCTGGCCACATAGTCATGATGTCTATGGACAACACCGCCTCTTCGGCTTAGAAATGGAGATGAGCACCAACCCCCAGAGTCGGTCACGACTGTCATGGGAAACCTTTACCTTTACGACACTGAATATTTGCCTTTGCATTTGGAAACTGCCCTGAGTCCTTTTGGGGAGAGAGGACAGGTTAGAAATAAAATATAATAATAATAATAATAATAATAATAATAATAACTATTATATAATATCTGGAGGGCTGAAGCTTGCCCATGCCTGCTCTATACTGCACTTTCCAGACCTTTCCCATCACAATCTGCTATTGAGCTGGATACCTGATTATTGATTAGACATTATTTCCAGCTTACTGAATTTGGCTATATATGTTTTGGCTGAGGGGACAGAGATTGCCTTAAAGCCATCTTGTGCAGCTTCCAAAACCCAACACTTGAGAGCATTTTGCACTATAGCCAGATATTTCCAAGGTCGTATTCAAAGGGCGTGGCAAATATACCCTTTTTTGAGATGGATCTAAATCAGGCATGGGAAAACTTTGGCCCTCCAGATGTTTTGGACTTCAGCTCCCACAATTCCTAACAGCCAGTATTTGAGAACACAGAAATGCTGGACCACTCTAAAAGCCACCATGTCAGACTACACAGAGAAGCCATTGAAATCCACAAGAAGCACATGGACAATTTCAACAGAAAAGAGGAAACCATGAAAATAAACAAAATTGGGCTACCAGTATTTAAAAAAAATGCTAAAATCAGGACAGTAAATAAAAAACAACACCCAGAAAATGGGAATTCCTGACAGGAAACAATCAGGGCCAGCTAACACCTCCCAACAAAGGATTCCCCCAGGCAGAAAGCAGCCAGGTTTTGAAGCTGCAAAGCTATTCAATGCTAATCAAGGTGACCAATTGCAACATTCACACTTGCCTCCCATAGACAAGAGTTCTTTCTCCCACCCTGGACCTTCCACAGATATATAAACCCCACTTGCCTAGTTTCCCACAGATGTCAAAACCTCTGAGGATGTCTGCCACAGATGTGGGTGAAACGTCAGGAGAGAATGCTTCTGGAACATGGCCATAGAGCCCGAAAAACTCATAGCAACCCAGCCAATAGGCTGTTGATGAACAATCTATGAACTTTTAGCATTAAAGGAGAAAAATGACCAAGATTTTCTCACTTAATACACAAACTGCTGGGATGTCTGAAGAAGAATAGAATGCTTCTATACCAGGCAAGGGCAAACTTTGCCCATGTCTGGTGTTAGGAATTGTGAGAGTTGAAATCCAAAACAATCTGAAAGAAAACTGGGAGTTGTAGTTTGGCATAGTACTGGCTCTCTTCTGCAGGGAAGGCTAAGGACTTTGTAAAACTACAACACCCATGATTACATGGCACTGAATCTGTTGCAATTGAGCTGGTGCCAGAATCCTTTCAGGGAACTGTTTGGGTTTGGTGTCTCCTCCTGGAGATATCCCTTAAAGGGATATCCTCCTGGCTTTAAGTATTTCCTTTTAGGATGGCTCTCCTGGCTCTGGTGTTCCCCTTTAAGGCTAGCTGGCTCCTGGCAGGCAGTTTGGAAAGATGCAAAACCAAACGGGGGAAGAGACTTTTTTTCTTTCTCCTTTTGCAGCATCTTTAAGAGCGGAGATAGACAAGGAGAAAGAAGTTTCTCCAGCAGGACTTTCTGAAGGTGCATGTTTCGATTCTCCTGCCTGCTTGTTGGCAGAGCAAGGGAGAGGGAGAAAGAGGCTGGCGCTCCGCTGCTTGGGGAGGGGGCAACTTCTTCCTCCCATCCCTCCCTAGGAGCCCAGCCTGAGGCATAGGGCCACGCTGCCGGGGAGGCTCACCTGGCTCAGGGTGGGGCGACTCCTGGCTGCAAGGCAGGGCGAGGAGAAGGGCAAGCGGCCAGCATGGCTCTTTCTTCCTTTCTCTCTCCCCTTCTCTCCTTGCTTCTCTCTCTCTCTCTCTGAGAGGTCTCTGAGAGCCTTGTCAGTGCGGCCTGGGCCTTGCCGCCATGTGGCTCGCATGGCGGCAAGGCTAAAGCCACACGGAAGGCGGGGCCAGGCCGTGCGGGCTGCATGGCGGCCTGGCTCTGCCTCCCACGTGGCCTGGCCCCACCTCCTGCACAGCTTGGGCCTTCCTGCCGCAGCCTGGTCCTTGCAAGGCCCAGGCTGCAGCGGGAAGGCCCAGCAGCCCCGGCCCGAAGGAAAGGAGGTGGGGGTGGGGGTGGGGTGTGGCGCCACCCTCCTGGGGGCCTTGATGGCGCCCCGGGGACGATGGCACCACAGGCAAATGCCTAAATTGCCTGGCGGTTGGACCGCCTCTGTTGATACATTTGTGAATTCAGCAATTAATTCAATAGGTCTACTTTAATTGAAACTGACCAATATGAGTCAAGTTGGTATGTTTGGACTCCTAGAGTTCCATTACAACAGAGGTTCTCAGCCTATGGGTCCCCAGATGTTTTGGCCTTCAACTCCCAGAAATCCTAACAGCTGGTAAACTGCCTGGGATTACTG
The DNA here is from genome assembly GCF_035594765.1 of Anolis carolinensis. NCBI lineage: Eukaryota > Metazoa > Chordata > Lepidosauria > Squamata > Anolidae > Anolis > Anolis carolinensis. The sequence goes on from NC_085844.1 coordinate 59,880,949, forward strand.
GGAGAGGTAGGCCAAAACATCTGGGGACCCATAGGTTGAGAACCAAAGAATCATAGAGTTGGAAAAGACCTCATGGGCCATCCAGTCCAACCCTCTGCCAAGAAGCAGGAAAATTGCATTCAAAGCACCCCCGACAGATGGCTAGCTAGCCTTTGCTTTAAAGCTTCCAAAGAAGGAGCCTCCACCACACTCCGTGGCAGAGTTCCTTGCTGAACAGCTCTCACAGTGCTGTTTACCACTGCTTTACACGGTCTTATCTTAAAGGAGCACATCTTACATGGATACAAGCTACTGAGAAACAATGAAAAAGGAAAAAAAAATACAGTGGGGAAGATAACTATAGTTTTGGCTGGCATAGTAATACAACTTTTATGGATTAACATTCCGAATTTGATTAATGAGATGACCAAATGTGATTAATTGGAAGAATGAAAATCCCCAAATAGTATTGCTATGTTATCTTAAAGACTTGGTTAATGACACTGACCTTGACTTTGCTACTCGCCTTTGTGTGGCTGCTATGATGGACATAGGAGCCAACTGGGAAAATACAATTGCTCCATCAGTTTCTGAACTTCTGTGGCTTGGTACAGAATATTGCAATTTTATTAGAAGTGACCTCATATTGCAGAGCAGCTAATGCACAACAGGCACATTATTTTATTGAAAGGTGGTGTTTGTTTGCAGTGTTCTGAATCCAGCAAACCCCAAGAGAATTTTTGATGGTACATTTTGTTTTCCCCTCTGGAAGCAACAAACCTTCACTTAATTCCCTCACATTTCTTTCCCACAAGTGCATAATAGAATGGGAGGCCCTTACAGCACAAAAATCTGTGATCACATTCATATTTTTCCCTCAAAAAGACATCAAATGTGGACCTGCTTTAGAAAAAATGAGGCAGCTAATATTTTTTGTGAATAGTATTTCAGCTTTATGCATATTCCCAGCTTGATAATTTTCATGGTTAAGCTGGTCTGATTTCTCCAAGTGTATCATTTCATGCACCTGTTATTTCAATGCAGAGACAATCTTGCTATACAACTGGTTGTCTGGAGTTTCTTTTTCCTTTCCTTTCCCTTTTTGTAACCCTTAGTTACTACAGAAAGCACAGCTTCCAAGGGTATATTTTACTGCTTGAATTATCTCCGGCATAAGAAGGCAAATTCGGTGAAATATTTTTTAAAGGTTTTGTTTATCATTGCCTCTACCTGCTTGCCTTCTGAATTGAGGATTAGAAGAGCGTTCTCTAAATAGACCACTGCTTTCTGTTGTCACAGTAATTATATATTTTACCAATTGGGCACTATGGTGTCCAGATGCATGTGACAGCTTGATTTCCTGGAGCAGCCTACAAGGATGTTGCAAGAAAAGCAAAACACTTTGCCCTTAATGACACTGCCAGAGAAAAATACCCTGCAATGTGACTGTAACAACACTATGGTTGTAAAACTTCTGACTCAGAGTCTTCATTCTCCAAACACTTCAGCTATTTGCACCCATCCCAGGTCAAAAGAATGCATAACTCCAAACATTTAATTTTTTTCCGAGTCATTCTGTTTATTAACTTTTTGTGTTAAAACTAGCCCCTCATGAATTTTTTTAAAATGAGGTCAATTTCAACTCTACACAAATGGTAATGACCTTAGGATAAGTAAAGGTAAAGGTTTTCCCCTGACATTAAGTCTAGTCGTGTTCGAATCTGGAGGTTGGTGCTCATCTCCATTTCTAAGCCAAAGAGCCGGCATTGTCCATAGACACCTCCAAGGTCATGTGGCTGGCATGACTGCATGGAGCACCGTTACTTTCCTGCCGAAGTGGTACCTACTGATCTACTCACATTTGCGTGTATTCGAACTGCTAGATTGGCAGAAGGTGGAGATAACAGCAGGAACTCACCCCGCTCCCCGGATTTGAACCACTGACCTTTCGGTCAGCAAGTTCAGCAGCTCCGTGGTTTAATCTGCTCTGCCACTGGGGGCTACGATTTTAGGATAGAGTAGTTGAATTGAAAATCATGAGAAAGAAAACTTTAAAAAAAGATTGTAATGATGATCAGGGAAAGGCGAAAGATATGTGTGTATGTTTTAAATACATTTACGTAGGATAAGAAAACTGGGGTCTATCTACACTGTAGAATTAATTCAGTTTGGCAGCACTTTACTGCCATGGCTTAATGCTATGGAGTCATGGGGGTTGCAGTTTTAGAAGCCTTTTAGCCTTCTTTGCCAAAGAGTGCTTATGTCTCACCAAATTACATCTCCCATGACCCCATAGCATTGACCCATGGCAGCTCAAGTGGCATCAAACTGCATTAATTCTACAGTGTAGATCAGTTGTTCTCAACCTGTGGGTGCCCAGATGTTTTGGCATACAACTCCCAGAAATCCCAGCCAGTTTACCAGTTGTTAGGATTCTTCTTGAACCCTAAACTTGAACCATAAACTTCTTGAACCATAAACATCAGAGGCTTCATGGGAAGGTCTTCTTCCTTGTGGAACTATGTTGCAACTGAAATCCAGCAGATCCTATCATCGCCTTTTCAAGAGATTAATATTTTTGCTTTCTTCTATATATGAGTCCCTGGTAGATGATACATTAAACTCTTTATCAGAAATTCACTTTTGTCACTGAAAACCTATGACAAATGAACAAGTTACCAAAAACCGATGGCAACTACAATGGCTCCATAGTCCCTGTAGTGTAGGAGCATGTCAGGCCCCACTACCATGGAGCCATGCCAAAATTTAAGCAACAGCCTCTCCTTCCTTTCTAGAAGGGAGAGGGATGCAACAGCCTTTTCTTATTTTTTTTTCTGTAATAATAGTAGAAATAAATGTATTAATGCTTGGACCATAGGCCATTCACATTCAAAACAAATATAAGGTATAACATGAAATAAATAGCACATGATCAAGATTGCTTTTAAATCTTAAAAAGGATTAAAATGCTTAGATATAAACAACAGTGCTATGTTTAGATAAGAACAATCAACTGCAGAGATGAATCATGCCTGAATTTTCATTGCTGCCAGGGCAAAAAGAGAAAGTTTGTGAGTTACTATAGAGTTAGTATATGTGTGGTTTTTAATGCTTTTTTGTAATATGGGTTTAAACTATGTGTGATTTATCATTTATATGTTGGATTGTGGGATGAGGAGTTTTGTTGTGGTCTTATGTACGCTGCTTTGATTCCCATTTGTGGGAGAAAAGTGGAATAAAAGTTAATAATAATAATAATAATAATAATAATAATAATAATAATAATAACAATAAGTATCAGACAAAAGATAGAAAATCTTTTCTGGAACAAAATTAGAGTATAAGCAAGACAAAACAGACCCTCAAAATTTAGTTTTTAGTTCTGCATATGAAGAACAAATTAACAAACAATATATGTAACCCCACAAATTCATGAATAGAGAGCCAAAGGGGTATGAGAAAATCTGCCATCAATCACAGGTGTAGGCACATTTTAAGGCTGATGTCTATAAATGCTTGCCTAAGTTGTAAGCATTGCCAAGTAAATAGCTCTTTGATTATAAAATGTATAGACTTTGTAACAGTAAAAACAGAATTATCAACAGCCTGTCTCTCTAGGTGGGTACTATATCCCAAAATGTATTTATGGAGCTTCTTTTCTGAACTAAATTGCAATACCGAACTTCAAACTTTGCAGTTCAATAACTGCTCAACATATAACTTGGGGAACTTAATGACTGAGAAATATTTCAAAATTCTCCAATAATAAAATAAAAGAAATGTGAGATCTAATGGAAGGAAAACCAACCTTTGTTCGAACCAAAGTTGCAGAAATGTTAGGTGGAATAATTTAAATTCTCTTATGAAATGTATTCTGAAAGGCTGCCAATTCTGCTATCTGAGAATTGTTCCATCCCCTGACAGTCGCACCATACAAAATATGGGCAACGATTTTTCTCTGAAATATTTTCAGTGCTGAAACAGATAGGCAATTGCTGGTAGTGTGAAAAACCTAAGGATAGCTTCAACAGATGCTAAGGCCACTGCTCTAGTAGATTCTATACAGGAAAGGTTTCCTGTAAAATAAATGCCAAGGTTTTAAAATTTTTGACATTGTTAGCTCTGGTGACCACGGACAGATGAACCATCAAAAATGAAAATGTCTTTTTCTAAACACCATCACCCTTACTTTAGAAAAGTCAATGTTCATAATGGGTTTTTTAAAGAACAAAATATGCTGAGTTTAGAGAGCAGCTTTTTCAGAACTATATACAGTAAGTAACAATGTCATCAGCATATTAAGGAATGGAGGGTGTGAAAAATTCTGGGCCAGACAATTCTGGAACTTTGTTGTTCAGATATAAAGTTAAAAGTAATGGTGTCAACTAATATCCTTGCTTTTCTACTTTATTAGTGAAAAGAGGATCCGTTAATGAGCTGAAAATAGCCACTTTTATTCTAGCAGTAGTGTTGGAATAGACTTTCTTAATGAAAAATAATAAATGGTGATCTCCATCAGTGTTGGCTAGTTTATGCCATAGCAGGTTTCTATCAACTGATTCCAAACCTGCTACTAAGTTTATGAAGTCAACAAATAGTAGGAACAGAAATTCTTTGTTGCGCAAAAAAAGGTAATAGTCAAAATGATCAATGGTACTTTACCATTTCCTAAAGCCAGCCTGTTCCACGTAGATGTCGTTGCTCAAGGTGTCCCAATCTTCCAATTGATTTAAGAAACATTTAGTATATGTATAACTTAGAATCAATGCCCAGAAGTCTAATAAGCCAATTATTGGGATCTTGCTTGCTACTCTTTTTGTGATTGGAAATAACTATTCTCTGTTTCCAGTTCTATAGAATATTGGGATCCACTACTCAGGAAAATGTTTAAGGGTTAATGGGGAACATATTTTCTCCTAGGGCCTTGCCAGAAGTAAGAACTGCAATCAGCTTCTTTATCTCAGATACTGACACAGGAGACCAATAAGGCAAACAAGTACTTTCAAAAACAATAGATGGATGGTTTCTTGTGGGTATAGCTCCCTAAAATCTGCTAAGGTGTGCATGTTATTGATGTGCTGTAATTTGTCCAATAAATATATGTCTCAAAGCTTTTCCTCATTCTTTTCCATCACAATAAGGAAGAGTTGTTCCCATTGTGATTTAGTGTATGTGTTTTTGTTGTTGTTTTAAGTGGCCCTTAAAAGATCACATCATAGAAGTTGATCTATCAGGAGAAGTAGTAGTATCTTTATTTGTCAGCACCTGTTGCGATTGATCCATTAATGCTGTTGTGACTCAGCTGGAACCTCAAAGTGACTCTGATGGGGATTATGGGATTCAGGTTCAAAATCAGGTGGAACCTCAGATTGACTCTGATGGGGATTATGGGATTCAGGTTCAAAATCAGGTTCAGAATGTCCCTGTTGTAGTAGATGAGGAACAGAGAGCTTTTCCCACAGCAGGGAATGATGTTGATGATACTGAAACTAGCCAGGTGCAAACTGACTCAGAAAAGGAGGGCAGTTCTCAATCTGATAGCAAGCAGGCTGACGCTAACGAGCAGGCCGCTAACGAGCAGGACTTTGATGAAATTGAATCTTTAGATCGAGCTGACGGTTTGGAATTCAGGGTTCGAAGGAGTGTGAGAACAGCAAACAAGAAGGAGGTCAGAGGATAAATAAATGCTTTCATGCTTTGCAAAGGGTATTAAATAGGCTTGATCGATCCACGAAAAATTTGATTCTAAACTCGTTTCAAAACTAGAGGGGGGCAGCTTTTCGTTTCTGATGGTATTTCCGAATTTGGCCCCCCAAAAAATTCGAAATTAACGAAAATTCGTTATTTTCTAAATTAATTCATTAATGGCGGACGCGCATGCGCAATTCCCAAAAACAGCACAGAGGGAGAGTGTCAAGGACAGAACGCCACAAGATTCAAAGTAACAGAGTTTATTAGATTACAGAACTCAAAAATGCCCGTAAAACACAAGGGCCAGGCAATTTTTGCCTTTAGGAGCAAAAAAGGGACAAAAGTAAATGTTCAAAAGATAAACCGGATTAAACCGGAGTTTAATCCGGGTAAAAACAAACTGCTTTCTTCAGCCTGGGTATAAACAAAACGAAAGGCAAGGAACAAAAGATACAAAGAATGCAACTAATTGGCAGCAGATTCCTCTCTGCTGCCAACACTGAGTTTAGAGTAACTTGCGTCGCTCCCACACACACAGCAGACAGGATTCCAACACGAACAAATCAGCCAGGGATTTTAGCAGTAGAGTAGACCAGTTCCGTTCCGTAGATCAAAGCCAGAAGCAGACGTTTGTAGTTTTTCCAAGTCCAAGAAGGGGGGAAGACAAGCCGTGGTCAGTTCAGTCCGAGTTCTCAAAGCAGGAGATGGCGTCCGTCAAGAAGACGACGGAAGGTCAAGCTAATAAGAGTAAGCACAGGTTTGCACAAACAAATGCCCACACAATCCCTCCCGCCGTCTGACCCTGGATTCCAATCAACTTACGTCTCAGCACAGGAAAGTACACAAGTCTTCAGGGAAGCGTCCCACACACACACACGAATCCCAAGCGTTTGCCCAGATTACCTTGCCCGACGCAATTTGCAATTGCTCCCAAGCCCCATTTTATGCCAGTTACAAATCTTCATCACTGTCAGCTGCCCTCCTTAACCCGGGCGTTTCCTCATCACTTTCCTCGTCAGAGCTGGAACACCTCTGACTACGCCCAACAGCATCTCCAGCTGTGGATCCCGTCCCATCCCTCCAGCTACGCCATGGGTCTAATCCTGAAGGTCCCCATTCATCTTCTGCCCCATCATGGCCAGTGGCCCCCAATTCCTCCCTTACCCGAGTCCAATCCATCTCATCCTCCTCTGAGCTAACCAGCCCTTCCTCCATTCTCTCCGTGAACCCTTCGAAAGACTCTTCGTCAGAGGGTGCTGCAAATATGTCTCGCAGTCTTTTTCTCTCTCGCTCCTCGAGAGTATCCGACTCTCGAGGAGTCTTACGCCCACGCCTGTCAGAAACAGAGCCACGAGGCTCAATCATAACACTATCCCCTCTCACAAAGGCCTCCTCCCCCGATGGCGGAGAAGTGGCAGTGATACCCTCCGCTATAGCACCACGACGACTAGAGGTATCAAGTTTCAACAGCGAACGATGAAAGACTGGATGGACCTTTAAACTAGACGGTAAACGCAAACGAAACGCAACAGAAGAAATCTTTTTAACGATAGGAAAGGGACCCAAATACCGAGGCGCAAACTTTCCCCCAGCCTGTTTAATATGTTTGGAAGATAACCACACCAAATCCCCTTCTTCCAACTCCTCCCCTGCCTGCTTGTGGCGGTCAGCCTGAGTCTTCTGCGTTGCCTTAGCTTCCAACAGTAAGCGACGGGCGACATCATGCAATGCAGCCATTTCCGTAGAGCGGTACACAGGGTCCGAAGAGACCACATTGGTCGACGGCGCCACACCTCCCCGTGGGTGAAAGCCATAAGTAAGCTCAAACGGCGTATGCTGACTAGACGTGTGCACCGCATTGTTGTAAGCAAATTCCGCCACCGGTAACCACTTCACCCAAGCCGTGGGTTGATCTAAACAAAAACAACGCAGATACTGCTCTAAGAGCCCATTAACCCGTTCCGACTGTCCATCCGTTTGCGGATGAAAGGCGGACGACACGTTTAACTTAGTCCCCAAGCACTCATGGAAGTGTTTCCAAAAGCGTGACACAAATTGCGGAGCCCTATCGGAAATAATCACCTCGGGTGCTCCGTGCAAGCGATAGATGTGCTTTGTAAATAGTAAGGCCAACGTAGGGGCCGCCGGAATGGTTGAACAAGGAATAAAATGAGCCAGTTTACTAAATAAATCCACCACCACCCAAATACAAGTATAACCCCCAGATTTAGGCAAATCTGAAATGAAATCCATGGAAATGATTTGCCATGGCCTCTCCGGAACAGGTAAAGACGACAACAACCCTCTAGGGCGCCCAACAGGCGTCTTACTCTGCTGGCAAACGGCGCAGCTGTCACAAAAGCGCAGAATGTCTTGCCGCATCTTTGGCCACCAGTAGCTCCTGGTGATAAGCTGTACGGTCTTGAACCTGCCAAAGTGCCCAGCCATGGGTTCGTCATGGTGGGCTCTAATCACCTCCAATCTGAGGGACCCCACTGGTACGTAAACCTGCCCTCTACGCACCAATACCCCGTCTTGATCTTGGAGATGCGGCAGTATGGTACGGTTACCTGCTGAGAGCAACATCAGTTGCTCCTGAGTCCACACATCATCTTTCTGAGCCTCAAGGATCTGGTCATGTAACCCGAGCTCATTATCTACAACACACAGCGAGGCAGTAGGCAAGATGGTCTGACATACTACCTGCTCATTGGTCTTAAATTCTGGCTTGCGGGATAAAGCATCAGCCCGCAAGTTTGCCTTCCCCTCCACGAACTGCACCTTGAAGTTAAACCTGGAGAAAAACAAAGCCCAGCGGATTTGACGCTGGTTTAACTTCTTTGCTGTTTGCAAGTGCTCTAAGTTCTTATGATCAGACCTGACCACGATCTGGTGCCGTGCCCCTTCAAGCCAGTGCCGCCACACCTCAAACGCCACCTTAATCGCCAACAACTCCTTCTCCCATATGGTATAGTTCTGCTCGAAGGGTGTTAGTTGCCGCGAGTAAAATCCACAGGGACGCAAGGTCCCTGAGGAATCCTTCTGAGACAATACAGCCCCCAACGCGTAGCTAGAAGCGTCCGCTTCTACCACGAACGGTTTGTCAACATCAGGATGGGTTAGTATGTTGTCCGATTGAAAACTAGACTTAAGTTGTAGAAATGCCTCGTGAGCTTCCCGCCCCCACACAAATGGCTGTTTCTTGCGCAGAAGCTGCGTCAAAGGTACCGTGAGCTTTGCAAAATTCGGAATAAACTCCCGGTAGTAATTAGCGAATCCTAAGAACCTTTGTACATCCTTCTTAGTCTTCAGCTCCTGCCATGAGTTGACGGCGTCAACCTTATGTGGGTCCATTTTAAGTTCCCTACCTGACACTACATGACCTAGGAACTCCACTTCAGGCACATGAAAGACGCACTTGGAAGCCTTGGCGAAAAGCCCATTAGCCCGCAGTCGGTGCAGAACCTGCTTGACATGTTGACGATGTTCTTTCTCGTCCTTAGAAAAAATCAAGATATCATCCAAATAAATCACTAAAAATTGGTCAATTAGGTCCCTGAACACATCGTTCATGAACCTCTGGAAGACCGCAGGAGCATTACAAAGCCCAAAAGGCATGACTCGGAACTCGTGGCATCCGAAACACGTGTTAAATGCCGTCTTCCATTCATCCCCTTCCCGTATGCGGATTAAGTTATAGGCCCCCCGCAGGTCAAGCTTGGTAAAGACCTTAGCCCCTTGCACCCTTGATAACAGTTCCGAGATTAAAGGGAGCGGGTACCTATCCCGAATGGTGTATTTGTTTAAGATCCGATAGTCGCAGACCAGCCTAAGTTCCCCAGTCTTTTTGGCTACAAAGAATACTGGTGCCGCAGTTGGAGAACTAGATGGGCGAATAAACCCCTTGGCTAAATTTTCATCTAGAAACTCCCGCAAAGCTTGCCTTTCCGGTACAGTCAAGGCATACAGCCTCCCTGCTGGCAGTTTCGCACCTTCTGCCAACTTGATGGCGCAATCATATGGCCTGTGCGGTGGTAATTTGTCCGCTTCTTTTTTACAAAATACATCAGAGAACTCCCCATACTCAGCAGGCACTCCCTCCATATCAGAATGAGTAACATTTAGAGTGCAACAATCCTGCCTCTTTAAAATCACTTTACGTGTTGCCCAATCTACTTGTGGGTTTACTACAGCTAGCCAATCCATCCCCAGGATCACATCATATCTAGGTAAGCTCGTAATATCCCACACAAACGTTCCCGTTACTCCCTGCACCTCCCACGTTACTGCCGAGGTTTCCTGGTTAACCACCCCCTTTCCCTGTTTCAACCGATACAGAGCCCACCCAGCGTTCTCCGTGCGGAGAGGATCCCCAAAAGTATCAGTTAACAACTTTTTGAAATTATTCAAATTGTCCTTGACTGGGTCATTTCCCAAAATTAAATTAGTGGCCCATTGTCCTGCGGGACCGGTCAACAAACTCAAAATAAAGGCCACTTTGCTAGTGTCTGTAGGAAAAGCATGAGCACTGAGCTGAGAAAAATAAAGCTCCACTTGTGCCAAAAAGGTTGGCAACTTGCACCTGGTTCCGTCAAAGCGTTCAGGAGTCAAAACATGTCCTTTCACGGCATGAGCGGTTTGGCTAACGGTAAATGCCGTTTGCAATTGGTCTAATTTGACCCTTAACTCATCCATCGTCTTCCTGACGGGTTTATTGCTGCAATAAACCTTTTATGTGCGTCGGGCAATCTGTCAAGGACAGAACGCCACAAGATTCAAAGTAACAGAGTTTATTAGATTACAGAACTCAAAAATGCCCGTAAAACACAAGGGCCAGGCAATTTTTGCCTTTAGGAGCAAAAAAGGGACAAAAGTAAATGTTCAAAAGATAAACCGGATTAAACCGGAGTTTAATCCGGGTAAAAACAAACTGCTTTCTTCAGCCTGGGTATAAACAAAACGAAAGGCAAGGAACAAAAGATACAAAGAATGCAACTAATTGGCAGCAGATTCCTCTCTGCTGCCAACACTGAGTTTAGAGTAACTTGCGTCGCTCCCACACACACAGCAGACAGGATTCCAACACGAACAAATCAGCCAGGGATTTTAGCAGTAGAGTAGACCAGTTCCGTTCCGTAGATCAAAGCCAGAAGCAGACGTTTGTAGTTTTTCCAAGTCCAAGAAGGGGGGAAGACAAGCCGTGGTCAGTTCAGTCCGAGTTCTCAAAGCAGGAGATGGCGTCCGTCAAGAAGACGACGGAAGGTCAAGCTAATAAGAGTAAGCACAGGTTTGCACAAACAAATGCCCACACAATCCCTCCCGCCGTCTGACCCTGGATTCCAATCAACTTACGTCTCAGCACAGGAAAGTACACAAGTCTTCAGGGAAGCGTCCCACACACACACACGAATCCCAAGCGTTTGCCCAGATTACCTTGCCCGACGCAATTTGCAATTGCTCCCAAGCCCCATTTTATGCCAGTTACAAATCTTCATCACTGTCAGCTGCCCTCCTTAACCCGGGCGTTTCCTCATCACTTTCCTCGTCAGAGCTGGAACACCTCTGACTACGCCCAACAGCATCTCCAGCTGTGGATCCCGTCCCATCCCTCCAGCTACGCCATGGGTCTAATCCTGAAGGTCCCCATTCATCTTCTGCCCCATCATGGCCAGTGGCCCCCAATTCCTCCCTTACCCGAGTCCAATCCATCTCATCCTCCTCTGAGCTAACCAGCCCTTCCTCCATTCTCTCCGTGAACCCTTCGAAAGACTCTTCGTCAGAGGGTGCTGCAAATATGTCTCGCAGTCTTTTTCTCTCTCGCTCCTCGAGAGTATCCGACTCTCGAGGAGTCTTACGCCCACGCCTGTCAGAAACAGAGCCACGAGGCTCAATCATAACAGAGAGGACTTTACAGGACTCTCCCACCCTCATTTTTTGAGTGATCTTCTTCCAACTTGGTACAGTGGTAGAACACATTTAACACTGATAGCTCACCAAAATTTGGAACGTTTCCCTTATCCTCTGATTTTTGGCGAATTTTCATAGCTTTTATAATAAACCATTTTTTAATAATTGCAGAAATCTGTTCCTGGTTTGAAAGTCTTATTTCCTGTTAAATTGGGTTGTCTTTACTGTGAAAGTCATTGTTCTACTTCAGAAACTTTGTTTTTGTGGCTGAAACTTTGTTAAATTGGTGTGTGTGTGATATATACTGTGTATATATATATATATAGTCCCTGCATAATGTGTGTGTGTGTGTGTGTGTGTGTGTGTGTGTGTGTATAGGTAAAGGTAAAGGTATCCCTTGACGTTAAGTTCAGTCATGTCTGACTCTGGGGGTTGGTGCTCATCTCCATTTCTAAGCCCAAGAGCCAGTGTTGTCCATAGACACCTCCAAGGTCATGTGGCCGGCATGACTACATGGAGTGCCATTACCTTCCCGCCAGAGCGGTACCTATTGATCTACTCACATTGGCATGTTTTCAAGCTGCTAGGTTGGCAGAAGCTGGAGCTAACAGCGGGCACTCACTCTGCTCCCGGGATTTGAACCTGGGACCTTTCGGTCTGCAAGTTCAGCAGCTCAGTGCTTTAACACACTTCGCCATCGGGGCTCATGTATATATAATATACATACACATACACACAATGTGGAGAATATGTGGAAAGGTAGATAGATAAGTTGGGAGCCACAGCGAAGGCACCTTCCTGGGAGCAAGGTCTAATAATAATAATAATAATAATAATAATAATAATAATAATAATAATAATAATAAATCCCTTACAATATCCAAGATGGGTACCATTATTGGCAGAGAAAGCCAAGCTGTAGGAGTTGAAATCCAATCATTTATCCTCCCTATAGAATCAATTTTATATGCATTTTTAGCTACAGAAAAGCTAAAATCAGGACAGTAAAAGAACAACACCCAGAAAATGGGAATTCCAGACAGGAAACAATCAGGGCCAGCTAATACCTCCCAACAAAGGATTCCCCCAGGTAGGAAGCAGCCAGGCTTTGAAGCTGCAAGGCTATTCAATGCTAATCAAGGTGACCAATTGCAACATTCACACTTGCCTCCCACAGACAAGAGTTCTTTCTCCCACCCTGGACCTTCCACAGATATATAAACCCCACTTGCCTAGCTTCGCACAGACGTCAAAACCTCACCGCCGGGCCCCTCTCTGTCTCTCTCGGTCTCTCCATTCCCGGCTCCATCCGCCGCCTTCCCGCCTCACAGAGAGACACCAGGCCTGAGCTGAGGCGAGGCGGCGGCGACGGCGGCCATTTCCCCCCTCCGTCTTCCTCCTCCTCCTCGGCCTCCTTCCCCCTCGCCCCCTCCCATTGGCTGAGCCCGTGACGCCCCTTTTGCTGAGGGGCAAAAGGAAAGGGCCTGAATGGTGGGAGTTTGGGTGATTTGCAAAAGCTTTTTTTTCCTAACGAAAAAAACGACGACATAACGAAAAACGGCCTCTCGCGATTCGAAACCGCAATATCCAGACGTGTGGACAACCAATGCTTCAAAATTGCTTCAAAACAAACGAAAATAACAAATTAATAACGGTTAACGGGGAAAATGAATTATTTGAGCAAGCCTAGTATTAAAGCAGTGTGTTTAGAGACGAACCTTTGTCAAAGCAACTTTCGTTCAACCAAGAAGCAAGCTCTCATTTTCCTGGATCATCTTGCAGCCTATGGGATTCATGTTCATGGGACTTTGTCATGCTCTAATGGGACTTTATTTATTCCTTGTGATTTCTTGGATTATTCTCTAAAGTTTTGCTTTGTAATGATCTTTTGGAACTTTACTTTTGTTTTTAAAAGAACTTTTTATCTTCTATTTTCTAATAAACTACAAAAGACCTCAACCTGTGTGCAGTCTGGTGTATATAGCAAGGTGAAGCTAACCTGAGGTGCTACAAATGCTTTCTATGTAACTCTACATACTTAATCAAATTATCTACTCTTTACTACTCTGTTAACTACCTCATCAGATGGCAGGCGGCAGGAGATGTTGTTGCTCTACTCCGCTTTGAGGCATGGGGAATCCGGCACCCCTCGCATCACCTGGATCTATGGGAGGGCGATCCTGTGGGTGGAAGTGTGGGTATGCATGGAGTGCACGGTTTCCCCCATATATTTAATAGCAACACGAGAAGTGTCCTGTATTGCCACTGCAGCACGCTGGTTCTGCCCTCCTTCACTCACAGAGCCAGCATAATGTCATCTGATGTGAGCCTGGCAGCTCCATGTGTGACTGAGGCTAGATCATCATATGCTGCCGGTTTTAGCCTTGTGTGATGAAGTTATTATTAAGTTATTTGTTATAGGGTAGTTTGGATCTGAGATTTTGTATAATTTATAATTATTTGTTTTATAATGGTTTGATAAATATGAAAAATATCTAAAATCAGTATCTACATTCAAATGTGTTAAAGGGATTCCAAAAAACAGAAGCACCCACATTAATTGGCCACAGATTCTCTGTTCTCTGTCCCCCTCATGAATTACATTTCAGTTTTGAGACAAGCAAAGAAAATGAAGAATCACAAAATAAAAGTGATAGAGGAAACAATCATTTTCAACCCTGTTGTCAGCTTGAAATCTATGGATGTCAGTGAAAATATTGGCAGAAACTGCCATATAATTTATCGTGCTAGCACTTCTGTTGGTGACATAACCTTTTTTTTTACTTGGCAGGTTCTGTTACAGCATTGAAAACTTTAAAACAGTTGGCTTGATTTAGCCTGAAAACCTCAACAACAGATATAAGTTAAGAATTGTACCCAAAGTTAGTACCCATCACATTGCCAAGAAGGTCTTCCCACAATTTGCCATTTTGTGCAATATCTAACTGGAAGTGAATTTATTACTGACAACATTATCTCAGACAGAGCACCAGGGAATGTAGAATTGTCAGAACGTTAATTTCTTCAAGTCTGAAATTTTAGTTCAGAATGCAGATAAACTGCATTGAACTGGGTTATATGAGTCTATACTGCCATATAATTCAGTTCAATGGAGTTTATTTGCATTCTGAAACTTTATTATATGGTAGGGTAGATGGGGCCACTGTCTTGACCTTGAGTTCCAAAAGGCTTACTCCTAATTAGGTGGCCACAAGTTTCAGACATGTTTTTGAGCCAGAGGGTTATAGCATAAAAATTAAATACAATATGCTGGAACACCTGAAGCTTCAAAGTTCCGAAAAACATTTTTTTTAAAAAAAAATCTCTGAACATGACTGATACCTTGCTGTCCTGAAAGCTAAAGCACAGGTCAAAAAGGGTCCCTGAGATGTCCTGATACCTTGTAAAAAATACCTAAAATGTTCATTTTCATAGCTGTTTGGAAAGTTACCCTTTTGGGATATATGTCCCAGAATCCTTCAGCTTCATTGGCCTGTGGGTTCATGGAAATACTCGCTGTGAGATTCTGAGAACTGTTTTCCCCCAAAAGGAACATTTCCAACTTCTGATTGAGGGATGGTACCCCATTCTTCTGCATAACGTCAGTGCAGCCTTTGTTCACAGTCAAGACTTATGACTGACTTTCCATTTACACATAATAAGAGTTTAAAATGATGAGGAAATGTCTTCTCTGCTATCAGAAGACAATCATGGAAGGCCTTAGAAAATACAAAAACAACCCCATAGTGTTGAAATGCAGCAACATCAGGTTTGGATTGTAGCAGCAGTTACAAACATCTCAAAAGTCCTCTAGGCCCAGGGAGGCATCTGTAGTATATGAAGAATTATTTCCGCACGATGACATTTGTAAAGATATGCTGATGAAGCATATCCCAATAATTGTCCAGTTCATAAATGTGAATTACTACATTAAAGGCCCTTAATCTATCCAGTGAATAATGGCTTTCCCCAATAGTAAGGATAATTTTCATACCCATGTTTTATGATCCTGAACGCTGGCATCACTTCTTCTCAGATAAAAAACAGAAACCATTTATCTGCCTATTCTTTTGTAAAGAACTCTACCTGTGTATAGCAGAGGGAGTGATACCCTTAGCTCTTTTCAAAAGATGCTGAAAAACAACACATCTTCAAGTATTGCCAACTCCAGCAACTGAACCCAACACTGCACTGGAGATTTCTTTCTCTCTCCTGCCCTCTGTGCCTGCTGTGCCACTTGCAAACCAGGTACTGAATGATTCTCAGTCCTCCAGGACTGGTTTAAGGAGCAGAAGGGGAGTTGCCATGGATTGAACTCCTTATTGGTGTTTCTGATTCCAACATTCCACTAATGGAAGTCCAATGTTGTATTATTTCTCAGTTGTTGCTGTTTATTTGTTCACTCACTTCTGACTCTTCACGACCTCATGGACCAGCCCACACCAGAGCTCCCTGTCAGCCATCGCCACCCCCAGATCCTTCAAGGTCAAGACAGTCTCTTCAAGGAGGACATCCGCCTTGCCTTTTGTCAGCCCCTCTTCCTTTTTCCTTCATTTCCCCCCAGCATCATTCTCTTCTCCAAGCTTTCCTGTCTTCTCATTATGTGGCCAAAGTACTTCATCTTTGCCTCTAACATCCTTCCCTCCAGTGAGCAGTCGGGCATTATTTCCTGGAGTATGGGCTGGTTTGATCTTCTTGCTGTCCAAGGCACTCTCAGAATTTTTCTCCAACACCACAGTTCAAAAGCGTCTATCTTCCTTCGCTTAGACTTCCTTATGGTCCAGCTCTTGCATCCATAGGTTACTAAGGGGAATATCATTGCTTTAACTATGTGGATCTTCAATGCCAGTGTGATGTTTTCACTATTTTATCAAGGTTGGTCATTGCTCTCTTCCCAAGAAGTAAATGTCTTCTGATTTCCTGGCTGCAGTCTGCATCTGCAGTAATCTTCACGCCTAGAAATATAAAGTCTGTCACTGCCTCCACATTTTCTCCCTCTATTTGCCAGTTATTTCTCAATACTAGAGGGATAATAGAACCAAATAAACCAGGAAGTGTACAGACTGAAGATCGTTTGGAATCTGCCATTTGATTTTTCTGTTTTTGGTTGACATTTTTGGTTAACATTTACCACAAAAGCTTATGCTAGGAGTTTCGTTTTATCAGCTAGTCACCTTTGGTACAGGATTCCTCAATATCTATTTATGCAGAAACATGGCTGTCTTTGAAAACTATGACAAGAGATTTCTTAGTGAGGCTTCACTGCAACAAATCCAACCCTGTTCAAGTATTGCTGTTCTTGACCCCTCTATTCACTGAAATGTGTTTCCATTTATTTTTTCTAAATAAGAAATTAAATGACAAAGTACAGGCTAACTCTCTTCCCAGAGGTTAAATTATATTGAAATCCAGAAATGCAATATTCAATTTGCTGCAGCATCAATAGCTGTGCACTAAACACTAGCATTGTAAAATTAAATTTTCTCTCTCTGTAGTTTTATGCAAAATGTATACTTGGAAGAATATATTACAATTTGATGACATATATAGCAATGTTATGCTATGCTTTCTGTTTCAACTGAGCATGAAATGACCCCCCCCCCCCCAACTCAGTTTAATCCAATCTGGATCTTTTCAGAAAGAATGGACTACATTTCTTGCCCATCTCATATTTAATGGCCGGAGGAAATGAGAGTTGTAGTCCGAGGGCAATGAATTCATTTTACTGCTTGGTTTGTGCAGGCAGATCTAATCTGTGATTTCCCTGTGATTTGAAGGGCATGCAGTGGCACAGCAGGTTAAACCGCTAGCTGTAGGAAAAGCTGTTGACCGGAGGGTTAGCAGTTCGAAGTTGCGAGCAGGGCCGGCCCTAGGTAATTTTCAAGTGTAAGCGAATTGAATTTTGGCAGCCCCCCCAAACCAATCACTAAAAAATAAAAGCGTTGGATAAGCAAAAATGTTGGATAATAAGGAGGGATTAAGGAAAAGCCTATTAAATATCAAATTAAAGGTAGGTAAAGGTTTCCCCTGACATTAAGTCCAGTCATGTCTGACTCTGGGGTGTGGTGCTCATCTCCATTTCTAAGCCGAAGAGTCGGCGTTGTCTGTAGACACCTCCAAGGTCATGTGGCCGGCATGACTGCATGGAGCGCCGTTACCTTCCTGCCGGAGCGGTACCTATTGATCTACTCACATTGGCATGTTTTCAAACTGCTAGGTTGGCAGGAGCTGGAGCTAACAGCGGCCGCTCCCGCCGCTCCCGGGGCTTGAACCTGGGACCTTTCGGTCTGTAGCTCGGTGCTTTAACTTTGCCACCGGGGCTCCTTAAAATATCAAATTACATTATGATTTTACAAATTAAGCACCAAAACATCATGTTTTACAATAAATCAACAGAAAAAGCAGTTCAATACATGGTAATGTTATGTAGGAATTACTATATTTGTGAATTTAGCACCAAACATTGAACTGGGATATAGAGCAATGTGGACTCAGATAACCCAGTTCAAAGCAGATATTGTGGGTTATTCTGCTTTGATATTCTGGGTTATATGGCTGTGTGGAAGAGCCCCGAGGGTCCTTCAACACAGCCATATAACCCAGAATATCAAGGCAGATAATCCACATTATCTGCTTTGAACTGGATTATATGGCAGTGTGGACTCAGATAACTCAGTTCAAAGCAGATATTGTGGATTATTCTGCCTTGATATTCTGGGTTATATGGCTGTGTGGAAGAGCCCTGAGGGTCCTTTCACACAGCCATATAACCCAGAATATCAAGGCAAATAATCCACAAGTATGTTTCAGTCTACTTGGAATACACGAAGCGTGTTTAAGAACCGGTCCAAAAGTCCAGAAGAGCCTTGACTCCTCATATGACCATCATCCCACTTTCTTTGCTAGTTAACTTGAACCCAGTATGCTTTAGTATGCCAATTGTTTGCCTTAGATCAGGCACTTCGGCCCTCCAGGTGTTTTGGAATCCAACTCTCACAATTCCTAACAGCTTACCGGCTGTTAGGAATTGTGGGAGTTGAAGTCCAAAACAACCAGAGGGCAGAAGTTTGCCTATGCCTGCTGTAAAGTAAACAAATGCAACTTGGCAGCACTTTTAACTGCCATGACTCAATGCTATAAAATCCTGGGAGTTTCAGAAAGTCTTTGGGCTGGTGACTTCCTCCCTCAGGCCCAGATATTTGAAGCAACCAATCAGAAGGCTGCACCTCAGCCCTCCCCAGGAGCGCTCGGAGAGCTCCTTCAACCCCCTCCCAAACCCCCCGCCTGCCCCGAGTCCTGGCTTACGACACTGAGGAGTCGGGCGAGGACTTGGGGCTGCTGCAGGAAGTGCCACAGGTCAAAGGGGCTGCCCACCTTGGCCACTCCATAGGCGCCCCCGTCGCCCTGGCCCCCGCTTTCCATGCTGCCACCAGTGCTGGGAGTAAGCTGCAGCCACCACTCCCGAACTTGAGTGGCCCCCTCAGGCCACGCCCCCAGGGAGGAGACTTCAACTCCCAACAGCCTCACTGCTTTGGCTGATGCTCGGGGTTGGTGGGAACTGGAGTCCAAAACACCTGGGTCACCACTGAAGCTTGGGAAGCACTTGAAGGAAGTGACTCTGCACCTCTGCTTTAAAGTGAAGGCACATCAGTGCCACATTTAACTGCCATAGTGGCCTGGCTGCCGCGGAGGCCAGGCCAGGCCACGACCGCGGAGGCAGGAAGGCCACACCTGGGCGGAGGTGCCTCAACGGTCCCCCTAGAGGATGGCACCTTCAGCAACCACATACTTCGCCTAATGGTTGAACCACACCTGGCTGCAAGTGAGGGTGATCTCCTGACTGTCAGTCCTAGTTCAAAAGCATGTAATTCAAGTATATCAATGGGTACTGCCTCGGCGGAAAGGTAAAGGGGCGCAGACATGCTGGCAAAACATGATTGGAGATGTATATAGACAACGGACTCCTCAGCATGGAAAAATGGAAGAAAAGCCCCCCCCCCCCCCAATGGCCAGAGTTGAATAAAAAAGCATAGAATGTTTGCTTTAAATGTACAGTAATCAGCTCTGACTCCCTCCGGGAAGATAAAGCAGAATATAAATAAAGTGTATTATCATCATCATTATCATCATCATCATCAAAGGCTATCTATACAACTTATGTGAACTGAAGATTATTTGTTTCTGAAAAGCTGCACTCCTTGCCAGACTCAGGAGAATATTGGATCCCCAAAAAGTGGTGGAGTTAAAAAAGGTTTTTCCTTAAGCGGCAATTTTAAAATACCATTAAACTTAAATTGTGTTTTCCCCCATGTGCATGTATCATGATTATAAACAAACCATACAATCTCTTCTTAATTTCCTATGGCCACAATTTTTTAGATTTACTAATGAAATTGGCAAAAATCCATGAATATTCAGGCTGCAATTAATTTGTTTAGTTGGCTAAGGTGCCAGACAACTGTGTTGTCTTTTGAAATGCAAAATATTTACAAAAGGGGCTGAGGTGTTGTCACAGGGTCCTACATGTCAGGGGATTTCTAGCTCATTTCACACTTTCTGAAATTTCTGTTTGTCCATCCCTGTCAAATGAAAATGTAGAAAAAGGCAGTCAAGAATATTACATGTCAATTAAAATTCTGACTGACAGACCACTCTTGTTGTCATCACGGGTGTTATCTAACTCAATTAGACCAAGGATCAAACACCATGAAGGAGAGTGAAGTTTCATGATCATCAAAAATTCTCAGAAGCTTTAGTGGGATTTAAAATCAACCAGCGGACAAAAGTTTTAACTAGAAAGATGGATATAAACAACCAGGAATAATTGTTGGATATATCAGGTTTTAAAATGTATAAAAAGGCAAAGTATCTCAGTGTCACTTTGACAAATAAAAATTGTCTACTATTCCAGAATAACTATGGAGCTTTATGGATAGATATTTTTAAACTTATTATGGTGGGATAAGTTACAATTGTCATTACTGAGCAGACTGTAATAAAAATGTATGTATTACCAAGGATCCTGATTCTTTTTCAAACAATACCTGTGATGGCGACAGATAAATGATTTAAACAATGGCAGAGGAATATGTCTACATTTGTATGGCAAAGAAAAAAACCAAGAATTAAATTTAAAGTGCTACAATCAGATAATTTATTTGGGCAATACGTTTTACACATTTGCATTCAATGAATTAAAAGTAAAGTCAATTAAAAGAGCAATTTGCTTGTCTACTCTTCGGACAAATATTCTGGCAGCAGTGTTGTTTTTTAAAAGCAGTATCAGTTTTTCGGCATCATGTTAACATATTCAGAGACAGACCAAACTAATTACTTTACTCGTGTATTTAGTAATAGTTTCTGCTTAAGTGTCTGTAAAAGTATCTGAAATTACTTTTAAAGACATGTTAAGGGACATTTTGATGGAATGTTTTATGTCATTTTAAAAAATCCTGAGAGAGAAAGTAATCAAAAAAGGTAACATGAATTATTGAAGTAACAAGAGTAAACTAGAACTGCAAATAATAAGTAACAGGAAATAGTTATTTTTTTCATTATTACAATGAGTAACATAAATTATTTTTGAAAAGTTAAGTTTCTAAGATCTAGCAATTCAGATGTGAATTCAATCTTGTGCTTGTAATTGGTGTTTAAAAATCAAAGTTATAACTGCATCCTTTGCATTGAGCAGAAGCCTTTTGGTCTCGCCTCACTCTATAGCCCACAGCCCTAGCATTTAATGTTTTTAATTGCTTTTCCCCAATGAATATTCCGAAGGATTTCTGCTAGTTCCTTCCTCTGAAATGTAGTTTACAGTACCTGGTATTTTTGTGCTGTCTGACATACAAGTACTATAATGTCCAGAGCTGCTCTGCTTAGTTTTGCAGATCAGATGGGATCAGTTGGCTTTAGGGCATTTAGGCCTTTGGGAGGGTATGAAGATATTTCCCCACAATAAGAATTCTGCTGCATCCAAATTAAAGTTCCTCTCGTTTTTTAATTTTCTGGCACTGCAATGTCCAGGACCCCAGAACTCATGACTGGGGGACCCTAATGGGTGACCATGAAGGGTCTCGCTAGCCAAAACTTTGCACAATTACACAAGCATGATCTGGGGTGTGTGTGTGTGTGTGGGGGGGGGAGAGACAGGCTTAATTCCATAACTTCTTCAGGCTGATTCCATCCTAAGGAACAAGCACCTGACACCCAAGTCTTCTGCCCAATAATGAATTAATCCCCTATAGCCTTGAGAGCCCATCAAGCCATCATTGCAGGGTTGTTGTGCATTTTCTGTGCTGTATGGCCATGTTCCAGAAGCATTCTCCCCAGATGTTTCGCTGACATCTATGGCAGGCATCCTCAGAGGTTGTGAGGTATATTGGAAAACTAAGCAAGGAAGGTTTATATATCTGTGGAAGGTCCAGGGTCAGTTGGAGGTCAGTGTGAATGTTATAATTAATCACCTTGATTAGCAAGCTTCATTCCTGCCTGGGGGAATCCTTTGCTCTGAGGTGTTAGCTGCCCCTGATTGATTGATTCATGTCTGTTATTCCTCTGTTTTCAGAGTGTTGCTTTTTATTTATTGTTCTGATTTTAGAGTTTTTTTAAAAATACTGGTACCTAGATTTTGTTCATTTTCATGGTTTCCTCCTTTCTGTTGAAATTGTCCACATGCTTGTGGATTACAGTGGTTTCTCTGTGTAGTCTGACATGATAGTTGTTAGAGTGGACCAGCATTTCTGCATTCTCAAATAATAACCTGTGTCCAGGTTGGCTCATCTGCTATGGCTGACTTCTCTGGTTGAGTTAGTCTGCAGTGCCTTTCATGTTCCTTGATTCGTGTTTGGGCAATGCTGCGTTTGGTGGTGCCTATGTAAACTTGTCCACAGCTGCAAGGTATACGGTAGACTTCTGCAGATGTGAGACGATTCCTCCTGTCTTTCGTTGAACGTAGCATTTGTTGGATTTTCTTAGTGGGTCTGTAGATAGTTTGTAGGTTGTGTTTCTTCATCAGCTTTCCTATGTGGTCAGTGGTTCCCTTGATGTATGGTAAGAACACTTTTCCATATGGATATACAGCCCAGAAAATGCTCAACAACCCAGTGATTCCAGCCATGAAAGCCTTCAACAACACATCATTGCAGCGTCTTTGTCTCTTCCTGGGAACCCATCAGAAGATTCTGTCACTCATTGTCCTTGTTAAGAAATTCTGCTGAGAAGAGTAAGCCCAGCACCACAGCCATCATCCTTGGATCTTGCCCACATTCCTTTCCAAATACCCCACAATGGGTGGATGCAAAAAAACTGCTAGAAGCTTCAAACCTAACCACCAGATCAAAGAGCCAATCAGCAGCTGAAGAAAATAGCAAGCCTCCACCAATCATCACACAGCTTGTAATTCACACTAATCTACTAAACGCAACAATGTCCACTATTTCAAATAGCTGTAAATGACAGTGTATATAACCAGGCTTAGTGTCCAATTTGGGAGTGATACTCCCCGGACACTTTGGCCAAAGGTGAACAAAGTGACCTCTGATCTTGCCTTTTACAGACATGTTTTCATTGGGAAGACTGGAGCTTGGGTATGCTGGAAATTCTGGATCCACAATTCAGCGGAACTGCACAAAACAACACTTCCATCAAGCATTTAGAAATAAAGTTTGGGTCTCGGAGGAGAAGAGGCAGACAAAATTACTGAGAGAATGGAAGCACAGCAAACATGTTTTAAGTATAATTTGTTTTCAATATCTCTTTGAAATGCTAGAAATTTGAGAAATGAAGGAAACTTTTATGGGAAGCAAAATTCTTATTGAACCTGATTCAGAGTGAGGATGTGAAATCATATTCTATGCCAGTGTTTCTTAAACTGTGGGTCCCAACCCCAAATGGGCTCCTCTTAGCTCAGTGTTGGTATCTTGAAAAATTTGGCAACAGTAAAAGTTTTCTGAATGTCACATAGTGGCTGTTTTAGACATTTACCTGAATCTCTTGTGGTGTGTTTACAGTGGACTCTGACAAAGATGCTACAGGTGTATTTCTTAAAAAGTACAATTAACCTCTTAAGCAAGCCTTTCAAATGCTGATTTATTATCAGTAAATATTTGGTTTTTATACTGATTTTATATACATATATACCCATAATTACATACAAATTTATTGGGCCAAAAAGGGTTGTGAGTAAAAAAAAGTTTAAAAAGCCCTGCTCTATACTATAGCTTTCATACATTTGGGGGAGCAATCAAGCCCTGTTAATTTTTGAAACATAAACCATTGTTCAACCATGCCAATGTGTATATTTCTAAATAAATAAATATTTCAGTATTTAATAAATGAATTGATATATATATATATATATATATATATATATATATATATATATATGTAAAGTTTGGGACAAAGTAATGAATTCAGAGAACAAAATTATAACAAAGTTATATAGGAAATTATTAGAGTGAGCGACGGAAACAGAGTTGATAAAATAATGCATGAAGAAGTGGGCCAAAAATGTAGGGAAACCAATAAAATTAGATGAATGGGAGAGGGCTTGGAACTACTGATTAAAACTAACTTACTCATCAGATATGAAAGAGAATTGGATTAAAATGTTCTTTAGGTGGTACCTAACACCCCAAAAACTATAAAAAAATACCTTAAAAATACATCCAATAGATGTTGGAAATGTGGGGAACAAGAGGGAACCTTCTTCCATAGCTGGTGAATTTATGGGAAAGCCCAAACATTTTGGAAATAAATTCACCAAAGAATACAAAAGATGTTACAAATCAAAATCAGATTAGACCCCAAGTACTTCCTTCTGGGTATGTTAGATATAGAAAAAGGTAAGAGCAAGGAAATATTATTTCATTATTTAGTAACAGCAGCTAGGATGACATATGCGAAACAGTGGTGAGAGAAAGGAATACCAGAGACGGATTATTGGATGAGATCACGACATACTTACTAGCAAATTATCAAAACAGACCAAGAAAACAGATTAATTGGGAACCGATTAAAAACTATTTAAATGAGGAAAAATATAAAATATTAATATGAGATCAGAAGGAAAGGAAATTGAGGAGAAAAACTGTTCTGGACCATAAAGGAAGGTGATGCCCGAGACCGTTTGGACAGAATAAGAGTGCATAATGACCTGAACTTTTTCAAATACACTGTAAAAAAAGATGGAAGTCAATCTAAAATGCACATATATGTATAGGATTTTATTTTATTCTTATATGTATCTTTTTTTCTTCTTCTTAGCTTACTCTTTTGTTTTTGAGGTCCCCCCTCTTTTTTTCCAGTCACACCCTATCCCTTGATTGTTGCACATGTTGATATCTATGTGTATGTCTATCACAAGTCTGGCAAATACTTTCAAGAATTTTTTTTTAAAAAAGTTTGCAGTGTCTGTAACATCCATTACATTATTTACGGAACTTGAGATATTTGGTTCTTGTGCATCTGGCAAGATCCTTGGTGGTACCAAATCCATCCAATGCTGCATATGTGTCAGATCTTTCTTCATCAGAGTGTATTAATATAACTCAAAATCTAACACTATACACTGAAATTACTCTTAGAAAAGGACATTGGCATTTGAAAGTCCAAAGGCTACCAGACTGGGAAGAGAGACCTTTTGATTATCATCCTCTCTTTGATGAGTCTTTCTACTTACCACAGAAAAAGAACACAAACGGAATAATTCATCATGTTTTTTTTTTAAAAAATGGCAAAGCAGGAAAACTAGTCAGTTTCTGACTAAAATAGTTACCATGTTCTTTGGTGAAAATATTAATAAATGAATGAACCACAAAATTCAATGCATTTTTACTCAGAAGTAAATCTCATTGTTTTTTAAATGGAATTCACTCCCTAGTAAGCATGCATTGGTTTCCAGACTCGATTTTTTTTAAAATCCTTCTTTAATTTAGCAATTAATGGCCACTTTCAGTTCCCAGTTATAATGCTATAAAAAGACAAAATTAACTCGCTAATTATATCTTTTAAACTCCAGTTTTCCTAGTATCTTCATCATCATCATAACATTAATGTGCTGCACTAGATTACATTGAACATTCTGTTTATCATGTTAAATTTGAGCTAATTTTCCTGGCATTATTTTTTCTGAGGTTAAATCACTATATTCTCCATATTGTTTGAGCCAGCATGACTAGAGGTCATATAGTTATAGTCCAAATGAAACCAGCATGAGGGTCCTTGCCATTTGTTAGCTAACGGAGTTTCAGTTTGGGGTTTATTTATTTTATTTATTTACAGTATTTATATTCCGCCCTTCTCACCCCGAAGGGGACTCAGGGCGGATCACATTGCACATATAAGGCAAACATTCAATGCCATAACATAGAACAGAAACAGAGACAGACGCAGGCACGGGCAGGCCTCGAACTCATGACCTCTTGGTCAGAGTGATTTGTTGCAGCTGGCTGCTAACCAGCCTGCGCCACAGCCAGGCCATTTTCACCTTTTGATCACTTGATTTTCCAATTCATGATGGTAGTATAACCAGACAGTCAGAATTAACACCAACATGTAAGCATTTTTATGTATTGGAATCTTATTATATTTGCATGGGGAATAAGCACACACTTACACTTAGGCTATTTATTATATGCATTCATCAATAAACATACTATCTCCTTAGGGTAGAACACAAACATGTTGATGTCTGAATATTTGAAACTCTATTGCTTCTTTCCACCTAATACCAAGGATGCCATCTTGCCCCTAAACCAGAGCCTGTCCTCAGTGATGGACTGGATGAGGGCTAATAAATCCAGGCAAGACAGAAGTACTCCTGGTCAGCTGGAAGGCAGATCAAGGTGTGGGATTACAGCCTGTGTTGGATGGGATCGCACTCCCCCTGAAGACACAGGTCTGCAGTCTTGGGGTGCTCCTGGACTCATTGCTAACCCTGGAACCCCAGGTATTGGCAGTGGCCAGAAGTGTCTTTGAGACACCTGATCTGGCCATGGTGGTCCATGCCTTAGTCACAGTCTGCTTGGACTACTGCAACACTCTCTGTAAGGGGCTGCCTTTGAAGATAGTTTGGAAACTCCAACTGGTTCAGAGATCGGCAGCCAGATTACTAACAGGAGCTCAGTACAGGGAGAGATCCACTCCCATGTTGCAGCAGCTCCACTGGTTGTGACTCGAGTCTGCTTCTGGGCTAAATACAAAGTGCTGGTCATTACCTTTAAAGCCCTAAATGGCTCAGGTCCAGGCTATTTGACCAATTGCATCTCCTCTTACAAAGCAGCCCAGGCACTGCTGTCAGCAGAGGAGGCCCTGCTCTTGGTCCCATCCCAGTCTCAAGTACGGCTGGTGGGAATGAGAGAGAGGGCCTTCTCCGTGTATCCACAGTCAATACTTTTTATTCCCTCTGTTTCTAAGACAGTCCATTGCTTTACCATGTGCATATAATAACTTTGATAGAGGGAAAATAAAAAAAAGAAATTTAAATTTTTCTATGAAGCTTTGGAACTTGCTTATTCCATCTAGGGCTGGAATAAAAAGCCTGTTTATCACCAAGAAAGAACATTGACGATATGATAACCTGATTCTTTAACAAATAATGTTTATTAATGTATGCCAATTCTAGTAGTTATAAACATTAGCATGCCAAACATTATATACATAGATAGTCCAAAGCTGTTCTATTGAAATTAAAAGAAAATGCTTTACCTTGGCTTGGTTGTGTCAGTCCTTTCTGTTGTAGAAGTATTTGTTGGTGGTGGATAAGAAGAACAAACAATTTCTAAAATCTTTCATTTAAAACATTTTCTGAAATTCAAACAAAAATAAGGCAATTTGGTTTCAATGAAATTTGCATTATTTTATAATTTTGTGGAAAACAAAGGAAAATATAGCCAGTAAGACCAAGTAAAGTAAAGTTCACATATATTTCCAGTCTAGAATACATTTCATTTCATCTCCTATTGTAAAATCAATTTGGCTAAAATGAATCTCAGTTGTAGAGATGGAAAGAATAAGCATGACATTTCACAGTCTATGTACACAACTTCAGGTACAGTGAGCAACTCAGTGTATTCTAGGAAAATTACATTCAAGTTCATGATGAAATTTTTATTTTAGAACACGTTACTTATCTTATTAAAGGGCCTGCACGTTTAAATTTAGATTAGAATTCTATCCTAGATATTTAGGGTACAATAAATAAATAAATGAAACAAATTGAAGACTGGTAAGTAAAACACTGTTTATCATATTTTTGACAATAATCAAATAAGTCATTTGGGCAACAAGTTTTACACATTTATATTCAATGAATTAAAAGCAAAGTCAATTAAAAGAGCAATTTGCTTGTCTACTCTCCAGGCAAATATTCAGACAGCAGTGTTTTTTTTTTTAAAGCAGTATCAGTTTTTAGGCATCATGTTAACATATTCAGAGACAAACTGAACTAGAAACCCTAGAGCCAAGTTTGTCCTGATTTTTGTCAGTGTAACAGATGTCAATTTTATGGCAGCCCCTGACAAATTTCCCCAGTGCTGGTGTCAACGAAGCCTCTATTAAGAAGATAAAAGTATCTATCTGGTGCAGTCTTTCTTCTACAATTGACTTGAATATTAACATACAGGCTAATTAGTGTTTCCCCCTAAATATTCCATTTCATTGTGGCAGGTTATTTTAATATGCCGTACGAGGTATCACAAAGGAATCATTTGGCAACTTCACTGGGGAGACAGGTGGTGCTTCTGGCATCCACTGAGGACATGGGAGGCAGGCGGAGTGAAGGATAATCACATTAGCTGTTTATGTTCCTGTAACATGTTCAGCAGAGAAATATTTAATAATAATGACTTAAAATTTATAACTAGAATAATTACTCATTAGGCTGCCTTATAGCTCATTGGTGGACCTCATGCCTTGCATACAGATTGCTTCAGGTTCAATCCATAACTTCTTCAGTTTTAAATAAAGGATAGAACTTGCCAGGAATTCAGATGGTGCACAGAGGGGTCTCATGTGGCAAGAAGTTCTTCACACCAAATCAGTCAACAGGCTGCTATATCTACTTATGGCACTGGATTAGGTCTCCAATACTGTGGATTTAGAGGAGATAGGAGTTTTCCATCTGGAATTGCTTGTGGCTCCACATCACTCTCAATGGTGGTCCTGGTGAAATGTAAAAGCCAACACTTAAGCTGCAAAGCTGCTTGCTAGCCAGGCTGAGAAAATTCCACATGCCAAATTCATAAGTGAAAGCTAAATATTATGCTTTTGGGTACCATTCTTATCATATTGTTGACATTTTTATTACAAGATCAGCAAGAATTGGATCTAAATTACCATTTTAAGGTGTATATGTTTCCTTTGTTAGGACATAGACTCATAACATTAAAATAATTCACTATCTGTGTGGCATGAACAACTGAACTGCACCAGGAAATAGTTCTACTAACTAGTCAAAACCTTCAAAGTGCATGATAGCTAGTTGTATATATGAATAGGAGTTTTGAATTACTATTCCAAATATTAAAGTACTATAGTGTTGTATACAATGTAGTTTGAACATTTTAGAAAGGGGCTAAAAGCTCACATATAAATTTTTGAACTAACTTAATAACTTTAACATAAATATTAATAGATATCCCACCTTTTTTCTTCCCTTTCCCTCTTTCTCCTCACATACCTACCCCATGTACCTATCCTGAAATACCTCAGATACTTTGATCCTGTTTTTATCCTCATACCACTTTCCTTTCTTGTCTCTTATCCCTACCCATTTTAATCATATTCTCACTGTGTAAACTCTCAATAAAGATTATTTAAAACATGCATATTAATTTATAGATCAACCTATTAGATATTTGTATAATTATAAGTTGAATCACGGTCACATCAAGGTGAATTGTGATGTTGTTCAACACTTGTATTCTCGGGAGTGGAGCAGGGATGTAGTAACATTTCTGGGAGCATTGCAGAACGTTTGCCATATCATAGAGATGTAGCTAATCTATGGCTCTGCTCCGTTCCTGAAAAGTGAGCATTGAGCAACATCACAGTATGACTATGGCACAACATTCCCAATGCACAACACATTCTGATGCACAATAGGGTGCACTAAACATTTGGACAAGTTGCACAATGGAATCTCTTATTAGATTGCATGATGTTCCATTGTGCATTATTGCACAATAGTGGAGGTATTGTTCTCACTTGGGCCCAAATTACAACAGTGGGGCATCACTCTTAGAAGGGTATTAGTAGACCCATTGATCCGCCCTTTGGTCATCGGGCTGAAATCTGATATACAAGATTCAATAATGTCCAACAATGGGGTTGAATGTTCGCCGGTGTTGGCCCCCTTCTCAGAGTTCCATTTTGAGACTCCCTCCCCAATTTCGAGTCCTGCCTGCTTCAACTCCCAATCCCGCCCACAGACGCTACCCTTGTTCAGTCCCCTTTCCACGTCAGATGACTCCATGTCAGATGACTCCTTTTCTCTCCGACCAGTGGAGATGGGCTCTTTCCCTAGACAAACAAGTACATTTGGAGGCTCTCCATCTTTGGACAGCTGACTAACCCCTTCAGAAGGCAACCTCAATCAGCCAATCCACCAGGGGAAAGAGGGGTCACACGGGTGGGGCACCATCGAGGTGGTGTGGGGGAGGAGGAAGATCGGTCACTTGCTGCCCAGGGAGAAGCGCAACAGAGTTCTTGCGACCCTGGAGAGGAATAGGTGTGGTAGTCTCCATGACAGACCCCCCGGTCTTAAGGTTCTGCTTTTGAACGCCAGATCCGTCAATGGTAAGACAGCTGTCATTCAGGATTTGATCCTGGATGAGGGGGCGGATCTGGCATGCATCACCGAGACGTGGTTGGACGAGCTGGGTGGGGTGAATCTCACCCAGTTGTGTCCACCAGGTTTCGGGGTGCATCAGCAGGCCAGGGCTGGGGGGCGGGGAGGAGGAGTCGCGGTGATCTTTCGGCAGTCCATCGCCCTGATCAGATGCGCCGTTCCGCAATCTTCGAGATTTGAGTGTGTCTTCTTGAAGGTGGGAGCCCGAGACAGCTTGGGGATTCTGCTGGTGTACCATCCACCCCGCGACCCAGCAGTCTCTCTGTCTGAGCTAGCAGAAGTGGTCTCCAATTCGGCCCTGGTCTCCCAACAACTCATAGTTTTGGGAGACTTTAACATCCATGCCGAGACTACATTGACAAGTGCAGCTCAGGATTTCATGGTTGCCATGACGACCATGGGGCTGACTCAAGTTATATCTGGGCCCACTCATCAGGCGGGACACACACTGGACCTTGTCTTTATTGTGGACGGTGAGACAGTCAGAGTGGAAGAGCAAAATATTCTCCCATTGTCATGGTCTGACCATCATCTGATCTGTTTAAGTTTCGCTGCGTCTTCTAACCTCCGCAGGGGTGGTGGACCCACTAAGATGGTCCGCCCCAGGAGGCTGATGGATCCGGATGGACTCCTGAGGTCTCTTGGGGATCTTCCTGTTCTGGAGACTGGCGATCCTGTCGATGTCCTGGCTGATCACTGCAATAGTGAGCTGTCAAGGGCACTTGACACGATCGCTCCCGAACGTCCCCTCTCGCTGCGTAGAGGCACGTCGACTCCTTGGTTCACTGAGGAGCTGGCTGTGATGAAGCGTGCGAGGAGGGGACTAGAGTGCATCTGGAGGAAATCTTAGGATGTGTCTGACCAAGCACGGGCTAAAGCCGCTATTAAGGCTTACTCCGTGGCTTTGCGAACAGCCAGGAAAGCTTTCACGACTACCCGCATAGCGTCTGCGGCCAACAGGCCATCGGAGTTGTTCCGAGTTGTTGGGGAGCTCCTGCGGCCTCCTGAGACCCAGGGGCTTCCCGATGACTTGGCAACTCGGTGCAGCGATTTCGCGCACCATTTTGCAGGCAAAGTTGCTCAGATATGCCGTGAGTTGGACTCCAGCTTAACTGTAGTTCCAGCGGAGGTAACCGAGGTACCTGTCTGTCCGATTTTGTGGGATTCTTTCCGGCTTGTTCTTCCTGATGACGTGGAGGGGATTCTTGGGTCTGTGAGGGCGACCACTTGCGCTCTGGATCCTTGTCCTTCTTGGCTGGTTAAACTGGCCAAAGATGGGTTGTTGGATTGGTTTGTGGCTATTATAAATGCCTCCTTGGGTCAGGGGACAGTTCCATCCTGCTTTAAGCAGGCGGTGGTAAAACCGCTATTAAAAAAGACCTCCCTGGACCCATCTGTATGTAACAACTACAGACCAATCTCCAACCTCCCGTTTCTGGGCAAGGTTCTGGAGCGGGTGGTTGCCACGCAGCTCCAGGAATTCCTCGATGACACTGATTTTCTGGACCGCTCGCAGTCTGGCTTCAGGCCTGGGCACAGTACTGAGACGGCTTTCGTCGCCTTGGTGGATGACCTCCGCAGGGAGCTGGACAGGGGGAGTGTGACCCTGCTGGTTCTCTTGGACATCTCAGTGGCTTTCGATACCATCGACCATGGTATCCTTCTGGGGAGGCTCTCCGGGATGGGGCTTGGTGGCACGGTTTTGCTGTGGCTCCAGTCCTTCCTGGAGGGTCGTTCCCAGATGGTGAAGCTGGGGGATACTTGCTCGGACCCCTGACCATTGACCTGTGGGGTCCCGCAAGGGTCTATCCTATCCCCCATGCTATTCAACATCTACATGAAACTGCTGGGAGAAGTCATCCGGAGTTTTGGAGGGCGTTGCCATCTCTACGCAGATGACACGCAAATCCACTACTCGTTTCCATCTAACTCCAAGGAAGCCCCTCGGATGCTGAACCAGTGCCTGGCCGCTGTGGCGGACTGGATGAGGAGGAACAAGCTGAGGATCAATCCCGACAAGACAGAGGCCCTCCTGGTCAGTCGCTCGTCTGATCGGGGTATTGGGTGGCAGCCTGTGCTGGACAGGGTTGCACTCCCCTTGAAATCACAGGTCCGCAGTTTGGGGGGGTCCTCCTGGACTCAGCGCTGACGCTTGAGGCGCAGGTGTCGGCGGTGGCCGGGAGGGCCTTTGCACAACTCAAACTTGTGCGCCAACTGCGACCATACCTCGTGAAGTCTGACTTGACCACGGTGGTGCATGCCTTAGTTACCTCTAGACTGGACTACTGTAATGCACTCTACGTGGGGCTTCCCTTGAAGACGGCCCGGAAATTACAACTGGTCCAGCGGTCGGCGGCCAGACTAATAACTGGGGCGAGTTACAGGGAGAGATCCACTCCCTTGTTCAAGGAGCTCCACTGGCTGCCGTTTATTTTCCGGTCCCAATTCAAGGTGCAGACCATCATTTATAAAGCCCTAAATGGTTTGGGACCCACCTACCTTCGTGGCCATATCTCCTATCATAAACCTGCCCGATCCCTTCGATCGTCAGGGGAGGCTCTCCTGTCACCACTGCCAATATCTCAGGCCCGCCTTGTGGGAACAAGGGAGAGGGCCTTCTCTGCTGTGGCCCCCCGATTGTGGAACTCACTGCCCGGTGAGATTAGGCAAGCCCCCACACTAGCAGCCTTTAAGAAAGACCTGAAAACATGGCTCTTCCGTTGTGCCTTTGGAGAGTAATCACTTCATACATCCCTTTTGCTGCTCTCCTTCAATATTTGTCCTCCAGATCGCACCACCACTTTATGATCCTGTCCTCTGTGGTTTTTACTCCTACTTCCTTTCTCACCTCGAGTTTTAATCTAGTGTTCATGTGGCCCGCCCTTGGTTTTATTGTTCTTTGACCTTGTTTAATGTAGTGTATATTTTCTTTTATTGTGTTGTTTAATGTGCTATGATTTGTTGTTTTATTATATTTTGTTATATTGTATTGTTCTGGGCATGGCCCCATGTAAGCCGCCCTGAGTCGCCATTGGGGAGATGGTGGCGGGGTATAAATAAAGATTATTATTATTATTATTATTATTATTATTAACTCCCTAGTATGGTTTTATTTCAAGTCAGTGATACTGTTCCATCATCATGGACTCTAATGCAGGCTCTTGAAGAAGATTTTTCAACCATGAAAGCCAGGACTACAAAAATGAAGTAAAGGTTCCTCTAAATGCAGTTATTCCAAAATGGAAATGCATCAGCATATTTTGTTCTCCAAAATGTAGAATCAACTATATTGGTAAAGGGAAAAATTTCACCACTATGTTAGATTTTGATGCTGCCCATGGGCCTGCTTATTTAATTGGGGTGGCAGGCATTTTTTTCAGGGCTTGCGGGAGGCAGAGTTTGGGAGCAAAAAAAAGGGGGGAGGGGGTTTAAAATGGATGCTGGTGGAAACTGGGATGAGGTTGGGGAAGTAGGAGAGGGGAGGAGAGAGAGAGAAAGAAGAGAGGAAAGAAAGAGAGTGAGCAACACATGGGTCTGAAGAGGCACCGCATGGACGGAGAGAGGCAGGGAGGCAAGCACACACCCACTGGAGTACCACAAAAAAGAGGGAGGGAAAGTGGGAGAGGGAGTGTGTATGCGTCCCTTTCTGGGGAAGGGGGCGGATCCGGGAAGGGAAGGGGGTGGAGCTGCCTGAATGACGGACAGCCAGGGGCTGCCCATCATTCAGGCAGGCCCTCCCCCTTCCCTTCCAGGTAGAGGCAACCCTCCCTGGGCGCCCCTAGCAGAATTGCGCCACACACAAATGCTTACATGGCTTATAGCTTGAGCCGGCCCTGATCATACTGAAATCAACAAGATTTACTTGTAAGTAAATGGAGTTAAACAGGAGCCCTGGTGGCAAAGTGCGTTAAAGCACTGAGCTGCATTCGTCCCAGGTTCAAGCCCCGGGAGCGGCGTGAGCGGCCGCTGTTAGCTCCAGCTCTTGCCAACCTAGCAGTTCGAGAACATGCCAATGTGAGTAGATCAATACTCTGGCGGGAAGGTAACGGCGCTCCATGCAGTCATGCCGGCCACATGACCTTGGAGATGTCTATGGAAAACGCCGACTCTTCGGCTTAGAAATGGAGATGAGCACCAATCCCCAGAGTCAGACATGACTGGACTTAACGTCAGGGGAAAACCTTTACCCTAAATGGAGTTTGGAAAACATTCCAAACAACAACTCACTTCTCCTTTGCTATCTGTGAAATTCGCAATGAACTCCAGACCTTAGACTTAAGCCATAACTCTTTCAAGTAAATCAGGACTTCACTTCTATTATTTTCCAAATTTATTTGATGAAAACATGGGCTATATTTGTAGTGCTTTGGCAATTGTGTCTTATCTCTCCCTGATTTACCAACTTTCCATTTCACTTACTACAATGGAATGCTTAACATGTGGCACACATACATCTTTGTGCCAAATGTTATTGGTGTGTAGACTCTAAATTAGGCTGAATTGAATTTTCATGTGGTCTATTTATCAAAACAGAAGGTTGTGGGGCATGAAGCATCATTGAAAAAACAGTCCTCCTCTAGAAGGTAAGCTAGTTTAGGCTTTGAAAATGATCTAAACTCCACTCTTTTGCAAAACATTTGCCATGGGGTGAAGTTTGGATCATTTTGCCATGGAATGGAAGAATCACATGCTTCCTTGAAAGAGATTATTATACGTTAACTTTGGATAAGAACTGTGCTAGTCTAGTACAAGCTGATTTAACTTGTCCAAAATGCTTGGGATCAGAAGTGTTTAGGATTTCAGATTTTGAAACAGCTGTATTTGCATGTGCATGTGTAATGAGATATCGTGAGATAGTGCTGAAGTCTAAACATAAAATATATTTATGTTTCATATACACTTTATGTAAATAGCCTGAAGATACTTTTATACAATATTTTTTATCATTTTATGCATGAAGCAGTTTGTGTACATCGAACCATCATAAAGCAAAGGTGTCATATGGACAATTTTCATTTTTGGAATATATTACACTGTGTACGTGTCTTAACCTACCTGGACACATGGGGAGACGTAGGTAAGAATTATTATTATTATTATTATTATTATTATTATTATTATTATTATTATTATTATTATTATTATGGACCTCATTATGTATGTATATGTAAATGCATGTATTCTAAAATTTGAAAAAAATCCCAAATCCATAACACTTCTGGTCACAAGCACTTTGGATAAGGGAAACTCAACCTGTACAAGCTGCATAGGAGTAGTGATACATATAGCAGAATGGATGGAAAACGGGAGGTAGCTTTTGAAAGAAGAGCAGGAGGCAGCTGAAGGGAGCTTGCCAAGAAGAACACAAGGTTCCAGGCTGGAACCTAAATGACTAGCGTCAATCCGGGAAAGATAAAAAATTGAGGGCCCATTGTGTCTGTAGAGCAGTTCTTATTTAAGAGGTAATCTAATGCTATTGCGGACAAAAAGAACAAGAGACAGCAATGCGGTATTGATCTTCCTTGTCCTCCCAACTATAATTAGAGCTTGGCTTATTGCAGCAATTGGTGTTCTTCTCTCCCACCATTGCACTTTCTTTCCATTTCCTCTTCCCCGTGTCATATTGTGACAAAAACTGAAATTGTGTTTTTCTCTTCTGAATGAAAAAAGATCCAGGTAGTCCTGTGGATGCAAGCTGTGAGCTTCACAA
Organism: Anolis carolinensis; assembly: GCF_035594765.1. Taxonomy (NCBI): domain Eukaryota; kingdom Metazoa; phylum Chordata; class Lepidosauria; order Squamata; family Anolidae; genus Anolis; species Anolis carolinensis. The sequence goes on from NC_085844.1 coordinate 59,917,083, forward strand.
TAGCTAAATTTAGAGTATAAACACTAAAAGCAGCGACTGCCAAATACTGGATGGGTAGTTAATCTCACTCAGTTGAAAGTACTCAATTAAGTGTATCTATTATCTTGCAATAACTGCTACAGAAGGCTTGGAGTAAGAACATGCCTAAGAATAAATATAGCAATTATGACAGAAGAAGAGTTCATGCCCTCACTATCCTTCACAGAACACAGGGACTTGGATCTATAAATAAGTGTATCTCTCTTATCATTTATTTGTTGATAGCTAAAAAATCATTCCACTCGACATAAGAATTGATTTGTTGTTGTATTTGCTTGCAAATCAAAACTTGTCAAATTATGCTTTGTTGCCACATTTTTAAATAAGCCATAAATCAGAGTCTTGAAATCCAGATTGGGGCAAGTTGCAACTATTAAAAATAAGAAATGCCAACTGTACACTTCCTAGGGATGTTTTAGAAAATTACATTTTTCAGTACCGGTTTTAAAAGGCCACCTTCAATGTGTGGTAGCTTGGTATATCAAAGGCAATGATGTAAGAAATGTCTGTACTTTGGCCTACTACTGCTCTTGTTTTACTGACGGAGTAAAAAAAAATCCCAGACAATTGCCCCTATTCAAGTGATTATGCTAGTGCCATGACTTTAGTTTATAAATGAGAAAGAAAAAAAGTAAGAATAATTCTAATAACCACACATTATCTGCATGAACACTGGTGATACCTATGTAAGATGCAACAAAGACATGGTATTCTTTCCATTTCGAACACCCATGACAGTGGATTTCATACCCTTCTGATTACCATCCTTTGACTTTAGCTGAGCAACATGCACAAAATCAATATCTCAAGATGTTCATTTTGTGTTTTCATGTTTCATCTGTGGAACTCTTCTTGAGCACCTATTTTGGGATTCATCCCATCCAAGATTCCAGACAGAGATTCTAATAAAGCACTTGCTCTAGTTCTTGGGTAATAATAATAATAATAATAATAACAACAACAACAACAACAAAATCCAGCATATACATCTCGTTTGCTGTGTCACACTATGTCTTTGTGCCAACAACAACAACAACAACAACTACTTTACTTTTATATCCCCCCTCCATCTCCCCACAGGGACTCAGGGCGGCTAACATGGGGCCAAACCCAGATAACCACAATAAAACAGGATAAAATACATACAGAACAACACAAACATCACCAACAAAAAAAAATAAACAGAATACAATCCTTAAAGCTTGACTGAGATGGATCAACTCTCTTGTATACTGAAAGACAAATATATGCAGAACTTTCAGAACAACTGGACAACATTTTAATTAAAAGATCAAAAAAGGATTGGGTTATAATAGGTTTTGACAAATAAAACAAACCCCTTTGTAAATTTGTGCTTTACTTTGGAAAGTTAATATAAATGGGAAATGTCATATAAAACAAAGCAAATAGTTAAGGGAGGTTTTCTAGCCTTTATTTAGTTATCCTGGAGTGATAACGGGGATTCAATTGAATAGAATGTATAAAAGGATGAAGTGCAGCTACAAGAATTTTAAATTATTGCTCTGGATATGTTCATCTAATTGTTAACATTAATATTCAAGAAGATGACTATGTGATGCCTTTTTATATGTGTATGCCCCAGTTGAAATCAACTGTAAATAATATGATTAAAAGCATAAATAAAATAAAAATTTAAAAAATGAATACAGTGTGGTGTAATCAACTTAAGAAGCCCAATAAATATACCACCCCAAACTCAGGGGCTTGCATTCAACGAAAGCTCTGCTGTGCTTTCACTGCAGGGTATAAGGAGGGCTGAATTTTAGTTCTAGAGCAGGCATGGACAAACTTCGGCCTTCCAGGTGTTTTGGACTTCAACTCCCATAATTTCTAACAGCTGATAGGCTGTTAGGAATTGTGGGAATTGGAGTCCAAAACACCTGGAGGGCTGAAGTTTGTCCATGCCTGCTCTAGACCCATCTATTTGGCATTGTTTTTTACTTGCAGTCAAAGGAAAAGCGATTAGGCATTTTTTTGGAAGTGGATGCATCTTTCCCTTTATTTTTTTCCAGTGAAGGGAGATAGTCCTTGGAAGACCTATCAGCAGATTCAGCTGAACCATGTCCTCTCACTTTCTGACCATCATCACACATTATACATCTGTTTTTCCAAGGTCAGGTATACTCTGAAGGAAACCATGAGAGAAAACTCCAAAGTGACTGAGCAGAGCATGGAGGTGGATGTGAGATCAGATCACTTCCTTTGACATTGGAGTACTATAAAAACGTCAGAGGATTTCCAGTCCATGATATGACCCCTGGAATATATTCTCAAAAACCATACAACTGTAGCTGTAACCTGTTTTTTTCTTGTCTTTTTTCTTAGCAAAGATGGACTGGAGAATATGATGTTCTTGGAAAGAAAAATAGTTGCATGATTTACAAAAAAAAATCATGTAATTTTTACCCCTGTAAATTGTATGGATAATGTTGTTTTGGATTTTATTTTTTGACAAGAAGTTACAAGTAAAGAGAAATACATGGATACATTATAGGAACTATTTGAAAATGTTATCCGCTTCGACTCTACTGCATCAATATGTTTTTGGCTTGAATTCGAACTCTACTTCCATCCAGAGTAGGTTCATCGAAGTAGTGTCATTTACAGTGCTGACTTTCTATTCAATTCATCATTTCTCATAGTTGAACATTGGCCTTTAACTTATCAGCAAACTCAAAGCAGCATCAAGAAAAGAAAATTCATCCTTGCTAACACCAAGATTTTACCAGGACGAGAAGCTATCATTCCACAAAGCCAATAAATATATCCCACTAAGTATTTTTATTGGGATGCTTAATAGTATGAAGCAACAAAGAGCAAATAATCACGTTTCTATAATTATTCATGGCCATATTTTTCATTTATTTTTGCTTCTTTGGTTGCCCCTATGCAGACTCAGATGACTGCTTAAAAATAAGCACCAGTGAAATGAATTACAAGGAGTGATAGTGGGCGGATTGAGCCAATTGATGGCCCTATCTGAGCTGAAGCCGCTCTCTCAAATAACAGATATAAGCACCATGCCTCAGAATTTTATATCATTTTCATATGCCGGTGTAAGTAGAAGATTATTCACCACTTGAAACAGCAATGCATGTAATCTTGAAGGGAAATTTCACTTTCCCATTATCATATCTTGAATAATCTGCAAAGGGAAATGGCTTTGTAAATTGCTGACATGTCTCAATCAGCATATGACATTTAAGTAGCTGTGTACTCTGCATAAGTAAAGTCAATGCAGGGCAGCCAAGATTGTTAATACACCTCTGCAGAATAACAGCAGAGGAACAAAGTAATACGGAGTAGGAGGGGAAGAGCCTGGTGTTCAGACTTGACAAAACCATTGAACTTGCAGTAAGTCTCTGTCTTGTCTACCTTCTTGATTTGGTGAGATTTTCAAAGTGGCAATAATAGAAACAGGCAGAAGGATGCATTTCTTGACTTGTTCACAACTACCTTTACCAACAGGTTGTCATATAAAATAAAAGACAGTCATTCCTTCACATTCGCTAGTGTTCGAAGTACAGGGCCACTGTGAAAATGAAAAAGGGAATGAAATATTCTTTAATCTGAGAGAACATGTTTCTTTAGAATTTGTAAGTCTTTTCGTCAGAGGTTGGCTCAGGGGAACCTATAAATACCTAGAGAAATGTTCTCTCCAGGAATCTCTAGGTCAGTTATTCTTAATTAACCTTCTTTAATACAGTTTCTCATGTTGTAGTGACCCTAATCATAATATTATTTTCATTGCTACTTCATAACTGTAATTTTGCAAGTGTTATGAATCATAATGTATATATCTGATATGCAGGATTGTTACCTCTCTTTCTCCCTAGGATTCAGCAATGGAAGGGCCACTCCACCCCTCTCTGATCCCTGCCCTAGGGAGCCCCAGACCCCCCTCCCTAGGCTATCCCTCCTTCACCTTCTCTTAGATCTTAGGTGACCCCTGTTAAAAGGTCATTTGACCCCCGAAGTGATCATGACCCATAAGTTGAACTGTTGCTCTTGGTCCTCAGCATGACTCTGTGGTCATCATCTGGTTGGAAGTTAACCATAATGGTACACTGGAGAAACTAGAAATCCTTACAGAGAGATTGTGATCAAATTCATGAATAGGCAAAATTGCAGAAGTCAAACCTGTAAATGTGGAGGGCCGATGGTAATATGACAAGAGAATAATTGTAACTTGTATAAACTACTGTACATAAACTGAACTTTATAGCATGATACTGGTAAAGTATCATTGAAGCTGGACTGTTACCTTTAATGACAGTACCTATTGCATGATGCCACACATGTCCAATTACCGGTTTCCTTCTTTCCTGTGATTAACCCAACCTCTGTTATGATGAAGAAAACCAATCAATATCTTGCAATGTTGCCATCACCTACCTTGTGTGATGGTTCCATTCCACCTCTGTGCCACCATGATGGCAATAAAGTATGTAACTTCAGGAGGCGGGATTCTTCTCATCACCCTCCCTCTAGTTATCTATTCTGTGATTATTTAATATTTTTCATTATAATTGTATTTTTGTTTTAAAAAAATGCGAACATTGCAAGGTTATTTAAATACAGAGCAGTGGAAGTGCAAGAAGACGGAGTTACAAGGATATGTAGAAGTAGAATCATGGTACCACAGTTCAGCAAATCAGCACAATTACACCACTGACAAGAGGTACAACAATGAATATGCATATCCAAGTATGTAGCCACTATCTATGATAGTGTGACTGCTAAAGAATAATGGCTTCATGTGATAAAGTCCTTAGTGTACTGAAGCTATGTGCATGCTCTAGGGCGAACCTTATAGGCAGACTGGGATAACAATTTCAGTCGGGTGAAGCTGTGAAGCGAGAATAATGTCCAGGAGGATAAAGATGTGTGTTTGATCTGTACATCCAAAGCCCAAACCTGGTCAAGGATACTTCTGCTCTCCACCTGAAAAATTCAACTGCGACTTTAAAACAAAAGGAGTTGTCATCTTGTGCCTCACTCAAACAGCAATGAGGCCAGTGAGACCTACATCTGAATAGGTATAAATAGGATCAGACTACCCATCTTGATTATTTGCTTAATTGATACTAATCAGAGGAATAAATGAGAAAAATGTCTTTTTCAGGATTCTTCTTGAATTGAATGTAAGCAAGGGTACTTTAAAAGAATTCTTTACCTTACCAATATTTCCAACACGACGTCCGCCTTGGGAATTCCATCAAATCACACAGCATTATGCTGCTGCTGTTATTGCAGGTGTTTTAAAATGTAATTTAGTACTGGAGAAACATACTTTAACAAAGTAGTTGAAATCAACTATTTGCAGCATAAACAGGATGTTCATTTTTCCCCTCCAGCAGCCTGACTTAACACAAACACTTTGATTATATGGTTATTTACAAGAACATGCTGGAAGGATACTTTGATTTCACAGCTAACATTTTAAGCTGCTTTCTTTTCTTCACTGAAGCAACAGCCATCTGCAAAGCCACAAAGAAGTTTGGATCTCTTTTGTTCATAGGCTTGTACATGATGAAAAAAAGATGATAATTTAAAATTAATGCAAGAAAAAGCAGAACAGCTAAAATTAATCCAGTGTGGTCTAGAGGATTCTCGATCACTTTTAGACTGCAAAATTAATAGAATTAAATTGAAGTAATAAAAGGGAAGCATGCTAAGGAGAGAATTAAAATACTTTTGGAGGATGGGGGTATTCCTTTTACAAGTAAGCTTGTGAATTTCCAAAATAATGCCAAACTACAAATGTACAACCCTTCTGCCAACCTAGCAGTTGGAAAACATGCCAATGTGAGTAGATCAATAGGTACCGCTCCGGCAGGAAGGTAACGGCGCTCCATGCAATCATGCCGACCACATGACCTTGGAGGTGTCTACAGACAACGCTGGCACTTTGGCTTAGAAATGGAGATGAGCACCAACCCCCAGAGTCAGACATGACTGGACTTAAAGTCAGGGGAAACCTTTACCTTACAAATGGGAGAATAATTTGAATGTCCCAAATAGACTGGTGTCTAAACTTAGAGATGTTGGATTGTTCCTGGATTATGAACTTATTGTCTGGACATTCCCAGAAGGCTAGATTTGGTCACCATACCACATCAGCTCTCACTCTCAACACTGGATTGCCACAGGGCTGTGTGTTGAGTCCTCTACTTTTCACTTTGCATGGGCATGTGCGACTAATGCTGCCAGCAAACCCAGTTATGACACACATGCGGTGTTGGGATGATAAAAGGCCACAACTTGTTAATTGCATACAGAAGAGAATCAGGGTTGTCAGCTGTGGATGAGTCTTGGATCTGGGATCGGACAGCCCACTGCTGGCCAATACCACTTAACCATGCCAGGAGGTGCTGCTGTTTCTAACCGGCACAATACTGGGACCCTGTCACCATTGCACCCCTGGAAAACCATGGACTCTTCCTCCTCCAATGGGGGGGGGGAGCAAACCAGATCCAGGGCCCATGCTGCACAACAAAGGAACAATGCTTGACAAACCCCCCCCCCCCATAAAACAGGAAAAACATTTATGAAGGGTGGGTGGGCTGAGACTGCTCAGCGCAACCTAGTGCTGCCTTTAAAAGGCTGTCTGATGCTTGGGGGAGGCTGACCCCAGCCAATCAGGAGGCGAGCAGGGGCTGCCTCTGATTGGCCAGCCGCCTGGCCAGCAAGAACTTTCCCGCCACTGAGCGGGTTTCTGGGCAGGAGAAGCCCCCCACCAATGCCTTGGCATGTGGGAGGATGCCCTCCACCACAGAGCATTTGTACACATATTATTGTAGCTCCATAATAATATCATTACCAAATTCACAGATGATACAACCGTGGTGGGGCTTATCTCTGAAGGGGATGAGTCTGCCTATTGGGATAACATAGATCAGCTGCTCTCATGGTTCAGGGACAATAATCTGGTTCTTAACATCAATAAGACCAAGGAGCTCATAGTGAATGATAGGAAGAACAGACCAGGAAGTCAGTCCTTGGTCATAAATGGAGATCAAGTGAAGTGGGTAGCCAGTTTCAAGTTCTTGGGTGTCACTGTTAAGGAGGATCTGACCTGGGATACCCATATGACAGCGTTAGTTAAGAGGACCCAGCAGAAACTGTACTACATGAGACTCCTAAGAAACCACCAACTGAATGAAAAACTTCTGGTGACTTTGCTGGTGATTTTCTACTGCTGTGCTATAGAGAGTGTCTAACCAACTGCATCTCCACATGATTTGGTAACTGCACAGCGGCAGATAGAAAGGGGCTCCAGAGGTTCTGCCCTCCTTCACCCATGGGCTAAAACTAGCGCATGCCACCAATTTTAGCCAAATATGATGAGGTCGTACGTCTCTCTAAATTCCTCAAATTGTGTCTTTTTTTGCCCTTTTGAAAGATGAATTTCCTCTACTGCAAGCCCAAAGGCACAGATATATAGAAAGTTCCAACATAGGATAATGAGCAGAAAGATCTTGCATGAGATATGGGCAAATATATATTAGTTTACATTTTTTTATTAGCTAACATTATTTAGTACCATAATTGATGTGAGGATTTTCTTATGATCTATTAAATCTTTGGCTCATGGCCAAACTAGCATTGGTGGTTCCCATGTCTGGAGGTGGATGTGTTTCTCTGGGGTAAATCCGCTCCAGGTTAAAGTCCACGCTCTAAAGGAGCTATCCAAAATGCCAGACTGTCAGTGAGATGGGGTGGTGAAGGTAGGATTAACTACCATGGATCACTTCTTTAAACCTCCAACAGCTGCTGCTGCAAAGTGTTTCACACATACTATCCTTTATTTATTAGATTGCTTGAAGCCTGGATGAATTCACTAACAGTCGTAAAACTCTTTTAGACTCATAAAAGCTCAGAGCTGCTAACAATCTTACATAAAATTATGTTGTGAGAATCTCAGATTGCAAATGCCTAAAATCAGAAGTTTAAAATGATGAGTTGCACACATCTATATATTTTAATAACATAAAAGGCAGATGTTTGTGAAAACACAACAATAAGAATAAACATAGCCACAGGCAAATCAAATGTTTGCTTATACTCTTAAAACTTATATGAATACATGTTCTAAGTAGTACCTAAAATAATGGTATAGGGCAAGAGATTTCTTACAGAAGGGCATATCAGCATCAAGGAAGCCCCATGCGCCATATCATTCTGGGATACCACCAGATGGACTTCTATGGCTTATTTTAAATCTCAGATTGATAGTAGGACCTGAATTGTTTATGCATTTTTAATTGAGCTATGGATATCCCTCTTGATAAGGAGCTAACGAGGTGTAATGATCCTAAATAAATTGGTGATGTTAGCAAAATTGGCCATTTTATTATGTGTCTATGTGATTTGCGCATTGGACTACAACTCTGGGTTCATATCCCCACTTTGCCATTGTAAGCCTCACTCTTTTAGAGGAAGGCAATTTCCAACCTCTTCTGAACAAAACTTATCAAGAAAATTCTGTGATAAATTCATCTTAGGGTAGCCATGGGTGAGAAACAACTGGTTGGGAATTAAAAACAACAAAACCAACAACAAATTCCTTTCTATCTTCAAGGATCTCAGGACAGTGTATAATAAAGTCAATTAACACAGTCAAAATGATTTAGATGAGTAAAAATAATTTGAACTAGCTAGACTATGACAATGGTATTGTCAAATATGACAAAGCAATGGTATTCCCCATAGTAATCTATGGATGCGAGAGCTGGACCATAAGGAAGACTGAGCAAAAAAAAATAGATGCTTTTGAACTCTGGTGTTGGAGGAAAATACTGAGAGTGCCTTGGACCGCAAGAAGATCAAACCATTCCATCCTCCAGGAAATAATGCCAGGTTGCTCAATGGAGGGAAGGATATTAGAGGCAAAGATGAAATACTTTGGCCACATCATGAGAAGACAGGAAAGCTTGGAAAAGATCATGATGCTGGGGGGAAAGGAAGGAAAAAGGAAGAGAGGCTGACCAAGGGCGAGATGGATGGATGGTATCCTTGAAGTGACTGGCTTGACCTTGAAGGAACTGGGGCAGCGACGGATGACAGGAAGCTTTGGCGTGGGCTGGTCCATGAGGTCACGAAGAGTCAGAAGCGACTGAACGAATAAACAACAACAACAACAACAACAAGAATATGACAAATAAAAACAAGGCAGTTTGAAACCAGATGGAAAACGTCATTCTCTCCAATTAATGATTAACTGGAATCTTACATCCCATATATCTGCCTAGAAGTCCCACTCAGTTCAATGGACAGTGGGCATATGTTTGCAGCATAATTTCCCCATTGTGTTGTTAAAACATTTCCTCCCACCATCTGCCCATTTCTGAGGAAATGTGAGAACATATACAAACATATTCCCAGTCAATGGAAGCAAGTATCCCAGCTTTAGTGGCCTGCTGATAGATTGTACTTTTGGCATATTCAAAACTGAATCTTTTTATTACATCTTTGATGTAAAACATCGGATATAAAATCTTGACTTACATTTTCTCATGATAGGCTAGGGATAATAATGTATTCTTCAGGAAACCCATGCATAAATGAAAAGAGGAATGTGAACCAATCATTGGCAATTCTCTGAAATAGATGGTTTGTCCTTGTACTGAAACAGATAAGAAGAAAAGTTACTAGAAGGGGAAAAAAACAGGCTTTAGCTACAATGCCCAATCTTTCCAACTGGCATCTGTATGAAACGTTTATTCCATAAGTCTGGGAGAAAAGAGACAACCCTACCATTTCATTCTGTATAATCTTGTGTGTGTGTGTGTGTAAAATTGGTAATGATAATTCATAAGTGGTAGAATGTACTTAATATGTGTCAGAATATATTGCATTGAATTACAAAATAATATTTTTCTTGAATTAAAGTCTGTGATTTCAGGGTTGGAGAGGGTTGCATGGTGTCTGTGGGGCCACACGGTTAGCTACTCCACCATGCTTGAAAAAAAAATGGAAAGAGTTTTACACCTAAGTGCTGCCAACAATTCTAAAGTAGAACTGGAATAATTTTGCCATCGTTTTGGCCTTTTGGGAACCATTTTAGACCCAGGAAAGGGATTTTTCCAATAGGATGATCTGGACATTAACTTTTTTTCAACACCACCTGAGGTCACATTGAGTCAAATATTTTTGAGTCTTGTCTAGTTCGGCATACATGCCGTGGGTCATACTTTCCTCTTTTGGCACATTCAACTAGGAGAGCTTCAGTCTCCAAAGTAGAATTTAAAAAGATAAGTCAGATGATGCCCACTCTCTCATTTAGCTGTTTCATCAGTGAAAGTTTGTTTTGCTACATACTGTCCTGATATTTACAAGTAGAATGGGATGAAAAAAGTGAGTAAATGAGGATTTGCAAATCTATTATGCATTGTGTGCATACATTAAATTTACCTGTCAACCTATGAATTTCATAAGTTTTTCTTGGCCAGGGAGTACTCAGAGGTGGTTTTCCCAGTTATTTCCTTTAGAGCACCAAGCATTCTCTGGCAGTATCTCACCTAAGTACAAACCAGATATGAACTTGCTTAGTTTCCAAAATCAGGTGAGATCTGTTACATTAGGGCATTTCAGCTTCTCTATACATTATGCCAGTATATTATAGCCTAGCATTAGTCAGTGTAGTGGATTAATTTAATCCATTAATCAAGAATCTGTGTTCTTGATTAATGGATTAAATTATATGTGTCCTTTGTCTCCACTAGGTGTACAACTAGGACGACATGCATTTAGACATACTATTGTAACTTTCCTTCTCAGTCTCCCATTGCTAACTATTTGCGTTGTTACATTTTGTTCTTCTTTTGTGGACATGACAACAAGTTTTGATGTATTTTATCAATTCAAACGCTTGAAACCCTAAACTGGGGCTGGGGAATTTGCAGTCTTTAAGTTGCTGTTAAATGTCATTTGCCGCCAGCCAGGCTAATGGCCAAGTATGATAGTAAACCCCAGGGCCCTTTCTTAATATATGATTATAACATAATGATTCCATTTTATCTACCATAGTTTATACTGTAGACCCCTGTGACTTGCAATTTAGGAAAATGTATATGGAATTCTTAGTCTGCATCTACATTGACTATTTAATGCAGTGCAAAGCTAGTTTCAAACTGCGGCAGTCAGACAACAAGCAAAAGCCCTTAATGCACCTCGATGCTCTGTTGTTTGTGTAATAAATCACCACCCAGGCATCGAATACTTTCCAGGATTATTATGTAATCATCTGCACAGCGAAATTACATTCTTCAACACCAGTTTGGAACTGCATTAAATGGTCAGTGTAGATGGGGTTTAGAGAGTTCAAGTGCCTTGTTGTTGTTGTTTATTCGTTCAGTCGCTTCTGACTCTTTGTGACCTCATGGACCAGCCTATGCCAGAGCTCCCTGTCAGCTGTTGCCACCCCCAGCTCCTTCAAGGTCAAGCCAGTCACTTCAAGGAGGACATCCATCCATCCAAGTGCCTTACCAAACTACAAACCTCCATAGAATATAGCCTTGGTAGCTATCATGGACTCATAGTACTAGAATTTCCTAATGAGCAATGGCACTTGATTCATCAAAACCTGGAGAGCCACCTCTGGGTAAGACACAATAGGTGACAGACATTTATACCACTGAGTTGGCATTACCGCGACCTTCAAATCTACTTCTTTTTGCTCATGTCTTTTTATCACAGGTAATATTCTAACTCAATAAATTCAATAAGGTTTGGTATCTATTTAATTCATACTCACAATAATCCATCTTGTCGTTGGAAGGCTACCATCCTGCAACTGAAAGTCTGGAGATAGCTCTGTCATGCATCCTATTTATGATATATGCATTATAATTTCCAAGAAAATTCTCCTAGGGTTAACATCATTGCACATACTTTTAAATACTTTTAAATTTTAAAGACTCGACCCTCCTCTGACCTGTGTGCTATCCCTAGGCACATCGGCGACAGGGCTTCAAATAGCTCCCCTCCTACTCTGGTGCTGGTGAATGCTAGGTCAGTGCGGAATAAGATCAATACCATCAGGGACTTCATTATTGAAAGTGGGGCTGACTTAGCATGTATCACAGAAACCTGGTTGCAGGAGGGCGATGAGGTCCTCCTCCAGGAATTATCATCTCCAGATTTTGTTATCACCCACCAGATGCGGACCGGGAGACGGGGGGGGGGGGGTGTGGAGTGGCAATGCTCGCACGAGAAAATTTATCTCTGAGGGCGGCTCCCACTCCGAACATCTCTGGTATGGAAAGCGTTGGCCTTGTGTGGGATTCACAGGAGAGTATAGCCTTTCTACTGGTGTACCGTGCGCCTAATGCACCAGTGGACAGCCTATCACAGCTGCTAGAGGTTGTGTCGGAGTGGGCCTTGAGGTTCCCCAGGCTTATTGTTTTGGGGGACTTCAATGTCCATGCTGATGCAGGCTCCTTCTCCTCAGCAGCTGAAGACCTAGTGTCGACCATGGCGACACTAGGACTCTCACTTTATAATACTGGGCCTACACATCAGGATGGCCACACACTAGATTTGATCTTTGGGGTTGGAATCCAAGTGACCCTAACCTCCGTTTCGGAGGTTCCATGGTCGGACCACTGTGCCCTAGGAATCCGTATAGAGCACACCAACCCACCCAACCTGGGCGCCAACCCTATTTGGGTTCGCCCGAAGAGACTAATGGAACCGGTCAGGTTCCTGAATGCTCTAAAGGCCATAGAACCTGTCAGCGACTCACTGGAGGTGCAAGTGGATACATGGAACACCAAATTATCCAATGCACTCGATGAGATCGCACCTAGACGCCTTCTCCGACCCCGTAAGAATCAGTCTCCTTGGTTCACTGAGGAGCTCCGTGCGATGAAACGGGAGAAGAGACGGCTAGAGGTCATGTGGCGGGAACGCCGTGATGAGGAATCGGAATCAGCTTATAAGAAGTCCAGAGAGTCTTATGAGCAGACTATCACCGAGGCAAAAAAGTCGTATTATGCTTCCTTGATAGCGTCTGCGAGCTCACACCCAGCACAATTATTTAAGATCATTAGATCCCTGACAAAGGTCCCTTCTGTTCCAAACAATAATGACCTGGCTCCTTCTGCTGAGGTTTTCCAGAGCTATTTTGCAGACAAGATCTCGCTTCTTCGCCGGGAACTCCCTGCCACGATGGATACAGTAACTGAACTTGAGACTCCGTGGCCACTCTCTGGGCCCATCCTGGACCGGTTTACCCTGCTGGATGCAGAGGCTGTCAACAGGATCATGACTGCAGCTAGGCCAACCACCTGCTCCCTCGATCCGTGTCCCTCCTGGCTAGTAAAATCCTGCCTAGATGGATTACGTGAACCTCTGTTGAATATAATAAATAGCTCCCTTGAGCAAGGAGTTTTTCCAGAGGGTTTAAAAGAGGCATCAGTATCTCCGCTGCTGAAGAAACCAGACTTAGATCGTTCGCTTCCCGCTAGCTACCGCCCAGTGTCGAACCTTCCGTTTCTGGGCAAGCTGGTTGAGAGAGCAGCAGTGGAACAGTTGCAGCAGTTCCTCAATGACACAGCCGGACTTGATCCCTTCCAGTCTGGCTTCCGTAGGGGGCACGGGACGGAGACTGTGCTGGTCGCCATCACAGACCAACTTCGCTGCCAGAGGGATCAAGGCGGATCAGCGCTGCTCGTGTTATTGGATCTCACAGCAGCATTTGATACGGTCGACCACAATCTATTGACTCACCGCCTAGCCATGACGGGGGTTAGGGGGATACCCCTTAAATGGGTGTCCTCCTTCCTCCAAAATCGGGGACAGCGGGTGGTGAGGGGAGGGTTGGTTTCCGCGTGGTCTCCGCTAACTTGTGGGGTCCCACAGGGAGCTATTCTCTCTCCTCTATTATTTAACATCTATATGCGACCGCTTGCCCGACTGGTGCGGAGCTTTGGGCTCGAGTGCCACCAGTACGCTGATGACACTCAGCTCATTCTGAGGATGGAGGGCCAGCCGGACTCCGTACCCGATAGTTTCCATCAGTGCCTTGAAGCCGTTACTGGATGGTTGCGTGCCAGCAGGTTGAGGGTGAATCCAGCGAAGACGGAGATCCTTTGGCTGGGCCGTCCGGGTGGGAGGGAGATCCAGCTGCCTAACCTGGATGGTGAGACACTACGTCCGTCATCTTCGGTAAAAAGTCTTGGTGTCTTATTGGACCCTCTGCTCACAATGGAGGCCCAGGTCTCTGCTGTGAGCAGATCTGCGTTTTTCCATCTACGCCAAGCTAGGCGACTGGCTCCCTACCTATCTAGGAATGACCTGGCGACGGTGATCCAGGTGACGGTCATCTCGAGGCTCGACTACTGTAACACCCTCTACATTGGCCTTCCTCTGTCAGTGATCCGGAAACTGAAGCTGGTGCAAAACGCGGCGGCTCGTCTTCTCGCTGGGGTGCCGGCGAGGTGGCGTATCACCCCAATTCTTCAACAGCTGCACTGGCTACCGATTGAGTACCGGATTACTTTCAAGATACTAGTACTAACTTTCAAGGCCTTACATGGTCTGGGGCCAGCGTACCTGAGGGCCCGCTTATCACCCTACCAACTCCAGAGATTACTTCGGTCTGAAGACCAAAATTTGCTTGAAGTCCCTAACATACGGACTTATCATTTGTCTTCCACTAGGCAGAGAGCCTTCTCGGTTGTAGCCCCTCAATTATGGAATGCCTTGCCAGTGGAAACTCGAACCACCCGAGACTTACTTGCCTTTCGGAAAGCCTGCAAAACCTTGCTCTTCCGACAAGCGTTCAATGGGTGAAAGACTCGGGGCTATGTCTGTTTTTATTGTTGCTTTTATTGTTGCTTTTATTGTTGCTTTTATTGTTGCTTTTATTGTTGCTTTTATTGTTTTTATTGTTTTTTTTAAAGCCAAATGTATTGTTTTAATCTATTTTTGTAAACCGCTCCAAGCCAAACCGGGAGTAGCGGTATATAAGTTTAATAATAATAATAATAATAATAATAATAAAAATAAAAAAATACTGAGAACATTTTAAAATGCACTTTTTGTGTTGAAACATCTCTTAAGAAGTCCATTACATTTTATCTTGTTCTCACAAACTGCCCTGGAAGGATTGCAGGACTTGTATACCAATCTTTTAAATGCATTAAATAAACAGAAGCACTTTTATAGTTACTAGTGCTGCGAGGACTTCAACCTTGCTGCATTTTAAGCTGGAAAGCATCATATGGTACAAGCCTCAACTGTCATATTAGGGCTGCTTTCATGGGATCCGAACGGTCTCCCAAGCTTATTTCATTAGTTTCCTGGCATCAAAGACTAGGCAAAAACTTCTGAAATGACAAATAAAACAATTCAGGTATTTAATAGCTATGTCACTTGCAGCAAAAAATCATCTTAGCTCAGACAGCTATGGATTTGCCCGGCAGCCCATTCAAAAATAAGCCGTCCTCATTACCATAACTTTCCACACAATATGGAAACTAATTTAAGAACTATGAGGTCGCGGCTGAAGTGATAATATAATATGGCAAGAGGCAGGCCTCTGTAAGTAAAATTCATTAAAAGGACTGTGGAGATGGACAGACGTAATTTAGTTCTGTCCTTCCTGCTTCTGTGCAACTGTTTATCTGAATGGCTGTGGTACAATTTGCATAGAAAATTTATGTCCTCGCCAAAAAGGGAGAGAGAAATCCTGCAGAAGCGAACTCTTGCTTTCTTGCCTGCAAAGGAATGAATGTTTGTTCTCAAGTTAGAATTCATGCTGCAATCGCTAGAAATATTTCTGCTTTATTGTTGCAATTATTCCACCAGAATGGCAAGAACTTTTCTTCTCAGCTTGCTTTTGATCTTCTACAGGGGGAAAAAGATTAGATGAAAAGCAACAGAAAGCCAGACTCTAGTGAGAATGCATTATAAATTTGGATGCACACAGCCAATTTTAAATTATATATTACTTAGGTTATAGTGAATACATTTGCTTGTGTTGGTAATACTACCTGCACCATTTGAGAACAATAGAAAGGAACTTAGTATCTTTGACTGATTGTGCCAGCAGGACTGATGACTTGAAGGTTGGGTTGCTGACCTGAAGGTTGCCAGCTTGAATCCAACCCCGGGAGAGCGCAGATGAGCTCCCTTTATCAGCTCTAGCTCCATGCGGGGACATGAGAGAAACTTCCCACAAAAATGGTAAAACATCAAAACATTCAGATGTCCCCTGGGCAATGTCCTTGCAGATGACCAATTCTATCACACCAGAAGTGATTTGCAATTTCTCAAGTCACTCCTGACATGAAAAAAAAAAATATTTAAGAGGTGGTCCCCTATACTGATTACATCAGAACAGGAATTGGAGGTACAGCTTTGTACTGATTCAGAGCATTGGTCCATCTAGTGCAGTATTATCAGTTCTGATAATACTCTCTTCCCCCGGACAGTGGTGGAGGCTCCTTCTTTGGAGGCTTTTAAGCAGAGGCTGGATGGCCATCTGTCGGGGGTGCTTTGAATGCGATTTCCTGCTTCTTGGCAGGGGGTTGGACTGGATGGCCCATGAGGTCTCTTCCAACTCTACTATTCTATGATTCTATGATTCTATGATTCTATGATCAGCCGTGACTTTCCCTGTTGATCTCCTATCCAAGTACTAAGTAGGTTCTGTCCTACTTGTCTACCGCAATACGCTACAATCAGAATTCTCTCACCTGTCTGATGTTTTCCTTTGGTCTCCATATTTTTAACACTCCAAACACTGAAGTAATTGAAGTTATTAACTTCTCCTATTTACTATGCTCAATTGACATTTTAATTTACTGCAACATTAGAAATTAAGGCACAGAAGGAAAAATTTCTTTGGGGAGGCATAATTCTTACTCTTATTCATAGTTTATTTACAGTATTTATTTATTTATTTACAGTATTTATATTCTGCCCTTCTCACCCTGAAGGGGACTCAGGGCGGATCACATTGCACACATATAAGGCAAACATTCAGTGTCATAACATAGAACAGAGACAGAAACAGATGCAGGCATGGGCTTGCCTCAAACTCATGACTTCTTGGTCAGAGTGATTTGTTGCAGCTGGCTGCTAACCAGCCTGCGCCACAGCCCGGCCTAGTTTATCCTTGTCAAGTTTATCCTAGTTTATCCTTGTCAAGGGATGAATTGATGAAGAACGCCACGTAGCTTCAAAAGACTGCATAGTGCATTTTGTGATTTTTAATTGGGCCAATAAATATATAGTTGATCCCCGATATTCTCTAGGGTTTGGTTCCAGGAAACTACACAGATACCAAAATATGTGGATGTGAAATTTCCATTATATACAACAGGCATGGGCAAATTTAGGCCCTCCAAGTATTTTGGACTTCCACAATTCCTAACAGTTAGGAAACTGGCTGGGATTTCTGGGAGTTGGTTCAAAACACCTGTAGGGCCAAATTTTTCCCATGTCTGATATACAGTGACATAGTAAAACTGTGTCCCTTATATAAAATGGCAAAAGCCAAGATTTGCTTTGGGATTCTTTTAAAAAATTCCAGTCATGGATGGTTAAATATGTGAATGCAGAATCTGTGGATGCTGAGGCTGCCTATAATGTTGTTTTGTGAGTTTTGTATTTTATTGCATTTTTAGCTTCCCTTGAATGTGTGCCCTGGATTTGAAGGTACCAATTTGAGTTGCAACAAGGGAAACAAAATAAAAGGGAGCCAAATGATTGGGGACTTAGCTCTTTGAAGTTTCAACCTCAAACAAAGGCAACACTGTGTTGTCAAAGGCTTTCATGGTCAGAATCACTGGGTTGCTGTGAGATTTCTGGGCTGTATGGCCATGTTCTGGAACATGGCCATGCAGCCTAGAAAACTCACAGCAACCCAACGGCAACATTCTTTTGTTTGGACTGTATTCCAAATGTTTTACCTATACAGCATTGAAATGTCTTTCCAGATATAATAGCATAGAGATTGCTTGAGAAATTCAATGTTCTCTGCCTAAGAAACAGGCCACTAGATAAAGATAGCCTAGATCTCAAGGGAAGCTACTTTGCTGCTTCTAATGGAGCTGAAATTTTATTGCCTGCCTTTTACAGCCCTTTGTTCTCAGTTTCAACATGATCCAGGAGTGGCCTCTGCCTGCAATGAGATCTCTCAGCATCATATTAATGGACAACAGAGTAACATCTGAGACAGAATGTAAGCCTGTGATTCAAACATCATTACTTTTGTTCTGTATGATTTTAATATCTTTCTCTAATGAAGTGTAGCTTCAAATCTTGCATGCTTTTACTTTGTGATTTTTAACTGGTGCAATTAAATTATTGTTGTTTTGTAGATCTGATTATGTTGTGTTTCGCCACACCGTATCTCTGCATGACAATATGAGCTTACATGTGAAGGCAACACCTTTCTGGATTATGAGACAACAAAAAGGCAACGTTATGAGATAGTGTGGTATAGTGGTTTGGGTTTTGGACTGGAGCTCTGAGTATCAGAGTTTGAACTTTCACTCAGTCTTGGAAACACACAGAGTGACCTGCAGTTATACTCTCTCAGCCTCAGGGGAAGGAAATGACAAACTCCCTCCAAACAAATCTTGCCCATAAAAACCCATGATAGGTTTGCCTTTGGTTCACCCTAAATAGGTAAGAACCCAAGGTGCATGACAACAGTAAGAACAACAGGGCAATGGAAGTACAGTACAGCTAAAAATACTAAACTTGAAAAGAGCAACATATTGCTCTTTCCTTCCATGGTTTAATGATTATGAAGCATATCCCATTAAACAGCAAGCTCAAAGTCAACCTTTGGTCAAGTTAACATTGCTTATTCATCAATGAAAACTGCTTCCTACAATGTGCTGAATCAGGGGAAGTTTCAGGTTTCCTTAAAAGGAAGGGGAAGTTTCTTTCACAGAAGCCAACTGGAACTGCCCCCAGGAGACCTACCTAGTGACTGAGATTAGGCAAGGATGCAGTCCATTGTGAGAGGATTTTAAAAAGATGTTTACTAGGCAAATATGCCTCTAAAGTTGTCTAAGAGCAGAAATTCGTAGGACACATGAGCAAAAGCTCCATGGGCGTGCACAGGAACTGACTTAGCAAGAAAAATCTTTGCTATTTGGCCAGCTTTCTTTAAAAACACACATTCAGGCCCAACAGATTGTGAAACTGGACCACTGGTGTCAGAGATGGAACCCTAATAGTCAACTGTGACTACATCTCCCTGTCCCTAAAACGTGTCTGCTGCTGAACAAATAATCCAGGTAGACAAAGCTGGGAGAGACTAACTTCCCCAACTTTATTCAGCCAGGTCAAGTTCTGAATAATGGGTGCTTTCCCATTTACTAAACTAGCATTGAATAGCACTTTCAGTCCATGGGCTTATCGAGATTGTCTGAAATGAAGCACAGTTTGAGGATAACTTGTAGTTCTAGCTTGTATTGTATTCACAGTTGAAAAATTATCTTCACCATGCCGAGAGTCTATATGCTGGAACTTGAATAAAGAGCCATAGATCCTTCAATCTATAATTCTAAAACTGCAGTTGAGTCAAAGCTAATCGATGCCATTTCACTGCCTGCAAAGAGGAGCAAGAATTGTGCACTTTATATTCTACATATAGAATATATGGACTATACTAACAGATACAATTTTCTTCAGCACTGGCAATGGAGCAGCATTGTTCACTGCACTTGAAAGCAGTAGGTCAGTTTGCAGGATATTGGGAAAGCCTTGTGGCATATTGTTGTTTAGCATTTGTCAGAATAGGTGGATATTTTATCTCTGACAAAAGTTAGGTCTGTACTGTACTGTACAGCACAATAAAATCCAGGATGCCAACCAATCCAGAATTTGCCTGGCTCTGGATGTAGTCTGGATTCAGAAAATGAGTTGACTGAGCCTAAAAACCAACAAATCCCACCTGACCTTAAAAACTAAGCAGGGTCTGCCCTGATTAGTGCATGGATGAAAGACCACTAATGAATATTGGGTGCTATGGAAGGAACTGGCAAATTTCCCTCTGCCTAATCCTATGAAATTCAAGGGGTCACTATAAGATTTTTTTAAAGATTTTTTTTAAATGATGTTTTTAAAATGTTTTTTAAATTGTTGATTTTAGCCGGTTCTTGTAAGCCGCTCCGAGCCCTAGGGGAGTGGCGGCATATAAGTTTGAAAAATAAATAAATAAATAAAATAAGTTGATAGACAATTTGAAGGCACATAAATACGCATCGGTATTGAGACATGGACTGGGGAAATAGCTCTTTGGAGAAGGTGAACAGAGCATTTAGGGCTTATAAAGAAAGACCACATGCCCAGCTCATTCCAGCATGCAATGGTTTGAAAGCAAAGTTCTATAGATTTCTCCACTTCAGAGGTATAATCTTTGACATTACTCTTATCCACCACTGGTTCTTAGAAGTGGTATCTATCTATATATTTCCTTTTAGGAGTCTACTGCCAATCTCACATTCAATTTATTATTTTTAATCCATGGTTTCATTTAAAAAAAAATAAAATAAAAAAAAATAGTTAAAAATATTATTTTAAAAAACATAATGTCTGTTTTGGAACTGTAACATCCAAACAGCTTACTTACGTACTTAGGTGATCCTTTGTTGTTCGAGTAAGATTGTCTTCCAGGTGTGGTGTCCTGGCGGTGGATACATAGGTGACCGTGGACCTGAGTGTTCTTCCACAGTGAGGACATTGATTTCCAGGTGGAAGGCAGTCCCAGTCAGGGTTGGCTTGATGCACCTTCCTCTTGGCACATTTCTCCCCTTTGCCCTCCATTCGTGCCTCTTCAAATACCACAGCACTGCTGGTCACAGCTGACCTCCAGCTAGAGTGCTCAAGGCCCAGGGCCTCTCAGTTCTAGGTGTGTATGCCACAGTTTTTAAGGTTAGCTTTAAGCCCATCTTTCAATCTCTTTTCCTGTCCACCAATATTCCGTTTTCCCTTCTTGAGTTGGAAGTATAGTAACTGCTTTGGGAGACGGTGATCGGGCATTCGGACAATGTGGCCAGTCCAGTGGAGTTGATGGCATAGGAGCTTCGCTTCGTGCTGGTGATCTTTGCTTCTTCCAGCATGCTGACATTTGTCCGTCTGTCTTCTCAAGAGATTTGCAGATTCATCAGAGGCAACACTGATGGAATTGTTCCAGGAGTTGAGTGTGACGTCTGTAGACTGTCCACGTTTCACAGGCATATAACATCCAAACAGCACCAAAATAACAATACGCAGATTGTTCAATCTATTCATATTGGAAATATAGTTTGAGAACCCATTAGATCCTTCAAAAACCATCTGCAAAACATCTGGAGGTCATTATTGAAGAAACAAGGTGGATCTCTCTAGGGTTTGGATCCCAGAAAATTCTGTCCCTTTTGAGAAAAAGCAGATTCAAGTAATTGTGTCGAACACCTTGAGCCTCCTGAAATCATCTTCAATATGCAGAGAAGCTCATACGAGAGAAAGTGATTCATCACCTAATCATTCTGTCTGAAGGGTTAAGGTCCATATTCAGTGAAGTAGAGAGTATCTTGGATTATCTCTTTTTTGATAACTCTCAGCCTTTGAAATATTTCTTTATTCATGCTTTCAAAAAGTTCTGGGCTTTGGAATCTAGATTGCAACTTAGAGGCAGGGAGAAGATTGAAAATGCAATGACTGTATGACTCTGGAATGTAAAATAAGAGATTTATGATATACAGAAGTATTAAACTTTTGATATTTACATTCAATGATAAATTAACTTCTTGATATTCCCCTGTCGTCCTAATTGGTGAGTAATTAAAAGTAGCTACTTTTGACATCTGAAGTTTGTTAATTCACGATATTTGCATTTCATTCCAGGAAGCAAACAGTTAGGTTTGCTCATATGATGACCAAAGGAAAGGAGAACTTTAAATTGAAAATCCGATGAATATTTATTTAATGGATTTGAATTGCAATGAAGTTAAGAAGTGTAGGAGAAGGCCATAGAATTGCCAACAGCAGTAAACCTAAGGTGACATTTTTGTAGTAAAGTTTTCCAGCTTTTACAAATTAGGAATGTAAAAAAGTGAGACCCTCTTAGAACTCTTTCAGAAAATATCTTTTTTACATCATTTGAAACACTTGACTATCATATTGAACTAATGAAAACAGTGGGTTTTTTTAAAAAATCATAATTCTCTTTGCTTTTAATAACTATAGCTTTTAACAGTGCATTTCTAACACAAAAAGACAAAAGCTTACCTGAAGGAAGGGGGAAATCTTGACAGGTTATAAGAAGATACTTTCCAGTGATTTTTGAGTATGGAGAGCTGACTGCAATTCAACACTTGAAAGAGCGCATGTTTTAAGACTCTCCCAATATGATTGGACTATAGTGCCCATCATTCTTGGCCACCTCCCATGGAATTGAAATCCAGCAATGTCTGGAGAAAAATAGGTCTGCAATTTTGCTTTAAGATAGAGGTGGATAGCTGCTTGAATTTGGGGAACTTTTTTACATCTGTGCTTACCTATTAGGCCACACCAGTGGGTTCTAAGTGATCTGGCATTACCCCTGGGCAGGGCCGTAGCCAGAAAAAAAATTAGGGTTTTTTTTTTGAAAATTTCGGGGGGGGGGGGGGTTTAACCCCTTGCACACACCCCTCCCCGCTACAAACCTGTCAATATCTGCTTGAGATAGTGCCTGGAGGGGCTCTTAATGTTTTGTGTCTCATAGACTTAGCATGGGGATTTGGTTAACCAGTTAAAATTCATGAGTAAACCAGGTTTTTTTTATAACCTGAAAAATTTCGGGGGGGGGGGGGGGGGTTGAACCCCTAAAACCGCCCCCTCGCTACAGGCCTGCCCCTGGGAGCTGTGGTGGCGCAATGGGTCAAACCCTCATACTGGCTGGACTGCTGACCTGAAGGTTGGGTTGCTGAACTGAGGGTTGCTGTTTTGAATCCGTGAGAAGGGGTGAGCTCCCGCCTGTCAACTCTAGCTTGCGGGGACACGAGAGAAGCCTCCCAGCAGGATGATAACACATCCGGGGATTCCCTGGGCAACTTCTCTGTAGACGGCCAATTCTCTCACACTAGAAACGACTTGCAGTATGTTCTCAAGTCGTTTCTGACATGATAAAAAACTTTCTGGGTTTATTGTTGAGCTAAAAACAGATATTTTGCTTTTGGATGAATAAAACAAAATGTTTGCATTTTTCAGAGATGCCTACCATGCCCTTGATCTAAGCATTGACTTATGACTTATAGTCTGTCATATATTCCCTAGATAAGGACACAGTTCTAATAGAAGTTTTTTTTTTTTAAAAAGCACTTATTCTTGATTGTACAAGCAAATACCATTGCCACTGTTTTCCTCCCCCTTCTTTCTCTCTATGTACCTTTACTTTTAGCAGACATCATGAAAATGTTTGACAGGAGGGGCTTTTCCCAATATGACCCACTTATTGTTCACCAGTTTATTTTTTTCATATCAAGTTCCTGTTCAGGTCTTTGGAACAGGACCAGATATGGAAGTGGAATGCAGACAAACATTATTGGTAAGAAGCCA
Organism: Anolis carolinensis; assembly: GCF_035594765.1. Lineage (NCBI taxonomy): Eukaryota > Metazoa > Chordata > Lepidosauria > Squamata > Anolidae > Anolis > Anolis carolinensis. Next base: position 59,940,693 of record NC_085844.1, read on the forward strand.
TTATGCTGCTACTTCCAGTATGAAATATTTAATGAGTGTCATGAATAAAAGACATCTTTTGAATTCCAATCATCAGTGGGTTGGGAGTCATTTGCCAAGGCCTTGTTTGAGGATGGCCTATGCTGAGCTTATACCTGGGATCTCATCACCCAAATAAATAATTCATGCTTTGGTGCTCAGTTGAAATGCTATTATGATGATCAACTGGATTATTCAAGTTATCTCACCATGATTGTATGCTCTTATTCTGACAATAATGTAGTAAGATAAACAATTGGAGAAAATGAACATTATGTGAAATCTAATCAAAATGATGCCTCACTAAACAGGATTTAACAAAGGTAATGATTATAAATGAATGTGTCTTTCAGTTGAAGGATTCTATAGACCTATAAGTGAATTGTTATCAGAAGAACATACGATTACTGAATTTATTTGCTGGTTAATGCAGCAATGAAAGGGGAAAAAAAACCTGACTATGCCCTCCAATATTGCACAACTAGAATTCAGGGCACATGATACCAAACAACACCAGAGTGTGGTCAAGCTGGTAGAAGCTATAAATGCTAGCAGAAGCTACAGCAGTTTGCTCTACCTCCATCTACTGAAAAAGGTCAGCTTCTCTCCCTGCACTGAGTTGAATGCAAATGATTTCTGCACCTCGAACTCTGTACCAATTGAAGTAAGCAAAGAACAAAGACATGCAAAAAAATGTGGGTAATATAAAGTTAATTGTGTTCTCCCTGCAAAACTGGGATAGTAGGAGGAGACATTTTTAATTTATCTATATTGAACCATGGAAGATTTTAGTATCCTCAATGGATTGTCACCTTGTCGTGGTAGGTGGTCTTGCGTGTTCCAATGAACTTGCGGGCACAACCACTGGAGTCATGCACTCCCAGGAGGGGCCACAGCGGAGGATCCAGACCAAGAACAACACGAAGACCCAAAGACCTCAACAGCAGAGCAGTCGGAGGATAACATGGTACATGTTACAATGGCTGTGAAGGTGGAAGAAGGCTGCAACAGACTGAGAAGCCACCATTGTCGTGTTAATCACGCCACTGGCTGGGACCTCACTTTGTGAAGACTGTGTGCAGCGACCTTCACACATTAAGAAAAACCACGCACAGGCGTTCACCAAGAAAAAGAAAAACAAACCAACCTGTGGCATAGACCCTGAGAACTGGGAAACTCTGCCCCTTGAGCACACTAACTGGAAGTCAGCTGTGACCAGCAGTGCTGTGGAGTTTGAAGAGGCATGAATGGAGGGCTTAAGGGAGAAACGGGCCAAGAGGAAGGCATGTCAAGCCAACCCTGACTAGGACCATCTTCCACTTGGAAACCAATGTCCTCACTGCGGGAGAACATGCGGATCAAAAATAGGTCTCTTTAGCCACCTATGGACACACCTCCAAGACACCAGAATGGCAGGACCATCATCATCGGCCTATGAGGGATTGCCTAAGTAAATAAGTATTATATTGGTTTGAATCCAAGTTCTTTCTATTGGTTCAAATTTCATCTTAGTATGGGTGAGATTCCAATTTCAGATGGAATGAATTCAAAAAATTCCAAGAAGCCATTCAGAGAAAGCCCTTTTTATACTGGTGGTTTCAGATTAGGTTATTCTCATATCATAATGCTGGTTCACTGGATTTTATAAATGTTTCAGGTATCACTGCCTATAGAATTCTCTCTTATTTCCCTATTAGGTAAAGGTTTTCCCCTGACGTTAAGTCCAGTCATGTCTGACTCTGGGGGTTGGTGCTCATCTCCATTTCTAAGCCAAAGAGCCAGCATTGTCCGTAGACACCTCCAAGATCATGTGGCCAGCATGACTGCATGGAGGTCCGTTACCTTCCTGCCAGAGCGGTACCTATTGATCTACTCACATTGAACTGCTAGGTTGGCAGAAGCTGGAGCTAACAGCGGGAGCTCATTCCACTCCCGGGATTTGAACCTGCGACCTTTCGGTCTGCAAGTTCAGCAGCTCAGAGCTTTAAAACACTTTCCCCATTACCTCCCTCCTTTTCTAATAAGGAAAAAGAAACAGTATGGCAGTACAGAAATTTGCTACCTGTGTGTGTAAGGAGCCTAGAATTCACATCTGCACATAACTGTTTATTTTGCACAATTTGATCAAAACTTTTGGGCTACAGTTTCTAGAATCTCCCAGTGAACATGGCCATATTGATGGATTTTGGAGCTGTAGTGCAAAAGATGGCTTTACTAAGATACATTTTTCCTGATATCTTTTGTGGCCAAAGCATTAAACAATAGCATCTGGTACATTTAGTACTAATAGTCTACTTTGTCTTTGCAGTTTTAGCTGTGAAGAAATAAAATGAAATATACTGCAGTGCTACTCAGCATTTTATCCACTGTGTCCAATAGTATTTCCAGATAGATAGCTTTGAGTATTACCAATCAAAATATATTGTATATGTAATTTATCTTTGGTGTGCCTAGCAGTGAATGATGGCATGGATGCATGGCAGATGTCAAACACACTGATGGATAAGAAACGGGCACAATTTTATTGGATACAGCTACAAAACAGCTTTGGCATGGAACAGGGCAACCAGCCTAGGTACTGGCAATCTGCCTGCCATCCAATGAACCACATAACCCTAGCTCACCAGCTGAAAGAAGTATAGACAATTCATGAACCCAATGGGTTCAAGTCTTCACTTCACTTCACTTTATTTCTTAATTAGTTGCTCTCCACCAGAGTGCTCCGAGCGACATACAATTTAAAATATCATTCCACAATAGAAAACATTCATCATAAAAACATTCAACATAAAAACATTCAACCTAAAAACATTCAACAGTGACTATTTGGCAAATTAGATCTGATTTACTTAAATGCACAACCAAACAGCCAAGTCTTGAGCGCTTTTCCAAAAGGTCGCAACTCCAACATTGCTCTAACATATGGAGGCAACGAGTTCCACAGAATTGGAGCATAGATCGAAAAGGCTCTACACCTTGTGGCTTCCAGGCGTACCTCTCTTGGGCCCGGTACATATAGGAGATTTTCCTGGGAGGATCGAGGTGACCACTGATGGGAAAAAGGAATGAGGCGGTCCCTAAGATATAATGGTCCTTGGCCATTTCGAGCTCTAAATGTCAGGATCAGTATCTTGTAAGAGATCAGATGTTCTATTGGTAGCCAATGCAGTTGTTTCAGAATCAGTGTAATATGGGATCTTATAGATGATCCCACTAGCAGCCTGGTCGCCGCATTTTGGACCATTCGGATCTTCTGGGTCTCACATGAATCCCCTGCCATCTGGGATGGAGCTAACCCTGAATGACTGATACTGTAGTAGAGAACAAAAGCTTTTCATGAAGTTGTACCAGAGGCAAGATGCCCTTCTCCTGTGATTCTTCCACATTCACAATTATGGTAATATGATTCCAATGTAACTTTTATGGCAGCATCCTATGGAATACTGGGAATTGCACCTTAGAGAGAAATATTTAGAATTCTCAGCCAGAGAGCTCCTCTTGTGCCCCAAATTCCTAGCATTCTGTGGGATTCTGCCATGACCATTAAAGTGGGTACCCAAACATTATAGCTGTAAAGCATGAAAGAAACCTAGGTCTACCTTTTGGGCTTAATTCATATCTCAGCTAACTCTGCACCTGATTGATCATCCTGGAGATGCCTCTGCTGAAGTCCATATAAGCTACATGTACTACTGCACTGATGAAACCATGGAGATGGTGGTCATTCTAGACCAGTGATTCTGAACCTGATGTTTTGGCCTTCGACTCCCAGAAATCCCAACAGCTGGCAACCTGACTGAGATTTCTGGGAGTTGTAAGCCAAAACACCTGGGGACCCATAAGTTGAGAACCACTGGACTTCAACTCCCAGAAATCCCAGCCATCTTACCAGCTGTTAGAAATTGTAGGAGCTGAAGTCCAAAACACCTGGAAGACCAAAGGTTGGGAACTACTACTCTAGACTCAGGTTTTCACAGGCAATACCTAGAGACCCATGTTGCCTTTTTAACAAATGTTGCATAGCAAGAAAAAAAATGTTGAAAGGAATAGAAGAACAACATGGCGGTAACAGATGGAAGACAATGCTTTATCCCAGATACCATGGCTGCAGTCTTCAGCTTTATCTAGACTACACAGTTTTATTATTTTCATACCACTTTAAATGTCCTAAGGATATGTAATGTTGAAAGATACCTAGGAAACCCTATTAAGTTAATAGGGGTCACAATAGGTTGGCAGATGACTTGAAGTTATTTAGCACACAAAGTACCTAGAGGTACTCAAGTATTCCAAGAAGAGAGACCGATAAATAGTTGACCTGGGTACCTTGGAAAATGTAGCTCAAGAGAGGAGATGACAGGTGCACCCACACTGTAGAATTGGTGCATTTAGACACTACTCTAACTGCTAAGGCTCAATGCAATAGAATCAAGTCATTTGTGGTTTTACAAGGTCTTTTGCCTTCTCTGCCAAAGAATGCTAGTACTTCTCCAGATTACAACTCCCAGTAATCGTCATATGTGTCGCAAAACTGCATAAATTCTACAGTGAAGCCTTGCCAACAGATGATATTAAGCAGCACACAAGACTTCAGATCTCAGAATTCCTAAGGATGGATCCATGACAATTAAAGTGATATGAACGTGATAGGACATTATAGCACAAATATACTTAATGTCAGCTGGACACATGGATAAAATGTCATGGATGAGGTTGGACAATTACATACTTCAAGCTTTGTTTGGAAGCTGCCTCCTTTTCCAGAGGTGCCTGGAGAGATTGTTGTGCATAAGCAAATATCAGTCAGGTCCAAAGCAATAGACACACAAACAAGAGGAAAAAGGAACAAAAAATCTTTACTCTTGTCAGCAGAGTTGCAAAATCAAAAATGAAGTAAACTCAACTAACTTACACAGTTTTTCATAGCAAAGAGCATTGTTGGTCAGTCATTGCACATTCAGCATCACCAACTGTATTCTAAAAACTCATACAGTTATACCCCACTGGGTGTGGTCCAAGCTTGCTTGCTGACCTACATCAGCAGCTGCTCATAATAATTAACACCATAAGGTTTTTTTTAACACACACATATATACCTGATCCTGTTACTACTTACAGTAACAGAGATTGCCAGAGACTATCACAATCACAATTCTCTGGAAAGCAATTAACTTGAGAAGTTTAATCCTTCTCATTCTTCTCCACTTCTACTGGAGTGGAGATGGGGGAAACAAATGCAACCACTTGCTTGCAAGAGTAGGTGCCTGATGTATAATTTGCAACAAAATATCATGAACTCTGTCATGCTACATAAGCATTTAATTAGGGTAATTTAACACATTGTAACTTAGCAATGGATTTGCATTGAGTGTGCTTCAAACAGCTGAGTTTCAAAATAATGCTGTGATTTCCTCACTACCGAAACTTCAATGGGCTTTTGCAGCTGTGGGATCTCATGAAGCCGACTTCCACACAGGCAGACAAATGATTTTTCCAGGAACTTGAGAGCCACAAAAATAACTGCAAAGCCATTCAGCCCTGCTCCCTCTCCCCATTCCCTGCCGAAATAAATTAACCATTGTGAGTCCTTCATCAAGATATACTTTTTAAAAATTCAGAATGAGCTTGGTGTCATGGTTATAGCAAGAATGAGGAATGTGCAGCCTTTAGAAGTTATTGCATTGCAACTCTCAGAAGCCCTAGCTAACATAGCAAACAGTACAGAATGATATCTTGAGGTCTACACATTCCCATTCTGTTGGTTAAGAGTGGCAGACTAGTGGCACATCTGTACTGAAGAATTAATGCAATTTGACATCATTTTAACTGCTTTGGCCCAATGCTATGGAATCCTGGGAGTTGATAAGGCACTAGCACTCTTTAGAGAAAGCTTAAGACCTTGTAAAACTGGTTCCATAGCATTGAGCCTTGGTTGTTAAAGGGTGGTGCCAAACTGCATTAATTCTACAGTGCAGATGCACTTTCGGATGACAGACATCCAGGCTCAAATCTTCAGATGTAAAGCTCACTGCTTGATCTTAGCATAGCCACCATCCCTTATAGACTACTTTATGAAGTACAGTAGAGTCTCACTTATCCAACATAAACGGGCCAGCAGAATGTTGGATAAGCGAATATGTTGGATAATAAGGAGGGATTAAGGAAAAGCCTATTAAACATCAAATTAGGTTATGATTTTACAAATTAAGCACCAAAACATCATGTTATACAACAAATTTGACAGAAAAAGTAGTTCAATACGCAGTAATACTATGTAGTAATTACTGTATTTACAAATTTAGCAGCAAAATATCACGATGTATTGAAAACATTGACTACAAAAATGCATTGGATAATCCAGAACGTTGGATAAGCGAGTGTTGGATAAGTGTGGCTCTACTGTAGTCGTAAGGACAAAAATGGAGGAAATAGAATAATCTATGCTTTTGGGAACACTAATGTATTCCATAAATCCTCGAAGTAATGTAAATATGTAATCTCAGAACCCAGAAATGTCTATCAATGTTCTGAAACTTCTTTAAACCTGATCCCTTGTAGCCTGCCTTTCCCCAGCACCATGGAGTCCAGCAAGACTCTATATTCTCCTTCCATTTAAAAAAGGAGATTTCACTCTGGGTTGACCACAGGGTGTACCGATTTTGAAGCAAAGATAAGAAAGTGAAAACATGCCATTTAACCTTTTTAACATTCAAGGTAAATGTAAAAGTTTCCCTTGACATTGAGTCTAGTTGTGTCTGACTCTGGGGGGTGGTGCTCATTTCCATTTCTAAGCCAAAGAGCCAGTGTTGTATGTGGACATCTCCTAGGTCATGTGGTCAGCATGACTGCATGGAGTGCCACTACCTTCTCACAGAAGAAGTACCTATTGATTTTTTTTAACATTACGTTTTTAAACATTCTGATATTTACATTGTAATTGGGGCATTAATTTTAATTTCATTAATTATCACCCAGTATTTAAATTTATTCACCTTACTTAGTGGCCCCAGAAAACCCTGCCTTAGGGTCCATGATTGTTCAGTCTAAGTCAGAAACGAATTGAAGCCCCACAATAACAATAACAGCAAATGATAATAAACATCTTTCCAGAATGCAGATGGAAAATTCCATCAGTTATTTAATTTCCCTACCTTCGTCCCTGGTGTGATCTTTGGAGAGGAGGAAAAAAGTACCCATTTCTAAAAAAAACCCCTATTACTCACTTACCTACTTAAAAGGGATTAGACTAGACAAAATATACACACACAGTCAAGTTGCAGAAAACACAAACATTTATCTTTAAATATGAATCTTAACCAATCCTTCCCCAGACCTGACTTGCAAAATAATGAGAGTCTCATACTTCCCATACCCATCAATGATACTCTAGAAGAACAATTCTAAGAAGTCTTTTTAAATAAAAGGCAAACTAATAGTTAACAGTAAGTCTTAGATTCCATCATAGTGCCATTCTGCCTCAGAAAAATCAGGTTCACAAGCATGTTATTATAATGTGTCTTTTATCACTCATGACATCCTCAAAGTACTGAAGAGGGAATCAATCACTGCACATTGTGCTGAGTCTGAAAAAGACATGGAGGATCTGGAAAAACCTACATAGGGAGGTGGGCCTTTCCATGCTGCATGTATTGAGAATCTGGCAAATTTCTCTTCAAAATCCTCCTTCCTCCAGCATTTTACGTCATTGGTTTATTTTTGAAAACAGTCGCTTGTAGGAGTTTTCTTTCTGGAGACCTGTTGCTGAGGTTGACAGCCTTCAACACGGCTGTTAAGCATTGATTAGGTGAGAAAGATGAAAACAGCAATTAGGAGAAGGAAAAAGAAAAAGAAATCTCACCTGCATGGTTGTTTGAGCTTGAGATGTATTCCACAGTGCTTGATGTGATGAAGGGTGTCAGTCTAAAGACTTTTAGAGAAAGGAGGAGATTGATAATTATTTGCTGTTACACCTGAGTGGATTGTTGCTGGAAAAAAGAAAACCACCCCAGAATGTTGCACCCTCAAGCCCCCTGGTCTGATGACCAACCTGAAGAGCTCTTCATATTACTGAGTATTGTTTGTTTTTGACAATTGACAACCACTTTTTTCCAGAGCTTTATATAAATCCCCAAATATCTGGAAATTTTAATAAAAATTCCCACTCAAATCCTGCTTAAATTCCATTGATTTCAAATAAGAAGTCCCCTGGGCAATGTCCTTGCAGACGGCCAATTCTCTCACACCAGAAGCGACTTGCAGTTTTTCAAGTCGCTCCTGACACGAAAAAAAAATCAATTATTACGTTTGAGGAAATCTGGTTCCACCCTAGCAATCAGTCTTCTATGGGGCAATCCATGTGAAAAAAGTCAATAATCATATTTTAATTACTTAGCCTTGCTCAACGTTAAAAATACCGGTATCAGTTTTGATAAAGCTTTATAGGAATTTCTCAGAGTGAGGCTGACACATTATCCTTGGTCTTTTCCCCAACAATATGATCCATGGATGAGATTGAGAACCATGTGCTGATCTCATGTTCTGATCCCAGCTCTTTATATAATTTTTAAGGATGAAGAAAACTATCTAGGGAAAAGACTATACTAAATTTTCTCTATTCAACTGATAGGAACCTCTCATTTGTTGTAAGAGGCAAAGCTTTACAAATACTGATACGTTGTTATATTTGTTCTCCAACTACTTTCTGACACACTTGTTTTCCTTATAGCATGAATAGAATCTAACAACTGATAACTAGTAGGGGATTTAGCCTTTCTGGCCTTTTAGGATTTATTTGAAGAAGAAGAAACACTTGTGTAGTGGCATGTGGAGTGTAATATTAAAACATATTCTAAGAGCCATCTTGGCCTAACAGGAAGAATCAAGTTTAATGATCACCTACACCACATCTTTATAAAGTCTAATTCAGAGACTCTAACCCATATGGTAATATCATTGAAAAACCTGGATTCTTAATATCATTAGTATCAGATGGGCAGTCAAGAAAACATTGGACTAGCTAAATGCTTTCGTGTTTTTAAAAAGTATGTATTAAATGGGCATCTGTCATGCAGAAAGTCGCAGTCTTCTGTCAGGAAGCAAACCAGGAACTAAATATTCCAGCTAAGCTGCAATTAAGAAGGGATGTCATTCAATGAAGAGATCCAGTCGGTTGGTTGAGAGGAGGGCCAACAGGTGGGATCACTTGGGAAAGTGGCATAAGTAGCTGGAGCTTGGATCAATTAGGTGTTGGAAGTAATGTTAGTGAAATTGTTACAGCCTGAATCTCTCTGCTGGTGAACCTTGACTTTGGTATCTGGAATGTATTTTGGCTTGCAACCTCAGTGTTGGTGAGATTACTTGGTTTTGAACATTTTGGAAAGGATTTTGGACTACTCTTGTGTCTTACCCTTATTTTGGCTGACTGCTGTGGATGACTTCAGACTGCTTTGGACTATGATACAGTGTGCATCTGTTTAATAGTAATTTGGTGGACAGGACTGTGACAGCTGCTCCCAGGCTATGGAACTCCCTGCCAAGAGAGACTAGGATGGCCTTATCTCTACTGTCCTTAGGCAAGCAGGTCAGGGCCTTCCTCTGTATTTAACTATTTCTAATCAGACTTCTTCTTCTTCATTCACTCAGTCGTTTCCGACTCTTTGTGGCCTCATGGACCAGTCCATGCCAGACTTCCCTGTCGGCCGTCACTGCCCCCAGCTCCTTCAAGGTCTAACCAGACAGACAGTACAATATGACTGTTTTTTAATTTTTATATTTGCCTTGTTTTAAATGGATTGACATGTGTGGCTGTTAGCCTCCATGAGTCGCTTTGGATATAAAGGTGGGGTATAAATAAAGTAAATAAAATAAGTAAATAAAAAAATACTTCATCTTTGAGTAGCTTCACTCTTTTCATCTCTTTCTTCAGATCTATCTTCAGCCTGCTTACCCAGACTGAAGATGCCATGCTGGTTATGGTAAAGTGGGAGCTGTTATCCAAAAACATAACTTTACTAGACTCTGTGAGGGAGCTTAATTAAATTCTTAAGTTTGACTAGACTTGCCTGAATTGTTTTCTCCCTGGTGGAGCCGAATTCATTTCTTGACTTGTTCTGGGTTTAAAATATTTTTGTAATGTGACATTTACCAGGCCAGTGTTTACAAGAAAACTCCCTGAAATGGCTGCCTGGAGACATGCCTACCAACATTTACAAAGTCCTCCAAAGAAATACTTGAAAAATATACTTCAGTTTCTTTATTTTGCAATTTTATTAGCATTTAAAACAGAACAACTCTGGCTTATTTTGTTCCTTTAACAGAAATTTGATGGGCAGACAACAGGCAATGGAGCTTTTTGCCACTTGATTATGGTGTCTGTATTACAACTGCCACCCCCAGACCCATAGATTCTGTATCAACAGCTCAGAAATGTGTGTGTGTGTGTGTATCCAAAAAGCAAACCACAATTCTGTCATTTTATATAAGGAACATAATTTTACTAGGCTACAGCATGTAATGGCATTAGAGAATCCACTGATGGTATCCCTAGGGAGTTTGGAACCAAACTCAGCAAGAGTCTAATTGATAATCTCCCAAAATTACATGGGTGCCACTTTAAAAGTTGGAAACCTGACACAATTAAATCAAATACAAAAAAGTAGGCTGGGTCTATATGAAAAGAGGAATGAGGTGATAGACTATACTACTATAAAATGTGATAGAAGGATTTCCTTCAGAATGCTTCCTCTTGTGAAAAATTCTGATAAGAGACATTTTATACTAGGTAATAGGAGTCTTATCTTTCCAATACTTCTGCCTATTTGAGCATTTCCCCCTATTTGCAATGTATTTGGGGGGTTAGGTTCAAAAACATGGTCATCTCTGACTTGCATTACCTCATTCTCCTGCCTGTTGGGATAAAACTTTTGATTCTGGACTCATAAAATCTTTTTGCATTTCTCTGTTGGATTGACTCCAGTTATTCTGGGATGCTGAGACACTGTGCTAAAACACTTGATGCAAGACAAAAGCCACAGAAGACTCATTCAGCTTCTTAATTTGCTATGTTTATGTTCCTAGAGAGGTTTTCTCTTCTTCCAAACCCCCTTGCGCGTGTGAAGAAAGCAGCTCTGTTTGATGGATGTTTCTGCCATAGAGGTCTCTCTCTGGCTTTTCAGAAAATCTGCTGATGCTCTGCTTTTAAGCCTTCCTCATGCAGGCAAAGCAGTGGGATACTGGAATAGCTGTATTTTGGGATACAGAATGGTCCTGCTCTTGCTGTAGTTTCGGAAGAAATCAATAGGCATTTATTTGCAGGAGATAGCTCATCAACGCTGCAGTGTTGAGAGCAAAATTGTGCCTCATCTTTTTTTTAATAAGCTGAATTGTTGGGGGAGTGGCTGAAAGATGACAGAAAAGTGCCTTTTGTTTTGAGCTGTGCCATGTGGTATTGCTTAATTGGCAGTCTGCAAAGCTGTAAATGACTTCTTTTGGGCTATTTGCTTGAATAACTGTCAGTACTCAATTATTCTAGTTTGTACTATACTCTCCAATTCCATTACAGCCCACACAATCTTCTCTGATCTGTTGTGAAATGGAGCTTTGTTAAACAATACTTGATGTACTTCAAGTCCATCAAAATATGAAAATATTACTTCTTTACAAGAATATTTGATTGGCATACTAATCAAACTGCTGGCCCAATAAAGTCACTCCCAATACTGTGCCAGCACTATAGAGACACTTCATATGGCTTTTGGATGCATAGACTTCTGCTAAGTACTTCGTAGTCCCATAGAAACCAATATTGTGGGAACTATTCCTTGGTCTGGTGGTATGTGGATCTCAGGAGTTTTATTCTTGTACCAGGTATTTTTTTTTTCGTGTCAGGAGCAACCTGAAAAACTGCAAGTAATTTCTGGTGTGAAATAATTGGCCGTCTGCAAGGATGTTGCCCAGGGGGTGCCCGGATGTTTTACCATCTTGTGGGAGGCTTCCGTCATGTCTCCGCATGAGAAGCTGGAGCTGACAGATGGGAGCTCACCCCACTCCCTGGATTAGAACACCAACCTTTTGGTCAGCAGTCCTGCCAGCACCCATTGCACCATCGAGGGCTCCTACTATGGTTTTAGTGCCTTTCTTATTCTGTAATGATATGATGTTTTAAAGAATTATGTCAAATGTATGGACACTGGTTTTATTTTCACAACAAAAAATGTATTTAAGAAACAAAAAATAGCATTGTTTTTTCATGAACGTCAAGTAATTTCTCACTTCTATCATGACAGCATTCGTTCAGGATGGGTTTAACTTCGCCTTCCACTGCAGCTGAAAAAGTATGACTTATCAAAGCATAACTGATATGATATCATTAAATGATTTTTCTTATATTGATCCCAAATTATGGAATGCCTTCTGTGCAGGAGTAGGAATTGAATTAGGAAAGTCATTAAAACATATACTTTAATTAAATTTTTGAATTATCTTATTTAATTGGGTTGCTTTTAATGTGCATAATTATTTTCTTGTTTCATGGCTCCATATATTTGCACATCACTTGGATTTTGTGCAAGATTATATAAATAAAGGTCAAATTATGAAATCTATAAATGGATATCTATGAATAAAACAGGGGCCCCTGGTGGCACAGTGTGTTAAAGTGCTGAGCTGCTGAACTTACGGACCAAAAGGTCCCAGGTTCAAATCCTGGGAGCGGAATGAGCGCCCGCTGTTAGCCCCAGCTCCTGCCAACTTAGCAGTTCGAAAACATGCAAATGTGAGTAGATCAATAGGTACTGTTCCAGCGGGAAGGTAACAGCTCTCCATGCAGTCATGCCGGCCACATGACCTTGGAGGTGTCTTCGGATAACACCGGCTCTTCGGCTTAGAAATGGAGATGAGCATCAACTCCTAGAGTCGGACATGACTGGACTTAATGTCAGGGGAAAACCTTTACCTTTACATATAAATAAAACATTAGTGATGATCCCGGGAATTTATAAAATGAATCCCTCGAGTTTTCACGTGGTTCAGCAGGATATCCCCCCCCCCCAATATGGATTCATCACAGAAATATATTTTCAGTTCTTGATTTTGTAATTATGTGCCTTGAAGCCATTTCTGGATTTGGTGACCCAAAGGCAGTGGGTTAGGATTTCTGGGAGTTGAAGGCCAAAACATCTGGGGGACCCACTGTCCTAAGGTGACCTTATAACTGGGTCTTCTTGGCAAATTTTCCTCAGGGGGGGGGGGTTACTATTGCCTTCCTCTGAGGTTGGGAGAGTGTGGCTTGCCCGGGATTACCCAATGGGTAATCAGTCTAAGACCAGGGTTCATATCCTCGTTCTACCATGGAAAGTGACTGGTTGTCCTTGGGCAGGTCACTCTCTTTCAACCTCAGAGGAGAATTTTTAAAAACCCTTCTCTAAACAAATCTTGTAAAGAAAGAGAAAGTTGGAAATGACCTCAAGGCACACCATCATATAGAACCTTTGTATCTTTAATATGTTCATAGAAAATGAACATAAATGATAAATTTAGTAATGTAAAGGTATTTTCTAAATTTTTTTTAGAAAAGTTATTTCTGTAATATCAGGTTTTATTTTCACTTTTTAGCTCAGTGGTTCTTAACCTGTGGGTCCCCAGATGTTTTTGCCTTCAACTTCTAGAAATCCTAACAGCTGGGTTTTCTGGTAGTTGGGTTGTTGTATGTTTTTCGGGCTGTATGGCCATGTTCTAGTGGAACATGGCCATACAGTCCAAAAAACATACAACAACCCTGTGATCCCGGCCATGAAAGCCTTCGACAACACATTTCTGGGAGTTGTAGGCCAAAACACCTAGGGACCCACAGGCTGAGTTTAGCTAAAGTCAGAAATGTTTTGTTCCCTAAACTTCCTTAAATTCCCTAAACTTCAATTAGTGCTTCTCTCAGGGAAATAGTCCAAAGTGTCAGGGAAGGGAGCAACCTTTTCATGTTCCTTTTTTATTTCTGTCATTTTACTCACAGGGAGAGGTGCTGGCAGGCTTTTTCAGCTCAGTTGACAAAAATAACATGGTTATCACCGAACACTCTGCATCTTGAAGTGCACAAGGGAGCATTTACTGTTCTGTCTCAGGCAGCAAAATACCTTGGGACCAAAGCTTGAAAAATAACACATTAAAAGTAATTATGTTTGCTGTAGCTCATTGCTCATTGCAGGGGAATTGGAATATAATGGCAGTGTTTTTGCAGAATAGTGTAATAACTGATATATATGTTGATTACTTTTTACTGAAATACAGGGAGGGATGGTAGCCAGATGGTGTTGGACTGTAAGCCCCATTAATTTTGGCCTATATAGCCATTGGTGAGGCCAGATGAGAGCTGCAATCCAAAAATATCTGAAGGATGGCAAGATTACTGAACATGACGTAATTGGGGATATTTAATATTTATAAAAACTAGTTGGGGTGTGAATGACTGGAATTCTTTTTTGTTTTAAAATACTTAACAAGGAAATATAACTTCTAAAGCAGCATTTCCCCCCTAAATTAATGAGTAATAGCTAAAATGCAATGTATTTACAAAAATAATTCTATAATCAATGAACCTGTTTATAGTCTCCTACTCTTAGGGACTCAAAGAAAGATAAAATGAAAACAAATTCAAACAAGTACTCAAAAGTACATGTGGTAAGGTTGTAAGTAAGGCTGCAGCTGCAAAGCAGAATGAATACTTTTTGACACCACTTTAAGTGCCATGGCTCAATGGTAAGAAATCCCAGGATTGGTCGTTTTACAAGGTTTTTAGCCTTTTCTGCCAAATGGTGGTATTACTTATTGTTACAATGTGTTTTATTCTGTTTTATTATGAATTGCATTTTTATGTAAACTTCATTTTAATTGTGTTATTGGGCCTTGCTGCATGTGAGCCGCCCCGAGTCCCCTTGGGGAGATGGTGGCGGGATATAAAAATAAAGTTGTTGTTGTTGTTGTTGTTATGTTGGTGCCTCACCAAACAACAGTTCCCAGAATTCCATAGCATTGAGCAATTGTTGTTAAAGTGTTGTCCAACTGCATTAATTCTTCAGTGCAGATGCACCTGGAAGCAAAGTCTAATTCTCCTGTTCTTTCTCTTGTTCTTCAAGTGGAATGAATGGTGTTCCATCTCCTCTCAACTGTGTTTTTCTGCATGGCAGGGAATTGGACCGGTAGACCATTATGGTGTCTACCTTTTTTATTTAATGATTCTGCTGTTCTCTTTCTAATATGGTCCATGCAAGAGAGCAACCCGTTTAATCTTTGCCCTTGGAATTTGATTTTGGAAATAGCATTTTAGCCCAATTTATTGCTTGTCTAATGTGGAACTGAGAGGAGTTGGGATGTGTCCTTTGATTTTCTTTGATTTCTGAAGATTTACAATACTTATTTCATCACCACTACTCTTCCTTTTCTGATTGTGACTGAAGCATGATGCAGTGATTATATTTAAGTATCACTTGGAAAGCTGAACAGCTTTTTTAAAAAAATGATGAGAGGCTTTTTCAAAGGCTACTACAAAGGCCACTATCTATTGTGGTCCATCCAATTATAGACAGAATTGAGATCAAATATTTGAATAGAGAGGGTTTTTTTTGTTCGTTATATGGATAAAAAGGCAAGTTCCATCTTTCAAAATAGAATAAAATGTCTCTTCAATATGGTCAACAGGATAGTCTAGTTCATGAAGATTTGCAAAAGGAATGTAATTATAAATGAGTTACTTATTATGCTAAATAGGCTCCACGTTAGGTTCCTAGTCTTCACTTTAAGATCCCAAATAACAGCAGAAATATGTTCCGAAATATGCCACACTTTTAACTGTGGGCTTATCCATAACCCCGGATATCTGAATTTCATTTATGAATAATTTTGTTTGTTTGTTTACTGTAAAATGGAGAGTTAGCAATTTCTTCTAAATGTATATAATCTAGAGCAGTCTTAAGCTGTCTGATGTGAGGGGCCAGCAATAATCTTCCCTCTAATGTTCTATGGACTATCAGCCTACCTTGTTTCCTGAAAAATAAGACCTACTCTGAAAATAAGACCTAACAAGATTTTTCAGCATTTCTGAGGATGCTTGAAATATAAGGCCTATTTCAAAAATAATCCCTAGATATAGTTCATTTAAAAAGTCAATTTGGAAAAATAAGACTGCCATAACAAACCATAACATAACACATATTTGGAGCAAAAATTAATATAAGACCCTGTCTTATTGTGGTGGAAACAGGGTGCTTCATTGCTTCTTTCTTTCCTGAAAAGTTGCCATGGATTGGCATCTGATGATTCATGGACCTGCACCAGTCAGATCCAGGGACCACCACTTTGTTTTTAATGGAAAATAGGGGTGGTAATCTAGTCACTGATGAAAACCAGGAGACATGACACCAAGCAACATCACAGTGAATCAAGATGGCCAAAGATATTGATGGGGTTGAACAACAAGCTAGAAGGGCCTGTAACAGTGTGCTATTGTAAAGGACTAAGGTGCACCCTCCCTCTCTTCTCTCCCCTGCTGAGTTAATTGTAGTCCACTTTTGCAATTGTAACTCAGTTTGCAGCAACTGAAATAAACTGTATGCAAAAGGGTGAAAGTGAGAGTGGAAAGGGAAACTTGGAAATTTAAAATGTATCTAAAAAAAATAGGAGAATCAAGGATTAATTAGGATAGAGAAGTCATGGAGAGAAGAATACTACTTAAGTATTATGGTGATGTTTTACTCTGAATTCAATACAGTATGACTACTGTTTTGGGGGAACCAGTATTTTAGTTTCGCCTATCATAATCTGACATTATGGATTTGGTTAACCAGTTAAAATTCACGAGTAAACCAGGTTTTTTATTAACCAGAAAAATGAGAAGGAGTCGAACCCTTAATCCTCCTCCCGCTCCTGGCAACAGGCTTGAGTTCTTAGTATAGTGGGGATTTTGTGAAAAGCAAGGTCTAACAAAGTGTAGGAGTTTGTCATCTATGGATTAGCAATCATTAAAAGTACATTAAAACTTGAACTTTCAGTTGCAATACAATACGAAGGCATTGTGGATTTATCCCACATTTTAACAATATTTCTGTGTCTAATGGCAACCTCTGTTTAAGCTTTTAACTTGTTTCTAATCATCACCTAGAACAGGGGCAAGAATCATGTGGTCTTTCAGCTGTTCCTGAACTGTATCCAGCATAGGTAATGATGAGGAATGCTGGGATGTACAGTTCAGTAACATCTGGAGGACCACATGATCCCCACCCCTAACCTTGATAGAGCATCATTAACCTTTCAGACCTGTGGGATACTGGCATCTGGGAATGGTAAAAACGTACGATCCTATTCTAGATGTAAAAATGACTAATTGCAGAACCATGGCTTTACATGTAGAAACAAGCAATGTTTGGTTTATGCCTCGGAGTTTTCTTGAGCTGCTGTGAGACTAATTAGCATTCTGTTAAGCTAATTTATTTCAACCAGGATCCTTGCAAAATTTAAAAACTTATTTGAAATGTGTAGTGTAGGCATTTTGTGATACTGATGATTTATCTATAAAGATCATTTTAGTATAGTTGCTATTTTTATCCATCAGTATATTCTAAATATTGCATGATCTTAGTTAATTCACATTAAATCATTTTATATTTAAAAAGGCAACGTATAGCTTAGATAATGGATTTCTGAGATGTTGAAATTGTATTTGTTAATATGATGAAGCTGAACAAAATTGTATAGCAGAACACACTTACATTTGGGGTTGTTTAGAATTTTTGGACTGTCTTTGGCTGTTATTGGAAAAGAATCTGCAAACACACCTTAGAACACACTATAAACTAAGTAAAGGCTAAGGAATACAGCTCAATGCTAATTCCAACTCACTATGTGCCTCCACAAAATACAAAATGGAGGAGCATATGTGTGCACCAACATAAAATATGTTCAGAACAAATGTAGACAAAACTCTTATCACTCCAGAACCAACCAGTTAACTCTCCCCATCTAAGCAGATAGAGCACTGCCTTTCTTTCTGTGTGGAGAGAATGCTATAGACTCTATGGATTAATTGTACTAGCTCTCAGGTTATCCTTTTCTTCCCTGCCACCCCCATCCATGCTTGTCTCTCTGGATGCCTGGACATGCTTCAAAATTAATCTCTATATTGCAGCCTGCCATTTTCTGGGCCTGGAGACCAGCACTACATTTCTCATCTTTTATTTATTTACTGTATTTATATATCACTTTTCTCACTCCTTGGAGGACTAAAAGCGGCTAACGTAATCATGACACCTTTCCAACATTTATTTTTCTGTTTAAAAATAAATAATACAGATGAGACTAATCTTGTGGGATCCAAGAGGACCAGATGGGAGATCCCAGTCTTAAAGCGTTTCAGTGGTAAGTGCAGTACAACATACTGGTTGTGCCTCTCCTATGTTCTGAAGTTGTAAATTGGTGTAGTAATTATAATTCTCTCTAGAAGAGATCTTTGGACACCTCCCAGCCACTATAGAAACAGATATTACAAGTAACTCACCAGATTACAATGCCTGGAATTCTATAACATGGGACCATTGCTTTTTTTTTTTTCATATCAGGAGCGACTTGAGAAACTGTAAGTCACTTCTGGTGTGAGAGAATTGGCCGTCTGCAAGGACGTTGCCCAAGGGACACCCGGATGTTTGATGTCTTACCATCCTTGTGGGAGGCTTCTCTCATGTCCCTGCATGGGAAGCTGGAGCTGATAGAGGGAGCTCACCCGCTCTCCCCGGATTCAAGCCTCCGACCTGTTGGTCAGCAGTCCTGCCGACACAAGAGTTTAACCCATTGTGCCACCTGGGGCTCCACCATTGCAATTAAAATGATATCAAACTTCTATAATAGTGCAATGTGGATGTACAACTGCAATCTGAATGTGGAAGCTATCCGGATTGAATTTTATGATGATAGGAAACATTGTCCCAGACTCGAGATAGATATTGGGTGTAGTTTCATCACAAGATCATTCTCTTGCTTTGACAGTTACTTGTCTGTTTCTCCTTACCATCTTTCCTGTGCCTCCCAACCCCATACTTCATTCCAACCACTGTAATGCTGGCAATCCAGCAATATATATATATATATATATATATATATATATATATATATATAGGATTGGCAGTGGGGATTGCCTTCAGCTTCGCGGGTTCTAAATTATCCCAGTGTATAGCTGGGCAACTGCTATCTTATTTGGAATCCCAGGTTACCACACTTACATTAAATCAGGTGACTCCTGAACCATTCTGAAGGGGTAATAAACCGGTCCAAATTAAAGCTTTCCTCCAGCAAATTGTGCCTTCAGAATTGCTGACATGCCCTTCTATTTAGTTTTAATTGGAAATAAAGTGGAATATGTTTTGTGACCCATTGCACTGATTTACACGGGACTATTCAACTCAGCCCTAGAAACATGCAATTTAAAACACCATTAAGAGCTGGTTTCTGACCCCACCTCCTCAATTCTCCCAGCCTGGGAGAAGGCAGCTCTCAAAATGATGGTATTCTGACAAGTCTATTATGCATTTTTCTTGCCCACGAGACTCCTATTAAATTCGAAAACACTTAAGCATTCCTCTTAGGGAGGTGGGAGGGGAAGGGAGCCTCCGTCCATATAAATAGATTTGGGTTTATCAACTAGAAGGGAGTTCTCAGCTTAAGGTGTGTAATTATTGTATGACTCATTCTAGATGGCAGATGTGGAGTAGTATTCAGACAAGACCCAAACTCTCAAAATCTTATGCAGCAGTACAGTTACATTTAAATTCTGAGGTATGCCATGGTGGCTTGTAACAACGACAATGAACTATCAAATCTCATTTGATCTGCTTGTTAGCAGTGTTTAAACAAGTGGCAGGGGACAGGTGGTATATTTGGTACAACATAAATTCTATTTATCTCTGTCTTAGCCTATGCAACTTCTGGAACAAAATGTTGCCAATCCCAAAGGTTGTATTTACTATATTCATCCATTTGCCCTTGCCATTGTCGAAGCCAGAGTTCGTTTTTTATGACCAATCTTTCAATCAGCATGGGAATATTAGTCTGAAGTGACCTCCATAAGTTCAATTTCCAAAGTCATTTTCCAAAGCTCTGATAAAAAGGAAAATGCTTGTGGCATTTATTTGTTATGGTTGTGTTGACCCAAGTCATCTCTAATGTATGACAAATCTAAGGTTAACCTGTCACAGGGTTTTCTTAGATTTGTTCAGCCAATGTTTGCCTTTCATTGTAGCTGAGAGAGTGTAATGTGTCCAAAGCCAACAGTGGGTTTCATGCCTGAATGGGGATTTGAACCTTGGTTTCCAGAGTTGTAGTTCAGTTCAAACCACTACACCAGATTGGCTCAGGGCATTTATACCTGTGGACAGTATACGAGGGTTATCCACAAAGTAGATTACGTTTTGGAGTTAAAAATGAACAAAGTATAGGAGAAAACATTTACCATATGCAGTTGAAAGCCACACCCAAATACCACATCTCACTTAGTCGCCATTCAAATCTAGGCACTTACCATAGTGTTGAATGAGCTTTGCAAATCCTTCCCCACTAAATTCTGCCGCTTGCGTCCTCAACCACTTGTTTCCAATAATGGGAGCGTGGCTGGCAACACAGCGTTTTGGCGATGCTGCGCAGTTGCGGGAAGGGTTGACCGGTTGGTTGAGGATGCAAGCAGCAGAATTTAGTGGGGAAGGAGCTGCAAAGCTCATTCATTGCTATGGTAAGTGACTAGATTTGAATGGCGACTACATGAGATGTGTTATTTGGGTGTGGCTTTCAACTGCATATGGTAAATGTTTTCTCCTATACTTTGTTCATTTTTAATTCCAAAATGTAATCTACTTTGTGGATAGCCCTCATATACCTTTGATGGTTCATGTGCAAGATCTGGAATGAGCTGGTATAGTGTATTTTTCAGTGACTGTTCAACAGTTGTGGGCTAAAAGAGTATAGAATCCAAAGGTAACTGTATAAGTATAGTAACAAGGACAAAGTACATTGTCCGTCACTGTTGAAGTGCCGCAAAAGTGGAATAAAGATGAACAGCTATTATGTACATTTATAAAAGTATTATAACAGACTTCAGGAAAGGAGATACCAGGTCTGTGTGTCATAGTTGATAAACAGACGAAGAGTCAAGGAGAACTGTCACATTGTCAACACCCCAAGATGTCCGTGGATAATCTTAAGGGAAAACAAACTCACCTTCAATTGCATGGCAAGAAGGGAGTTGCAGATGCTAAATTGGAATGGCATCAGCAAGATTATGGAGAGATAAATGTGATAGAATCAAAGTCTCTTCAAGAAGATGTGTATGATTCAGCGGAGAAGGAGATTTCACTTCAGCAGGATAGCTGGAAACCAAGGATTGGGCAACTAAAGCTAGTAGAGTTTTTAGAAGGAAAAAATAGACCAGAGGGGATGGCATTTGAAGGAAATAATAGACCAGAGGGGATGGCATTTGAAAAGAAATTGCATAATAACTGCCAAGATGCAAAACCAACCACAATGTTACATATTCATCTGTTGAGTTCAAGTGAGGAAAACATGAAAGAAACTATCAGCAATCTGCTAAAAAGGAAATGCTGATAGCAATGCCATTGATCAGCAGCAATAGTTCAGACAAGGGTGTAGATATGGTGACAGCAGAAGAGAAGGTTCATGAAGAACAAACAGGATCCAAGAAATATAGAAAGGCTGTGCCTAATTATTTTTGTTGCAGACCTAATAACAAGTGAGCAGGTAGGTGGAATGCATTTTAATAACAAGGCATGGGTGTTAAAATATATAATACAAGAGTCTTCTTTTATGTGTTGTTGAAGGCTTTCATGTCCAGAATCACTTGGGTTATTGTGAGTTTTCTGGGCTGCATGGCCATGTTCCAGAAGCATTCTTTCCTGATTTTTCACATTTATGGCAGGCATCCTCAGAGGTTGTGAGGATAATCTTTTATGATTAGGAATTGGTTTGGAATTTAGAAGGTTAAAATGGCTTCTGTTATTGCCTAATTGTGTGTGGGTAGATCTGATCACCCACAAGCAGAAAAAAAGCTGAAACAAATATTATTTTATAAACATTTATGACTCTGTAATGTGGAAATGTGTATTTTTTGCTACAGTCTGCTTTTAGGAAGGAGATTGTAGATTGACAAAATGTCATATAAATTATATTTAATACAGACCTGTACCATTAGGCATTTATTATTGCTCTCCCATTTCAATTTATTTATTTATTATTGTGTTTATTTGTATCTGGCTTTTTCTCTCTATAAGGAGACTCCAAGCGACTAACATAAAACATTACAATACAATTTTAAACAATACAAATATTCAAATATTAAAACAGTATGAAATATCATCAGTATTAAAAACAATTCAGATTAGAGCCATAGAAACGAGACACTAATGATTATTACTTGGAAAATAATCCCCAAATACAGTCTTTCTTCTTTCCTTTTCAAAGTCCTGAATGGAGACATGTATCAGTTAATTAAAATAACAGATGGTAACAGAGACAATAAAACCCTTACTATGCATTTTGGCAATTACGTGTTGTCTTGACAGATACAGTAGTCTCACTAATCCAAGCCTCGCTTATCCAAGCCTCTGGATTATCCAAGCCATTTTTGTAGTCAATGTTTTCAATATATCGTGATATTTTGGTGCTAAATTCGTAAATGCAGTAATTACAACATAACATTACTGCGTATTAAACTACCTTTTCTGTCAAATTTGTTGTATAACATGATGTTTTGATGCTTAATTTGTAAAATCATAACCTAATTTGATGTTTAATAGGCTTTTACTTAATCCCTCCTTATTATCCAAGATATTCGCTTATCCAAGCTTCTGCCGGCCCATTTAGCTTGGATAAGTGAGACTCTACTGTACCTTTACATGACACTTGTATTACCATTTCTGTTTTACCTACTTCGGATACTATTTCATGCAATTGATCAACTCTAGTACATGGGGATTTCTGCTATAATAAATTTCTTATTCTCTTATGGTGCCAAACACTCTTTTCCTGGTTTGTTTTTCTGTAGTACATGAACAGTGCTAGTTTTCTGAAAAGAGAAACATAAAAATTGCCTTATGCTCAGTTGGATTATTAGCTAGTCTAGTTGATGGATGAACCTAGTGTTGCCTGCCTGCCAGCCACACATATAATCCCTCCAAAGACTGGCCCCGTTCTAAGTAATGAGAACACGGGAAGCCTCCCATGTTCTCTGGGCTCCGTCCTAGGACGCTTCCAGGACAGAGCGGGGATGGAGCCCCACCAGAAGTAGACCTGCATCATGTGAAGGGCTCCAGCAGTCTCCATCCTAGAAGCGTCCTAGGAGGGAACAAGAAGTTAATGTGATGAGATCAATAGTCTGTGGAAGAGGCTGGGAGTGGAAATCTGGCATTGATCTTCACAGTTTGGTATCTCTGATCGACTTCGTTATCATCTAGAAAAGTTGGCCCAAACTTACTGGTATACTGTCACGAAAAAGACCCTGAAAGACTTCTTCAGGTTCCTTGGAGAACCCATAGAACTAACCTGGAACCATCTGCATATATTCTGTTGTTGAGCTACTTATTTACCCTAGGGTGCAAATATATGCAGAGAATGGAAAAGTTACTTTTGGGACTACAGCTTTCAAAATGGCCATTGGCCTTGATGGCTGAAGGATTTTTGGAGGAGCAGTTCTAGAATCCTTCCTACATTAAATGAAAATAATCAAACCATGAAGGATATATGTTCCCTCTTCTTTTGAAAACTAGCCAGTTATTTATTTCCTACAATCTTGCCTCAATGCAATTTTAGATTTTTTTCAACTGTATGTTGCGGTACCCTGTCACATAATTAATAGATCTTTAGAGAACACGAGGAAGATTTGTTTCAAAATTCTGTGATTTTTGCATATCATCATTAATTTAAGAGTTTTAAACAATCCCCTGGTTTTTTAACATTTAAAAACATCTTTTATGGTAGAAATGGAGAAATGAATAAAATAATATATGGATGCAATAGAAATGCTATCCAAGATGATGTGAGGGAGATAATGTATTTATTTAAGAAATATATTTTTGGAACTGTTGTAATTTTTAACATATGTTTTATTAATTATTGAAATATATTATAAATGCCGCTGCAAATGCAAATTCCTGAAATTTAATTGTGTATAATTTAAGTTTGCATCTTTTATTTTTTATTCTTGAATTTGGGGGTGGGGGGAGAAAAAACATTGTACAACTCGTAATTCAGTTAGAATTACCTCCCTGAAGACCCATTAACAATGCTGCAGAACTGTTCCATTGGAAGTGGTTTGCAGATGGCAAGTTATTTATTGATTTCTTCCAGAGGAATGTGGATTCTCTGGGGTACGTTTCTCAATGTGGTGCTCCATTTTGGTTTTTCAAATGAAGTAGGCTGGATGACAAGGAACCATGAACGATAGCAGATTAAAGGGGAAGAAAGTAAAGTGGCGAAGGTACCCTGCTTTGGATGTCAGAACATTCCTCATAGGGAGAAATAAATTCTATGCATGAAAATTCTTTTCAGGAAAGTTTTATGCTTTTCTCCAGGCAGCTAAAGTTGTGTGCATCATAACTGCAATCCAACTATTTGTGCCATAATCTATATCCTTGTGCAATTTTACAAAATAGTTAAAATTCTTAATCAAATTAGGTATTTCTTTCAGGTACATTTTTGTTAAAAAAAATAAGACAGAAGTTGGGTTGCTGTGAGTTTTCTGGGCTATATATGGCCAATCCAGAAGCATTCTCTCCTGACATTTCACCAATATCTTTGGCAGGCATCCTCAGAGGTTGTGAGGTCTATTGAAAGCTAGGAAAGTGAAGTTTATATATCTGAGAAAATCCAGGGTGGGAGAAAGAACTCTTGTCTGTTTAAGGCAAGTGTGAATGTTGCAATTGATGAAGACGACGCATTGGTGAGCACCCTTTGGGTTCGTTCGCTTAGCCAATTACAGATCCACCTAACCGTAGTTTTGTCTAGCCCACATTTTACTAGTTTGTTTGCCAGAAGGTCGTGGGGGACTTTGTCGAAGGCCTTACTGAAATCCAGGTACGCTACATCCACAGCATTCCCTGTATCGACCCAACTCGTAACTCTATCGAAAAAAGAGATCAGATTAGTCATGCTGTTCGACAGTGGAACTCTCTCCCCGGGGCCGTGGTGGAGGCTCCTTCCTTGGAGGCTTTTAAGCAGAGGCTGGATGGCCATCTGTCGGGGGTGCTTTGAATGCGATTTCCTGCTTCTTAGCAGGGGGTTGGACTAGATGGCCCATGTGGTCTCTTCCAACTCTACTATTCTATGATTCTATGATTCTAATTGGCCACCTTGATTAGCATTGAGCAGCCTTGCAGCTTCAAAGCAGATGACACTCAGCTCTACTACTCCTTTCTACCTAAATACAAGGAAGCACCTTGTGTTCTGGACCAGTGCCTGGCTGCTGTGTTGGACTGGGTGAGGGCTAACAAGCTGAAACTTAATCCAGACAAGACAGAGGTCCTTGTGGTCAGTTGCATGTCCGATCGGAGTATAGGGTGGCAACCTGGCTTGATGGGGTTATATTCCCCTTAAGTCACAGGTCCACAGTCTGAGGGTCCTTCTGGACTCAGTGCTGACACTTGAAACTCAGATGTCTATGGTGGCTGGGAGAGCTTCACACAGTTAAAGCTTGTGTGCCAACTGTGATCATACTTCGAGAAGTCTGACTTGGCCACAGTGGTCCACACCTGAGTTACCTCCAGATTGGATTACTGCAATGCACTCTACGTGGGGCTGCCCTTTAAACTTCAACTTGTACAATGGTTGGCAGCCAAGTTGTTAGCGGGAGAGAATTATAGAGAGCGACAACCCTCTTATTAAAACAGCTCCATTGGCTGCCAATAAATTTCTGGTCTCAATTCAAGGTGCTGGTTATGACCTATAAAACCTTAATGGTTCAGGTCCAGCTTATCTTTGTGATTGCATTTCCTACTACGAGCCTGCGCGGTCTCTGAGATCAGCTGGGGAGGCCTTCCTCTCACTTCTGCTGCTGTCTCAAACATGGTTGGTGGGGATGAGGGAGAGGACCTTCTCGGCGGTGCCCCCCCTTCCCCCCCGGCTTTGAAACTCTCTCCTGAGAAAAATTAGACTAGCCCCCACCCTGGCCATATTCCATAAACATCTGAAAACCTGACTATTTAAATGTGTGTTTGATTAAATTGGCATAAATTGATAGACTCAGTTACTGCACTTCTTCTGGTCCTTTCAGTAGAGGTTTATAAGATATTGTACACAAACAATATCCAGTGGAATATGCTCACTTCAACCTAGCTATTGGTTTTTAGTATGTTTAAATGTATGATATGCTTTATGATTTGATGTTTATATATTTTATGTGATTGTAGTTTATTGTATATTGCTGGGCTTGGTCCCCATGTGAGCCGCTCCGAGTCCCTTCGGGGAGATGGGGAGGGATATAAGAAAAAAGTTATTATTATTAAAGCCTGGCTGCTTCCTGCTTGGAGGAATCCTTTGTTGGGAGGTGTTAACTTTCCCCGATTGTTTCCTGTCTGGAATTCCTCTGTTTTTTTTTTTAATGTTGTTGTTTATTTACTGTCCTGAGTTTGGAGTTTTTAAATACTGGTAGCCAGATTTTGTTCATTTTCATGGTTTTCTCCTTTCTGTTGAAAGGGTGTTCATTATATTACAGTACTTGCATAATAAGGTAATTTTAGTGCTGAGCAGGAGCAAAAAGGGGAAGTTAAAGGAAAGTTTGTAGTTTGGTGAGGCATCTACCTTCAATGGCAGAGAAGGCTCAAGGCCTTGGAAAACTACAGCTCCCAGTATTCCATAGCATTGAGCCAGGGCAGTTAAAGTGGAGTCAATCTACAGCATAGATGCACCCAAAGGTTTGCCTTTCCATTGCCAAAAGCTTTGGAGTTCTAATGCTACTGTTTTTAAAGAAGGAATTCTAAGCAGGCAGCAACTATAATGCATATCTATTTTGGTCAAATTATAAAGGGTTCACTTTTTGCTGCTGAGCATTACATTCAACAGCAAATCCTTTTTCTTTTCTTTTTTTTTTGGTTTAAGGATTTTGAAAATTGAGGTGCACATTAAATTCAATGGCACATTAGACTCAAGGAAATACGGCAAATTAACCCCCTCTCCACAACTAAATTATAACCTATCTTGTCTCTATGATAAAGCTCCTGTCCGGTGGGATGTTCTTTCTCCTGTTTAAATTCATTCATCTTAATCCTATATGCACCATTGAAGATCCTTTCAAAAGGAACAATTTTTCCCCTGCAGGTTTTCAACTCCAAAAAGCTAAAAATGGGCCATACAGTTCAATGAAAGCAGTGTCTTTAAGAGTGGCAAATTTAGTCATCTGAACGGATTTATTTGCAATTACAGTTTCTCACTTGGGAAAAGGCATCAGTTTTTTTCTTGTAGTCAGAAAGTAGCACACGATTAATTATGGAAATACAATTCCATTTTCACAGTCTATTAACAATTGACAACTGCATAAAGATCACATTAATACTTACTCCTCATAGTTTTGCAACTGAGGTTCGGAACCAGTTTAACTACTTGCTAGTTCTTCAGAATACAGATGATATATTAAAAATTGAAGAAAGCCACTGACTGTAATGCTGGATTTCAAAGTTGGAGGTGCTTTCTGCATCCTGACAGCAGTACAAAACCCGGTTGAGAAGTCTGAAGTTGCACATAAGTTCTTTATTCCCCGAAGAATGATATTATTCATCTCTAAAATAAAATCCTTCAGCTTAGTCTATTTCCATGAACACAAAGGCTTTCATCCAACATCATCCTCTCTTCCTCTCTGCAATCTTTTGTATGTAACAGACACCAATTCTGGAAGGTTTCCCAGCTTTCTATAGTAGGTATTGCTGGGGGAGAAGGTGGTTGTAGCCTGTAGTGGAAATGATATATTGATCCTTAAATAGAAACATCACATTTAAGCCTGGCCAAAAAAAATGGTATTAAACTCTCTCTTTTTTTAAGCAAAATAATTTAAAATTATTTTCATCATCAAGCTATGTGAGCTGTCTTTTTCTGGAGTTTTGATCAAACACTGTTGATAAAGTTTTTAGGGACAGTCCTACATATGTAAATCTAAATATTTGACCCATTAAACTCAATTAGACATCCAAGTAGACATCTAGTACAGTAGAGTCTCACTTATCCAACATAAACGGGCCGGCAGAATGTTGGATAAGCGAATATGTTGGATAATAAGGAGAGATTAAGAAAAAGCCTATTAAACATCAAAATAGGTTATGATTTTACAAATTAAGCACCAAAACATTATGTTATACAACAAATTTGACAGAAAAAGTAGTTCATTACACATTAATGCTATGTAGTAATTACTGTATTTACGAATTTAGCACCAAAATATCATGATATATTGAAAACATTGACTACAAAAATGTGTTGGATAATCCAGAACGTTGGATAAGTGAGACTCTACTGTAATAGTATAACCAAAAAAAATAAAAAGTTTATGGAACTATCGAGAAGCTGAATAAGAAATTATCATGAAATCGTTAAAATGCGTCCAAGTATTAACGTTGAAAAATTCATCTTTATTTCAGATTTTAGATAAAATTGAAGACATCCACGAGTTTATATTCACTAAGGAGCTCAATCTGTTGAGTGTGTTAATTGCAATCAATACTGTGTATCTTGTCATTACTGTAGCTCATTGACAACAGATGATGATGTGAAAATAAGTGAATTTAAATTCATTAACTAATGCTTCAAACAATGTCATTTTATTTCAGGATTGGATCCTTAAAAAACTCTAGTCTGAACATGGTATCCTGTGGTAGAAATATGTTTGGGTGCTTTGCACATACAGCAGTTGGCCTTAACAACAAATACAACAGACAAGAGCATCATCCATATGAGTCTTGAGTAAAAAACAACTTTGAAGCTTGCTTTGACTTAAAGATAGTCTGCCATCTGGTAGGGAAAGGGAGCAATCTATCTATAAATAGTACACCCGACCCCAGTACTTTGCCCAAGGCACAAAAGCTTTAACATACCACTCATCTGTATGTTAGAAATCTTTCCTTGTACAGTTATCACAATAATTGTGTGTGGTTTTCAATTTTTGTAAAAAAAAAAAAATCACATTTCCCTTGAAGAAATGGGACAGTTGTTGATATTTAGGGGGGAAAGACAGCAGATTCTATACTAAACTGAAAAGGGAAATCTTAAATCTGCCTGGCTGCAAAGAAAGGGTGGAAGGAATGGTTTTTTGAGGATCCAGATTCCAAGATGGTTAGAGCCTTAAAGCCAAGTACTGCAGAAGTGAATTATTCAGCTGCTTGAGTGCTGAAAATACGCACAGATTGAACATCCCTTATCCCAAAATTATCCAAAATAGGTCATCTGTTAGAGCAATCAAAATATTAAATTTATTGCCTGTGGGCATATTCTTGAAAAAATGTGTAAATAACATCTGCCCAACTTGCTGATTAAGCAATGCGATTAATTAAGATGCAGAGAGAAAAGATGTGACTTTGCTGGTTCAACTGTGCAGTCCATACCATATTCCATTGTACCAACAAGGGAATAAAAGTGACCACATCTCCCTTGATTGGTTTTGCAGCTGTCAAGTTGTGTGACTTGTACAGAACTGCAAAACAGTGAAGTCTAGCTGTGTTTCACTGATTTCTAAGTACAAAAAAATGGCCTCAGACCAGGTACTGGTAAAAAAAATATATTTGAAAACTAAATGATGGAACTCGTATCTCATCAATGTGTAGAACACAGAAAAATTGTTTAAAGATAGTTCCTGCTTTAGCTACACGAGCTCTCTGCCGACAATAAACACTTTTATCTCCATAAAAGAAGAGTTATCACCTTTTAATTCATAATAATATTGTTGTTTATTCATTCAGTCACTTCCAACTCTTCATGACCTCATGGACTAGCCCACGCCAGAGCTCCCTGTTGGCTGCGGTCACCCCCCAGCTCCTTCAAGGCCAAGCCAGTCACTTCAAGGATACCATCCATCCATCTTGCCCTTGGTCGGCCCCTCTTTCTTTTTCCTTCCATTTTGACCAGCATCATTCTCTTCTCCAAGCTTTCCTGTCTTCTCATTATGTGGCCAAAGTACTTCATCTTTGCCTCTAATATCCTTCCCTCCAGTGAGCAGCCGGGCATTATTTCCTGGAGGATGGACTGGTTGGATCTTCTTGCAGTCCAAGGCACTCTCAGGATTTTCCTCTAAAACCACAGTTCAAAAGAGTCTATCTTCCTTCGTTCAGCCTTCCTTATGATCCAGCTCTCTCATCCATAGGTTACTATGTGGAATACCATTGCTTTAACTATGCAGACTAATAATAATAATAATAATAATAATAATAATAATAATAATAATAATAATAACAACAACAACAACAATAACAATTGTATGACACAGCAAACAGAATAGATATGCTGGATTTCGTATTACAAAATCACAAGTCGAACACTTCCCAAGTGTCTAGAACTGTGTGATGTATTTTTGGATGATGCGTGCAGATCCCAGTAGGGTGGCTTTTTGTAGTTGGCAGATCGTGATTTTGTCAATGCCTATTGTTTCCAAATGCCAGCTGAGATCTTTTAGTATGGCACCCAATGTGCTGGGACCACCTGCACTGGTTTCTGCCAGAGTCTTTGAAGTTCAATCTTGAGGTCCTGATAGCAGCTGAGTTTTTCCTGTTGTTTTTCGTCAATGCGACTGTCACCTGGGATGGCAACATCAATGAACCAAACCTTTTTCTTTTCCACAACTGTGATGTCTGGTGTGTTGTGATCCAGAACTTTGTCAGTTTGGATTCAGAAGTCCCATAGTATCTTTGCGTGCTCATTTTCCAATACTTTTGCAGGTTTGTGATCCCACCAGTTCTTTGCTGCTGGGAGGTGGTATTTGAGGCATATGTTCCAATGAATAATTTGGGTCACATAGTTGTGCCTCTGTTTGTAGTCTGTCTGTGCGATTTTCTTATAGCAGCTGAGGATATGATCAATAGTTTCGTCGGTGCACAGTCTGCATTTTGCACTGCATTTTGCACAAATGCACAGTCTGCATTTTGGGTCATCAGCTGATTTTTTGATCTTGGCCTTAATTGCATTTGTCCGGATGGCTTGCTCATGGGCTGCAAGGACCAGGCCTTCTGTCTCCTTCTTCAGTGTCCCATTCGTGCGCCATACCAGGTCTTCTCCTTATCAGCTTTTCCTTCAATTTTGTCAAGGAACTTTCCATGCAATGTTTTGTTTTTCCAGTTGTCAGCTCTATTTTGTAGTGTGGTTTTCTTGTACTGGTTTTTTGTCTGCTGTGCTTTGAGGAGTTTCTGATTTTTGACTTCAATCAAAGTAGGTTCTTCACTTTGCTTTACATATTCTGCCAGGGCATGTTCTTCTTCTTTGACTGCTTGTTTTACTTGTAAGTGTCCTCTGCCACATGATCTTTAGGCAGATATAGCCGGTCAACATCACTACGAGGGTCATGAGTTTTCTTGTTTTTCTATCCAAATTGTCCAGTTCCACCTGTGTTCAATTTATAATGCCAGCAGTATATCTTATGACAGGTGCCACCTTGTCGTGGTGGTGGGGCGGGGGGGGGGGGGGGGCTTAACTGCTCCAATGATGATTGAGAGCTGTGCTGGCAGTAGTGTAACTACCGACAGGTCCAACCAAGCCAGAGAGGCCTCAGCTGAGGAGTAGAACTAAGAGCACCTAACCCATTAGCATTATGGAGAATCAAACCAAAATAAAGTCTATACTGGCTCAATCGTTGCCCAGGATAAAAAGGACCGTGGTGGATGCTGTTGATTCTAGACATCCACCGACAAGTGGGCTACAGAATCAAAATACAAATGAACAGTCACAGAAGCGGCAGAAATATACAATGCCAGAAAACCGCACTATTATTATTATTATTTTATTATGACACAGCAAACAAGATAGATATGCTGGATTTCATATCACAAAATCACAAGTCGAACACTTCCCAAGCATTTAGGACTGTGTGATGTATAATAATAATTATTATTATTATTATTATTATTATTATTATTATTATTATTATTTTATTTCTTACCTGCTTTTCTCTGTGGCCCAATGTGGGTTACAATACAATTTAAAATTAAAACTATAATCTGAATTAGTCTTTAG
This sequence comes from Anolis carolinensis, assembly GCF_035594765.1. Classification (NCBI taxonomy): domain Eukaryota; kingdom Metazoa; phylum Chordata; class Lepidosauria; order Squamata; family Anolidae; genus Anolis; species Anolis carolinensis. Next base: position 59,972,943 of record NC_085844.1, read on the forward strand.
AGGGCTAGACATTTTTATACTCTAGGGATACAATCCAACTGAAATGAGTAGAATGTGAATAGAAAAATCCATGGTTCAGTAAAACCAAACAGGTGAGGTGAGATACCTTTCTGGAGAATTTCCAAGGAAATTCAAGGAAAGGTAGGACAATCGGAAATAACCATGTGGCTAGCAATATTTCCTAATGGAGCCACGTCTCCTAATTAATCATTTTGGGATCTAATTTTTGATAACACTATTTGGTGTGTATGTAAATGATACACTATAAAACTAAATGGAGCTCAGTAAGGCACCATAAAATTCCAAATATTTCTTATTATTTTATATTGTTTGTCATTTTACACATGGGTTATTTAAAATGCATTGTTTCAAATGTGCTTTTTTAGTATCTTACAGTTTTCTGGTAGGAATTTGTTCAAAGTGTCAGGTTTTTTCCCCCTTTCCTTACCCGACACAAAAGTAACCTCAAAAAATGAGACACCTTTGTAGGGTTTGCATAATGATCAGACACATTTAATTGTTTAATCGATTTGTTCTAGCATAATGGTCAATGAAACAATAAGAAAGAAAGCTATTGAACAAGTGCAAAGTCATTTTTGTTTCTAATACTTCAAGAAGACTAATGGAGTTTTCTATGAGCTTACAAGGGCACACTAACCTCAATAAAAGCAAATAACTTTAAAATGTTAGATATGTGACAATAGGTCTTTTTAGTGCTTTATGAAATGAATGCTAAAATCCTATGCATACTTAATAGAAAGGAAGTGAACTTCATTGGTGAGATTTAGTTAAAAGTAAACATATGTAAGGTAAGAGATGCATAAATAACCACTATGATGTATTCTCTTACATTCATTTCCAGACCTTGTGCTTTATCACTGAAACAATAAACCATGAACAATTTTCCAAGCAGACATCCTCAAAATCCATCATCATCCTAGTATTAGTTTCATAGCTGCTTGACTCAGGACTTTGTGTTTATTACCGTGTTTCATTCATTTCAAGGGCTGTTTCTGCTCTAGAGCACAGCAAGGCCAAAGTGCAAACTTTGTTGCGGGGAAAACTCTTTAACATGGCATTTCATGGGATTGGCCAGTTTAACAACCAAGTGATCTATATTAAAATGTCAGAGGATGAACAGGAAATGCTAACCAAAATTGCAGGTTAGTATTCAAATTTACATCCAACCAGACTTCAATTTTGCATCCAATCAGAACTACATATTGAAATGGCATCTATACAGTATATGCTTTGAACAGTATTTTAATTTTTCTTTAAACGTATACAGTAGAGTCTCACTTATCCAAGCTAAACGGGCCGGCAGAAGCTTGGATAAGCGAATATCTTGGATAATAAGGAGGGATTAAGGAAAAGCCTATTAAACATCAAATTAGGTTATGATTTTACAAATTAAGCACCAAAACATCATGTTATACAACAAATTTGACAGGAAAAAGCAGTTCAATACGCAGTAATGTTATGTTGTAATTACTGTATTTACAAATTTAGCACCAAAATAACATGATATTTCGAAAACATTGACCTCAAAAATGGCTTGGATAATCCAGAGGCTTGGATAAGCGAGGCTTGGATAAGTGAGACTCTACTGTATGTCATTTGATCAGTCACATTTATGCTTATTTATATACTTCATATCTTATCTAGGGTTCAAGTTGTTCTCTGTTGTTGTCCCTTATGCACACAGACGTGCTAGGACATGTCTACTCACCTTTTAAGGTAAAGGTAGGTAAAGGTTTTCCCCTGACGTTAAGTCTAGTCATGTCCAACTCTGGGGGTTGGTGCTCATCTCCATTTCTAAGCCAAAGAGCCGGTGTTGTCCATAGACTTCTCCAAGGTCATGTGGCCGGCATGACTGCATGGAGCACCATTACCTTCCTGTCGGAGCGGTACCTATTAATCTACTCATATTTGCATGTTTTCGAACTGCTAGGTTGGCAGAAGCTGGGGCTAACCACCGACCTTTCAGTAAGCAAGTTCAACAGCTCAGTGGTTTAATCCGCCGCGCCACCGGGGGCTCCCTCACCTTTTAGTCCCTGTAATCTGCACACATGACATTCTTGATGATTAATTTAGAGTGTATTTTTCTAATGACTGAGACCTTTAACCCAATGGCAAATAACTTGCCTTCCCCCCCCCCCCCCCCACAGTTTTAAGTCATAATATCCTATGGGAAAATGCACTGAACGAGAAAGATTATTGGATTTTTACATTTAAAGCAGAATGCATGACTGGTGGGAGCAGCATAGGGAGAGAAGGTGAAGTGCCAATGGCCATGTGGTCAAAAACAATGCAAAAGAATTGAGTTTGTTAGAGGAAAATGTGTAGCTATGTTGATCGTACAGGGTGGGAAAATGTAATGTAAAACAGAATATCTTTGGTCAGGTAGAAGCCCTTAGTATATCTAAAGTTTTCCCTTTTCTTTGAATCCAACTTTTAATCATTTGTTTATTTATGTATTACATATTTAGTGTGTGTGTGTGTGTGTATGCCTTTCTTCCAAAATGGGACTCTCATGGCCTCATCAGAAAATCCTAGTAAAGCTTTGGCAAGCTTTTGGGAAGAAAGTGGGAACAGCAGGGCGAATGTCACCCCGTGTGCAGCTCCCTCTCGGTGATTCTTTCCCCATCATACTCGTTCCGGAATAGGCTATGCCGCCAACCGGGATGAAAGTGTCACGACTCCAACACAGGAGGCTTCCCATATTGTCACATGGGGAAACGATCACCCTTGTGGGGAGGCCTTGTGCTGGCTCCATTGAAGCCAGCATAACATGGGAAGCCTCCTGTGTTGGAGTGGAAACATCCACTTTCACCTCGGTTGGGAGTATGGCTTAAGCCAGAACTCACATGTGATTTCTGGCATTGGTCTCTGTCCCCTAAATGGAGTGAAAGCATCTTAGGATGCTAAAATTACCTCGTCTGATGAGGCTGAAAGTAACTTCATTATAATTTTAAAGGTACTGTAATTGTTAAAGCAATAGCACAAATTTTTTTAAAAGTGTTAAACCACCAATCCTATTAAAACCATACTTTTCTAAAGATTCTATTATTCTCTTTCGACGGAGCCTTGAGCTTAACGTTCACATCCTCATCTGTACTGAAGCAAGGCCTAAATGTGTCTAAATGTATTTGTTCAGATTTATACTATTTTAATGTCAGTGAGGTCAGAATGATTACATCAGTCTAAATGATGGGTAAGATGTGCTGTTGTGTACGGATTTGGAAATGTCAAGTTTACAAATATCTTAAATTGTTATATGGCTTTAATTTTTTTTAAAAGCCCCCCCCCCCCCAAAAAAAAACCCTATTACCTCTATCCATTCCTTAAGATTTTGTTTAATATTGGTGGTAACCATCTAAGCCTTGAAGAATGACTTATCTTGAATGGACTAGGTTTTATGAAGTTCAGTACAGTAGACTGTACAGTTAGGACCATTTGTTGTTGTTATGTGTTATCAAGTTGGATTTCACCTATGGTGATCTTATGCATGTGAGGCCTCCAAAAGTTCCTGTTAATAATATCACTGCTGAGAGCTTTGAGACTGAATACTCTGGCTTCCGTGATTAAAACATCCATCTGTGATGCAGTCTTCTTTTCTCACTGCCTGTCACTTTATTGAGCATTACTGTCCTCTCCAATGAGTAATATGGTTCCATGATATGTCCAAAATAAGATTGTCTCGATTTAGTTATTTTGGTTTCTCTTGTTAGAGTTTAGTATCCTGAATATCCATTCAATCAACCTCACTATGTTAGTGTGTATCTGAAAAAAGGCCCAGTTTAATAATTTTTCATCAAATGGGCCATGATTTGTTGTAGCCTCCCCCCTCCCAAATGTGTATTTTTGGTGGTCATGGTATCTGTATAGTTTTCCTCCAGTACCACATTTTGAATTTTTAATCATTACCCTGTATACCAGATGTTGTACCAGGAAAATTGAGCCAGTGTGAGGCTTAACTTTATGAATATTTTTAACATGTCTGAAAAGAAAAAGAGAAGCAGAGACTAGGCTTGTGCAATTCAGCGGGGGGGGGGGGATCCATTTTTGGTATCCGAATTTCGTTGGGTACCCAGATCTGTTTTCAGGAGCCTCCTGAAAATCAGCTAATAGAAAAATCTGTTTTTGGCTAGGTAGTCGAAAGATCCAGGAGGACCTGGCCAATAGGTGGCAATGGGGAACTTACAAGGCTCCTTTTTTTTGTTCCTGGGCTCCTTTTCTTTCTTCCTTTCAAGGGAGTCTAGGTTTGAATAACGAGGTTAAGGAAGCACCCTTCCTGGGCTCCTTTTCTTTCTTCCTTCAAGGGATCCTGGGTTTGAGGAATGGGGTTAAGGAAGCATGCACCACATACTCCCAAATAGAAGGAAAGAAGCCAGAGAAGCCACATGGGTCATTTAGGGCAAAATGAAAACATGGCAACTGAGCCCTTGCTGTTATGATCATCCAGAGAAGCCAGGGAAGCTGAGGAAAACAGCTGAAATGGATCCGTGCACAAGTCTAGTAGAGATAAGACCAATCTAGTGCTCTTTAAAAAAAAAATTGTTCTTAAAACCAGCTAACTACACTCATTCTGTGGATACACAGGAGAGGGCCTTTACTATTCTGGAGTTTTAGAAACATAAAGAGCAGTTTTCTGTTAGATCTTCTATCAGTTGGATCTGGGCTATAAATCTCGGTCTGAGGTGTCATTCAACCATAAGGTAAGTGTGGACAAAAAGAGAGAACATGAATGTAGTTTAGTAATCATAGCATTTTTATTTTGGTATGGACATTTTCTGAGTACATAAAAATAATAATATAATAATAAAGACAACAACAACAACAATAGTTTTATTTCTTGCCTGTCTCCCGTTGTGGCTCAAGGTGGGTTACAACATAGTTAAAACACATAATAGATGTAAATATTCTATAAAATACATATTAAAATACACAGAACAAAGATGTAGGACCTCACCACATGGAGGCTGAGAAATTGGGTGACAGTGGGGGAAAACATGGGGTAGCCTTCATCCCCTTACCGTTAGTGGTTGTGGGTTCCCATCCCATGATAGTTCCACGTTATCTCCGGCTTCCTCCCATTACCTCCTCTGTGCTCTGCTTTTTGGCACTGCTGGCATGCTGCCAACATGGAGCCCACTGAACCTTGCCAGAAATAGCCCTGTGTCCATGCCACAGCATGCCAGCACCACCAAGAAGCAGAGAAAAACATCAATTTGATGAGGTGGTAAAACACATAGTTAGGAATGGAAATCATTATCACATGGAACTGAGTATGGAAAAATTGAGGTCATGTCCATATTAAGAGTTGCCATTGTCAATGACCATGGTGCAGTCTCAGATCACTTGGTATATTAGAGATCATGTTGCTAGCCCATGGTGATCATTGCTGCTCAAAATTTGAGGATCATATTGCCATATCTGTACTACAGGAGCACTGACATTTAGTTAATACACCTTTTGAGTACATTCTGTTGCATCAGTTCTGCTTATTGTGTGGGGAAAATTTAATGAAACTCTTACTCATTAAAATTTATGGAGCTTTGAATTAGTTATTGCTAAAAAAAGAGGGAAACAATTAATTTCAATAGGTCTACTCTGAATTGAAGAAAGGATTTAGAGATATAAAACTTTGGGAATGAATTAATTTTAATTATGAAAATGCAGGGAGAAATAATGGACTCTTTCTCCATGATTTTACTAGCCTCCCCTTTTTCTGTGGTTGCTTTTGAAAACAGCATATGATCTGATCATGAATTATGCTTTCACACCTGCCTTTAGCAGACACACCTACCATTTTACCTTTAATCTTCCTTGAAATCTTGAAAGCCCCATTCAGGGTATGCTGAAAAGTTTGTAGATATGCTACTGCTCATATATTCCGTATCCCAGCTTTTTTGAATTCCACATTTAAAGGTTACTCTAAAAGAAAGGTTACGGCGTCTCTCAAGTGAGATTGCCACTGTATACAAAGAGATGAAGAAATTAGATCCCGTCAGGATATATAGTATTTGGTTGAATTATCTGTCTTGCCTGGGACTGTTACAAATTGCCCCTGTCTGAATGTTCTGTAAATAGATGTCCCTGTTTGCATCACTTGTCTAATAGAAGATATGAAGAGCTCTTTTATGGAAATGAATGTAGAGATCACAGCCAGCAAAGACTTCAGACCACACCTGACATTTCTGAAGTTATCTAAAGCACCTGCTTTGAGGAGGAAGGCAATCAAGCAGATAAAAACTGTGTCCTTTGCACTTTGTTTTCTTGCTTCTTGGAAGAAGTATTGCCATATTGTGTGCAAACTGATAATGTATCAAACTGGAAGATTTAAAGAAATATTATCTGATTCAGTATACCTGAGAGACCTAAGCCAGGAGGCTCTATCCTTTGGCCTAAAAAAATCCCCAGTACACTGAAAACTAATGGAAAGTACTATTCATAGGTTGAATTTAAAGAACCATGTTGGAAAAAAAATCACATGTTGTTTCCAGGGCTGGCCCAAGATAATTTTCAAGTATAGGCGAACAGAATTTTGGCACCCCCCCCCCCCCAACCAATCACTGAAAACTCCTGCCTCCGCCGCCGCTCCTGCCTACGCAAGGAAGGAGGTCGCCGTTTTGGGGATCAGAGAAACGCTGCTTCTCTGCTCCCCAAAGCGGCAAATGCTTTCCTGGCAAGAATGTACAGGATGGCACCACAGGCAACTGCCTAGTTTGCCTTGCGGTTGAACCGCCCCTGGTTGTTTCATACACCCCTATCCCCACTTCCCAAACTTTCCTGTTACTTTGATCCAAAAGTGCTTGACTTTTTGTTATTGGAACTATCATGCCTACCTTTAATTTCCTTTATATCTTTAAAGCATTTGTTTTCCCAGTGGTTGCTTTTCTTCAAATTTCAGGACTGAACTGACTATACTTTTGGTGTGTTAATATTTTGCACTACACAATTATAGCGCTGATTCCACTTCATAGCCATGACTTCAACCTATATATTTCTATTGAAGCCCAAGGATTGTAGTTTGATGAGGCACCAGAGTTCCAAGACTGACAATTCCAAATACTTACCCCTAAACTACGTCCCACAGTATATTTCACTCTGTCACAGACTACCCCATTCAATAGGATCCCTCAGCTCTCTGTACACTATGAGAAGTGCTAAAGGAGTTGAAATGGGGAAGAGGGTTGAGGGAAATTGTTCCAGCCATCACAGCTTCATGTGTGTAAATCTGGATCTAAATTAATGTTTAGGGGCTTATTTGCTTTTTCTTTGGAAAAAGTTAGGCACAAGATATATTAGTTCAAATGAAAGCAGTCTGTTTCATTTGTCATAGACAGAATGCCACCAAATAGAGTACAACACAGTTTATTAAAGTTACAGAACTAAAAAATGCCCGTAGGAAGCAAAGGACTAGGCAAACACTTATCTTCAGTGTGAAAAGTAACAGAAACAGCTCCGTTTGAATTAAAACGGTTCGAAAGGATAAACCGGATTAAACAGGAGTTTAATCCGGATTAAAACAAAAGTGCTTACTTCAGCCTGACAATTTAAACAAACAAAAGTTGGAAAACAGAGGTCAAAATGAACACAAAAAACTGGCAGCAGATTCCTCTCTGCTACTCAAAAGCTACAGATGAGTAACTCAGGCTGTTTACTCCTCCGTGCAACGAACGAAATCCGGGTCCAGGCACATCAATCAGGGTAACGACGGTCAGCATGGGTCCCAATCCGGTCCAAGGTCGAAAGCCAAGTGCAGACGTCCACAAGTTCCACCGATAGCCACAGAAGGGATAGTCCAGGGTCGTAGTCAGTCAGTCAGTCCAGCGTCAATCCAGAGTAGGTAATTAATGTCCGTCAAAAAGACGACGGAGGTCCAAGCTATGAAGATTAAACACAAGTTGCACAGAAAAACCCCACACAGTTCCTCCCGCCGTCTATGCCCAGTGTCCTTGGTAACTTATGTATCCAGCAACGAATCACACCCGTCTTCAGGAAATTCCCCAACAAGAGCCCAAGCGTTCGTCCAGATTACCTTGCCCAACGCAATTAGCCATTGAACCTAAACCCCATTTTATCCCAGTTCATAACTCCTCATCGCTGTCAGCTGCTATCCTAATTCCAGGTGCCTCCTCATCATCATCCTCATCAGAGCTAAAACACCTTTGACTACGCCCCACAGCATCCCCAGCTGTCGATCCTGCTCCATCCCTCCAGCCCGTCCATGGGTCTGATCCTGCAACCCGCCAATTGCCTCCCATGCTATCATTGCCGGTGACACCCAAATCCTCCCTCACACGAGTCCACTCCATGTCATCCTCCTCTGAGCTAACCATCTCTTCCTCCATTCCCTCGGTAAAACCCTCAAATGAGTCTTCATCTGTTGGTTCTGCAAATAAGTCCCGGAGCCGTTTCCTTTCACGCTCCTCAAAAGAGTCTGACTCTCAAGGAGTCTTACGACCCCTTCTCCTAGTACCGGAGCCAGAAGGCTCAACCATAACATCATTAGAGTTCAGTGTTACAGGTTAAGCATAAACATTCCTTATCCAGAATTCTGAAATCCAAAATACTCAAGATAATTACATCTTTGCTTCCTGATGGCTCAATGTACGCACACTATTGTTTCATACTCAAAATTATTTAAAATATTATATATATTTTCAGATTATGTATTTAAAGTATAGGTAAAAAGTATAGATAAAAGTAAAGGTTTCCCCTGATGTTACGGCTAGTTGTGTCCGACTCTGGGGATTGGTGCTCATCTCCATTTCTAAGCCAAAGAGACAGCATTGTCTGTAGATGCCTCCAAGGTCATGTGGCTGGCATGACTGCATGGAACGCCTTTACCTTCCCGCTGGAGCTGTACTGCTTGATCTACTCACATTTGCATGTTTTCAAACTGCTAGATTGGCAGAAGCTGGGGCTCACAGCGGGAGTCTTCTGGTCAGCAAATTCAACAGCTCAACAGTTTAACCTGTTGTGCCACTGGGAACTCCAGTGTATATGAAGTGTATATGAAGCATAAATGAATTTCATGTTTAGATATGCATCCCATCTCCAAGATATCTCATAATGTAAGTATATGCAAATACAGGCATTTCAAAAATGGAAATCTATTTTGATTAAATAAGGGAAACTGTCAAGAGTCAGACGCCAATTAACAAACAAAACAGAGTTTATTCAGGAGATAGGCCAAAAAGTAAACATAAACACAGAAGATAGCTTTAAACACTTAACTATCAGTGTTTAAAAAGCAGTCCAAACAAATATATATCAAAAGTATGTTTTAGCAAGCCAACTGGATTATCCACGCAAGTATTTAGATAAAACTAAAAAGATGCTTCAATTCAGCTTCAAAAACAATTGAGTTGGCTTATAAAAATAGACAAAACAAACTAGGACTTGGAACCTTCCAAAAACCTTCCAAGAGCTACAATTAGTAGCTAAAATCCAGAACAGGAAAATAAAGCCAAGGAAAAACAAACTTAGAGCCGGTGCAAAAGGCACTTTGGGTCCAAGCCTTTACTGTTGCAGCCAGTCGGCTCTGTGGAATTAAAGAGACAGTTCTCAAAAGAATCACCAAACTGGTCTGAGAACAAATAAACTAGATCTGCAGCAAACTGCTTCTACAATGCAGATAATGCCAGGAGCTCCAAAAGAAAGGCGAAGAGGCGTCGTCAGGGTGATCCAGGGTCAGGGCAGGAGACAGCAGCAGGGTCAGGAGGGCAAGCCAGTGGTCAAGAGCCGTGAGTAGTCATCCATCAAAGGGCGAAGACAGAAGCAAGGTCGTGTTACAGTCCAGGGTCCAAAAGGGTGCAGTCATCAAAACCAGGTCCACGAAATGGCACAAAGAGCCAAGGCAACGATGGTAACAGCAGCTAGAAATAGTAATCAGAGTGCAGTCCAGGGAAACCCACACAGTTCCAGCCCTCCGTTGCAGAGCAATCCCAGATAACTTACATCAGAAGCAAAGTCCCAGTCCAGTCTTCTTGAATGAACAGAAATCCCAATGGCGCTTCAGCAACACCTTGCCACACACAAAGTGAAGTGACCAAACATTCCCAATTTATTCCCCTTCCTCTTGGGTGACCAAACACTCACACCCAAACAACAGGTGTCCCAGATCTTACTCAGAATCAGAACTCCACACAGCTAGAGCTCGTGGATCAGGCGTGCCTAATTGCTCGTCGGAGTTCCAATCATCCTGCCCATACTCACCCCCATGCACACTTAAAGAACCATCCTCCCTTCTCCAAGCGACCCAAGTGGGATCTGCTCCTGAAGATACCCCAGGTTCAGTAGTATCCATAGGCCCCAATTCCCCAGACATCTCCGGTGGCTGTGCCCATTCAGTGCCCACTTCCCCAGCCACCACCTGTTCACCAGCTTCCATTTCTTCCTCAAACTCCCCATCTGAATCTTCCTCAGAAGATTCCCCATTGAACTCTTTAATCCATTTCCTGCGCAATTCCTCCAATGAGCCCTCCTCGCGAGGGTTTTTCCTTCCTCTTCTAATCCCACCACCATCATCCATAATCCCCGAAGGCGCAGTCACAACAGAAACTCTCCCCCGGCCTGTGGTGGAGGCTCCTTCTTTGGAGGCCTTTGAGCAGAGGCTGGATGGCCATCTGTCGGGGGTGCTTTGAATGCGATTTCCTGCTTCTTGGCAGAATGGGGTTGGACTGGATGGCCCATGAGGTTTCTTCCAACGTTACTATTCTATGATTCTATGATTCATTCTACTTGAAGGATGGAGAGAAGAAAAAAGGTGGAGTCTTGTTTCTTGTTCCTCATTAATAAAGTTTGCCTTTTTATTGTCTGGCCACACCCTTTTGACTTCATTTGGCTCAGCTACACATGTTCTAGTTTTCAACTGTGAAACTCTGGACGGTGTGCCTTTTTGCCACTAAACAACAAGGATTCCTTTTTCTATAGCTAAGGGGAGGGGGGCCAGCCCAAGTTAGTCCTTGGATGGGCGAGTTCAGAGAAATACCAGGTAAAAGAGCTTATATTTCAGATGTAGACAAGGGCAAACTACTTCTGAGTAGTCCTTGCCTTAAAAAACACGATGAAATCCATGAGGTTTCCACAGGTTGACAAACATCTTTTAAAAAAAGTATATGCACAAATAGCTCAAATTAATTTGAACTGAGGTTCCATTTTGGCTGAGTGGGTGAAAAGAGGAAAGGGAAAGGGATTTTCTTTTTTGGGCCAATTCCCCCTTCCCTTGCAACTTCCTGTGATGCTTCTCATGCTGTTGTGGGCACTTCCAACTCTCTGGAACAGTTTTGGGGCCCTGCAGCTGGAAATCAGAATCGGCAAAAAAATCTCCCCCTGCCGCCTCCTATTAGGAGAGGCATCCGCTGGATCAAAAGCCATTCTGTAAATGGAAGAGCAAAATTGCATTCCATCCTTAAAAAATAAACATGCTGATAAAATGACACTGAGTAGAAATGTGGCAGTGAAGATATGCTAAATTGAAGAGGCTTGATAAGACTCATCCGCCTGAAATGTCACTGCACATGTCAAAGCTATTCCTTCTCAAAAAGATGGGAGAGGAGCACTAAGGCAATCCGTCCCTCCCAGCATTGCACCGTCATTCTGTTCTTTTCCCCACAAAAGTGAGGTTTTGTGAATTCCCAGAAGAAACAGAAGGAAGATATAGGAGAATAATGATTTAGCATCTTCTTAATGCAGATAGTCTGTAAACATGAGTCAGCAAAAAGTAGTTGGTCTGCCAGATGTTTTGGACTTCAGCTCCCAGAATTCCTAATAGCTGGTAAGATGGCTAGGATTTCTGGGAGTTGAAGCCCAAAACACCTGGAGGGGCAGAGTTTGAGAAACACTGTTCTAGAGCAAGGGTGTCAAACTTGTGGCCATCAGCTCCCAGAATTCCTGGCCATTGGCTTCTGGGAGTTGGAGTCTGAAACATCTGGAGGGCCATAAGTTTGACACCTCTGATTTAGAGTAAATTACTAGGGTGGGAACACCTTGGTAGATATGAACACATTTTTATATGCCCTCATGCAACGTGTATTTGTTTATTAATTCACTGTTATTTTATTTAACCAACACAGTATTATTCATGCGATCAATACCCACAGTTTAATTTATCCACTTCATACACAACATTGTATCTCTAAGTATCTTCTAGGTCCTTCTTGGGGTAGAAATCCTTCATTTCAATAGGGTTAACTATTATTTATGCTTTTACATATCCACGTCAAGTCTTGACACGTATTCCCCATGGACACAAGGTCATTCGGTTTGTTGTTTTTTTCCTGCTGTGGGACCTGTGGTGGCTTACAACAAATTAAAATCAAAGTGTAGCTAAAACCTGTTTAATGCCAAAGTTAAAGATCATTAAACAAAGAACTCTATTAAAATACTCAATTAAAACACATTAAACCATAGAAAAAAGGATAAAAGCATAATATGTTCTATTATAAAACTGTTCTGCCACAGTAATTTAAGAGCCAAAGGCTTGCTTAAATAAAAATGGCTTTTACTTGCCAGGAGAAAGAAAAGCAAAGATGGGACCAACCAAACCTCCCATGAGAGGGAACTCCACAGATTGAGAAATCTTTCTTCAATGCGTTTACCAGATACGCCTGTGATCTTGGTGGAACTGATAGAAAGCCATCTCCTGGGGACCTTTATACCAGCTGATATCAGTGGTTCTCAGCCAAGGGTCCCCAGATGTTTTTGGCCTACAACTCCCAGAAATCCCAGCCAGTTTATCAGCTGTTACAATTTCTGGGAGTTGAAGGCCAAAAACATCTGGGGACCCCAGGCTGAGAACCACTGAGATAGATAATCTGGATCCGGAGCTGGTCCAACAATGAGGCGAATTAAGCGGTCGCTTGGGGCGCAAAACATACGGGGCGCAGTCAAGACTGCTTTTTCTGTTGATTTCTTGTAAAACATGATGTTTTGATGCTTAATTTGTAAAACCTTAATGTAATTTGATGTTTAATAGGCTTTTCCTTAATCCCTCCTTATTATCCAATATTTTTGCTTATCCAACGCTTTTATTTTTCAGTGATTGGTTTGGGGGGGGGGGCAAAATTCTGTTTGCCTACACTTGAAAAATACCTAGGGCCGGTTCTGTCTGGATCCAAACCATGTAGAGGTTTAAAGGTCCTAACCAACACTTTGAATTTGCGGGGAAATACAGTCATAACCAGTGAAGTCCTTTCAACATGGGAATTCCTTGCAACCAGTCCTGGTCATCTGTCTGGACCCATTTCAGACAGATTCCAAGGCAGCCCCAACCAAGACTGATATTGAAAAACAGGAATATTATTCCCAGATGAAAAAACAGGATATGGTTGCAGAAAGTTGTTTATAGTTGGCATAAGTTTCAGTTCTCAGACCAATTATTCTGAAGAAAGTCAATCGGGTTCAAGGCTAGTGTATAAATATTTTGCTTTAATGGTTTCACTGAAAAGGTAATACAGTTAGAGAGTTGTTTCTACCATATACACTGGATAGCCTTTCAAGCAATATTCCGCTCACTGCCAGATTTATGTTATGTTGCAGTCAAGGCTACTAGGACTTTGCAATATAAATATATGATATGCTGATGTAACCTTTACAAGGGGAAGAATATAGGATTTCGTAGGGTTTTATCACTTTGCAATTAAAATAAAAACCTTGCTCTGATTAGATTATGTTTTCCCTTGTAGCATGCTGTCTTGCTCCTTTCTCGGAATAGCTGTGTATTTTTATGAGGTCAATATACTAAGCAAGAGAAAACAATAATGGTACACTCTCGGGACATTAAGAGAGTGCTTTCATGGTGGAAGAAAGTGTTCTTTGACCTTGTGCTTGAACTTGACAGGTATTTCTTCTCATATTTGGTGTCTCCTCTTTGGCATATGGACTACAGCCAAGGCTAGAAAATATCAGATGCTATGTACAGATATGCAGATTTCTCCCAAGGCTGGCAATATTTCCACTCTCTAGCAAGTGATATATGAGTGAGCAAATGTTGGTTGGTTTTAAAAAATAAAATAAAATATTAAAGGAGATAATGCACTGAAATCACTTTAGTTTGAGCCAAAGACAGAAACAGGTGACGTAGCAAGGTTAGTGGTAGGACACTAAATGTTTTACAGGAGAAGGCACTCCTTCATTGCAGAGAATGAGACTGCAAAAAAGGGCTTATCATAAAATCTGTTCTGTAGAGATGAGGCATCATTTTCTAGAGCTTCTAAAATCTCTTAGGCTCATCTATTCTTCTTCTCCAGCTATAAATGATATGAGCAGAAAGTGATCCAATGTGATCCCACTATCCTGGCTGTTTGTCAAAACCCATCTAAACATATACATATTCGTACCCTCTGACTATTCCCTTTTGGCAGAGGCAGCCTCAGTTATTGCTCTGCTCTCCCACACTGGGAGTGGCTTTTAAATGCCCAGGTACCTCTCTCATGCCATTTCCTTCCTTTGTCTTCAGCTTAATTCAATTACTGCAAACTCAGTTCAAAGAGAAAAAGTAGTTTGTACTCAGTTAAATCAGTAGTAAGGAGAAGAGAGTATGGGTGGAGATTAGCCTAGTAATCCAGTGTTTTCTTTTTCATGGATACATTTTTCTCTCTTGGCCATACTGTTTTAATTGTGCTCTGATGTGGCTTGGCTACATGTGTCCTGGTTTTCATCTTTGAAATATTGAAAGGTATACATTTCTTTACTTATAAATAACAAGATGTCTTTCGTTCTCCATGGCGAGCCATGACTGAACCTTGTTGCCTCTTTAACCTTCTGAAAACTTATTGTGTGATATTATCTAGGTTTTTAAATTAGTGTGCTGTGGGTAGGTCAAGGGTTTCTTATTTTATTTAGGCAATTTTTATCCTGTCTTTCCCCACTCAAGGGCCCAAGGTGGCTAACAGCATTTATAATTGAAATTGAATCCAGACAAGAACGAGGTCCTCCTGGTCAGTGGGAGGGCAGATCAGGGTATGGGGTGGCTACCTGTGCTGTATGGGGTCCCACTCCCCCTGAAGACACAGTCCACAGTCCTGGACTCTTCGCTAAGCTTGGAGGCCCAGGTGTCAGCAGTGGCCAGTAGGGCCTTTGCACAATTAAACTTGTGCACCGACTGCGAGTGTACCTTGAGAAGCCAGACTTGGCCATTGTGGTCCATGCCTTGGTTACATCCCATTTAGACTACTGTAACGGGCTCTACATGGGGCTGTCCCGGAAGAGTGTCCGGAAACTTCAATTGGTTCAAAGATTTGCAGCCAGGTTATTAACAGGGACCCAGGGAGCATACCGCCCCCCTGCTAAAGCACCTGCACTGGCTACCAATTACTTTCTGAGCCCAATTCAAGGTGCTGGCTTTGACCTTTAAAGCCCTAAATGGTTCAGGTCCTGCTTACCTGTCTGAACGCATCTCATCATATCAACCTGCCCAAATGTTAAGATCTTTTAGTGAGGCCCTCCTCTCATTGCCACAACCATTGCAAATGCGGTTGGTGGCAACGAGAGAGAGGGTTTTCTCAGTGGCAGCTCCAACACTTTGGGACTTCCTCCTCAAGGACATTAAAATAGTCCTCCGTGACATCTTTTAAAAAGCAGCTAAAGACCTTCCTGTTTGTGCAAGCTTTTGATGAAGACATTTAGCTGTAATGACAGGAAAGCTAACTTTTATTGAGTCGCATTACCCTTACCATCTGTCTTGTTGAGTAGCTTGCAATAACTATATTAGATGAATGTTTTAAAATATGTTTTAAAATATCTCTGATTGTATAAATGTTTTATAGGTTGTGTTTTATATATATACATTGTTTTATATTGTCTTTTACTCAATGTTGTGCTT
Source organism: Anolis carolinensis (assembly GCF_035594765.1). Taxonomy (NCBI): domain Eukaryota; kingdom Metazoa; phylum Chordata; class Lepidosauria; order Squamata; family Anolidae; genus Anolis; species Anolis carolinensis. The sequence continues at coordinate 59,988,778 of NC_085844.1, forward strand.
TGGGTCCCATTTTAGGAAGAAAAGCGGGACACAAATAAAGATTTCTTATTATTATTATTATTATTATTATTATTGTTATTATTATTATTATTATTATTATTATTATTACCACCTATTGATCTACTCACATGCATGTTTTCAAACTGCTAGGTTGGCAGAAGTTGGAGCAACAGCGGGCACTCACTCAGCTCCCGGGATTTGAACCTGGCACCTTTTGGTCTGCAAGTTCAGCAGCTCAGTGCTTTAACACACTTCACCACCGGGGCTCCTATGTTATGTACTGAACTCTATTTACATGGCTTAAGGCCCTGAGATACACTATGCTTGAGTTCCTATAATATAAACTAGATACACTGATGGAGAAGAAAAAGTGCAATACATAACTCTGTATTCCCCAAGCCAATAAGCAGTCCTAGATGTGGCACATAAGATTAATGATCAATTTCTCCTGTGATTTAGAAGTTCAAAGCCACTGCTAATTTGATTGAGGAAGTGGCTGTGGGGGCAATGTGGGAGCTGATGTCCTTCCTCCTGTGCCATTTTCCCAGTCAAAATCCTTTTGGTGTTGCCATTTCCCCAGGAGAAAACACACTGTCACAAATAGAAGCTTCAGAAGGAGAGAAATTTAAATTGAGAGAACAGCATGGGAGGAAATGGCAAAACCTCCTTTCCCCAGGCTACCTACTCAATCAAATTAGCAGCCCAATATATTTTGTGCTTTGAAGTTTATTTTTAAATTAAACAGTGAGAGATTCTAGTCACCGATCTCCTACGTCACAGAGTGGCAAGTGCTATGATGTCGGAACGGTGGTAGGGTTCAACAGCTGTTTCAGAATGCTGATCTGACATAATAGAAATTTTCCTTCTGGAACAGCCTTAATCCACAAATGTGTATCTGCCCTCTACTCATTAATCCTTCCTTCATGCATGTGAAGTCCTGCTGTGTTTAATAGACTCAATAAAAGAGTAAGGTGTCATTCTGTACATGCTAAGGTCACCTTAGATGTGGCAGTTTTCTTGTGCTGTATAGTACACCTCTAAATAGATCGAAGCTACACATGCTGGGGATTTCACTCGCCCATAGCTTTTGTTACAATTGCTTTCAATATGACTCCAGATTTATTTATTGTGTCAGAAGTGAACTGAGAATACAGTTATAATGGATAGAAAAACCACAAAGTTAAAAACTTGACATTACACTAAATTTTCTTTGACTAAAAGCTGACCACTTTGAGTGCCTCTGGTGTTGCTCCATTGTGTATGTGGTAGGGCTAAGAAGGTTCTCTGTTGTGTATGTGGTAGGGCTTGGACTGCATTGTAGTAAGTGGTCTGGCTTGCTCTTCTTCACATTCGCATAGCTCCCTCTCTATCTTCCTTCAGGAAACAACTGAAGACTTGGATGTTTCGGCAGGCCTTCGGTGAGACAGTCATTAATTAATCAGGCCAGAGGGTTTTTAATAATCTATCCTCTATTTATTACGGTCTTACCATTTATATGTTTTAAAGAAGAGACATTCAGAGGAACTACAGACTACAGAATAGCTCCTTCTAGCAGCTATTCTGATGCCATCTACTGGCAACATATATATATATAAATTTATTTTGATTTATGTGATATTTTCACAGGTTAAGAGCTTCTCTTTACTATCTGTATTCACTTGTTAAATTCAGTTATTACATTATGATTTTTAAAGGTTCTGGATTTCTTTTGGTCTTTAAAACCTACACATCTAGAGAATATTTAAGAGAGACGGCAATGAAGAAGCTGACCCATTCTAGAACTTGGTTGCGTTTTAAAAAAAGATTAAAGACTAAATTGCTATTTAAAGCCAAAAAGATCAACTTTTTATCCTCTAAATGAAACACTTTTGCATGCACCAACCCTGAGCTCTGTAAAAATGTGATCATATAATTAAAGACCATGGAAGCAAACTAAGTAAGTTAGCTGTGTGTTATTTAGGACCACTGAGCAATTGTGCACTGGATGTTGGGTGGTTTTGGCTGAATGCTTTTAGTGTATGTGTCAATTATGCTTAATTACTTACCTTTTTCTCACCACCACCCTCTTATTAGCAATGCACAGTAAACAAAATAAGTTGCACCAAGTAGTCAGGTCTTGTCAAACAGTCAAAATGATATGCTTGTTGTTTATGCAGTTACAGACTCCTAAGGCTGTTTAAGAATACCACTAGAATTGAGTAGATAAATAGCCCTATCAAATTTGGTTTTTTCACCTTACATTGCACATGCAAAAATGCTGAAGCACACTGACAATCCTAGTATATGTATTCAGAGAGGGAATCCTACAAGGAATAATGTAAACATCAATTTTTGTGTCACAAAGTTACCATGTCATTCTCCATAAGTTCTGGCCTCATAAAATATATAATATGAGAATCTGCCCTGGCAGTATGTGCAGCTACATAAACAGCACCATATTAACAGAGAGGCAATTTCTAGATGTTTTGTCCATAGAATTAATACAGGAAATTATACTATCAACTCATGTATAAGTCTAGGCATTTTGATCAAAACATCAACCTCATGGGTCAATGTCAATGTACCTTAACACTTATTATACATATATTTTAAAAGGATCCATCCCCTTCTTTGAATAAAACAGCAAAAAGCAAGAGCTTAGTTGTCTCAGAAGAACCTGTTGCACCCTAGCACTGGAACACTCCTTTCACCCAGCACCACACCAGAGTCTTCTTCTTAGGCGATCCCTCGTAGTTCGAGGATGATGGTCCTCCATTTCTTGGAAGACGCCTGTGCATGATTTTTTTTAATGTGTGGAGGTCAGTGCACGGCCGGTCAACACACAGTCTTCACAGAGTGAGGTCCCAGCAGTGGTGTGATATCAGTGACCATGAAAACAGGAATCTCTCCAAAACAACTTATCCAAAGTCACATAGGCATAAACAGAAACATGAAACAGGAATATTGATAATACAGGAACCATGAACTTGGAATCATGAACTAATAGCAATGGTGTCTCCTTTGAGAGGCCTGGAACCAAATCACTTAATTTAAGCCCATCCAGGCACCTAAGACATCTGGACTTCAAAGTCTTATTGTGAATTCTCTGAGAATATCTAGTTAGCCTGCTTTTCACGCCCTGCATTCTCAGGTCTAATCTACACTCCCTTGAAAACTACTTAGCTTCCCAAGGCCTTTTCTCAAGGGAACTGGTACTTTCAATTTCCCCTGCTGCTTGGGAACCAGGTGAGGATTCCCAAACATCAGTCTCATCTGCCTGCGATTCTCCCTGAACACTCAGACTCATTTTGGACCCCATCATCCCCCTCATCCTCTGAACATTCAGAAAAATCCTCTGATGCTTGCCAGACTATAATAGAACCTAGAAAAAGCACTGACCCCCTCAACTCTCTCTGCCATGGCACCACTTCTGGCCATTTTAAATCCTTGGGTAGGAAAATGGCAGTGGCTTCCAGGGGTAGCTGGACCCCTGAGACAGCCTTAGTGCTTTTCCCTTGACTTATCTATAGTTCATATCAAAATCTATATTTTTTGGGCCTAAAACCTACTCTTGATTTATACATGAAGTCCATTTATATGTGAGTGTATGTGTTTCAAAGAGCTGTTGCAATAAATAGTTACTATTGCAGAAGAGTGGTGGGCCCAAGTTCTAGATGTATCCACTAAATAAAGATAGGAAATTTATGCCAGAAAAGCTACAATTTCACATTACAATCACCCAGTTGACAACTAATATCAACTACATAAAATAAGAGAAATCTGGAAAGAGAAACCTTGGAATTTGTTACAGTAGAGTCTCACTTATCCGACTTCCGCTTATCCGACACTCCGTATTATCCGACGCCATCTAGTGGCCAATTGGAAACATTGCATCCTTCACTCAATCCAAGGTGAGAGCTGTGGCTCTTTCCCTTTCGAAAAAACTGGAAGGAGGAAAGCGCATCTCCGAAGGGAAGGGAGGGAAGGGGGGTGAATCATCCCATGGGGGGCCATTTATATGCGAGGGAGGGAGGGAGGGAGGAGGGGGAAAAAAGGAAACGCATGGCTCTTCCTCCCTCTTTCTCTTGGTGCAGGCAGAGCCTCGTGTCTCCAAACCGGCCTTGTTTCCAAATCAATGATTGGAAGGAAAGAATGGGGAGGGAGAGAAGCCAAAGCAGCTGGCTGCCTTCTGTAATCTCCTTACCTGGGTGGGCGGGCGGAGGACCCCCCTTTCCTCCTGCACACACACACACATTTTGCTCCAGATCCCCCCTCTCTCTCTCTCCTTCCTTTTTCTCCCCCACGCACTCTTCTTCCTCCTCCTCCTCCCTCTTCTCCCTCTTTTACCCCTGTCAGCCTTGCAGCAACTTGCACTTCTGTCTTCCTCCTCCTCCTCTTTTAACCCAAGCAAGAATCATTAGAGGCATAGCACCCTAGAAACACAAGAGACCCCCTCCTCCCTTCAGAGGCTCTCCAGCCCAGCCCCGTTCTGCCAGGCTGGAAGGCACAAGCCAAGCCCTCCTCCCAACACAGAGCCACCCAGCTCCAGGTGAGATTCTGGAGACAGTTGACCAATATCAAATATTTAGCAAATTTTTGTTTCCCAGTGTTGCCATTGCTCTGCTCAATATGGGATTCTAGAGATGATTAATCTACAGTATATTAGTGTGTTCCCAGCTTCCAGGGGTTTTGTATTTCAAACAGGATGTTTTGGTGCTTAATTTGTAAAACCATAATGTAATTTGACATTCAATAGGCTTTTCCTTAAACCCTCCTTATTATCCAACATATTCGCTTATCCAACGTTCTGCCGGCCCGTTTATGTTGGATAAGTGAGACTCTACTGTAACTTTTTGGTTGCATTTTTAATATTTTTAAAATAGAAATCAAATGTATTCTTTTCAGCTAGCTAAAGCTGCCTGTATAAGGTACTCCTTGGTGTTATTATAACACTTTCTAGAGTGGGATATCAAACTTTCCACTCTTGAGAGAGAGCCGAAAATGACATTGACTCACCAGTCACAAAAACGATAGTTCAGCAGATGAACCAGCCAATCATAAAACAGCAGAAAAAAGAAGAAAAGTGTCACATTATCAACTTGTCATTACTGATATCTATTTGGTATTGATATCTAATCTCTCCTTGAAAATTGTGAAATTCCAATACTTCCCTTATGTCAGGGAAGCTCATAATTCAGCTTTTTTCCGGTTAACTGCTGATATTGTCTGTGTATGTGTCATGCTTTGACCCTTTATTAAGAAGCTCTTTCTTACTCATTAGATCTTAAAGATTAGCATCAAATACCCTTAAATGTATCTTTTCCATGCCGCCAAATTTCAGATTAAGATGCTGATCTGCAGTGGTGCAATGGGCTAAACCAGTGGTTCTCAACCTGTGGGTCCCCAGATGTTTTAGCCTTCAACTCACAGCCGGTAAAACAGGCTGGGATTTCTGGGAGTTGTAGACCAAAACACCTGAGGATCCACAGGTTGAGTACCACTGGGTAAACCCTTGTGCCAGCTGGATTTCTGACCTAAAGGTTGGGTTGTTGACCTGAAGGGTGCGGGTTGGAATCCGCGAGATGGGGTGAGCTCCCATCTGTCAGCTCTAGCTTGCAGGGACATGATAAAAGCCTTCCAGCAGGATAGTAATGCATCTGGGTGTCCCCTGTGTAACTTCTCTGTAGACGGCCAATTCTCTCACACCAGAAGGGACTAGCTGTATGTTCTCAAGTCGCTTCTGACATGATAAAAAAAAATTAAGATGTTTTCTCAAGGCAAGTCATAGGGTAGGGGAGGTAACTATGGCACAGTCAATTTTCATTAAAGTCTCCTTTGACAAGCTGCATTGCTGCAGTGTTGGCCTTAAATGTGACCCAGAAGGGACCAGAAGCCTGTTTTTAATTTTTAACTTGGGGGCGTCTTTTGAGTGTTTGTGTGGGTGGGTAAATGGAAATGGCTGCTGTTTTTAAATTGTTTGAGGGCAGGACTAAAAGTGGAATGTCTGGGGGGATTAAAATTAAAATGGGAGGTAGTGGGATCCTGTGTGTGTGTGTGTGTGGGGGGGGGGATTGTCAACAACAAAAAGAGGGTTTGGAGCTGCAGGTTCCTGTATGCGACACTTTCCCCAGCCCATCATACAGCCCACTCTCCTCATCACCCAATTAATGATTATCACGCACACACCCATAATGGCTTTACTTCTCTGGGAACACAATATAATAATCCCCATCTATTATTTTAATTGAGATGTTGGGGATTTGGGTATGCCCACAGATGTTTCTTCTCATCTAAACTCGCTATAAATAGAGTGTCTTAAAAAAGGTTTGAGGTTCACTAGGGCAGCTGATAAATAGGAAATCAACCTTCAAACTCCAGAGAGGACATATGAGCCGAGCTCCCTGCCTCCAAAATAATTTATGAAGTAGGGAATTATTCTCATTACGGATAAGGCTCTCCATGTGCTTATATATTTTATAGCAGTATGAGTGCAGCATAGGGCTGAATGCTAGTTGCGGGAGAACAAGAACAGGAGATGATTATGGTCCTCATTTCCTTTTGTGGGCCACCCATTGTCATTCCGAGACCCCTTCTACATTGCCATATAATCCAGATTATCCAGATAATCCAGATAATCCACATTATCTGCTTTGAACTGGATTATATAAGGCCCCTTCTACACTAGCATATAAATTCCAGATTATCTGCTTTGAGCTGGATTATATAGCAGTTTAGACTTACGTTGGGGTCTGTAAAAGACATCATGATGTAATAGGTTAATTTAAAAAGTATGTGTCAGCAGCTGATTGGCTGAGCCTGTGAAGAGCTGGCAAATCAAATTGGCTACTTTCTTTGCCATGCTGCTGAGGGAATTGGTTAGAGCAGGTTTTACCTCAGTGATAAATAGTGAGTGATAGAGAGTGCTGACTGGAAACAGCCAGGAAAGAAGATGGCTGCCGACTCCCTAAAGCCCTGTTATTTCTAAGGCATTGAAGCATATTTAAGGACTATTTAAAAGAACTGTTTATTCCCTATGTTCCCAATGAGCAATCAAAAAGACTATTGTATATATTGTTGCTCTGTTTGATCCCTTGACGTTAAGTAAAGTTCCTGTTACTTATTTCACAAACCTGAGTGGCATGTTATTACACTGCAGGATGACTTTAGGTTCAGAAGCAGACATAAAGCTTCTATTTATTACCATCCACAATATGCAATAACTCAGATAATCAAATTCAAAGCAAATAATGTGGCATGCGCTGATTTTGGCCCTTTGTGGTAAGGTGGTAAGTCACAGTAAAGTAATCCAAAATCCAAAATCCAACTGCCATTGGAATTGCTGGTATGTAGTGAGTGTCTTCTTATTCTTATTAAGAGTGAGGGTTGAATCATAAAGCCAATGTGCTGTGAGCTTACATCTGTCTATTATAAGACCTTGAAATATTTCACTTCATTGTGAAAGGGACTGAACAGGGGACCTGTAATGCAGCTGTGTGATGCAGAAGCGTGAGGCATGAAAAGTGATTGTGCTTTTCAATTCCAAAATGACAAAGATCACTGAACATAAAGTCTAGACTATGATGACTCAATGACAGTATTTCGTGCATTAATATGTGTTAGAATGAAACATATTTATTAAAAGGTGTTCTACTTTGACATTTTACTTTGCACATTGAAGCAGCTGTTAAGACTAAGCTGCCAAATTTACTGTTGGTGTTAAGCAGCCAACCAAAGGGCATAACTTCTGTTATTTGTCTCTCCTTTTGTTTTCAGTCCCTGAAGTGAGCTTTCTTTCATGGCATGCCACAGAGTTTGACTCACTTAATATACTCTTTACTTCTGCCTAAAGAATACCATTGTAAAGTGTAAAAGGAGCTGCATTATTAACATGAAAGGAAAGGAAAACAAAGTGAAAGAAGACAGAAATAACATTGAGCAAAGCTGAAAGAAAGATCTTGCTCAAAGTTGCTCTATTACATTGTTGAGAACTTTTAACACAATTATTTTAATCCAAAGTACCTGTAAATAGAGATGGAATAGGGGAACTGAATGATTGTTTTATTTTACCCGGAAAGCATGAAAAAGAAGATGAAAACGTGAATTACATTGGATATAACTATTTGTTGTTATTGTGTGCTCTCAAATAACTTATGACTTAAGTAAAGGTAAAGGTTTTCCCCTGACATTAAGTCTAGTCGTATCCGACTCTGGGGGTTGGTGCTCATCTCCATTTCTAAACCAAAGAGCCGGTGTTGTCTGTAGATGCCTCCAACGTCATGCAGCTGGCGTGACTGCATGGAGCGCTGTTACCTTCCCGCCGGAGCAGTCCCTATTGCTCTACTCACATTTGCACCTTTTCGAACTGCTAGGTTGGCAGAAGCTGGGGCTAACAGTGGCAGCTCATCCCGCTCCCCACATTCGAACTGCCGACCCTTCGGTCAGCAAGTTCAGCAGCTCAGTGGTTTAATCCACTGCACCATTGAGGGCTCCACACTTATGACGTATAGCAACCCTACAGTGAACCTATCATTGTATTTTTGTGGCAAGATTTATTCAGAGAACATTTGCCATTGCCTTCCCCAGTGGGCTTCCATGTCCTACCAGAGATTCAAGCCCTGATCTCCATATTCATCCAACATTAAACCACACTGACTCTCTTCATAAACTCTTACCTCTTGATTTTGAAAGGGGTGATTTGGGCAAGTACCCCAATCACATGAAATACCGGGTTTCGCCAAGTCGTTATGAGCACACTCGGAGTCCAAAGAGTTGAGGACAAAACAACCTTTATTAGGTAGCTACCGGCTGACAGAGCCACACAGCAGTGTGAGGCTGGCAAAAGCTGTCGGCCCCGAGCCCATCGGCTCAGGGTCTTTTATACACTTCTCTAGTTCCCCATTCTGAACTGGGCTTTACTGGAAGAACTACAAGCACTTCCTGAGTTGTAAACAACTTCGGGATATTGCCCAATCATGAACTGTAGAATATTTCAACAGGTGCAGCAAAAAGTACATGTATTGCATACATTTCATAAACATTGCATAAATTTCTCAGAATCGGCACAACTGATTATTGCTAAACATAGAACACATGTCATCTGTCACAAGACATCAAGTTGCACACTTTGTCTTTACTGTCAAAGGGAGACTGATTTTCTAGTTTCAACCATACAGGCATTTCAAAATGGAGTCACTTTGGTCCAGTGACCCCTTCATTCCCCCGTTTTTTTCTTGTAACCAAGAAAGACAATTTCTTGGTTGCACAGGTATCTAATTATAGTGGGGTGGTTTCCTTTTCCAGGGTGTTCAGCTGTATGTAACATGTTGAACTTCTCTGTGCTGAGTGAAAGTAGCAGTGATCAGTCTCTCCATTATTTTATCTTTAAGCATGACATGATACATGGCAAAAGAAACAAAGCAAGAACCATGATTTGCAACATGACAGATAATATTTTGATGAGATCTCTCAGCCACCCAATCCACAAGGTAATCAGCGAACCTGTTCTAAATCCTTCTCCCTCAGTTAGATATCAGGATCATAGCCACGTTTTTCATCATAAGCTCTTTTAGGCCTGTTTCACCAGTCAGTAGCTTCCAATGCCTGCGGGGGCTGCTTCCTCGGGTGTATCTCAATGTCAGTGGGGACTAGGGTACCAATGGAGCAGGTACCAACCCAAAGTGGGGGCAAGACTTTACCTCCCCACTTCCCACATATTCAGAAATACCCCGGAGGCCATCCTCCCATGACATGGTTATCAAGCAAAATACCGGGCCTTGGCCTATCAGGAATTTGGTATTCCATTGGGAAGTTTCCTCATGTCCGGACCAGATCTTGTCGTGGTGGAGGCACAGCTCCCGCCACAGGTGGCTGAGTTGCTGCCTGAGGCAGCTCCGACCCGGGCTTAACCACATATCGTGCCGAACGAGAAGGTGGTTTCTTACCATCACCCTCTGGCAAGGAAACTTGCCTTCTTGATTCTTCCAGGTGATCATCTCTTTGTGGCTATTCAACTTTCATGAATATGTTGTCATATATACAGGGAGAGTGAGATTACAATAAGGGTAATCTCCTATTTTTATGAGGGTGGCTTGGGGAAAGTTCTTATGATTAATTTCTGAGATGCCATCTCTGGATCGTGTTAAACAAGCTGATGCGGTTGGTGCAGAATCATCAAGGGCCAATAGAAATTGAGCCGAATCAGTCAACCCCTCTTCATCAGCATGCGTCCAAGGGGAGAACAATTTCCATCTAGATACGTCCAGCATTGGTCCTGCTTTCATGACCCAACCCTCATATTGGGAGTGAGGGCTATGGGCACCAATCCAGCAGTCTTTCACCTCTGCTTCTTTGACTATATCTTTAATTAATTGGTGGAACATATTCTTGTCCCAACCCATCTGAGTCTGCACCAATGGCATCATGACCAACATTAAAAAGCACAATTGTGTCCTCATTTTTACACTTGTGTTTGTCCTCAACATTACAACATTTTAGCCAACACAGAAACAGAATACAATACAACCCACGAATCCCCACACCCAAAACCCAGTGTCCATTCGGTCGTTTGGGACACTCTCGGAAGTGTACCCTCCTTCCTTCTTCAAGGCGGTTCTAGGTAACCTGACCTCTGGGGCTAGCTCTAGGTAGCTTCGGGCCCCTCCTCTTCAGGGCAGCTCTTGGTAGCTTGACCCTTAGGGTGTGTGAATTTGAGTGGATTGTCCTTATGCAGGTTTACCTTCCAGATGTCTGGGTCTTTGGTGGTGTAGTCCTTTTGATGCAAGTGCAATGTACCCCCGGCTTCACATCTCTTAACTTCACAGTAGTGAGAGCTATTTGGACCACCTCCAGTGGTCGAACACCTCCAGTGGTTCCTTCCACCATGGCCGAGGGGATCATACTTCCAATCTTGCAAGCAAACCTAGTCTCCTGGTGAGAAAAACATGTAGCGCAGTAACAGGGAAAGGGATAACGCAGCATTACAGTACATTTATACAGTTTGTTTAATACCATATCCAAAATTTGGACCTCTTTTATCAATTCCTGTTTCCCCAATTCATGTATGTCTCATTGCAGAGGTCTAATTCTCAGAGGGGGTCTTCCATACGACAATTCATAAGGTTGGCAAAAACCTGGTACTCTCATACATGTTGGTTAACAACCTGTCCAAAAATTGGACTTCTTTCCAGAGCCCTGTCCATTCTTTTACCCGAAGATTAGGGTCAATTACAACGCATCTTCCAAGCGGTGCCTCCCAACTGGGCTAGGCACCCAAGGACCTGGTGAACAAAGACCGCGGGCCTCTGCCACCTGGTGACCAAATGACTGAGCCATTGTCACCCCAATGTGTAGAGCATCCCGTGCCCAGGGATTGCATCCCTTGACAAGGCACGCCTGACCTCTACAACTCTTCCAGCGGTGGTTGGAATCCACCCTGAATACTCCAGACCCTTGGCATCTTCGGCGAAATCAACTATTAAGGACTCAAAGGATTCAAAGGATTCAAAGGGAGTTGTTCACAAATTTCACATCCTGGGGTAGCAGCTCCGGCCGAGGCCTGCAAGCTATCCTCCCAGAGCTGCCCCTCCAAGAGCGAAGCTATACCAATTGCGTCCAAATGGGTTTGTCTACTAATTTCTTTAATAATTTCCATCCCAGAGCTTTTGGGACATAAATTTTCTCATTTGGTAAGATAAAACCCTTACCCTTCCATCTTTCCCCTTCGGCTAGGGCCCACTCCTTCTCTTGTGCAGAGTAAGTCATGGACTCTACTACGGGCGGAACATCCAATTGTAAAATTGCTTCTTCTGATGTGCTTTCATCTGCTGCTTTCCTAGCTTGTTGGTCTGCCAGGCGATTCCCCTGTGTTACCTGATCCTCACCATAATGATGTCCCTTACAATGCATGACTACTATCTCTTTTGATTCCCAACCTGCATCTAAAAGTTGCAAAAACTCTGTTGCATCCTTGATCTGCTGTCCCGCAGAGATCAGCAGTCCTCTTTCCTTGTAAATGGCACCGTGGGCATGCAAAGTGGTGAAGGCATATTTTGAGTCAGTATAAACATCAACTCTTTTTCCTTTAGCCAATTGGCCCTTGTCAGAGCAATCAACTCGGACCGCTGTGCGGAAGTCCCCGGAGGCAACCTCTTTGCCTCTAGGGTCTCCCCATTGCCATTCACCCCTGCATACCCCACCTTCCTGTCGGAACCAACCACACGACCTGACCCATCTGTGAAAAACACCCATTCCGGAGTCTGTAGTGGCAGATCTTTGAGATCTGGCCTACTTGAATACACTTCATCCATCACTTCTAAACAATCATGCTGCATCAATTCTCCTTCTTCTACTGGCAACAAGGTAGCTGGGTTTAAAGTGGCACATACTGACAATTTAACCTGTGGATTGTCCACCAACATGCTCTCATACTTAAGCATTCGGCTATTGGTGAGCCAATAGTGTCCCCTATGTTCCATTAAGGTCACTACCGCATGGGGACATTTTAAAATCACAGGCTGCCCTAAGGTCAGCTTGTTTACTTCTTCCACAAGAACCGCAGCAGCCGCTACAGCTCTCAAGCATGAAGGCCATCCACAGGCCACATTGTCTAATTGCTTAGACAAATAAGCCACCGGCTGAGTCAACACTCCTACAGCCACTCCTTTTCGTTCTCCTACATACATACAATGCGGGGGCAGACATCAAAGCTTTCTTCAATTGCTCAAACGCATCTTGCTGTTCAGTTCCCCACGCCAAGGGGTCTCCTGACTTCCCTTTGGTTGCCTCATGGAGGGGTTTGGCGTATAGTCCGAAGTTCGGAATCCATATACGACAAAACCCTGCCTCTCCTAGGAATTCTCTGACCTGTTTCCGAGTTTGGGGAGTAGGGATGGAGCAGATGGCTTCCTTGCGCTCCACCTCTAGCCTCCGGAGACCTTTTTTTTTTCCAAATGAAATCCCATGCGCTTAACACTGGCTGGGCCTTTTTCCAAAAACCTTGTAACCTTTATCACAAAACAAAACTATACCAAAGCCTCTCAAACATTCTCCTCTACTATCTGTTCAAAGAACACGCAACAAACAAAGCATCTTTGGCTATGATAACACAAAACCACACTGGTTCCACAAAACTCACAAATGCCAATTTCCTTTTGGGAACCATCTGAAACAACAACTCTATTCCTTCCAGTTATCACATCGTTTACTGCCATACACTTACATTCTTTCAACCATTCTGGATCCTTCCGTACAACCTCACATAGATCTATAAAACTCTTGTAGGGCATAATGCCTCAGCTCCCTTTTTATTCAGAAACCCTTTTTATCATTTTATATAGATATTCCTGGAAACACAAATTCATCATCCTCTCTCAGTAAAACCAGCCCATGCTCATTCAAAGTAGGATCAACCAATCCAGCTGCAACCGGACCCCAACTGGGCTGGTCTCCCTGGAACACAGCAACCAAATCATTAGCTCTACGAGACGCTCTTGCCACCTCCTGTTTCATTTGCATAGCCTTCCGAGACAGATAAACCTGATTTGCTATTTCCATTATCCTTTTCAATGTCAAGTGGGCCGATCCCACCTCCTTCCGCAACTTTCTCCGTATGTCTGGCCAATACTGGCTGATGAAAACACTGTTCAATACTACTCTTCCATCGGCAAGATCATTATGATCCTTCATCTCATAAGGAGAAAATTTTTCAAATGCTCCTCTAATCCTCTCTAAAAATGCCACCGGACTTTCAGCCTGCTCCTGTTTCATTAGGTAAATTTTCATTTTCCTTACATTGGGAACTCTTGGAGTCCCTTTCTTTAAAGCACCAACAATTAACTTCTGGTACAATTTCAAAGAATCCCTACCACTTGCTGTATTTGGATCCCACTGAGGGTCTACTCTCACTGGGAACACTTTCTCTTGGTACACATCGACAGCATCCAAACTATGTGAGTTTGCATGTTCTTTTGCAGCCTCTTGCCTACCTACTTGAGTCAACAACACTCTCTCTTCTACGGTCAGCAAAACCTCCATCAACTGCTTCAAATCCACCCAACTAGGACTATGTATCAGAATAATACCTTTGACCAGATTTGCCATGCCCCTTGGATCCTCCGTCCAAGTAGGGTAGGCCATTTGCCAATCCAAAATATCAGAACTGGTGGTAGGTATACGCTGACACAGAGTCCCAGTTTCGAACCTAGGGTTCCCCTGGTCACCTGGGGAAGTGGGCTCCAACTGTAGCACCTCCCTTATGGGGCACACTGCCTCATCTAGTGGTGACAGTGTAGGACAGAAGGCAGGTGTACACGGGGGAGCTGGCATAGGCTCATCAGCCGGATTCCCTAAATTTGGATAGGGGAGACTTTGTCTTCCCCATCTCTTTCCCATTGGGGAAAATGATGTTTTCAACCATCCTCCTCTTTTCCAGTATCTTGATTCTTTTCCCTCCATTGCGGTACGCGGAGCAGACCCTGGCCTGAACGCAAGGTCTCCTCCGCCCTCCCACGAGACGGGAAAAGAAAACCCAACAATAAATTTCCTAGTGGAGTATGTCCCCGGACCGTGGTCGGACCATCCTTGCACGTCTTGCTACTAGGGCCTGCCTCCGGACCTGGTCGGACTATCCTTGCAGGTCTTTCCCAGAGCTCTCTTCCCTTTGGGGTTCTCTTGGTTCCCAAGGGATTCCTACGGGACCCAGAACGGCTTCTACAATTTAAAACTCTCCCTCCCCGCAATGCTAAACAACAAGCGGTTTAAGAGGTATACTTGCCTAATTTCGTTCCGTCCCGCGGCGGCCGGCCGACTTTCCCAGCGGTGGTTGTCTCACAACTTCTGTTTTGGAGGAGAGCACGCCTTTCCTTCCCTCGGGTGCCGCGAAGGGAACCACCGGTCTTTACCTCTATTTAGAGGCCGTGGCCACGTCTCGGCGCGGACTGTACGCGGCACCCCGGAAGGGGAAGAAGCGGACACGCCTTGCTCCCAAGAGCAGCTCCGAGTGAGCTTCAACGGAACCTTGGCGACACTACAAAGTCCAAAATTTGACTACAGAGCCCATAATCTCATCCCGGACGAGCCCCCAAATGAAAGGGGTGATTTGGGCAAGTACCCCAATCACATGAAATACCGGGTTTCGCCAAGTCGTTATGAGCACACTCGGAGTCCAAAGAGTTGAGGACAAAACAACCTTTATTAGGTAGCTACCGGCTGACAGAGCCACACAGCAGTGTGAGGCTGGCAAAAGCTGTCGGCCCCGAGCCCATCGGCTCAGGGTCTTTTATACACTTCTCTAGTTCCCCATTCTGAACTGGGCTTTACTGGAAGAACTACAAGCACTTCCTGAGTTGTAAACAACTTCGGGATATTGCCCAATCATGAACTGTAGAATATTTCAACAGGTGCAGCAAAAAGTACATGTATTGCATACATTTCATAAACATTGCATAAATTTCTCAGAATCGGCACAACTGATTATTGCTAAACATAGAACACATGTCATCTGTCACAAGACATCAAGTTGCACACTTTGTCTTTACTGTCAAAGGGAGACTGATTTTCTAGTTTCAACCATACAGGCATTTCAAAATGGAGTCACTTTGGTCCAGTGACCCCTTCAATTTTATAATTTGAAAATTAAAAAGTACGTTTGGAGAAGTTGGATTTATGTTGTACTACTAAAATACATGGCAGGAAATATCCTCCAGTTGCAACCAGTAAGATAAAGTGCTGTCGAGCACCAACACACACACACCCCCCCCCCGGGTCAAATTAATAAAGATATGAAATTGGAACTGTGGTGGAGAGACCAGAGGGGAGTGGGAGCTAGTAGCCCAGCTGGTTGATCAACCAGCACTACTACCGGTAGAACCAAAGATACTTTCTACCAAAACCCCTTTCCCCCCTTTAGTACAAAGTAATTCCTTAATAAACATTTATTTAAATAAATATTTAAATCCTGTTGTTAGTTCCAATTGAAGTAGATCTGTTGGAACAATGGGATTTACACAAGATTTATTATTCAGCATCTGAGTTATAGGCCTTGTAGTTAAAACCAGCAATAGAATGTAGGACTCTGAAGCACATCTAAGTAGTTAGAAGGACTTGGAGAGGCAAAGTGGTTTTGGTCATCTAGATGAAACTGAGAAAAAAAATAAAGTTGCATTATGACTTCTTCTGTTCTGATTGATACTTTTGCTTTCCTGATTGCAAAGTGCTGGCAGGTTTCTTCCTAAATCCAAAACTATTGTCATTAGCAGCTCTATGACTGGGGAAAGAGGATACTCTTTTGAGCCTTCTCTCCCTTAAACGTGAGCACCAAAAGATGTCATACTCTCTGTCCTTGCACTTTACTATCGTCCTCTGCCCAACGATATTATTCCCCATCTTACATTGCTCACCCCTAATCATCGGACTTATGCACTTTATCCATTAGCCCTATTTTCAAAAGTGAGTTGTGCCAGCCCGCCCATCCATGCCTAGAAATGGACTTTATTATAGGCTCATTGGTTGTTAGTTTGAGATTGTTTTTATTCTATCACAACTGCCATGATATTTATAATTGTTGTTGTTTTATTCTGTTTTATGATACTGTAGTGTGTATGTATTTTAATGTGATTATATTCTATGATGTTGACCGGGCTCGTCACCATGTAAGCCGCTCCCCTTGGGGAGACGGAGACGGAGTACAAAAATAAAGTTGTTGTTGTTGTTGTTGTTGTTGTTGTTAAAGTGAGTAGAATAGAAAAGTTGAACACAGCAGATGTTTATGGCTGAAATCAAGGCTTTTCTTTTATAATCCTCTTCCTGTTTCTGTTTTCAAGCAACCCTTTAAAGATGTCTGTGCATAAAAGACATTTTATGAAATCAGTGATGACTTTTTCAATGTTTAGGGCTTCGGAAAAAATTGTGAAGACTGGTACAGTATACAGAGTATGAAGAAAACTCTTTTGACACTGAGGTCCTAAATAGAATTGATATCTGTGTCATGCATAAAAAGAAACAGGATTCTGCATACTGCCACTGCGAATGCTCATTTCATGTAGGGCCTACATGTTCAGAAGATAATAACAATAAAGAATAGCCAAGAAATGACCTCAAAGAGGAAGTTCATGGTGGGGCTCTTTCAAATGATGTCACATCTATCTCTATAGTAGAGCAAATGTGGAGAGAAATAGTTTGCAGCTCAATGTCATTATGAAGTAGGTGGAAATCTTGAGGAGGTTGTTTCATCCATAAGGGGAAGCAAAAAAGAAGAAAAGACATGAGCTTGACATACAGAAATTAGCCAAGAGTGAAACATTTTACTGGAGATGGAAAGCCAGTAGATGAACTGTTGCCAGCAAACCCAGAAGCATGAAAGATGAAGGGAAAACAATGATGACAGATGGTGACTTGGGAGAAGTTGGAGCAAGAAGGAAAAGCTCTTCAGCAACTAGCATAAACGTACAAAATGTTCTTCTACTACAAGCAGGTGCAAACTGCCACTAGTGATGTCAACCAGCGCAAAAATATTGTGGAGCATTTAACAATATTTCAACAGAAGAAAAACAAAACAGAAAAAGCAAATGTTGGTCACCATTAATATAGATTTTTATTTGTAAAAATGTATAAAAACAGTGGTCATATTCTGAACACAGGAATAGTAAGTCCATATTTACACATAAAAAGCACCAGCATCTTGTTTGTAAGCATTATGTGAAGCATTGTGGTTGTTTTAATTTATCTTGAGATTAAATGAGTGTCTTTTTGTCTTTTTAAGGAGATGCATACTCTTAGGATGTTTTGATCTTTATATTCAGGAAGGAAATGTTTTGTTTTAAAATGTCAGCATTTGCATGGAAATGGCATGCTAAAAGCAGAGGCTAAAATAGTAATTTTTTCATGTCAGGAGCAACTTGAGAAACTGGTGTGAGAAAATTGGCTGTCTGCAAGGACATTGTCCAGGGGACACCCAAATGTTTGATGTTTTATCATCCTGTGGAAGGCTTCTCTCATGTCCCCACATGGGGAGCTGGAGCTGACAGAGGGAGCTCACCCACTGTCCCTGGATTCGAACCACCAACCTGTTGGTCGGCAGTCCTGCCAGCACAAGGGTTTAACATATTGCACCATCAGGGGCTCCTAAAAGAGTAATCAAAATAACTGAATTCTTAACACACTTTGTTCAAGCAGCTATTAGAATATCGTTATGTTCTTTCTCGGTTTGTGTACGAATAGAATTGGTGTCTTTTTGCATTTATTTCTGCATTTATTTCCTTTTTATTAGTGTATTAGCTTTATTAGTATTAGCTTGGACATATTTTATTTTTAATAAAATAATTTTTAAATTATTTGTAAATTGTGTAAACTAAGATGTTTTAGTCTCATACAATCATTTGCAAAAAATAGTTTATAATTTTTTAAATTTTATGTGGCACAGCTGGTTAGTAACCAGCTGGAATAAATCACTACTGACGGGGAGGTCATGAGTTCAAAGCCAGCTGGGATCGGAGTAAGCTCATTACCATTAATAGTCTGGCTTGCTGTTGACCTATGCAGTCCGAAAGACAGTTGCATCTGTCAAGTAGAAAATTTAGGTACTGCTTTATGCGGGGAGGCTAATTTAACTAATTTATGACACCATAAAAAACCTTCCAGCAGCATGTGGAAGAATGAGGAAGTACTCCATCAAGACAGTCATTTCTCTCACACCAGAAGCGACTTGTAGTTTCTCAAGTTGCTCCTGACACAAAAGCCACAAATGCATAAAGAGCAAGTACTCTATTTGTATCTAATGGCTACAAGTGGGTTTTTTGTTTCCTGAAAATTCACTAGAGAGTGACATTGGTCCAGGGAGCACTTTGAGCAACAGTGATAAGCTGAATTGTTCAATTTTGAGATACAAAATGTAGTAGCATAGTTTGACCACCAGATGGCACAAATGGAAAAACTTGATAAATCAGAGTACAAAAAATAGTGAAGGGATCCAACAATTTGTTTGGGGCTGAGATACATAGCTTAGCCCTTGTAAACTACACGTACACAGATCACAACTTTCAAATCTTTAAAATGCAACAGACTTTCATTGTTATCATCAACTTTGTTAATAGTTTCCAAACTTCCAGATTCAGGGAGCTTTTTTATTTTTTTACATTTTTTTACATACTCGTGATTGAGTATGATTGTCTTCAAAACTTTTGTTGTTTTTAATTTGCTTGGAAGATATCTGTGCATGTTTTTTTTAATGTGTGGAGATTAGTGCACAGCAACAAAGACATAATCTTCCCTGGAAGAGGTTCTAATCCAATGGCATGGAAACCACAACAATTACTGGCTTCCGATCTGTTGCAGCCTTCAACCGCCTTCACAGCCGTTGTAACATGTACCATGTTATCATCAACCTGTTTTGCCATCGAGGACATCCTCGGATTGTTCTATGTAATGCGCAAGACACAATTTAGCTGTACCTTGCTGGTTGCCTCCCTCTCAAAATGACAAGTGCAATACCCACATTTCTTCTTTTGAGACCTTGCATGCTGCAGGATGTATTTGTAGGATTCTTTAAAGCAGAGACTGGGGCCCCTTCTACACTGACATATAATCCAGTTTATTAAATCAGATAATCCACATTATCTGCTTTGAACTGGATTATAAGAGTCTACACTGCCGTATAATCCAGTTCAAAGCAGATAATCTGGATTTTATACAGCTGTGTAGAAGGGGCCTGTATGGTCACTTATCAGAATGTTATAATGTTATTTCTCACATTGGAAAGAGTTTGGATGAGTTGCACAGTGGGGACACTTTCTATAAATATTAACTGCATTCTAGTATGCGAACTCTAAATTCAGATGACTAAAAGACAAAAAAAAATAACCTGTAATATTTATGGGATCATATTATGCATACTTGCTAGAGTGATAGGTGGGGGTTAGCTAATTCTCTGTTACTATTCTTCACCACAAATATGGGGTGAGCTCTAGAAGTTTATGAACTGCTATTCCTATTCCCTCCTAGCTATTAGCCAAACTGATTGGATCTGATGGGGACTGGAATGCAAAAACTGGTAGAGCACAATGCACTCCTGACCCCCATGCTCTTGAGGAAACTTGGTTTGGCTTTTAAGGAATCTCTGGGTGCTTTGAAAAGCAATTAAAGAAACCAATTGCTCTAGACTAGCAGGCGGAAATAAGGCATATGGGATTTTTAATGGAATTTATTCCCAAATGAATGAAGTAGGTTTACTGCCCAGGTATTTCTAGGAATTGTTTCTTTGCTAGAGTAAGACAAAAAGTAGACAAAACATTGCTTTTCTTATATCATGAGATAGATGTGTGAAATCGTTTTGCAGTTTGTTTGTTTTTAAGAAAAAGGCTGGCTCCAGCCCAAGTAAATAGATATACAACAGTGAGTCAATGAAAGGTTATCACTGCACACCTATTCATTAAGTAAACAAATGGCAGATCAAACTGGACAATGATGCTTATCTGTTTACTGAAATATTGGAGTCCCATACTCTGAGCATTGCAACTGACCATATCACTGGTTCTTAGAATCTAACCTATTATTTGTTTCAGGCCCAATGCAATTTATTTGGAAAGCTGTCATCACAAAAGGGAAGAAAACATGTTTACTTTAATTTTTAGCTAAGCAACTCAATCCTATTCAAATGCAGCAAAAGTAACACACACACACACACACACTAGCTTTTCCCGGCCACGCGTTGCTGTGGCTTATGGGAACCATTTGTTGGCCCGGTGGAATAGCAGTGAATAGCCTTGCAGCCTCAAAGCCAGGCCATTTTCTGGAGTAGCTGGAGTAGCACCCTCAGTCAAAGAGCCTGGCTACTTCCTTTGTAGGGGAATCATTGTCTGGCCAGCTTCCGGACAGCACTAAATGACAGGTTTTAAACAGGGGCAAAAAATCCCAGAACTTCAGAAGAGGTCCACAGACAGGCCTATTAGTCCTGGGATTTCTGCCTCCATTGTCTAGACGCTGCCTTGTTCCAAGATTTAGAGGCTCCTAAGATAGCCACCACAGGGCTTCTGCCAGAAACCTCAGCAACTTTTTTTAAAAAGCCCGGGATGCATATATAGGGATATACGGATATGCAGATCTCTGCAAAAGTTCCATTTTTTTTGTCCTGTCCAGAAAAACTGTGCCCTCCAGACATTTCATGAAGTATCTGCCACACAAACAAACCTAATTGAGTAGGACCACTTCTGCCCAAGTCAGTACTGCACAATGAAACAGGAGCACACACTTTCAAGCCAGGAACAGAACCGTGTCATTGTTAACACTTTTTAGAGTCTGGCTGCCTGGCCATCTGTCCAGACAGATTTGGTTGTGTACTTGTGGCATGGAACAATAGGGTGCTGTTCCTGGGTTATACATGGCTGTTTCGATTAGCCACCTGCATGACCTTGGCTCTCAGTATTTACATTCCTCTCCAGCATATCCATGCCCCAACAGCCAGTAGTAATGTGTTGTCGAAGGCTTTCATGGCCGGGATCACAGGGTTGTTGTATGTCTTTCGGGCTGTGTGGCCATGTTCCAGAAGCATTCTCTCCTGACGTTTCGCCCACATCTATGGCAGGCATCCTCAGAGGTTGTGAGGTATGGATAAACTAAGTAAGGAAAGGAAAGAATATATATCTGTGTCCAAGGTGTGGCAAGAGTCCTTTGTCACTGGGAGCCAGCATTAATGTTTCTGTTAATCACCCTAATTAGCATTGGAGATGTTTTGTCCCTTGCCTGGGGGCATCCTTTGTTCAGTCAAGCCTTCATTGTGTTGGTTCCCATCTACTGTTTTGATTTTGGAGTTTTGTAATACTGGTAGCCAGATTTTGTTCATTTTCATGGTTTCTTCCTTTCTGTTAAAGTTGTCCACATGCTTGTGGATTTCAATGGCTTCTCTGTGTAGTCTGACATGATAGTTGTTGGAATGGTCCAGCATTTTTGTGTTCTCAAATAGTATCCTGTGTCCAGGCTGGTTCATCAAATGCTCTGCTATGGCTGATTTCTCTGGTTGAATTAGTCTGCAGTGCCTTTCATGTTCTTTGACTCTTGTTTGGGCGCTGCGTTTGGTGGTCCCTATGTAGACTTGTCCACAGCTGCATGGTATCCGGTAGACTCCTGCAGAAGAGAGAGGATCCCTCTTGTCCTTCGCTGACCGTAGCATTTGTTGGATTTTCTTCGTGGGTCTGTAGATAGTTTGTAGGTTGTGCTTCTTCATCAGCTTCCCTATGCGGTCAGTAGTTCCCTTGATGTATGGTAAGAACACCTTTCCTCTGGGTGGATCTTTGTCTTGACTCTCATGGCTTGTTCTTGCCCTTGCAGCTCTTCTGATGTCTGTGGTGGAGTATCCATTGGCCTGTAGAGCCCAGTTTAGGTGGTTGAGTTCACCTTGGAGGAGGTGAGGTTCGCAGATTCTTTGTGCACGGTCTGTCAGGGCTTTGATTGTGCTCCTTTTTTGACTTGGGTGATGGTTGGAGTTTTTATGAAGGTATCTATCTGTGTGTGTAGGTTTTCTGTAAACTGTGTGGCCCAATTGTTGATTGGGTTTGCGGATGACCAGAACATCTAGAAATGGCAGTTTTCCTTCCTTTTCTTTTTCCATGGTGAATTGGATGTTTGGGTGGATGCTGTTAAGATGGTCCAGGAACTTGCTGAGTTCTTCCTCTCCATGGCTCCAAATTGTGAAGGTGTCATCTACGTATCTGAACCAAACAGTTGGCTTTTTTGGTGCTGTTTCTAGGGCCTGTTTTTCAAAGTATTCCATATAGAAATTTGCTACTACTGGGCTGAGAGGGCTCCCCATGGCCATTTCTAGATGTTCTGGTCATCCGCAAACCCAATCAACAATTGGGCCACACAGTTTACAGAAAACCTACACACACAGATAGATACCTTCATAAAAACTCCAACCATCACCCAAGTCAAAAAAGGAGCAATGGATACTCCACCACAGACATCAGAAGAGCTGCAAGGGCAAGAACAAGCCATGAGAGTCAAGACAAAGATCCACCCAGAGGAAAGGTGTTCTTACCATACATCAAGGGAACTACTGACCGCATAGGGAAGCTGATGAAGAAGCACAACCTACAAACTATCTACAGACCCACGAAGAAAATCCAACAAATGCTACGGTCAGCGAAGGACAAGAGGGATCCTCTCTCTTCTGCAGGAGTCTACCGGATACCATGCAGCTGTGGACAAGTCTACATAGGGACCACCAAACGCAGCGCCCAAACAAGAGTCAAAGAACATGAAAGGCACTGCAGACTAATTCAACCAGAGAAATCAGCCATAGCAGAGCATTTGATGAACCAGCCTGGACACAGGATACTATTTGAGAACACAAAAATGCTGGACCATTCCAACAACTATCATGTCAGACTACACAGAGAAGCCATTGAAATCCACAAGCATGTGGACAACTTTAACAGAAAGGAAGAAACCATGAAAATGAACAAAATCTGGCTACCAGTATTACAAAACTCCAAAATCAAAACAGTAGATGGGAACCAACACAATGAAGGCTTGACTGAACAAAGGATGCCCCCAGGCAAGGGACAAAACATCTCCAATGCTAATTAGGGTGATTAACAGAAACATTAATGCTGGCTCCCAGTGACAAAGGACTCTTGCCATACCTTGGACACAGATATATATTCTTTCCTTTCCTTACTTAGTTTATCCATACCTCACAACCTCTGAGGATGCCTGCCATAGATGTGGGCGAAACGTCAGGAGAGAATGCTTCTGGAACATGGCCACACAGCCCGAAAGACATACAACAACCCAGCCAGTAGTAAGTTTTTGCCATTTACTACATACACATTGGGTGTATGCTGTTGTCAGCATACACGCAATGAGGAACCAACATGTATAACTGGCAACACAATCCTGTTGTTCCCTGGCACAAGTACACCACAAAACCTGTCTACACAGATGGCCATACAACAAGGCCTGACTAATTATAGTAATGATGATATTCTGTTCCTGCTTCATGTGAAAGTACTTGTTGCATCCCAGGAACTTCATTTTTCTACCATGAACTTCATTAAACAGGTGAAGGACAAAGTTCCTCTTCCCAGAACAGTTTTTTTTGCCTTCTACTCAAGTGTCATGTTCTTTTTAGGAACTGAACAATCAGGAACAAACATCTAAAACCCGGGAACAAACTCAGATAAAAAAATTGTGATTTCCGATTGCAGAGACATACAGACATGCGAAGATCTGGATATTTGGCTAAAACCCGCGATATTCCTACAAGGAAATCTCTCCTTTTTTTGCCTTTTGTAGCAATTGCTTCCGGATCTACAGGGAACAGCATCTGGCCGCTCTCCTGATTGCTGCAGGAGGTCCTGGGATAAAGGTACTGTCTGGACAGGCCTTAAGTAAGTTGTTGGCAAGTCATGGCTTTCTCAGTTGCTGCTCTTAGGACTATTCTCTGTCTTCTCTCTGTCACTTGCACTGCCAAAACAGAGCCTCACGGAGACCATCAAATGATGCAAGGCCACTTCTGGTGATTGCTCATGGGGCTCTATTGAGGCAGCACAGGGAACGGAGGGAAGCTACCCGATTCGCAATGACAGAAGCTGGAGAGAAGTCAGATTTCTAGATTTGTGTTCACATAGTACAATAAACTTAGGAAGAGAAAGATAATTGCTTTCATGATTAAAAGAAAGGTAAAAGTGGACTTTTGCTTCTAGCGTAAATCTTCCTCCACTCCCTTGCTTGTATTATTTGTGGGCTTGAGGGATTACTAATAGTGTTTTGAAATCGTAGACTTTCTTTTGTGAAGCATCAATTTTCAGCATGCTTGTGCATTCTGGCAGGTGATTAAAAATAAAAGTCAGCAGCATGTTATATATCTATCATGTTGTTAGTGAAATGCCCAAAAAGGATTCTTCTTTTGCTTTAAATAGCTCTCAAGTCTCATAACCCATCTTTCTCAGCCAGTGCTAACGCAGGACTAATAAATCAGGAAATGTTCTGAAGCAGATAAGTTCAATTTAATTACACAGTTTTTCCATTCCCTGTTGTGAAACAAATCTGCAAGGAGACCTGGCACAGAGGCTGAATTTACAGCTCCACCGAGAAGAGGCCTGAGACATGTGCCATTTTAGCAACATTGAATTAGAGTTAGGTCACCGAATTAACCTTCTGAATGCACTTACTGTAGGTCAGTTGACATGACAATTTGTGTGGGGCAAAGAGTCATTACCAGGTTCATTCCATTTCCCAGTATTCACGTTACAGTTGGAGGATTCGCTACCTGAACAAAAAGCTAAGAAATACAGAGTATTCTTTTTTTCCAGGACATCGACAAGAGCTCTGTCAGATTTGAATAAAGGCCTGCCTACTCCAGCTTTCTGTTCCCTTTGAGACTAGACAGATATTTCTAAGGAGGTTGTAAAAATAGAACCAACAGAAATTCCTCTGATTTTGTCAGAGTTAATAATCTTGTCCTTTTCTTTAAAAAGAGCTTACATTTGGTGAGGTTATGCTATCAATGGAGATAAGAAGAAATTAATTAAAAATGGTCCCAATGAGAAAATTGAATCAGTAGAATTTATTTACCATTCAGCAACTCAGAAAGCCTATCAAGAAAGAGTCCATGGCCAAAAGCTAATGGGAGAGTCAGCGAGACCACAGTCTGCTGCTGTAATGGAGCCAGTTTTCCATAATTAGTATCACTTTGGATAACACATAATGTGAGGGAACCTAAACATACCCCAAGGCAGTGGTTCTCAACCTGTGGGTCCCAAGGTGTTTTTGCCTACAACTCCCAGAAATCCCAACCAATTTACAAGCTGTTAGGATTTCTGGGAGTTGAAGGCCAAAACATCTGGGAACCCACAGGTTGAGAACCACTGCCCTAAGAGCATGAGATTCCATCTCAACTCATCTCACAAGCTAAGCAGGGTTGGTCCTGGCTAGTATTTGGATGGGAGACCACCTATGAATACCAGGTGCTGTTGGCTATATTTTAGAGGAAGGAACTGGCAAACTCATCTCTGAGTATTTCTTGTCTAAGAAAGTTCTATGAAATTCATGGGGTCACCATAAGTTGACAGGTGACTTGAAAGGCATATTCACACAAATGATCCATAGAAGTCTTCTCCAGTTCCTCATTTCAAATAAGTTGATTCTCTATTTGTTACATTTTTACTATCCAACTTTCACACCCATACATAGACCTTGAAAACCTTATGATCCTGACTTTGGGATTCAATTATATATGTCACCTGATGTCTTCTTTTTTGTCTTTCTGTTGCAACATTTTGAAAAAAAGTTTTTGGAACAACTCTTGATGCTTTTTCAAAATGTTGTTAATGGGTTGCTAATGAGGTCTTATTTTTCTCCTGTTTAGAAGGAAGCTCAATTTTACTATTTTGATGGAATACTAAATTTATCATATTTTCATGCTGTGTTATATTCTCAGCTCCATAAGGGATCCAGAAAACAAATGCTGATGGGCAACATTTGTTTTTGTTGATAAATAAATGACTGCATAAATGAATATAACTTGAAGGGGAGGATGGCATATGTTACAAACATTAAGCCCACAAAATGCTCTTCAGTTAATTTCTCCCAAAGTTTCAAGTTCTTCATAAATTTCTCACTAGTCCTGGAAAGGTATTTTCTTATCTTCTACATTTATTGCAATATAGCAGATTCTGGCTTAGCTGCTTCTAGCCTGAAGAAGCAAGGGCATCTCTGTAGGCATGAAGGGCAATGTAATCAGCAAGCACCTTTCTTTGCCCACATGGACATATGGCTGAATTGTCCTTTCTGTAATATGCCTTATCTTAAAGCTGATCTATATGGACAAGCAGGAGTTATCCTCGGCAAACACTTCTTGCACCTTGCCCTGTGTTTTTGGCTTGATATCAAAGGCATGGCGTCTTGGATCGATCCCTGCTCCCAACAAATCTAAGCATGTTTCTTTTTATGGTAGGGATTATTGTTTCTTTCTCTTTGACAAGGGCAATGTCTGGCTTTGTGTATCCTGTAAAGTCAGGGTGGGCAAAGTGCAGCTCATGACCTACATGTAGTGAGTGGGACATCCAATGTGGTCCTGAACAATCCCAAAGCCCCCCCCCCCCCCACAACTCCATAAAATGTTGAAAATTGGCCCAAAGCTTCTCTAAACACCCAAAATGCAATGTTTTGCTCTCCCACTGCATGAACCCTATAAAAATGACAAAATGTGAGTCTGGAATTCCCTTTTTGTCAGTTTCTGTACACTGAAATGCACTTGTGAGGACCATTGGGCTAACGTGGGGAGAAGCAATTGCATAGTTTGTTTCCAAAAGATACCCAATCCAAAATAAAAAAAAGAGAAATGAATAATTGGTGGCAACATATTGTTGGATAGCAGTAGACTATTATGTACAGATAAACACTATCAAAATGTGTCAAATCACATCAGTACAGGGCTTGAAATATTACATTTTTATAGCAAAAGAATGCATCTCCTCAGCAAAAAAAATCAGTTCCTGTAAAACATGTTCAGATAGATTTGGTACCTTTTGGAAACAAACTCCACAACTGTCCCAATCCTCTCTACAGATATCTGCCCTGCTGTAAAAGAACTTTAAAATACATTTATGATATACTTATTGAAGTCTTAGACCTAAATCAAATTTTTAATGTCAACTAAGTGTTCATTTACCATATTCCCACTGATTGGATGAATCTACTCAAGCTGGGACTAACAGCTGGATTTAGGATCTTAATGGCAGGGAAATAGTATTGTAGCAGAGAAGTGTGGAAAGTGCTTGGCTTAGTTTTGTGCAGAGATCACAACAGGAGAGAGACTGGGAAGATGCCGAATGGAAACAGGAGGCTATCTTGAGAAGCTTCTCAGTGCAGCCTTTCTGGGCTCTGTTGTGAAAGGCAGCTTGTTGCCAGTGCTGTGATTTTCCTGCCAACATTCAGTGGTAAAGCATAGAAGCAAAAGAAATGTCTATTTAAATCAGAGATTTCCCCCTCATAGACACAGGAGACTATGGAGGCAGTGGAAGGCCATTAATAGGGACTTAGTAGGCTGTACGATTCTCACCCTGAAATGGGGTCAACAGCACAACCCTTACTGTGATTATTCAACTTTTAATGGGGTTTATTCTCTATTAATATGACGTAAGCATGTTTAGGGTTGCCTTAGAACAACTCGTGCATTATCAGAGCAGAACATCTGAGTCACTCTCTGCAGGGAAAAATATGTTTTAAAGGGACGGATGCATCATTTTGTCATTCTCTCTAGCAAAACCCTCATGAATTTGAACAGTGATTTGAAAAGATCTCATTCCACAGAAGGTAAGCTAATGAGGCTCAGAGATATGTAACTGGGCCAAAAAACAGAACGAGGTAGAGGTGGGATCTCTGTGCCCCCAATGCCAAATTGTGTATTGCTAGCACAAATCAAACTGGTGATGCTGAGGGAAATGCACGCACGAACACATACGGGATGGAGTGGGGGGCACGGACAACAATCCAAACTCAAATGAAAAACCAGGGACAAATTAGAACATTAAAAGAAGTGAAGCAACAAAATGCATTGCTCTCGCCTCAACACTCCCCTTAGTTCTAAGGATGCTATCTATCTCTCCCAGAATGCTTTTTTCTTTTCTTTTTTTTTAGTGTCTGGACACACTTCAAAAGAAAGTGTTCAGCTGCAGCTGCTCACTATTTTATTTTCCAAGAATACCTCTAGTTCCTGTTCTCACAAACAAAGGCCACAATAGACTACATTCTCTTTATTTAAAAATAAAAATAAAAAAATAAAACAAGTTTTAATCTTTCTCAAAATGCAGTTATTGTCATGCTCCATGAAGACCCTCACATTTTACCCCTAGTTAGGCCCTTTTTAGTTAGAGAGATTAACATTTAATGTACTATTTCTGGGGGCCAGTCTAAACAACCTCTTTGCTTTTGAAGCCTCTGTTGCCCTGGCCCTTTAAATATCTCCTCAGGGATGGAGCCTCAGACAAGACACTTCCGGTTCTTGGAAGAGTCAGCTTTTCGTGACTGGAAGGTGAAGAGACAAGAAGGCTGGAAAGTCTACAAAATAGTATGTCCAATCAAAGCCATATTCAAGTTAGAAATGGTTGAAAACCATACAAGAAAGAGACAATAAGAAGAAATAAGATTCAAGAGCCTCAGTTTGGCTGGAATTGTGCCTATCTCTCTCAAAGACTTTACCTGTGTCCATAAAGACTTTGTAGTGAGACTCAGGAGGAGAAAAAGTCTAAAATTCTTGTCAGTTAATAAATTCTTGTTTCTGTCCACTATATAGTCTCTGATCTGTTCACTGTGCAGCCAGTTCACCTTTCAAGAAATTAAGATAGTGTGGGGACAGAACAGTTACCCATAAACACCTTGCAGAAGACCAGAGTGAATAAGTAAGACGAAGAGGAATACAGTGAAGAGAAATAATCATTGCTTACTAATAGGTTGCTGAAAGGAATATACCTATTTGTTCAGCAACATTAAGGCAAAAATTTTCATTCTAGAGTGGGTCTTTGGTATCTGCAGGATTTTGGTTCCAGGACCCCCTGTAGATATCAATATCCATGTATGCTGAAGTCCTCTTCTATACAAGGGTATAGTATAATGGAATCCCCTATATAAATGATGAAGTTTTTGCTACAGCTTTTTTTTTTTTAAATCAAGCCTTGGACAGTTGAGTCCCTGGATGCAGAATCTATGAAAATGGTGAGCCGGTTGTATCCTTATCTAGCCAGCTCTAAAGAATAATATGACACAAATAAACAAAAGAATAATATGACACAAATAAACAAAAATATTTTGGGCATTTGGGTAAAGATTTATGTTGTAGCACTACATTATGTATCTGTCTTAACATTCTTGTGTTGCTACTGTGGCATTATTTGTGACTCGAGTTCAGCAGGCGCTGTTCTGAGAGTGAATGTGTTGACACTGCAACTTTCAGTTCCAGGCCATCAAGCTTTGTTTCTTGAGCAATTCACTTCATAGCCTCATAAAAAGAACTGTAAGGGGCCAGATGGCCATTATGCAATATTACTCCCTGCTTCAGAACTGGACCATCTGCCCACTAACTCCCTTCAGGACAGCCAGTGCAATCTCTAAATGCCACCGTTCTGCGTGGAAGCAAAGTCCCTTCAGAGCAAAGAGCCCAAAAAGGGTGAAAATGAAATTGTCCCAAGCATATTGGTTAACAAGCTAATGAGTGCAAATTGTGGCATTGTGTCTCATCATTAAAACACAGCACCACAGGCTGGCTGAACGAAATCACATTGTCAGTGACGCTTTCTGTAGATAGGTTAAAGGTAAAGGTTTTCCCCTGATGTTACGTCCAGTCGTGACTGACTCTGGGGGTTGGTGCTCATCTCCATTTCTAAGCCGAAGAGCTGGCATTGTCCGTAGACACCTCCAAGGTCATGTGGCCGGCATGACTGCATGGAGCACTGTTACCTTCCAGCAGTACCTATTGATCTACTCACATTTGCATGTTTTCGAACTGCTAGGTTGGCAGGAGCTGGGACTAACAGCAGGTGCTCATTCCACTCCCGGGATTTGAACCTGGCACATTTTGGTCTGCAAGTTCAGCAGCTCAGCATTTTAACACACTGTAGATATTTGATATATAAGTGCCATTCTGTCTTGTTCCAGTATTTAGTTTCTTATATGTGTGTTCTGTCTTGGAAAGATAAACAAAAGATAATCTGAATACTTATTTCAGAGCTTGGAGTATTAACTCAGGATAGTAACTTTTCGAAGCTATGCCTCAATATCGTTAGGCCAATGCTACAGATTCTCTAAGATAGACAAACAAGACACTTCAGGTCCCTCCCCACATAGAAACACTTTCCAAGATTCTAGGGGAAGTAGAAATGTCAAAGATGGGTGCAACTTCTCTTGTTTTAAAAGATGTATTTAGACTGGAGCATTCAGGACTTAAGAATGTTGTAGTACAGTGTTCCCTCACCTATCGCGGGGATTACATTCCAGGACTACCCGTGAAAAGTGAAAATCCACGAAGTAGGGACTCTATATTTGTGTTGTTTACAATCTTGCTGGCAAGTAGCATCTGTCCCCTCCCCGCCTCTAAGCATGCGCATGTCTTGTGAAGCAAAAGCAAAGCTGCTACAGCCAACTTTTTTCTCCTTTTGGCCCCTTCCTTCCTTCCTTCCTTCCTTCCTTCCTTCCTTCCTTCCTTCCTTCCTTCCTTCCTTCCTTCCTTCCTTCCTTCCTTCCTTCCAGGATATATAATATTATTTTATGATTTATACTATTATTTTAGTGTTTATTAAAAACCGCAAAACAGCGAGGGTGCAAAAAGCGAACCACAAAGTAGTGAGGGAACACTGTACTTTGAGTGCTGGAATATACTTTGGAGACTAGGGCCCCTTCCACACAGCTGAATAAAATCCCACAATATCTGCTTTGAATATATGACAGTGTGAACTCAGATAACCCAGTTCAAAGCAGATATTGTGGGATTTTCTGCCTTGATATTCAGGGTTATATGGCTGTGTGGAAGGGCCCTAGGATCCAAATCCCTGCTCAGCCATGGAAACCCACTGGATGATTTTGAACTAGTCACAGTCCAGGATAGGTCCTGGTGAAGGGGGCACAAAATAAGGGTAAGGCGAAGAGGGGGGAAAAGTGTAATAATAATAATAATAATAATAATAATAATAATAATAATAATAATAATAATAATAATAATAATAATGAAATAAAACATGTATAAGTAAATAAAAGGTAGTAGTAGTAGTAGTACAAGTTGTAATGGAAAGTTAAAAACTGATAAGAAATATGCTTAAATATGTGTTTGATTTTTTTCTTTTACTATTGGATTGTATACAATATGGCATACTCCTTTGTCTAAGATATTTTTAGAGGAAAGAATGTATACTTAAATATTTTGACTGAGAAATCTATAAATAAAAAAATTGAACAAGTCACAGTTTCTCAGCCTCGGGGGACGACAAAGTGAACAAGGTTCACTTTGAGGTTGCCTTTATTTGGAAATGACTTGAAGAACAATTTCAAAAACTCAAGACTGAGACAAAAGTTACAACATTGGCAGGCTAAATCGAACTTATGTATGGCTCTCCTTCGAGTTGTTACAAAAGTCAGAATATTCTGCCTTCCCTGTGGCGCAGGCTGGTTAGCAGCCAGCTGCAACAAATCACTCTGACCAAGAGGTCATGAGTTCGAGGCCAGCCTGTGCCTGTGTTGGTCTCTGTCTCTGTTCTATGTTATGGCATTGAATGTTTGCCTTATATGTGTGCAATGTGAGTCCCCTTCGGGGTGAGAAGGGCAGAATATAAATACTGTAAATAAATAAATAAATAACCCCCTTGAAAAACTGTTTTCCATGCTTCTCTCCTGACACAACCATGTAGTGCTTACTAGGGAGACAGCTGAGATGCACCAAGCTAGGTGCCTATAACCAGACACACAAAGGTGATAGTATCCTCTAGAACCTCCTGATCCTTTGGAGAAACTGGAACCTTTCACATTACACAATTAGAGCATTATGATTTCATTTTAACTGCTATGACATTTCATTGTGGTTTAGTTAGGCGCTAGAGCTCTCTGGCTGAAAATTCTAAATCGCCTTTCCCTTAACAGCCATTCCTTGCTCCCCAGTTATTATATAGCTGTGTTGAAGGAGCAGAATCAAACAAATGGGCTTTCAGGTAGGGGGATAAGGAGCTACGTTGTAGTTCTGCCTGTCAGAAATTTACTCTGCATTTCTTTGGTACAGGATCTCAGCCATGATTTCAGGAATTCCAAGCAAAAGGTCCTCTGATGGCTTTTTCATTCTGTGGGGTCTTTCCGTGGGTCCTGGATAGCTCATCTAGCTGCAATACGAGATGTGAGCAGTGCTGGATGTCCACCTCTTGCTGCTTCTATGTTTCCTTCACAAATCCTGCTACATCAGGTTCACTGTGTACAATTAAAGGGTGCCTTGATGGAAATTCCCAGGGAAATCACCATTATCTTCTCACTTATCTTTCAGGTGAAGAAGTTTCCATGGCATCTCTACTTAAAATTCAGATTGGCTGGGTGAATATTTCCCAGTGTGCCCTGGACCTGGGATGCTGAGATGTTCAGGAGAATGAGCAGTAGAGAGGAATTGAAGGCTTGAAGAGACATGAAGAATAATATTGCTGTAATCACTAGGCAAGGTTCAAGGGAACAAAAGGGAAGGGTGGAAGAAAAGGCTTTTAGCTCTCAATTATATTATTAGGTGGATAGGGCCTGTATTGTGCTATTGAGCTCAGACTATAATGAGTTTTCTCTGACATATTATTCTCCCCTGGAAAATGAATTTGCTGACTCCAATTCTCAGTCAAGCACCAGTAGCACTGATGTTATTTATGTCTGCATTTTAAAAACAGTGAGAGCAATGCATGGGCCTTGTGGAATTTAAAGATAATGTTAATGGATTTTTTTCTTACTTGTTGAGATTGCTCGCTGTCTATGCAGTTACTGAAATACTGACTGTATGTTTGGGGGTGTCAGTAGGAGGGGAGGTAATCAAATCTATTCATGGTCACCTCAACACAGAATTGTCTGTAATTGCATAGAAAGAAAGACTCAATCTTAAGATCTAAAACAGGCTTGCACAACCTGTGGCCCTTCAGGTGTTTTGTATTTTAGTTCCCAGAATTCCTAACCATTGGCTAGGGCTTTTGAGAGTTGGTGTCCCAAACACCTGGGGGATCACAGTTGTGCAGGCCTGGTCTAAAGTAATGGCTCCCAAACTTTGGTCCTCTAGGTATTTTGGACTTCAGCTTTCAGTCAAGCTGACTGAAGCATCTGGGATTTGTGCAAAACAGCTGGAGGACCACAATTTGGAAACCACTGGTCTAAAGGAAGTAATGTCAGAATTAAAATGTTTATTCATTCGCTATATGGTTCTTTCATGTTTGTTTAGTATTCTGGTCAGACTCTCATTCTACTTCAAAGAGCTAAGAATATTAGCTAGTACCCATAAAATCCTCCCTCTTACAAAACAGATGCTTACTTAAGACATGGATGCTGATATTAAGTAGACTATAACATGCTGCAGTATCTCAGAACCTTAGGATTTAGCCCAAAATCATAGTTTGGTTGGATACAGGTTGCTTCAACTTCTGTTTTGGTCTCCATTGAATGGAAGAGTGTCCTACAGAAGTCTCTTCAATTGTAATGCTTTCATATGAAAATGTGAAGAATCTACCCTGGTGGAATTTTTATGTGGATTGAATAGTGGTTATATTCTGGAATGTCAACATTACTGAGTAGAAGATAAAAGTGTGCATGTGTACATTTCGAATGTATGCAAGAAGACCTCAAGAATAGAAATTATGTAGCCCTTTATATATTGTTGAAATGCAACTGCTATCATGCTCCACCACTGGATATGCTGGCTAGTGCTTCAGAGACCGGGAAGGGGAGGGGGGACTCCTCGATTCCCAATTTTGTTGTATTTAATGGCAACAGTGAACACAATATGAAACATAGACACCAAACTTTTAAGACTTAAATAAAAATAACCAAAGGGAATGTCCTGTAAAAAGGAACCTGGAAGGTAGTTGCTAGTTATGTGCATGGTACCCGTTTCTGCCATTTAATCTGTGTTTTCATACTATTTGTTTCATTCGAAACAAGAAAAGTGGGAACGATAACCATTTGGTTGCCTGATTTTCGGTGATTGGCTGCAGGCCCTGGCAGGTGCGGGTGCTTTGAGCCTGCATGCCACACATGCACTCTCTTTGGAAAGAGACTGTGTGTGTGGCACGCAGGCGCAAAGTGCCCACACCTGCCAGTGCCTTTCTGGGCCTGCATGGATCCGGATCATGGCTGCCAGCAAACGTGATGGAGGACAAGCCCTGGCAAGCCACCAGAGAACGTGGCAGGTTCCAGCCCTGCACTAAGGATCCCACAGTGGGTCTGCCCCTGGATCCCGATGAAGAGACCTCAGCAGTGGTACAAGGTAGATTTCCTGATTGAAGGAGAAAAGAGCAGAGAGAAATTACTTCCCAGATGAAGGTGAGGCAAACCCCAATAAAAAGCCCCCTTAAAGCACACTCCGGGAAAGGGAGCCTGAGAAGTCCACTCATTGTCGCCAATGGGACAAAATATTAGTATTTTCGGACATGGAATGAAAAGGCTCATTCAGAAAGGAGCCTGTTTTCGGGAGAGGTGCTCAAAAATGAAAAAGGAGCCTTACGAATGAAAAGAAACAGAAACGGGTAGCAATTCTATACAAATGCACAATACTAGTAGTTACCACTGAATGCTGAAGTGAGCAAAGGATGAAGACTGTAGATGTGGTCTTGACAGATGAGGGCATCCATAGCCATAGCTTAGTCAACTATGTTTCTCATTACATGTCATATCATTGCTTGATTTAATCACAATGGTGGCTAATAGCAGTCAATCATTTTGTTGTGTTGACACTGGCTGATTTACAATGTTATTACACAGAACTTACATAGAACTTGCATAGATGTAAGTTTCATTGAAAGTAAT
This sequence comes from Anolis carolinensis, assembly GCF_035594765.1. Classification (NCBI taxonomy): domain Eukaryota; kingdom Metazoa; phylum Chordata; class Lepidosauria; order Squamata; family Anolidae; genus Anolis; species Anolis carolinensis. The sequence continues at coordinate 60,024,262 of NC_085844.1, forward strand.
TGTCCATATGCTGAAATGGATAGTTTAGGTTTGATTGGTCTATCCTTGTCAGAGAAAGGGGCTCCCCGTGAAGCAAAACCTCAGAAACAACAACTTAGCATAATATTGCTGAGATTATTTATTTTTGATCAACTTCTAGTCATAGAAGCTATTCAGTTGAGGGCCAGTTCTCAGGGTTACAGTCATAGATTGAAGCTGCTAGAAATGCTTCTGTATACTGACAGCTCCATAGGGCCACCATAGCATGCAAAAGCAATTAACGTATCATGCCAGTCACCTGCATATCTTTGGTGATGGCTGAGACAAGCACAGAAATCCTTTTCATAATCAAAGCAAGTTCTTTCCCATATTAATACTGCCACATGGTGCTGACTCATACAGAACACAATGGGCTCCAGTTGTCACAAAACTTTCCTTAATTCTCAGATTCTTCTGTAGTTAAAAATGCAGGTTATGAAAAAAATATTTAAAGGAAAAGATCTCAAATTAATTTGTAAATGTTCCGTTCTGAAAATGCAATGTTTTTTTTTTCAATTTACACATTATTGCTTATAACTTTTATAGGTTTATATGGCAATGGGAAAAAGTCCATCCTGTTTTAAAATCCTGCTGTGAGGCCAGAACACATAGTTTGTGATCCCGCAATTCATAGTTACATCATCAGTAAGCACCTGAATTTAATCCAATCCTGTATAGACTGGCATCAGTTAGCTATGCATACAACTGGTTTAAACACCCTGATTCCAATCATTTCAACAATGCTTAAATCTAAATGAGGTGAAATGGTTGGTCTTCCAGATGTCTGGGACTACAATCACTTATCATTGACCATGCTTGCCGGATTGTTAGAAATTCTAGCCCAAAATAAGTGGAGGACAAAATACTCCTCTTTCTTATTCTAAGTACTTTGCAAATACTACAGTGTGGATTATCCACTTGTTGCAGTCAAGCTGTATATCTGTTGCTGCATTGTTTAGCACCATAACAATGACATCAGCTAAAGCTGATTTTATGCATACACATCTATCATTCAGACTGTGATATCAAGAAATGTCTGCCGTGTCCAAAATGGTTATTAAGAACCGAAAACCAAATACATTACTTCCAAATTGTCGCATATAACATTAGATGTATAGCTTTCCAATGACAGTATTTCACACAGTCAGGTGACAGCCATCAAATGTACGAGGTATCACTGAGTGATGTAGTAAGTGACGAATAAGCCTATGGAAATCAGGACTAAGCACCATAGTCATTTCTAATGAACCAAAGTAATTATACAACAAGTTTGCCTCATTACTAATATTTCTTGTAAGCTCAGTGCAATTACAGGGGCAAATTGTTATTGGCAACATCTGGAAGCTTGTTACAAATCAAATTTCTCAAGCCTTTCCTTTGATTTTATGAATATATGAGTGGATGAAATGGATTAAAGTGATAGTAAAAAAAAACCCTCACTTCATTAATGCTACATCAGAAACAAACTAGGCAATCTTGTGCAACTTGCATGCAGGTACAGTAGAGTCTTGCTTATCCAACCTTCATTCATCCAATGTTCTGTATTATCCAACGCAGTCTGCCTCCTGCCCGGATCCACAGCTGTTTCTCTAGGCAGCAACGCACAGCCGGCCAATGCGCCCAACAACAACACAGTTGCAGCCACACTCCCAAACAAGTGGCAGACTTGTAAAACATGTTATGGTGCTGAATTTGTAAAATCATAACGTAATTTGATGTTTAATAGGCTTTTCCTTACTCCCTCCTTATTCTCCAACATTTTCGCTTATCCAACATTCTGCCAGCCCGTTTATGTTGGATAAGCGAGATTCTACTGTACCTACAAATCATCTGAATAAAAACTCATTCCTTCAGTAGGAGATTTCAAAATATGTTTAGAACCAAATACAATGCTAACATTACAATCTGATTCAAGCAGCTTTAGAGGATGTGATCTTAAGGATGCCCCATTCAACAGTGTATCTTGGGCCAAACGTAATTGTTTTAATGCACTAATGTGCATTTTGAAGAATAAGTCAGGCTCCCTGAGCAGCATCAGGACTCCAAGAAACAGGGAGAGAGAGACAGATCCTATCAACAGATGCAAATAGCAAGTACTGGTGTCAATTTTTTACTGGATCCGTGGAATAGAGAGAAAGGTTAAACATGATCTTTCCACCTCTGTGTTCCAGATGCTGTTGCTGCTGCTATTTACATTGTTTAAATTAAAGAATTCATTAATTGTATTTACACAATTAACATGTCTTGTTCTGCCTTTACTTTGGAAGTAAGCATGCGCAGGACTGTTTCATTTCTTTCATTAGAATTTTACACAAATGTAACTTTGTCCTCTGTTTAAATGAATCTCATGATCATTCCTTTCCTTTCTTCCTTCGAGGTTTTAACTATGGCTGAAGTCATATGCTCACTTACCTGGGAATAAAGTCCACCAATATCAGCAGGACTTGCTTATGAGCAGATAAGTAAGATTAGCTGACTTTAGTTATCTACACTTTGCCTTTTCTTTAAGAAATCTTTGATGCTGCTTACTGCCCTGATTTCAACACATGTAATTAATGTTTCTGACTAAATGGGGAAAACCCTTTGGAGACAGTAACTGAAAACAAGACTTATTTCATTTATAAGAATTGAGCAGAAAATGAAACATTACCTAAATATACTTTGTTATTGTAAACATATTTTATTTAATTAAAAATTGCTATTAATGCTCTTAGTTTATACATGTGCAATAATACTTAATAAAGTATTCATTATTTGAATTTAGGAATGTAGGAACTTCAGAAAGTTGTCCACAGTGCTATTCACCTCCCATCTTTCTTCCTGACTTCAGAAATTAAAGCTCTGAATTTTCCCCCTCACCTTTTGTCATAATACTTCATCTGTTAATCTCTGCAAAACGGTATTCTGATCTAGCCAAACATTACAAAAGAGATCAATCTTCCTGACTTGAAATGCATTTCTGTCTGAAGTTTGGGGGCAAGGGTGCAGTTAGCGCCATGGCAAAAGCCAAGACACACACACACACACACACAGATACAGAGAGAGAAAGAGAGAGGGAGAGAAAGGGGCAACCAGGATATTATAAAATCAGTAAAGTGCACAATTATTGTCAACATGTTCTCTTTCCTTTGATCCAAAGAATTTACTGGACTGTCAGTGTGAAATACAATTCAGCTTGCATTGAATACAGACTGACAGCTGAACAGAACAAACTCCTGCTTTGTGTTTCCATTTTTTCCTGAAGACTTCTTCAGGAATGTATTGATGCAATTCAAAAGGATAACACACTTCAATGCTTTGGATATTGACTGGTTTCCTAGATCCACAAGGGGGCAGAAGGATTACAAGTTGTTCTGATGCTTATCTCCATTTTAGTTTACTTGACTGAAACGTCGGTATTTTCCAAGTCTACTTCCTCCGGCCCGACAGTGGTATCTGACCTGGAGATCATGAAAAGTTTCTCTTTATTTGTATACTGCCTCTGAATTCTCAAAGGCTGTTTTTCTGTTTGTTCTCTGCTGGTATCCTTTGAGGAAGCCGTGTACCCACTGGAGCTCCCTTTGCAGTCCTGGATTTTGTGGGCTGGCGTGTTGGCAACAGATTCCAAAGAAGTGCCCGTCTCCTCCAGTGGGGTGTAGCCCTTATTGCTTCGGTACTGATCACACTGAGAGCCCTGGGAATCTTTCCTAGCTGCCGCTGGCGTCAGAGGTGGCGAATCTCCCAGATCAAGGGATTTGGAAGATGAATCTTTAACTAAAAGGCTGGAGTCTAGGTCTGTGCTACTATCCAAAGTCTGAGAGGGTTCAGGGGTGAGGGATCTCCTGGCATCGGGGAGGCAACTTGTGCTTTGGCGTCGGAGAACTGGCTTCCTCTTGCCCATCCGGGGTACCACTATATGCCCTCGCTCTGAGTCTATATAGCTGCTCCTGAGATCCGTCAGACTGAGCTCAAACTCCCCCCGAGGGATTTCCCTGGTCCCTCGTTCTCCCAGGGGCCTTTGCCAGCCACCACGGTCTCGCTCTGCCACTTCTCCTTGAGCCAGTGGCAGCAAAGTAAAAGTGCTGAGCGAGGAACCCACAATGGAACTGGCAGTGCTATGTTGGTCCCAGCCATTTGGGGGGCTACAAGGTGAACTACCAGCAGTCCTAGCCAAAGCTGCTCTCTCTCGATATATACTGTATACAGCCTCAGCCAAGCTGGGAGGTGGGTGTTGTTGCTGTTGTTGAGGAGAGGAGGAGGAGCAGCGGCGCGGGGATGAAGCCAAGTCTGGAGGAGAGAGGGGAGCACTTACCACTGAGTGCCAGGCTGTCTTTGTTAAAGTTTCCCCAGGACTCCCACCAGGCTTTAAATCCAGGCCTCTTGGCTGTACATAGTTAACAAAGCCGTTAATGGGAACTGGGGCCACAGAAGAAGAGGGTGGCCCATCCTTGGTCCGAAGGCTGTGTGCATCTATGACAGTGGAGTACAAGTCCCTCAGATTGATAATCTTGGTCTTCTTGTCACGGTTCTCATGGAGCACTGCATTGGCACAAATGAAGAGGAAGATGCCAATGCCCATGATGAGGGGCCCAAGCACCTTTAGTTTGTCAGAATGCAGACACTGTGAGAAAAGCTGAATGAGGAAGCTTTTGGAATTGGGTGAAGGGGCTGGCGAGGAAGGGCGCAGACTCTTCTTGCTGTTCATGAAAGAGGAATTGGTCCTCACATCTTCCAAAGGAAATTCTGCTTGGCCTTCTGTTTGGTTCCTGGAATGGCTTATGACGGCACTCCCATGTGGTGGTGATTGATGCCTGTCCCCATGCCGCCCTGCCCGGTAAAATGGCTTCGGCCAGTAGCCCATGACTGCCAAAGCAATTCCCACAAGCAACACAAGGATGCCGCAGAGAGCAATGAGGCCCGAGATGGAGCAGAGCTTGAGCTTTCCCTTTACCACCACCACATCGTTCTTGCGTTTCTTTTTGGCTTTGCGCTTGCGTTTGGGGACGTCGCTCTGAGGCCTCAGGGGATCCTGTTTTCTGGCTGAGATCCGCAAGAGGCCTCCAGTGGCGATCATGGCTGGCTACCCTGGGCACCGCTCCCCACCGTGACTCCGGCTCCTGTGGCAGAAGGGAGAAAAAGAACATGAGAGCCCAGAGCAGAGTTCAGGCTGCAAAGACCCATTTTAATTTACAAATTGCAATATGTCCCAGTTTTTCTCAAATTTGCTCAGTCACCAATGACGAATCACTTCCACACAAGGGGGCATGTGTGAGACACAAGTTCCAGCATAGCTAATTCATTTTGTGTGTGTGGGAGAGGAGAAGAAATGTCTTACAATAGCCTGCAGATTTCTGTATCACTGGCTGCAAACAGAATGCCACTGACGTCATACTTTAACTATACCGTTCTTATATTCACTGAATAGGAATTGGGCATGAACCTTGGCAAGGGAACAAAAGTGGCATGGCTGCAATTTGAATGTAACTAATAAGACTCTTGAGTTCTTTTGCCAAAAAAGAGAAAGAGGACGGGGGGGGGGGGGGGGGAAGGAAGAGAGAGAGAAACGGCTGTGTTCTTGAAAAGGAGTAGAAATATTCTCCTGCTTCCAACTCAAACTGCAGCAATCTTACTTAAATTTTAATACTTTGGGAGTCTGCCCAGTGAACTGATGTCCAGAGTCTGTTCTGGGTCAATAGTCAGAAATGAAATTCAGACAAGATGAAACTGTTGGGGATTCTGTCATTTAAGGAGCTGTACAGGAAGGAAGCAAAAATACCAATCTGCAAGTGTTTTTTCCATGTTAGAAGTGACTTGAGAAACTACAAGTCGCTTCTGGTGTGAGAAAATTGGTTGTCTGCAAGGAAGTTGCCCAGGGGACGCCCAGACGTTTTCCCATCCTGTGGGAGGCTTCTCTCATGTCATGGGAAGCTGGAGCTGACAGACGGGAGCTCACCCCACCCCCCCCCCCCCACCCCCACCCCGGATTCGAACCGCCGACATTTCCGTTAGCAGTCCTGCCAGCATTGTGCCACCGGGGGCTCCTTTCAAGTGCTCCTGGACCTGGTATTCTCTCTGGATGTGTAGAGAGCAAAAGCAGTTTAGGGAAGTATTTTGCCAGCTATAACCGCATAAGGTAGATGTAAATACAGACACATACTCTATGCGGAGCTGCCCTTAAAGATAGCCCAGAACCTGCAGCTTCCTGGATGCTGATGAGTGTGGAGAATGTAAATAGACCAACTGTATTGATTCTCAATCAATTCCTAAATCCCATTTAAACTGCTGGTATTGATGTTTTAAAGTTGCTAATAAACCAGAACAACATTAGCTTTTAATCATGTAAACCTGCCAAAACCTTGAGATAATTCCAGTGGACATTTTGCCAGGATTGTCTACTCTGGCCATGTGATTTATATAGTACGGCTCTTCTTGTAGTGGTAGCTTCACAATGGTGTATTTTTTACTGGGTACATTCTTTTTTTCTCATGGTCAGGTGTGTAGTGAAGATAGCTTCATTTTACAAAACAAGTTGCCATTTTGCTCCCCCGCCCTCCAAGTACTATCTTGGAGAAGAAGAGCTGAAACACTTCTTGTTCTTTTTGCCCACTTGACCTGTTCTGCATGCACTCTGACTAGACAAAGTTCAAAGAAACAAAGAAATGATGCATTCACACATTCAGAGTCAAAGTTTCAGTGAATACAGTATTCTTGGGAATAATCATACTGAGCTGGTGTTATTCCCAAGAAAGGAAACAAAGAGGAAAACCTATTAATGTCCATGTTTCGTTCACTGAGAATTTGGGAATTTGCATTTAATAGCTACTTATAGTATTTCAAAAAACTGATCTCCAAAAAAGTTTAAGAGCGCGGAGTTTCTATATAACTTTACTTGTGTAAGAAAGGAGAAGGAGTAATGTGACCCTGCTGAACTGCATTTCCCCAAATTCCTCATGGATAGGGCTGATGGGAATTTCAATCCAGCAACATCAGGAGGAGCACATGAGTCTCAGCCCTTGTCTACAGCCATGGAACAAACAGGTTTCTCATGGAATCTAAAGTAAAGGTAAAAGCTTTCCCCTGACATTAACTCTAATCATGTCTGTCTCTGGGGATTGGTGCTCAACTCAATTTCTAAGTCAAAGAGCTTAGAAGAGCCATTGTCCATAGATGCCTCCAAGGTCATGTGGCTGGCATATCTGCGTGGAGCACCGTTGCCTTCCCGCATTGATCTAGTCACATTTGTATGTTTTCAAACTGCTAGGTTGGCAGAAGCTGGGGCTATCAGTAGGAACTCACCCCACTCCCTAGATTCGAACCACCAACCTTTCAGTCAGCAAGTTCAGCAGTTCAGCGGTTTAATCTGCTGCACCACCGGGGGCTCATGGAACCTAAAGCCCAAGTCAATTAATGTTTCATGCCCTATGCAATATTCCTCGTGGTGTGCTGGACAAAATACCAACAAGCAGAAGGGCCTCACCATGATATTTCCCAGAATTGGTGAGGCTGGAACTAATTTCACATAGTCAGTGAATACAAACATATATATACTGTTGTATGCATGTACTCACTTTCACAAACCAGGTATGCTTGCTAGGCTCTGTTCACATATACTTAAGAATTTGGAAAAGGAATTGCTGCCTCAACCCTAACACTACCAGAGACAGATATGTTAGAAGTGCATTGCAATACACATAAAGTAACTTTTGAGAAGGAAATACTTCTCAATGGCATTTAACCTAAAGGCATCAGATCCCATGTAATATTTGAAGCTAAACAAGTACCTAGCTAGGTCCTGGGTGAAAAATCATCAATGAATACCATCAAAGTAAGCTATATTTCAGAGGAAGGAACTGACAAATCACCACTGAGTAGTACTTGCCTAAGAAAATCCTATAAAATTAATGGGGTCATCAGACATCCACAGGCCACCTGAACTAAGACAACTTCACAGTTCAATTTACTCTAGGTGAGTCATATCTTCTCAAAATTGCCAAGGTGGGGTATATGGGTATAGAAAGGGGAAATGAAGTTCATGCAAATGCAAATTCAGCTCACTGCATGAAGTGATGCATAAAAAGGTAAAGGTCTCACCTTGACATTAAGTCTAGTTGTGTCTGACTCTGGGGATTGGTAGTCATCTCTATTTCTAAACCAAAGAGCTGGCATTGTCCATAGATGCCTCCAAGGCCATGTGGTCAGCATGACTGCATGGATTGCTGTGACCTTCCTGGAGAAGTGGGACCTATTGATCTACTCATATTTGCATGTTTTTGAACTGTTAGGTTGGGAAAAGCTGGGGCTAACAGCGGGAGCTCATCCCGCTCCCCCGGATTCGAACCGCCGACCTTTTGGCCAGCAAGTTCAACAACTCAGTAGTTTAATCTGCTGTGCCACCGGAGGCTCCAAAGTGATGCATACTGTGGCACAAAATCCCAACTGCACATTTACAGCAGTCTGAGCAGGTACTGACAAAGGGAAAAAGGGATTTTAAGGTTAATAATAAATAAATAATAAAACTTTATTTATATCCCACCTTATCTTCCTGTGGGGACTCAGGGCAGATTTTAAGGTTATGGTGCCCCATTGGATACAAATGTTAACCTGGTGATAGTTGCTTTGAAACCTGTAAATGTCATATTGGCCTTTTTCTTAACTGCAGATAAAACTATCACATGCTACAAATTGATGGTTCAGCCACATTGAAATACTGTGTACAGTTCCAGAAAACACCTCAAAAATAATGTGCCAAAGAGGACAACTAGTATTATCAAGTAGCTCTAGGTTCCCAGTGAGGAAAATTGAAATTTAATCTTTAGAGTTCATTAGCTTAAAAAAAGAGGAATGCAGTAAAGTTGATGTAGTTTAAATAAACATAGGTAGGTAGAGGTTCCCCAATTTTCATAATAATAGAATCTGCATTTGCTTGGTGGGCAATTCAGGACAGAGAAAAAGAAGTACCTTATACAACATGAGAGGTAAACTGTGAAATTTACTACCCAAGTGAAGGTTGCCAGCCTGTGTGGCTTTAAAGGGGAACAGAGATATTGATTGGATTTAGTTTCAGTGATAAAGATGTGAAGTTTTCAAAGAATTAGCTGTGTTAAGTCTCTTGCAGCATAAAAAGGAGAAAGGAAGGGGGGGGGCGAGGGAAAGGATTATGTTTTGCATCTTTTTGGGCTCTATTACATTCTGTCTCACTCCAACAGTACAAATATGCTTTATACCTAAGGCCCTAGCTACAGTGCCATAAAAATTCAAATTATCTGCTTTAAACTGGATTATTTGGCAGTGTAGACTCATATAATCTAATCCAAAACAGATCATATGGGTTATCTGAATTGATAATCTGGATTTTATGGCAGTGTAGATCTAACTTTAGACCTTAATACAATTCAGTACTGCATCCATGGGCCCTTCTACACTGCCATGTAATCCAGAATATCAAGGCAGATAATCTACATTATCTGTTTTGAACTGGATTATCTGAGTCTACACTGCCAGATAATCCACTTCAAAGCAGATAATCTGGATTTTATACAGTTGTGTAGAAGGGGCCCAAAAATGGGGTTATGTCCATGAAAGCTTATACAAAAAAATAAAAACCAGTTAAGTCTATAAGGGGCTGCCACATTTCTTCCTCTTCCCTTTTAAAGATGTAAATTGTATTTGCAAACATCCTTTTCCTCAGTGTGGGAGAGTGCATATTTTGTTGTTTAAAATAATGCAATATTACATTTTTATCTAAATAATATAATGCAAAAATAATTTCCATAAAAACTCCTGAAATGTGAAATCCCCTCCAAAAAATGTTGAAAGATGAATTTAATTGAATAGAGTTGAATTTAATTGAATAGAGTTGAATTTAAACCTAAAGTTCTTACAAAAGAAGGAGCAAACATTTTAAATAAGTGAAGATTTACATTCCTAATCAATGAAGATTAGTGAAGATGGATGAATGGGTACACAAATACACACACAAATGCAGGCAGGGTGCCTGGATATATCAGTTGTGGGGTAAAGTGAATAGCAGGTTTAACTCCATAACTGTGTTGCTCTTGTCCTGATTGTGCCCTTGCCAGATGGTTGATCAGTATAGGGCCAGACTGGTGGTCTAGACAGGCCTCTGATCTTGCAGAGCTCTTATTATAGTTCCATACATGGGTCAGGAATAGGATTGGAAGATATACAGTATGAACCTGTATCCACAGGGGATACATTCCAAGACTTCCATCGATACCTGAAACTGGATACAGACAGCCATCTATCTGGATTATACTTATGCCAGGAGCAAACCATAAAATCACCCTAAGGGACCCAGAGAGGCAGACAAGCACTTCCTGGGGAAGGAGGGGATATTTTTAAGGATGTGGGTAAGTGAAGCCATGGATACCTAATCTATGGATATGGTCATACTGTCCACATTTCTTTCCCCTCCTCTGTATTCACTGACAAATTTCAAAAGGCTTAAAGTATAATCCGAACAAGTACTCCTAAATGCACATTATTAGAGACAGATGGAAAAGCATGATGCTTCTCGAATTGATCTTTTGTTGCTGTGCTTTTAGGAATTCGTACAGTATGGGAAATGGATGAGATTTTTTTTTCAGAAGAGGAGGCATCACCTGACCAAAAAAAAAGGGGGGGGGAACGGGGACGGGACCAAGACTGTTTTGTAAACATGCTTGAAACAATTTGCAGAGACAACAGTTCTAGAGATACAACAGATCCTTTCTTTAAAGCTCCTTATGTCACAATGTTCAGTTCCTTCTGTTTTATGATGCTGAAGATGTGCCTGATTTTAATTTTGGGGGAGCTTGATGAACTCTTACTCATAGCTTGAGATATTGCCTCAGTTTAAAAAAAATCAATACAGGCCCCTTCTACACTGCCATTTAAAATCCAGACAGTGTTATTGAAGGCTTAAATCACTGGGTTGCTATGAGTTTTCTAGGCTGTATGGCCATGTTCCAGAAGCATTCTCTCCTGACGTTTCACCCACATCTATGGCAGGCATCTTCAGAGGTTGTGAGATGTGTTGGAAACCAGGCAAGCAGTTTATATACAGTAGAGTCTCACTTATCCAAGCTAAATGGGCTGGCAGAAGCTTGGATAAGCGAATATGTTGGATAATAAGGAGGGATTAAGGAAAACCCTATTAAACATCAAATTAGGTTATGATTTTACAAATTAAGCACCAAAACATCATGTTATACAACAAATTTGACAGAAAAAGGAGTTCAATACGCAGTAATGTTATGTTGTAATTACTGTATTTACGAATTTAGCACCAAAATATCATGATATATTGAAAACATTGACTATACAAATGGCTTGGATAATCCAGAAGCCTGGATAAGCGAGACTCTACTGTATTTGTAAAATGTCCTGAATATGGGCGAAATGTCAGGAGATAATGCTTCTGGAACATGGCCATACAGTCCGGAAAACTCACAGCAATTCAAAAATCCAGATTATCTGCTTTGAACTGGATTATATGGCAGTGTAGACACATATACTCCAGTTCAAAGCGGATAATGTGGATTATCTGATTTGATAATCTGGATTATATGGCAGTATAGAAAGTATAGTTTCATTCTAAATGCATGCATAGCTTCCTGTTTTTGTTACAGAAACTGTAACACTGTTTTCTAGCCTCAGGCCATTTTCTCAGAATGAGGCCAAAAGGTTCCATTACCCAGGGGCTTATGAAAGGTGATCTCTTATGGAAAATTAAAGAAAGGCACTTCTTTTAGAAAAATGACTGTTTTTGCTGAAACTACTGGGATATATTTGTATACGAACACATATGCCAGCCCCCCTGACCAGGTTGGGAATTTAAACCTAGAGTTTCTCATTCACTGCAACTATTGCACCAAGAAATAAACACATTCTAATATCATTAGGTCTTTTGAAACAATTCCTATTTCATCTTTTTTTACTCTGCAGACAACCCGTCCTGCATGCTTCGGATGTGGGTTTATCCTCCGGACATATGCCTGATTTGGAATCATGTATGATGTTCAAGGTAACTGGTTATGTAACACTAGTCCATCAATGTGAGAATGCAATGGGAACAGAATGCTACTCTGCTCAACCTGGTATTTTTCAGACAAAGAAAAAAAAAGGATGAATAGCACTGCTTCAAATCACTGGGGAATAGACTGCGCTGTTGTGTTGACAAAGGGAGCCTGAAATAATCTACAAGGTTTTGTTTACATCACAAGGGTCATAATCTGTGTATTCAAGTAATGAGGCTATAACTGCATGTTCAACAATTCCTTGCCAACTGTTTGGAACATACTGGGAAAAAAAGGAATGACGAACAGTCGTTCATTACTCTCCTAGAGTGTCTGAAATAGATTATAAGACAGAACGAGAAAAGCAATCAGTTCGACATGCAGCATAAAGTTAAATCCTTTGCCCTGAAATCTGGTTAAGTCAGCATCCTGGTTAATCTTATTCCTCTCATCAACTAAATCACGGCCATTTCCCAAATATCCTTGGGTTCAGCAATTCTCTGATTTGTTCAAATTCCATGTGTTTCCTGCAGAAATGTCTCTGGGTCTTACATTGTGTTGAAAGAAATTCAGCCACTGGACTTGTACTTCCTTTTTCAAACATGCAAGTTGTTGAAGGATTAATTCAATAAATGTCGATTGGTTTTAATCATGCTTTTTTTGTAATTAAATTTCACCCTAGGACACCAATAGGCAAGGATCTGCATTAACTATGATGGGAAAACATATGCCAATAGTTTGACCAGGACAAAGCTGGTGCATAGGATAAAAAAAAAAACAGGAGCCAGAGGTGAGTTTCCTAAAAATAAAAAACTAGTCCTCTCTGAACAAGGAAATACTCCCTCATTTTGAAAAGATCACAATCTGAAGAAAATGCAGAAAGAAAGAAAACCCAGATTTTTTACATTGTTTTCCAGTCTAAAACCTTTATAAAGGATTAATAAAAGAAACTACAATTAGGGGTGCACCTACGCTGTAACATGAATGCAGTCTGACACCACTTTAACTGCCATGGTTTGATGCTATGACATCCTGAAAGCTGTAGTTCTACAAGGTATTTCACCTTTTCTGTAGTTTGCCTCATCAAACTACAAATGTCATGATTTTTGTGTGTGTCAGGAGCAAATTGAGAAACTGCAACTTGCTTCTGGTGTGAGAGAATTGGCCATCTGCAAGGACGTTGCCCAGGGGACATCCAGATGTTTGATGTTTTACTATCCAGTGGGAGGCTTCTCTCATGTCCCTGCATGGGGAGCTAGAGCTGACAGATGGCAGCTCACCATGCTCCCTGGATTCGACCTGCCAACCTTTTGGTAAGCAGTCCTGCCTGCACAAGGGTTTAACCATGAATCCATAGCATTAAGCCTTGGCAGTTATCGCAGTGACAAACTACATTCATTCTACAGTGTAGATGTACCCTAGGATGCTTTTTTCCCAAGTTTTCTCCACTGTCATTTGAAGTTAAGTGTGTGGAAGATGTGTGAGAGATCCACCACTGCTTGAAAAGGAATTAGCCAAGTGAGTTGTTGACTCAGGATATCCTACCAGCTGCAAGAGAGTTGAAGGCACCCTGGCATTGCCCAGAAGTGCCCTGGAGATAGAGGCATTGCAGTGCCATGCAGTCCCAAAGATCCTGCCATCAGGGTTGCTGTGAGTTTTCCTTCTGTATGGCCATGTTCCAGAAGCATTCTCTCCTGATGTTTCACCCATATCTATAGTAGACATCCTCAGAGGCTGTAGGTATATTGGAAACTAGAAAAGGGAGGCCTTGTCAAGTTTCCAATAGTTTCTATCAGCCAGGCCTTGAAGCTACAATGCTAATCAGTGATTACTTGCAACAATCACATCTGCCTCCAACAGACAAGAGTTCTTTCTCCCACCCTGGACTTTCCACGGATATATGAACCTCCTTAGTCTAGTTTCCAATATACCTCACAACCTCTGAGGATGCCTGCCACAGATGTGGGCAAAACATCAGGAGAGAATGCTTCTGGAACATGGCCATACAGCCTGCAAAACTCACAGCAACCCAGTGAAATCCTTCGACAACACATCCTGCCGTCAGGTGCTCAGGTGCTGGTGCTATTGGGGAAAGTTTAGAGCGGATGCGGCTGGCACAAGCCCTGCCTGATGGGCACAGACTGTGCCTGGCAGGGGACCAAAGGGCTGAAGCCAGCCAGAAAAGGAGAGCCGTGCCAGGGCTGGCGCTGGAGTCAGGGAGTATTGGGGAGGGGGCAGCCACACTGGCCAACTTTTCCCAAGCAAAACTCTCTGAAAAGGTGCCTCTCTCCTGCCCAATGAATGCAATCTGACACCACTTTAAACTGCTATGGCTCAATGCTGTGAAACCCTAGGGTGATAGTTTGGCGAGGCACCAGAGAGAAGGTGAAAAGACCTTGTGTCTACCCTCATGATTCCACAGCACTGTGAAGTGCTGTCAAACTGCATTAATTTAATTGCATAGAGGCAGCCAAAGACATCCATCACTGGGACTTGCAACCTCTCCTCCAGGCCCATTCAGCTAGAGGACAGCCCCAACCCTTATTTTATAACCTTCAGAGGAGTCTGGCTTCTTTCTTCTCTTCTCCATCTTCTCTTTTCTTATCCCCAACCCTTTCTTTCATGAAATCGCTGCGACAAAGGACAATGGGAATGGATGCATGGGTTGCTGTGAGTTTTCCAGGCTGTATGGCCATGTTCCAGAAGCATTCTCTCCTGACATTTCGCCCACATCTATGTAAGGCATTCCCAGAGGTTGTGAGGTCTGTTGGAAACTAGGCAAGGGAAGTTTATGTTTCTGTGGAAGGTCCAGGGTGAGAGACAGTACTCTTGTCTGTTGGAGTCAAGTGTGAATGTTGCAAATGATCACCTTCATTAGCATTGAAAAGCCTTGCAGCTTCAAGGCCTGGACACAGCATATTATTTGAGAACACAGAAATGCTGAACCACTCTAACAACCACTATGTCAGAGGTTACAAGATATTGCACATAAATAAATCTTACTGCCTTGCCTCCAATCCTGATTATGCTCACTGCACCTAGAAGGCAATTGGTTATTGTGAGTATGTTTTATTGTATTTTATATGCCTTTGCTTTTATATGTTTTAATGTACTTTGCTGTTGTATTTTGTGATGTATTTTGGACTTGGTCCCCATGTCAGCTGCCCCGCATCCCTTCAGGGTGATGGGGTGGGATACAAAAATAAAGTTGTTATTTCCATGCTTCACAACCTCTGAGGATGCCTGCCATAGATGTGGGCGAAACGTCAGGAGAGAATACTTCTGGAACATGGCCACACAGCCCGAAAGACATACAACAACCCTGTGATCCCGACCATGAAAGCCTTCGACAACACAAAGATGTTGTTGTTATTATTATTATTATGTCAGACTATGCAGAGAAGCCATTGAAATCCACAAGCATGTGGACAATTGCAACAAAAAGGAGGAAACCATGAAAATGAAGAAAATCTGGCTACCAGTATTAAAACAACTCTAAAATCAGGGCATGAAACAAAGAACAACACTCTGAAAAGAGGGGAATTCCAGACATGAAACAATCAGGGCCAGCTAACATCTCCTAACAAAGGATCCCCCCAGGAAGGAAGCAACCAGGCTTTGAAGTTGTAAGGCTTTTCAATGCTAATCAAGGTGATTAATTGCAATGTTTATACTTGCCTCCAACAGGCAAGAGTTCTTTCTCCCACAGATATATAAACCCCAACAGACCTCACAACCTCTGAGGATGCCTGCCACAGATGTGGGCGAAACGTCAGGAGAGAATGCTTCTGGAACATGGCTATACAGCCCGGAAAACTCACAGTGATTCTGGCCATGAAAGCCTTCGATAACACATGCCTTGCAACCCATTCATTTGTAGCAAGGTTCATAGAGATGGAAGACGGACACCCCGCAAAGGCCATCCAGCCCAACCCCCTGCCACGCAGGGATACACAATCAAAGCACTCCTGACAGATGGCCATCCAGCCTCTGCGTAAAAAGCTCCCGAGAAGGAGTTCAAAATGGCAGCTTTGGGGAACCGCAGAAGCCCCGCCGCCCTCGGATGCCTTACCAGGGGAAATCGGAGGAGCTCAAGTTCCTGGGAGCCTGGAAAGAAACCATGGGGAAACTTTGCAGCCAGCTTCAGCCGAGGCGGAGGAGAAACCACCCAGAAATCCCTTCTAGAGCAAGAGCAGCAGCAGCCACGGCCCGGCTCGGGCCGGCTGTAGGATCCATCGAGCCCGGGAGGAGGAAGAAGAGGGCTTCCCGCCCAGCGCGGCGCCCCAAGACGGCATCCTTTCGCTCCGTGCCAGGAGAAAGGGGCTCGCTCCCCGCCGCCGCTGCCGCCGCCGCTCCTCCCTGCGATTGTGGCGGGATGCTGCTCCTGCTGCTGCTTCTCTGCCGCGCTTCCGACGCCGCTGCTGCTTCTGCTGCTTCTGCCCCTGAATGGCTCTGGGCGCACAGCTCTTCCTGCTGCTGGCTGGACTCGCTGCGGTTGCTAGGAGACCGGAGCCATGACACAGGGAAATTGCGGCAAGCGCTTACCTTCCAAACTCTCTTCGGGGAGAGGAGACCGAACCTTCGCGCCAACCCCCCCCCCACCCCTTTCCTTGCATTGGTTCCGCCCCCGTCCCTGCTTTTGACAGGCGTTCGGACCAGACCACCTGCGGGAGAAAGGGGGGCGGTTGGGAGCGCCTCGTTCCCTCACGGGCATCCGAGTCGGAAGCTGCTAGCCGCCTCCTGATTCGGGAAGATTGGGTTTTTGCCTGGATCTGCTTCTCCTGTGAGAGAGACCCTCCCCCTCCCCCTCTGCAAGGGTCAGCTGCTCCTCTCCGAAGTTCTTTCCTAACGGGTTTTGTAGTTTCTTTTAGTGCAGCGTCCCATATTGACTTGTTCTTTGGTCTTCGAAGCTCATGATATAGGAGTGGAGTAGTGGGTTAAAGCCTTGTGACTTGAAGGTTGGGTTGCTGACCTGAAGGCTGCCAGGTTCGAATCCCACCCGGGGAGAGCGTGGGTGAGCTCCCTCTATCAGCTCCAGCTCCATGCGGGGACATGAGAGAAGCCTCCCACAAGGATGGTAAAAACATCAAAACATCCGGGCGTCCCCTGGGCAACGTCCTTGCAGACGGCCAATTCTCTCACACCAGAAGCGACTTGCAGTTTCTCAAGTCGCTCCTGTAAAAGAGGTAAAGGTCAGGCTCTTCTAGATTCTAGACAAGCTGAGTCAGTAAGTAACCTAACCTAACGGATCACCTAATTGGACCACACTTTTAAAACAAGACCTTGGTCTCACCTGAGCACATTGGTGGAGATGTTTTAATTGTTTTGTATAAGGCATGAGCAAACTTTGGCCCTCCGGGTGTTTTGGACTTCAACTCCCACTATTCCTAACAGCCGGTGGGAGTTGAAGTCCAAAACACCCGGAGGGCCAAAGTTTGCACATAGCTACTTTACACCATATAATTGTTTTGTTTACTTTTCACTTTCATGGATTGTTTAGTTACTCTGTTGTTTATATTTATTGGTTTATTATTGTTTTATTTCGGTTATTCGCCCGGGTGTTCAGCAGTGCCCAGGTTATTTGGAAAGGACATTGTTTGTTTTTGGATGTTCGGTAATATGAGTTTGGTCATATGTTACTCTAGTTCTTAGAAAAAAACGAAAAACTTTCCTATTACTTTTTTTTTATGAATGCCCCCATTAGAAAATGCATAAGGATCTAGGTGAGCTATTATTCCCCCCCCCCCCCAAAAAAAACTTGGGTCAGTCCTCCCCAAACTCCACCAGTGCTCATAGTTTGCCGTCTTGGGTCTGTGTGCCAAATTTGGTCCAGATCTCTCACTTGCTGGGTTCAGTGTTCTCAGAATATGAGTGAACTATAACTCTCTCCAAGGTTAATCACCCCAAACTCCACCAGTATGCAAAATGGGCAGCATTTGGTTTGTGTGCCAACTTTGGTCCAGACCCGTCATTGGTGGGGTTCAGAGGCTCACGGAATACAGGTGAGCTATAACTCCCAGAGTTAAAGGTCAATCACCCCCCAAAGTCTACCACTATTTCCAGTTGGCCATGTTGAATTAGAGTGCCAGGTTTGGGCCAGATTTGTCATCAGGTAGGTTCAGTGTTCTCTGAATACGGGTGAACTATAACTCTTGGATGTCAAAGTCAATCACCCCCAAACCCTGCCAGTATGCAGTTGGCCATGTTGGGTCTGTGTGCCAAGTTAGTTCCAGGTCCATCGTTGGTGAGGTGCAGAGTGCTCTTAGATTGCAGGTGAACTATACATCCCAATTATGGTGAAAGTGAATTAATTTTTCCAACCCAAAAGCATTGCATTAGTTTTTGTTTTTTTTTACATCCCAATCCCTACAACTCGTATAAATTATGATGAATTAACCCCAAACCTCTCTCTAGTATATTCAGTTGCTGTGTGCCATAGAAAAGAATAGAAAAGGGTTAAAGGAGAGGCAGTGGGCGGGGTCATGCAAATTCCATACCAATGGAGAGAGAAAGGAACACTGGGATCTGGTGCTCACTGTAATCTGCAGTGAGGTTAAAGCTGTTTGTGGAGGCCGGAGACTGTCTCTGCAAGCAGACACCCCTGTCACATGCATATATACACATTTTCACTTTTATTATGTGTATAGATAGATAGTTCTGTTGTTTACACTGTTGTAAGCTGCTCCACCTGGATAATGGAACTGTATCGCTAAGACAATATAGAATCATAGAATCCTAGAGCTGGAAAGACCTCACGAGCCATCCAGTCCAACCCCCTTCTAAGAAGGAAAACTGTTAGGTTTTCTTAGAGTATTCCTTCCTTCTGAAACTTCTTCCTCTACTATGGTATTATTTTAAACTTTTGTTATGGGGTAGACAATAGATAAGCTAAGTCAATGCTGGGGTTTCTTATACTGTTCTTTCCTTCTGAAGCATATTGTTGTTATTATTATGGTATTATTTTAACCTTTTGTTATGGGGCAGTCTTTACATAAGCTAAGTCAATAAATAAATGCTAGGCTTTCTTAAACTATGCCTTCATTCTGAAGATTGTTGTTGTTGTTGTTGTTGTTGTTGTTATGGTGCTCTTTAAACTTTTGTCATGGTACAGGCTTTAGATAATTTAACTCAATTAATACATGCTAAATTTTCTTAGAATATGCACATCTTCTCATTTTTCTGGCATTCTTCTTTTTTAAAAATGATGTGCAGCCTTTGCAAAACAAAGCTTTTTGAAGCCAAGCAAACTTAACAAATAACCTCTCTGGACACACACAAACAGGTGTACTTAATTTACACCATTTAGGCTGCATCTGCTCTGAAGAATTAATGTGTTTTGACCCCTTTTTCACTTCTGTGGCTTAGTGCTATGAAATACTAGCAGCTGCCATTTCAGAAGGCCCTTGGCCTTTTCTACCAAAGCATGCAGGTGCCTCGTCAAACTACAACTCACAATTCCATAGCACTGAGCCATGACAGTTAAAGCAGTGTAGAACTGCACTGATTCTTCAGAGCAGATGCAGCCTTAGTGCAGAGTGCAAAGACTATTGTGTGTATTATCCCATAAGCTTCCATGGATTAAAGTTCTCTTCTTCAGATGCTTATAACTGTATCATGAAATAGATTCCAGTCCATGAAATCTTGTGACATAACCAATTTTGTCTTAGTCTTTAAAGTTCTGCAAGTCTAGTAATTGTTTGTGTTACAATAGACAACCATGGAGCTCTTGTTAATTTTGACTGTCCTCCTAAATACACTGTTTTAAAAAATGGATTGATATAATCTGGTATATACCCAAATTCATTGCACTTCACATGTCCTAGTTTATGGGCTTGTTGATGGAGTCTGACCTGTTCACATAAATAATAATAATAATAATAATAATAATAACAACACTTTTCTTATATTCCTCCCTATCTCCCCAAGGAGACTCAAGGCGGATCACAGTACACATACACGGCAAACATTCAATGCCATTTGGAGACAGGACAGGACAAGACAAGACAGACCAAAGGAGGTATGTTGTCTTGAAGTCCAGTTTTTTGGTGCCTTGGAGGTTGAAATTGCTCTCAGATTCAGTCACAGGGGGTGCTGTTGCTCCATTCTCCATGACAAAGAACCATCAGGACTTCCTCCTTCCACCTTGCTCTTGGTCATCGCATTTCTGGTCTTGTTATTTATGAAGTTGTAAAATACCTCCCCCGCAGTTTGCGGTACCTAATTTCTCTACTTACAGTTTATAAGCTGTTTTCAAACTGCTTAGGTAAACAGTGAGCTGGTCTTGATGGTTGGGTGCTCACCCCGACCGGGCTTTGAACTGGCCACTTTTCGGTTGGTAGGTCTTATTACTGCTGGTGATTTACCAGCTGTGCTACAGCCCAGCTGTAAATCAATCTGAAATTGGCAAGGGGGTTCATTTCTCTCCCAAAAGGCCATCATATGAATTTCTTGAAAACTGTATGAGATTCTATTTAACTGTCTGACTTTTCTTGGGGCTTGTTTAAAAACAGTTTCAGGTTTTTAAACTGATTGTCTGAAAACACCTTGATTCCCTTTCTCCATCTCACTATTCTGCCTCAGCCGTCCAGGGCATGGCCATACCACTTTCAGAAACTCAAATTATTATCTGCTTGGAGCCAGCTGAGTGAGGATCCTGTCTGATCAATTGTCTTCCATTTTGATAAGTAGCATATTATGACCAGTTTATGGGGACGTGTGCAGTAACCCAATGTTAATAGCCCTGCCTTCAGCTTGCTAAGCTCTGGAAAGAGCATTTTGAATTTCTTCAACAAGAAGGAAGATTATCAGCCACAAGAAAGAACCACACAGGGAAAGTGAATAGATTTGGGCAGATCTATACCTACTAGAGACAATGTCAGTGAGAAGAGAGGCTGGTGCTGTCTTTATCTACTGGATGCGAAGCAGAGAGAAAGTGTATGTATGCATGTGTGTGTTATTCTATTTTATGCGGAAACAGGACTGATTAAATACCAGAGGCAGCATGAAAAAAATAACTGTGAAAAGACAAGGGATCAAATGATGGGGGAAAGCAGCCACTGAAGGGATGCAGAAGAAAGTAGATAAATATGGGGAGGAAGGCTCAAAAGCTATAGGAATTGGCCCATGAGCAGAATGCATTTGAAAGAGAACAATGTAATTCACTTCCTGTATTTCTGCGGTTTCACTAAGATGCTGTCTGAGAAGTCCAAGATAAGTAGAATGGGAGAAATATAAGGTCTTTATGCAATTGTCCTGAATAAAGCTTATCTATTCAGAATATGTAAATGCTCAAAAAATACCCAACAATACATCTAAGGGATGGCTCCAACATCAAAAGCACACATCTTATTTCTGTGGCAGTGGGGATTTTCGGGAAAAGGAGGGCTCTAGCTCCCTTCCCCTCCCACCCCCACACCCCCATGAAGTTTTCCCAATTAGCTATGGGCCCGCTACATATCATAATGATGAGTGATTAAAAATGTAAAGCCCTTTGCATGCCGGGAAATGCTGATTAATCATTATAGAAATGATTAACTATAGTTACTACCATATTAATAGCACTTCAATTACAGAAATGGATGGAGAGTTACGCTGGAAAATGAGAGTGTTCTTATTTATGCAGGGCAATGCGCAGTTTATTTTGCGGCTGGATAAAGGAACTAGGAAACCTACTTTGTAGATTTCTTGAAACAAATGTTCACTAGCATTTTTCTCTTGAAACAAAATGCTGGCTACAACAGCTGCTACTTTATATTTATTGAAAATACAGTAAGTCTTCAGGGCAATAGTGGATTCATTATAGCTACTGTGTGATTCAGTAGCATAGGATGGGGATGGGAAAACATTACTTATTGCTTGTAGCCTAACCAGTCCGTCTGATTGACCTGCGAAATACAGATCCCTACATGGTGAACTGTGATTATCTCCATAAACACTATACTGTTATTCTGAACAGCAGGGCTTCCTGGGGAAAAAAGAGAAGAAGAGCTGGCTGTATTTTCCTTCCATGCAGACAGATGAGAATCCAGGCCACTGTTCTGGCTGCTGTTCCTTTCTGTCTCCACTCGGTCTCTTGTGAATCTTGCTTCTAAACATGCTGTGCTATTCAGTGCCAGGTAGCACCCAGAGATGAAACACTGTTAGCACCATAGATGGAACAAAAAGTGGGAAACACAGAGCATCTAGAGGAGCAGAGGGGAGATTGCCATGTGATTTTTCTACAAGATTTTTCCAGTTGAATAGTGCAACCTACAGATTCAAACTAGATGGTTCTTGTTGGAGAAAGAAGAGTTTTAATGAGGTGGGGGTTGAAAATTCCCAGGGCTAGCTGGATTAATTGCCAAAACTTGCTTGTGCTTGTTTGGTGCAGTATCATCAAAAGAAACGGTATTTTGTGGAGTAATATTTTAAAATTGCTGAACCACTTGCTCATGCCTAAGATAGTGTTGGCCCTCTGTTTCTCAGACAGGAGGTCCCAACGTTGTGTTCCAAGATTGCCTTTTTAAACAGTCTTTAGCAATTGCATCTGTTTCAAATCTTTCAAATTCTGACAATCTGCACCATAAGAATAAAATTGGCATTTTGTCCTGCAAAACACTGCAGCATGGAAAAGCAATCAATTCTAGAGGCTGTTCAATTGCACTTTCTTCCCACAAGGCTGGTGATTCAGCCACCTGGGATGTGAGGCTTTTAGAGTGCTCTGCTATAAGATAGGCTGCCATGGATTATTTAGTAAACTGTTTATTGAAGATATGGAGAAACGTAATATAGAGAAACGTAGTACAAACCCTTTATCTCTGAATGTCAAGCTAACAATATTTTCCTGGACATTGGATTTCCAGAGTTAAATGAATTACTTTATTATATTTTTTAAGATCACAGGCAAATTTACAACAGTACCATGTACATGTATGAGTTAGTATGCAATGGTTTGAGTTTTGGATTAGGACTCTGAGTCACCTGGGTTCAAATCCCCACTTGGTCATGAATTCCAACAAGGGACCTTGGGCAATGCTTTATCTCAGAGGAAAACAAAAGCAATGGAAATTCCCCCCTCTGAACAAATCTTGCCAAAAATCCTGTGATCAGTTAACCTAAAGGTCACCATAAAGTTGGAAATGACTTAAAGGAACGCCACAACAGCAATAAGGACAATGTGTGTATGTGTGATAGAGAGATTATGATCAGGTGCATATATGCAAACACATCATCTTAAATAATGGGACTAAAGCATACATCAGAGTTATGAAATTGATTAAAAAGGTAACAAAAAACATATGCAAAGTTTAACCAAGGAGGTAGTATGTCAAAACTGGTTTCACTAAGAGAGACATTTCGTCGAAGGCTGAGCCCAACTGCCAGGATACTGCTTAGCTCCAGCTGTTAGCCAAGTGTCCAAACCATCATGTCTATATTGGTGGGTTTTTTATTCTTCACCTACCAGATCAAGATTATTTCCATACATTTTTATCAGAATCAGTCAATACAGAACTACACATTATTTGCGATCCCTTGTGTCTGAGTATGATTGCCTTCCAAGACTAGGGTCTTGGCGATGGGTCTGTAGGTGACTGTAGAGACCTATTCTTGACCTATATGTTCTTTTGCAATGAGGACATCAATTTTCAGGTGGAAGGCAGTCTTGGTCAGGTTGACTTGATGCACCTTCCTCTTGGTAACAGCTGACCTCCAGTTAGAACATTCAAGGGCCAGGGCTTCCCAGTTCTCGGTGTCTAAGCCACAGTTTTTAAGGTTAGCTTTAAGACCATCTTTCAATCTTTTTTCCTATCCATTTTCCGTTCTTGAGTTGAGAGTAACTGCTTAGGGAGATATGCAACTATAACTACAATGCAAGTATCCTGCAGCGTCCTTATTTGAATTTTACAGCTGTGCAAGATTTTTCATCCTTGAGCAAGAGATAATGACAAGCGTTAGGAGAAGGTAACCTCACATTCTGTTGTTACATAAATAGTTTATGCAAAAGCAACATTTTCAGTGCAAAACCATTTTTTCACAATTTTTTATAAAAGTACTTACAAAAGATACAAAACATGAAAAATAATGTAAAATGCTTTAAAATTCCTGTAATCTTGTCCGGTGAGGAGAAAAAACCCCCCATTGAATTCTTACATGAAACAGATGAAATACGTTGACAATCTAAATCCCTATAACCAAGAATGAGATGTTGCTGTGTTTCAAAAAATTGTAGTCTTTGATGTTTAAATCAACAATATAAGGAAATTGTTTGGAAAATGGATTTACATAAGAAGATTTACATAATTCTAAAATGGATAATGGAGACAAGATATAGTTAACGATTTTGTGTGCCAAAGCTAAATCATTAATCGCAATGGAGAATGTAGTCAAAAAGTTAGAAAATGTTTAGGGTTCATCTGACCTGTAGAATTAATGCACCACTTTAATTGCCATGTCTTAATGCTATGGAATACTGGGAGTTGCGCTTTTACAAGATTCTTAGCCTTCTCTGCTAAAAAGGTCTGCTGCCTCACAAAACTACAAATCTCAGGATTTCATAGCATTGCACTGTGCCAGTTAGTGTCAAACTGTATTAAAGATCTTTCAAAACTACACTATTCACTGTTCAGTCTTGACAACAATATATAGCAGCTGGAAGTAGTATTGCATGG
This sequence comes from Anolis carolinensis, assembly GCF_035594765.1. Taxonomy (NCBI): domain Eukaryota; kingdom Metazoa; phylum Chordata; class Lepidosauria; order Squamata; family Anolidae; genus Anolis; species Anolis carolinensis. The sequence goes on from NC_085844.1 coordinate 60,048,923, forward strand.
CTAATTCTGCGGGTCATATCTAATTATATATTTGGGGACTTCATCTACTTTCCTCCATATCTGTTTTTGCAAGTATAAACACCTAAAGCAAGTTTTACTTTTGGCAATTAATTTTTTTTACATCGCGGATGATTGAATTCATGGATGTGGAGGACTCGTATATTTTAGAGATATCTGGATGTATGGAGTTTTAATTTTGTGTAGGGTTTTAGGAAACTGCTGAGTATCCTTTGGTTTATGAAATAAGTATGTCTCACACATCAGTGTATTTTGTTATAGTTTCATGTTTATTTCCAAGCATGATATTTCAAATCTAGCTTTCCTGGACCTGAATCTTGAGATGTTTTTAATTTGCTTATTTTTCAGACGATATAACAAGAAACTGGAAACATCTGTTTCCATAGGAAACTTCCATTACATTAATAATTCAGCATGGCCAGACATTCCCATAGGGCTCTTGACTTAGATGAGCACCAGCAGAGGTTTATGGGGATGCACCTGCTAAACAATCACATTTTTACCTCTAGATCAAAGCAATGGTTCTGCAGACACCTCAACATTTGACATCTTCTCTTTCTCTGTGTTTCAAGATACTAAATGGCTTTCGTTCCACAGATATCATTCTGATCACAACAAGCAAGGGTATTTTAGTGCTAGCAAAGATGAAAATGTCATCAACAGATAAGACATTGGGAATCTAAACACAGCAGGCTTTGATTATGCCCTCTAAGAAAATCAATGCTGCAATCACAGATCTGATTTCAGATAGAAAATGTGTAACGCTGAAAATATACATCATGATGGTAATATAGCCTTTTCATAATAATCTTATTTTATCTTTTGATGATACATTTACTATTCAGTTTTCTTATTTATTTTTATCATTGCTGGGAAAGAGCGAGCAGACAGTATATCTTAAATGATTTTCAGTGCTCCGTGACTAAGTTAAGAATTACTGGCAACTTTATTAATGTTGCTTGCATTGTTTTAAGCCTTATTTACACCCAACAATATTTAAAAATAGCTATGTGAGGAGGGAAGTAGAAAAAAATTCAAATGGAAAATACAGTAAATACTTGTTTTTGTTTTAGTAGATGAGACTGCAGATTTTTAGACTTGTTCAAGGACAGTCAAGGGACATTTGTTTGAGGTGGATAGATTGCCATTGCCTTTCTCAGAGATGAGGAACTGCAGACACTTGAGCTGAAAGTATACTTTCAATGTTCCTAAAACTACTTTAATGATATTGTTCAAATCAGAAGCAAATATCTGTAGTATAATTTTTCTTCATTATTATTCAGTCCATGTCTGAGGTCTTGTGTAAGTTAATTTATAACTTAGCCTTATAGTACCAGCACTTTTTTTCTTTATTTGAGTTAATCCTTGTTCCCCAAAATACACTGCAAAACACAGAGGAGAAAATGGGTGCTTACAGTTGTAAACCGTAATTTGCATTATGAGATTGCCTGGGGAAAGTGTGAGCCATATAATTGCAATTGCTACTTTTGCTGTAACTATGATGGGTGAGTTCACACATATCACTAATGATGAAATTAAAATCAACCACCACTTGGTTCTATTTATGGAATGGCTGGAGCATCATTACATAGTTTGACAAAACTTTTTTCCCAGCCCTCACTAGGATCTCACCAAGTGTAACTATTAGAATAATTTAAATTCACTGAAGGGATCGTGCAGATCTGCTTTGAAGCAATGGTTTGAAACTCAGTGATGTTTTTTTCATTTCTAAAAACCCCTATTAACATGGCTGGAGTGCACTCTTTGTTTATCATAAGAAGTTGTACAATTGAGTGATACAAACCTCCAAGCGATGAATGTAACTCAAGGTCAGACTGCAAAGTCTTCCAGTTGTAAGTAACATTAGACCCAGAAGCTTTGGAGTCTTTGGCAGAGCTGTCATCTTAAATAACAACAGCCACCACCACTACCAAAAGAAACAAAAACCTGTAAAACAAAAATAATGTTCTATCAAGAAATAGAATTTCCCTTTTTATTGATAAGGGAATATGCTTTGTTTTTACCTAGCAGAACTGCATATTCTATTTCAGTCTATTTCATTTCATTAGACTTCCAAGTCATAAGTATCATATGGGCCAGTGGTTAATTTGAAAGACATATAATTAGACATGATTTAATACTTGGGGTCATTCCTAAGGAAGCCTTTCCTTGGTCAATTCAGGCATGACTGAGATAGAGTGAGCCAATGATTTATTGGCTCCATTGTGACCTTTTACGCCACTCTTGCTCCCATTAGGGATGGCACTTTCCACCAGTTCTATTTTGCAGCTGTTTTTCTATCCACTTCTCTTTTTACCCTTTTCAATCCCTTATTTTGTGATGACATACATGCCTGTCATGACCACATAAAATAATTTTCACCCTACTAGCTACAGCACCATTTTCTCTGATGGCACAGAGACTACTCGCAAATTACTCTTCTTTTTCAGATACTACATTCAGCTCTGAAGGATGAGCTCACAAGGCAGACCAGATGTCACAGCATTAAGGAGGGCTCTAAGTGAACAACTTCTTCCTATAAGATTTGATAGTAGACATATGAGCTCATCAGACGGGGCTATTTTCGGTGGCATATGCTGGTTCAACCATGGAGCCACAGCAGCTCCCATTCCATGTTTAGCCACGGAGCCCGCCAGCTCCCATCCTATGACATACAGCTACTTCTAGCAGGACCCCGTGGCTAAACTACAGCTGAACCGGCATATGCCACTGCGGAGACAAGACGAGGGGTTTCCTATGTTGCATTGGCAACAATGGGGGAAAGCTGGACAGCGGACCCTTCCCCGACTGGAATGGGGTTTCTGATAAGTTGGGCGATGTGAGTCATTTGTAGCGATTTTGGAGGCCAATATGATGAGGTCCTGAATTATTCTATACTCCTATCCTGATGTTTTCCATCTCTGTCTCCAAAGTGGAAAGCTTTAAAGGAAAAAGCTTTGACCTACATTGGTCTGGGCTATAAATCATGAAATGCTTCACCTTTAGCTGAGCTGCTGAGAGCAGATGGGAATTGTAGGTTGGATCTAGCACACATAATAATAATAATAATAATAATAATAATAATAATAATAATAATAATAATAATAATAATAATAACAACTTTATTTTTATATCCCGCCCCATCTCCCCAAAGGGACTTGGAGCGGCTCACATGGGGCCATGCCCGACGTCAATACAGCAATCATAAAACAGTAAAACAAAATTCCACATCGATAAACATCGACATCAAAAAACAGGCGTAAAAATCAGTGTACTACATCCAAATATTAAAAACAGGAGGCTAAAAACAGATCTGGGCCAAAGTACAAAAAACAACACAAGGGAGAGGTAGTTTAATGGCAGAGTCACCAGTAAAAGTGCAAGTAATTTGACCAGGCACACTGTTGATGAGTGGGCAGATGAATCAACCTGCAAAAGATTGATCCTCGAAGGCCTTTTGGAAGAGCCAGGTTTTAAGGCTTTTCCAGAAGGAGAGGAGGGTGGGTGCCTGCCTGATCTCCCTAGGGAGCGAGTTCCAAAGCCGGGGGCCCACGACGGAGAAGGCCCTCTCTCTCGTCCCCACCAACCGCGACTGCGAAAGTGGTGGAAGCGAGAGGAGGGCCTCCCCCGAAGAGCGAAGGGATCGTGCAGGTTCATAGGGGGAAATGCGGTCTCTAAGGTAGGCGGGTCCCAAACCGTTTAGGGCTTTGTAAGTCAGAACCTGCACCTTGAATTGGGCCTGGAAAACAAACGGCAGCCAGTGGAGCTCTTTAAACAGAGGCGTAGAACGCGCCCTGTAGTTTGCTCCAGTTAGAAGAAGTGCACTGTGGGATTTGGTACTCTGGCTCCATGGGTTATAAAATTCTTGAAGATCGGGATCCTGGTAGACTGCTGGAGTTAATTCCCAAAATGGCGGATGTTGGTAGGCTCAAGGGCCTCAGACTTAAGAGACTGGAATACCTTAGTTCAGTGGTCTCTGGTTTCACAGTGATGCTTTGGTTCACGTTCTCTCTGTTGGCAACACCAATTTCTCTGTCTCTGAGTCTGTATCTAGGAGACTGCTAGACTCCAGGATAGTTACATCGCAGTGTCTTGTTTGGCAGTAGATGTCTCTTCTCCAGCTGTAAACATCAGCATTCAGTTTCATATTTTGCTCATTTATAATCTTTACTTTCTCTACTGCATGTGATCATTTTTCTGCACTAGAATTGTGATTTATTTAAAAGAACAATTTCCTTTATTGACATAGCAGCCCAGAAAACTTGTGATATGTTTGTTTTAGTGTCACCATAGGTCAGAAGTGATTTGAAGGCATGCAACAACAAAATATCAACACAACCAAAGATAGCAGAACAGGCTTCAGGTGAAAGATGGAAGATAAACAAAACATTCTCCAGTTTATCATAATAAAATTTCTTTTTTGATAATGGTGAGTGAGGATAGTGAATTGGCACATTCTGTGATGTGACAACATTTTTATATTACCAGGGTAAAATTCTTAAAATGGCATTCATATGAGGTCAGGTGATAATTGGAAAAAGATACACAGCTTCCAAGTATTGTTGCTTTAAGAGGAGCATAACCCATTGTTTTGGACAGCTGTATATGTCTATTTATATACAGTTTGCTAGGATGATTAGAAGCAAGGTCTGACCTAGGGAGCAGTGAAGAAGGAGCATTTGACTTTAGATGACAAGACTTCATTTTCTCATAAGACCTTAGAAGGCTCATGAAAGTGCCCTCTAGATTTCAGTTATTTTGCAAAGATGAACACTGTTTTCTGTTAGGAGCAAATGACTGTGTACCACATCATGACCAGGGGTTAACTTGTCATTTATTAGATTTCATTTAGAGAGACAAGTATGTCTAAAGACAGTTATAGTGCCAAAGCGTCATAGAAAGCAAACATCCCTTCATCTGGGATTTCTGTGAGTTCTAAACTGAAAACCTTTGCACCAACTTTATTCTACATTGAGTCTTGATATTGTAATAGATGGGTCTGGAGAATTCAAGGTGACAACCAACAATAACAAAAGCTATGAAATGTTTTAAAATATGCCTTATAATCAAGTATTAAAGCATAATTATAGGACTTACTGATTTTCTGTACAAGATATCTTGATTTGTGGTGGAGGCCAGTCATTTTAAAATTTAGTGGTGTTGAGCAAGTTAATACTGTTCCTTGAAAACAGGACATAATATATTCTTAAGCATATTTTGTCACTATGGTCATATAACTGACCTTAAAATTATGAATATGGACATATATGCCTTTTATATGCCTGATTTTGAAAAATACTAACCAAACATAAATTACAGGTTGAGCATCATTATCTGGAATTCCAAAATCTGAAATACTCCAGAATCACAAATTGATCATGTGGGTGGCTGAGATGTGGACAGAAGCACTTCCATTGCTTCTCTCAGCAGGAAGGAGGCAAACTTTTTTTTGGTGGAGAGAGGTTTATGTCTCCATGCAGCCAAGGTTCCTAATAGATTAGGCATCCAAGGAGGAAGCTGCTTTTGGGAGCTCATTACAGCCCCATTCCCCCCTTTACCCTCACCTTTGTCCAAGGAGAGTTTTTTCATGTTGAAGTCACAAAACACAAGCTTGTATATGTGGACCTCCTGTACAAGTATTCTAAAATTCTACAAAATTCAAAACACTTCTGATCCTGATCATTTAGAACAGTGGTTCCCAAACTTATTTGGCCTGCTGCCCCCTTTCTAGAAAAAATATGACTCAGCACCCCCTGGAAAGGGGGCGTGGCTTAGAGGGGTGGGCGTGGCTCTTGCTCAAGAGGGCGGGGCTGAGCCTCTCCCCTAGTCCAAGATGCAGGGCTGCGAGGGGAGGTGGCCGGGGCCACAAATGGGTGGCCAGGACTGGGATGGGCGGAGTTACGAGCTCTGAGACAGGGCTGAGCTTCTATCCCTGTCCTGCGGCGCCTTCCAGGACACAGGAGGCAGGGCTAGAGAAGGGGGCAGGGCCTCTTCCCAAGTGCCTGACGCGGCTGAACCTCTATACCCTGCTCCCATGTTCTAACAAGCGCCTCAGGGGAGGTATACACAGGCTCAGCCCTGTCTCGCGCTCTTGGGAAGAGGCCCTGCCCCCACCCCTACCCCCACCCTTTAGTCCTAAAAGGCCTCTCAGGAGAGGTATAGAGGCTCAGCCCTGTCTCGGGCTCTTGGAAGGAGGTCCCGCTTCGTTCCCTAACTCTGCCCTCTGTGTCCCAACAAGAGCCTCAGGAGAGGTATAGATTCTCAGCCATATCTCGGGCTCTTGGGAAGAAGCCACACCCACTCCTCTAGCTCCATCCCCTGTGTGTCCTAACAAGTGCCTCAGGTGCTCAGTCCTGTCTCCGGCACTTGGGAAGAGGCCCCGCCCCTCCTCTGGCCCCACCCCCGCATCCTAATATGTGCCATCACTACCCCCCTGGATCTCTCCAGCGCCCACCGGGGGGTGGTAGCGCCCACTTTGGGAATCACTGATTTAGAATAAAGCATACTCAACATATGTCATCTTCAATACTTAGACTTGTAATGATTTAGAATTAATATAGTTCAGTTTCCATGCTCTTAAATGTTTCCAGTCTGGGGGCAGTTTTATTGCTTTAATGTACTTCTTTGTCACAACTCATTCTTCAGGAAAACAAAGCATGTATTGTGTTCGTACTTATTTTGGCGACAATAAATTCCAAGTATTTTGATATCATATTCTGTCTAAACACTTTGTCATTAGAAAAAAAATGTCTAGCATTTACAGAGAAGAGATTTAACATTCGGGGCGTCATCTACTCGAAACACCTGGAATTATTTAGAATTTGCCTCTAGCTAATATGCTATGTGCAAAGAAGAAAAATCTGTTCCCAGTTACATTTGTGAAAAGACAAGGAGTGGCTTGAAAGTCAAGGTGACAAAATATGAAATAAGAATCTTAAATAGGGAACAGGACCAGCATAGTCTGCAAGGTCCCAAGTGAAATGGCAGACAAGTTTATATGGGAGACCAGAAGTAAGTAAAGGTTGTTAATACAGAAACACTGCTGAGATGGTTGCTACCTTTCCACTTCTTTTGGCTCAAAAGGGGGGGAAATTGTTTTGTTACGTAGATTGCAGTTGATCTACTTGCCCTGTGGAATTCAGTGGGAGCCACTAACAGTCGTCAACCTCTTTCTGCTCCTTTGCTGTTTAAATTACTTTTGCCATAATTTGCAATGATGATCTAGTGTGTTTAATATTTTAGGAGACATGAATATATCCCTGCCAAGTATGATTCATCACTCCATTACTCAGTATTTGACCAGATTGATTGGAAGTTATGCTAAAGTGGTGAAGATGGATAGTTGGATAGTTCACAAAGATGTTTGAAACTTTCAGTGGAATTCCTGTTTTGTATCCTGCTACCCTTAGAGGTTAATTTACTAACTACACAAGATGCAAGGCTATTTTCCTTTAGTAGTAGTAGTAGCAGTAGTAATAATAATAATAATAATAATAATAATAATAATAATAATAACTTTATTTGTATTCCGCCCTAGCTCCCCAAGGGGACTCAGGGCAGATTCCAACAGATAAAAAACATAGAGGTAAACATTAAATACCTCACCACAAGTGCAAAAATAAATACATTCATGATCCACCCAATCCCAAAACAACCCAAGATCAAGCCATCAATTATTAAAAGAACCCAAAATTATACAAACAGTAACATTATAAAATTGTATCTCACCATAAAACAAATTATTTCTAACCATAAAAACATGAGCACCCGTAGGTTCACTACAAAATTTAAAATTTGCAGATCAGCAGTCAGTGGAGCTGCCGCAACATGGGAGTTGTCTGCTCTGTTTAGTGCTCTGTTTAGTGATCTGGCTGCCGATCTCTGTACCAGATGAATCTCCCAAACTGTCTTCAAAGGCAGCCCCACATAGGGAGCGTTGCAGTAGTCCAAGCGGGATGTGACTAAGGTGTGGGCTACTGTGGCCAATTCTGGCATCTTAAGGTATGGGCACAGCTGGCGCACAAGTTTAAACTCTGCAAAGGAGCTCTTGACCTGGGATTCCAGCGTAAGCGATGAGTCCAGAAGCACCAGCAGACTGTGAGACTGCTAGCCTGTGTCTGCAGGGGGAGTGTGATCCTGTCCAACACAGGCTGTAACCCCACACCCTGAAGCATTAGTAGTAATGCTTCATATTGGAGAGTTTCAGAGTGGGAGAAAATGATATGATTAAATATTTTAAATGCAGTGAAATCTCTTCACATATTTGCCTATCCTGACTTCTGTGGGGTAAAGGGATACTGTTGGAGACATTTTCCTCCTACTTTTTCCCTCTAAGCCTTCCCCCCTAAAAAATAAAACTGGTTTAGTTCCAGAACTGCCAAGCTCCAGTTCAGAAACACAAGTTTTCAACAAATTCAGATAGCTTTATTCAGGAAACAAGAATTGATCACAGCACGCAATTGTCAGAAATGAAAACCTTTCAGCTACACAGTATACTGAAAGCAAAAATCAGTTTAAACATTTTCATTGTTGTTTTTTGTTTTTTTGTGTGTTTTTTTTGCTATTTGTCATCAACCCAAAACATTCAGCCTTCCTAGGCTTTACCTCCCTCCTCTCATACCCCATATTTCTGACAGGAACAGCTTTGCAGCTCAGTTTTTCTTCCCAGCACATCTTCACATTATCCCAAGCTTCAAAACAATTTTATTCACCAGCATCACCAGCTATGTAGCATATCCCATCATTGTACATTACAAAGCATATGACAGGCCAGCATAGCAGGACCTATGATCCTAACAAGTAATAGTTTAACACCATCGGGAACTTTCCTATTTTAACAGAGTGCCTTCAATCAAGCTTTTACTTTGTATCTTGAACTATTGATGTTTTTGCTCCTTAATTAGAATTTCTAGCTTTGACAGAACTCTTATACTCTATATTGTTATGTCGTAAGGCATTCAGCTTTTTAAATTGTTTTCAAGTTTATTCCCACAGAATGTTTGTTTCTGTTTCATGTTTTATATTGTCACTAGCTGTGCCCGGCCACGCGTTGCTGTGGTGAAGTCTGGTGGTATGGGAAATAAAGTATTGGGGAATTGGTGGTAGTTAAGGTCAAGCGTAAAGGTTTTCCCCAGACATTAAGTCCAGTCGTGTTTTACTCTGGGGGTTGGTGCTCATCTCCATTTCTAAGCCGAAGAGCCGGCGTTGTCCGTAGACTCCTCCAAGGTCATGTGGAATGACTGCATGGAGTGGCGTTACCTTCCCGCCGGAGCAGTACCTATTGATGCACTCACATTTGCATGTTTTCGAACTTCTGGGTTGGCAGAAGCTGGGGCTAACAGTGGGGGCTCTCTCCGCTCCCCCAATTCAAACCTGTGGCCTTTCGGTCCAGAAGTTCAGCAGCTCAGTGCTTTAACACGCTGCGCCATCAGGGGATATTATTTCCTAAAGGTTGTGAATATACAATATTTCTGATTGGTTTTTTTTGTCTGTTGGAGGCAAGTATGAATGCTGCAATTAGGAAAAATGATTAGGATGTAATGGCCTTGCAGCTTTAAAGCCTGGCTGTTTCCTCCCTGAGTGAATTTTTTGTTGGGAGGTGTTAGCTGGCCCTGATTGTTTCCTGTTTGGAATTCCCTTGTTTTCAGAGTGGTGTTGTTTGCGATATTTGATGTGCTTCTACTGTCTGTGGCCCTGAGAAAACAGAGGATTTGCCAGACTTTGATGATGGGAATACTTTGTTGGGAGGTGTTAGCTGGCCCTGATTGTTTCCTGTGTGGAATTCCGCTGTTTATTTACTGTCCTGGTTTTAGAGATTATATTGTTCTGCATTATTCTATCCCAGTAATTATTTCATATTAAAGAAGAATCTCACTTATCCAACATTCGCTTATACAATGTTCTGGATTATCCAACGCAGTCTGCCTTTTCATAATCAATGTTTTTGCAGTCAGTGTTTTAAATTCATTGTGATATTTTAGTGGTAAATTTGTAAATACAGTACAGTAGAGTCTCACTTATCCAACATAAACGGGCCGGCAGAACGTTGGATAAGCAAATATGTTGGATAATGAGGAATTAAGGATAACCCTATTAAACATCAAATTAAGTTATGATTTTACAAATTAAGCACCAAAACATCATGTTAGACAACAAATTTGTCAGAAAAAGTAGTTCAGTACACAGTAATGCTATATAGTAATTACTGTATTTATGAATTTAGCACCAAAATATCACGATATATTGAAAGCATTGACTACAAAAATGCGTTGGATAATCCAGAATGTTGGATAAGTGAGACTCTACTGTAAATACTACATAGCATTACTGCGCATGGAACTACTTTTTCTGTCAAATTTGTTGTATAATATGATGTTTTGGTGCTAAATTTGTATAACGATTACCTAATTTGATGTTTAATTGGCTTTTCCTGAATCCCTTCTTATTATCCAACATATTCACTTATCCTGCCGGCCTGTTTACGTTGGACAAGTGAGACTCTACTGTATATTTCTAATCTTATATTATCTGCTCAGAACTGGATTATATGAGGCTCCTTCTTCACAGCTGTATAAAATGCACACTGAAGTGGATTATATGGCAGTGTGGAGTCAAGATAATCCAGTGCAAAGCAGATAATATAAGATTATAAATGGGTTATATAGCTGTGTGGAAGGGCCTTGAGTCTACACTGCCATATAATCCAGTGCAAATCTGATAATCTGTGGAAGAAGCCTAAGTGAGTCCTAAATCTGCCTGTCCCCTAACTGAACCCTGGCTGTCCCTTGGTTGCTAGGAGACCAAGTGGGCAGAAATTAGCCCTCTAAACTGGCAGCAATTGGATAAAAAAATTATTGCTCTCCCTCTAATTAGGACTTTATTTTTCTTTTCTTTTTGTTGTATCAACCTAGAGGCGTGGATGATGGGTTGTGTTGTCAAATTTTGAGGTTGGGGGGCCTGTACTTTTGTTGTTTTGTGAGTCGCCGTGATGCCATCACTCTTTTATATATATAGATTCTATTGTACAATATCATGGGACCCCAGACTGGGAACAAAGGTGAGTTATACATCCTTTGAATAAATAATGATTGCTGAAATAATCACAGTTTGTGTAATGTCTGAAAGGAATGGCTTTACACCTCCTTCACACATTGATGGGTGTAGGAGTCAGATGTCTGCCAGCTCATCTTTCATTGTGGTGCATAGATGTCATTTCGCTCTTCAGAGGATACAGCTGAAGTGTGAAAAGTAAACATCTCTTTGACCAGTGGATGCATTTCAGCCCATCTAAAGAGCTGCAGCTGATGGAGAGAGGGTTTTTCTTTTTTCCTGCTGGTTTAAAAACAGAAGGTATTCCTTTAAGACTGAATTTAGACTTTCAGTTGAATTTCTGATGAAAGTAGGAAAAGTTTCTGTAGCAAGGGGCTTTTTACTGGCCACTGAAGATGGAACCTGTTGAAACATGCCGGCTTTTGTAAAGTATTTGGTATTTGCTTTCAACTACTGTTATGCTGTATTCCCTGCTGTATTTCATCAAATATTGATTCTTGCAGTTGCATTGAATTGGTTGCTTATTACCTTACAACTGCCTAACTGCCTTTGTTGTTTAGACTGATATCTTTCCAATTTCTTTGGTTTCCTGGTAGTAATTTCTGAGTCAAACCCCTCTTTTTTGACATACCAAGTTGTCACCAATCCAGTGGGACTAGCAATAATGTCAGTGATCTTGTTTTCAGGTTTAAGGGGTCCCTCTGAAAAGTGTCTTCTTTTCCAGCATCAACAAACCTGCTTCAGTGAGGGAGAGGCAAGGCAGCTGCAGCAAATACCACCATTCCCCTGCCAATGCCATGGTTTTAACTCTCCATGTGGCCTGCCAATCTAGTTTTTCTCTGGGACACTTTGGGAAATGGAAATAGCATCCTATAGAGATTTAACTGTCCAGCAGTAATAGGAGAGGAAAGGTCTAAGGCAGGTGACAGGGACAGGTCATTTGGTGATGATGCATCCTAAACAGCTGCCTTGGAATTCAATATAACAGTATATGCTATGAGTAAAAAGGGAGCCCCTGGTGGCGCAGTGGGTTAATCTACTGAGCTGCTGAACTTGCTGACTGGAAGGTCAGTGGTTCGAATGCGGAGAGCAGGGTGAGCGCCCACTGTTAGCTCCAGCTTCTGCCAACCTTGCAGTTCGAAAAACATGCAAATGTGAGTAGATCAATAGGTACCGCTCTGGCAGAAAGGTAACGGCGTTCTAGAAAGTCATGCCGGCCACATGACCTTGGAGGTGTCTACAAACAACACCGGCTCTTCGGCTTAGAAATTGAGATGAGTACCAACCCCCAGAGTTGGACATGACATGGGCTCGGGCTGTGGCACAGGCTGGAAAGCAGCTGCAATGAATCACTGCAATGAATCACTCTAACCAGGAGGTCATGAGTTCGAGGCCCGCTCGGAGCCTATGTTTGTCTTGTCTTTGTTCTATGTTAAAAGGCATTGAATGTTTGCCTATATGTGTAATGTGATCCGCCCTGAGTCCCCTTCGGGGTGAGAAGGGCGGAATATAAATGCTGTAAATAATAATAATAATAATGACTAGACTTAATGTCAGGGGAAAACCTTTGCATTTAAAATCTATTTCCTATCTTCATCAAGTAGAATATAAAGAACATCAGAAACAGATGAGTAGTATATTTACTTAAAGGTACATAATAGACTAATGGCATTAGATAAGGAAGGTTCTTTTTGCTGTGTTGATCTGAAAGTGTTTTATACATGCAGCCCATAACTTCATACTAATGTCAGTGAAAGATAAGCATGGTATCTAAATACTTTTTTTTGCTTTGTCTGTGATTATGTGTATTTTAATTATTGAGCGATGACACACACAACCAGATTACAAATAGTCAGAGAGAGATTGGGGAACCGGCATTTTCATTGTAATACTTCCTTTGAGATCTAATGTAGTGTAGCTTGAGTGTTGGACTACAACTCTGGTGACTCGTGTTTGAATTCCTGCTTAGCCATGGAAATTTACCAGGCGGGCAGTCACTCTCTCTCAGACTCAGAGGAAGGCAACAGTAACACACTTCTGAACAAATCTTGCCCACCAAAGAGTTGCCATAAATTGGAAAAATGACTTGAGAATAAACAACAAGCACAACATTATTTTATCCAACTTTTTAAAGTTATTGTTCCTTTTGTATCATTTCTCCCATTACATACATAATAACTGTGGCCAAATAGTTTCTAAAGCAAAAAGTAGCAGTTGTCGATAGCAACCCTGTAAAAGCGTTACATTGGCTCCACATTTTCATCCCAAGACCTTATGTGAACTATTAGTAAAAGGTGTTTTATGTATTAAAGAAAAATACAAACATATCAGCAGCTAAATGACTTATGTCTGCTAAAATGAAAAAAAAAGGGGGGGTAACTCTGAAAGATTTCTTCTATCTAGGCTTCTTCATGATGTTTACATTCAGTACATGAAATAAATTGAAAAAGTGTCATTGTATCAACATTCTGAACACAAGCGTGACAAAATGTTGAGAGAAAGTGTGACTGTCAATCACTACAAAGAAAATAGCATGCCTTTCAGGTGAGAGTCAAGAGGGACTGTGAGTCATTGTTTTTGAAGGAAGGTGTAATTTCTGTCACAGAGAACACTTTGATATAATAGTAGGGGTCTTTTCACATTGCACTTTTATAGCATTATGATTCCACTTTCACTGCCATGGCTGCATCCTATGGAGTTTGTAGCTTCAAGGTAGCTAGAGCTCCCCGAAGAATTTACAACATCTCTCCATAAACTAAAAGTCCCAGAAGTTCACAGGATGAAACCATGGTAATTGAAGTTGAATCACAGTACTACAGAACCATACTCAATACATGTAGGCACTGTGAAACAATATATGCAGAGTAAATAAGTAATAAAAATTCAGTTTTTGAGAACTATTCTCAGTTCTGGATAGGCTGGATCTACACAGACAAATAAAGCAGATTGAGTTGCTGTGAGTTTTCCAGGCTGTATGGCCATGTGTTCCAGAAGCATTCTCTCCTGATGTTTCACCCACATCTATGGCAGGCATCCTCACAGATTTTGAGGGCTGTTGGAAACTAGTCAAGCGGGGTTTATATCTATCTATCTATGGAATGGCGAGAGTGGGAGAAAGAATTCTTGTCTGCTTGAGGCATGTCTGAATGTTGCAATTGGACAGCTTGTTTAGCATTGCAGCTTCAAAACCTGGCTACTTCCTGCTTGGGGGAATCCTTTGTTGGGAGGTGTTAGCTGGCCCTGGTTGTTTCTTGTTTGGAATTCCCCTGTCTTTCAAGTATTGTTCTTTATTTACTGTCCTGATTTTAGAGTTTTTTTTAATACTGGTAGCCAGATTTTGTTCATTTTCATGGTTTCCTCCTTTCTGCTGAAATTGAACTAGAGGTAGAACTACATGATATGGGTCTACACCCACCCACTCTGGGCCATACACAGATATTTAAACCTCCCTTGCCTAGTTCCCAACATACCTCACAACCTCTGAGGATGCCTGCCACAGATGTGGGTGAAACGTCAGGAGAGAAAACTTCTGGAACATGGTCATACAACCCGAAAGACTCACAGCAACCCAGTGATTCCAGTCATGAAAGCCTTCAACAATACAGAAGGAAAAGAAGATATGGCATGGAAGTTTAGGGGAGTTAGGGAGAGGGCTTTGAGGAATCATAAATCATGCCCAATTGTTTTTGTGTTTTTTTTAAAAAAAACAATCCAATGGGACAAAATTGAGGTAGAATGGTTCATACAGCCAGTGGGTTACACCCCCCCCCCCGGACCTACCACCACCACAGAACAAGAAGACAAGCCCTATAAGAGCAGCTTAAAGAGTAGGCATGTTTAGCCTGCAGAAGAAAAGGCTGAGAGGGGACATGATAGCTATGTATAAATATGTGAGGGGAAGTCATTGGGAGGAGGGAGCAAGATTGTTTTCTGCTGCCCTGGAGACTAGGATGCAGAACAATGGCTTTAAACTACAGGAAAGGAGATTCCACCTGAACATTAGGAAAAACTTCCTCACTGTTCTCAGATGTCATGCATTAGTGATAAAGAAAAAAAAAAGGAGTGGTCCAGTGGCCTAATGGTTAAACCTCCAGAGCTGGGGATTGTGGGCTCAAGTCCCACTTGTTGGATGGCTTCTTTGCGGGGGGGGGGGGGGGGTTGGCCTTTGTCATTTCTTCCATTTCTATGATTCCATGAAATTATTACTTGGGAAGACCAATAGTTGTAAACAGCACATGGACACAGTGTGCTTCTCTGTTGACTCCTCCAGTCTGATTTTTTTTTATACATGAATTTTCCTATTTTCATTTCTATCTTGCATTTACTCTAATAGTTACCTATCTATGAAATAGTATAATGAAATCTGAGCAATATTTTTGAAAATTGCTGTACCTTGCTTCTTTTCCTCAGATGTAGCGATGTAAGAAAAGAAGGCTGGATCAAAATCTCAGAAGGTAATTTTTTTTCTTACTGCCTTTATATTACATTTTTAAAATGATAATTCTTTTCTTAAAATGGAAATGATGATTGTGATATTGGTCATTGAAAAAAGCAAATCTGCTGCTGAGTCTGCCAGATTTCACTCCTGCCTGATGGATAACAATTTAATGCAATGATTTACATGAATCTTCCAGTGACAGATATTACCAGAAGATTTGTGTGCTATTCTACAGAAATAAGCAGCATATTGACGTAAGAACAATATGTGTATGTATATAAATACTATCTGTTGAAAGCAGCCTGGACCTCTGTCTTATTAATCTCAACCAAAGGAAGAGTTAAAGCTTTCGAAGGCTATTAGTTAATTGCTTTCCTCTTAAACAGTCCAAGTCTATTCCATTAAGTATTACTTCAGCGTCATACACGGCCTCATTGATTTTCTGGGAGTGAATTGGGAAACAATGAATATCTCAGTTTAGTATAAATTGCAGAAACAACCCATCTTTTTGATATTTCATTGGCAGTAGGTTTGGTATGGACAGTGCCTTAATTCTGGCAGCAACATTTAACCAAATATCTAAGTGATATGGCTTTTTCTTTATAAACCTTACGAGGCTTACTTTTGTTCTCATGAGCTCACCCTTAACATTATGTCTTTCTATTCCTTTGGTTTTTATCTTAGCTGTTTTGGTTAAAAAGTATTGATTTAACTGATTCCGCCAGGTAGCTGTCTGCAAGTGTGGAACAGTTTGCTTAATATGCAGATAGTATGTTGTTTTCCATTACCACTTCAACTACCTCCTTCTGTTTATGGTTTATAGGAAAATAATCCTATGACAAACTGCTGTGCAGAAATGAGTAGGCCCTTGGAGAGAAATGGTAGCAATTTATGAGATGTTTGTGTAGCAGCTGTTTTGTGTATATAATTATCGTTCTCTTCATGGCTTAGAGCAGATTGCTGAAACTCCTTGGTCCTGAAAATTTAACATCCATTTTACATGACAAACAAAAGTATCTCCTCTTTTCACAAGACACATTAAATACATTAATTAAACACCTCAACAAATCTGGGCCTTACTGGAAGACCCAAGTTTATTGAGGTGCTGAACTTGTGGAGATAGTCCTGGGGGTGAGTACCCATAGACATCCCACTTTTTCGGGCTCCAAAAAGCCTGGAGGAGTTTGGATTGGGGATGAGGACTAAAACCCATGTTGAAGCAGGTTACTTTAACCTGTTTTAGTGTTGGTTTTATCTATGTGTGGAAGTGCCCTCATATTCTCACAGTTTAGTGGAATTTAGTGTCCCATTAACTGTCAAGGCTAAATGCTAGGGAATTATTTGACTTGTATTTTGTAGAGGTCTTAGCATTCTTTGGCAGAGAAGGCTAAAGACCTAGCATTGAGCCATGGCAGCAAAAGGGGAATCAAACTGCATTTGTTTTACAATGTAAATGCATCCCCTTAAACATTTTTAGAAACAGTACTGCAATGTGTCTTTTTATGCGATATTCATATTTTATTATAATTTTTGTTTGGTTTTAAATGTTTTAATTCATCCTTTAAGCTGCCCGTAAAACTTTGTTATATATGTAGTCCACATAGATCAGGATGGTCCATGACATATTTTATTGCCTTTGCAGAATGTCTTTGCATTTCATAGAAAGAACAGAGCGGATCTTATGCAGGCTCATATAAAATTAGATCATTTTTAAAAATCTCTTGTGCTCAGTAATAAAGACGACTGAATGTATATGAGTTGGTTTTTAAGAAAAGATTTGCATTTGAGGTTTGGGGTTGGATGCCATACTTCAGAAAAGAGTAATTACCAACAGTTGAGCAGTAAAACTGCAAGCTACATTGATTGTGGCAAAAATGGCTCTTGACCCCTAATTAGGATGTTGTGTAGAATGACTGGTGGGGCAGTCATCTGAGAACTCCATAATTGGAAGACCAATCCCTTCCTGCCTCCTTGCAGCAATTCTGGAGTGCTCCTCAAGCCTTACATTGCTTCACTGATTAATATAACCTCTCTTAAGACTTCTACGCAATTGGTAATTATATCCGAAGGGAATAATAGCATCTTTAACATGAATTTGCAAGAGCATTGCAAATATTCAGTCGTGCACAATTTACCATCAGAGCAAGCATTTATCTGTATCAAAATTGCTCTGTGTCCCTGAAGTCAAGAATCTTTCTTCAGCTGCAACAAATGTTATGGCAAGCTTCTAACACAGAGTATGGAGTGGGAGGAAATTGTGAAGCCTTACAGCAGTGGTTCTCAACCTGGGGGTCCCCAGGTATTTTGGCCTACACCTCCCAGAAATCCCAGCCAGTTTACCAGGTGTTAGGATTTCTGGGAGTTGAAGGCCAAAACATCGGAGGACCCACAGATTAAGAACCACTGCCTTGCAGTATGAATAAAAGCAAGGGTGACCCCAGGTTTGAGCAAATACTACGGAACAAAACAGCCTTGCAGTATCCTCTTTGGGAAATTATCAAGTAATGGCAGTGAGAGCTGACTCCTAGAGAGAAGTGTAGAGATAGATTACAATTCTGAGGATTTCCTCAAACTATATAGCTCACGGGGATGCTGACTAAGGTTTTTATAAGTTATAAGCTGGAAAATATCTCTCCCAAATTATGATATGAGCCTGTCTGGACCTGAGGCAGGATTTATTTAAGACTTTTAAAATTCTGTAGAGACTTTAGTCTAGTGTAGTTGTTCCAATGAAGTGATTTCTAATCTTTGTCCCCCAGGTGTTTTGAACTTCAGTTTCCAGAATTCCTGATAGTTGGCCAAGTTGCCTGGGACTTGTGAGCCTTGAAGTTCCAAATGCCTGGAGAACCAAGGGTCGGAATCATTCTGCTAGTAGAGATTCTTGTCAGATTGCTGACATAGGCTATTCCCTGAATTTTCCCAGCAGTGTTAACTGTCTATCAATGGGATGCTTAATCATAGCTTCACAACCTCTCTCCCGCTGGGTATCTTTGTCATCTCTGCAAACTCATAGAGTTATGGTAGTGCAGGTATGGCCAAACTGGTCCTAGAGGTAACAAATACTGTTTCATTGTTTGGTCCCCAAAAGGTCTTAAAATACTTCCAGTCACTTCCAGTCAATAAAAAGCCTAAAATAGCTCAGGATAGCCCCCAACCATTTCAGAAATGGTCAAGTACAAATGTTATTCAAGAAGTGTCCACAGTCCTCAGTTATCTTTTTTATGAACTGAATTTTGGGGAGCTTGGGGTCAAATCTGTAATTATGAATATTTTTCAGGAGAAGGACTTTCTTCTTCTTCTTCTTCTTCTTCTTCTTCTTCTTCTTCTTCTATACATCTTGGGGCGGGCACAAAATCAGTAGATGCGGCTTATCTACCTTTCTCACCCCCACCAATTCTCCCACACCAGAAGCGACTTCCATTATCCATACTTGTATTAAACATTTTGCACTGAAAGTCAGTACAAGAATAGAAGCAGCTTCTAGATACCGTTTGTGTATTCATGAGCCCATAGACCCTCAAAAAAGTGGGAGGCAAGCTTGCTTTCTACTGTTCCAAAGTGTTGGACCAAACCTGTGGATTGAAATCACAACAAAGGAAGGGGAGATGCAATGGATGAAGATGGTTCTCCAGCAAGAGGAAAGCAATAAGTTCATAGAAGATAAAATAGACAGGGATTTGAGAATTGTATGCAGTGAAAGACCTTCCCTTTGGTCCCAGTTTCCTTCTGCCTGAGATCAAAAATCCACTCAATTCCTCTGGGCTGATTTTGCAGGTCATCCCCTCTGTACTTCTCAGCTATTCCTTGGGAATAACATGTGAAGGCAGTGCTTGGTTTATTTTCCAAGCATCTTTCAAACACTTTTATCTCAGGAGGAGGAACAAAAGAGGCAAAAAAAGTCTGGCAGACCTGCTTGGAAGGACCTGTTTGGAAGCAAAGGCAAGACAAGCTCCAGGAAAAGGAATGAAGCCAGTGAAAATGCCAGGTTCTTTGTTCACTCCTGGTACTGAGGGAAGGAACTAGGAAAGTGTTGAGAACATAGCTAGGACAAAAATAAAGGTGGAACAGACCCAGACTGAAGTTTGGTGGTGGGATTTTGCTCATCTTGCAGCTACAAATACATTCAGATGTCTCTGCTTGACTTACGAGCAGCTTTTCTTGTTGCCAGAGAGAGGAGAAAAATCACCAAACAAAGCCAATTTGCACAGGTGTGTATGGAGCAGGGAGAAGGCAGCAACAGCTTGAGGGCAAACTTTACAGCAGGGCTTAATTAAATCCCCTGGGTGCCTTTCCCCTATTTGTAACACTCAGAAGGTATAATTCAGTAATATAGCCATGTTAGTTTGAAATATGGAGTATACAAAGGGATCTTGTAGCACCTAAGACTGAGAGAATGAAGTTGGTAGCATAAGCTTTCAAAACCAAATTATGCATCTGAGGAAGTAGACTAATGGCTTGTCTACACTGACTTAAAAAAAATCTATTTGTTACTTCAGTTTCATGGACTTCATCAAATTATCCTGGGAAGTGTTCAGAAGAAGAGAGTTCAGTCTAACTCCATTTCATAATAAAATGGAGTTTTTCCCTAACTTTTAATCACACTGTTCAGTGCACTCAGTTGTCTTGCATATTTTTCAATGAAAAGGTTTCCACACTGCAGACATTTGGCCCAGCCCACCATCCCTCTCGGTGCTTTTTGGTACTTCAACTCCCACAATTCCCAACAGCAGGGAGGGAGAGAGAGAAAAGGGATGGAAGGGAAACCCGTTTGGAACGGCAACAGCGCTAGCCCTCCCAACACAGACAAATCATGGAAGGAAGGAATAAAGGTACCCTAAAAGGTTATTTTATTTTTTGCAAAGTAGAAGCGTTATGAGATAGCTTACAACCAACCCTTCCTGCTTGGGGAGCAAAAGGAAATTGCCCAAAAAAGTTTATTTTGACTCCTCCTCTAATTTCTCCTCCCACAAATGTGATCCTAACTGAGAGCAACCAGTGCTACTTCATTAGAAATTTGGCAAAACATCCTGAGTTTTGAGAAAAATCAATTTCCTGAAACGTTGGAAAAAATGCTGCCCTCACATTTAAAAGTCTCAAAAACTGCACTTTAACCAAAACAAATGTGGTGAACCCAGTGGAATACCAGATTTTAAATGTAGAACTCAGTGGCATTTAAGTTATGTGAAGAAGTGGCTGGTCTGCATTGCCCTGCAGTGGCCCTGTTAACACCACATACATTGTGGTGAGGTTGCCATAAGTGGTCACACACTCACCTTGGTCGGGGTGTGTATCCACGTTTCATTTTGTTTGCATTATTTTGGTCATATTGTTATGCATGTGAATATATATATATATTCTGTTAAACAGGGGTGTGCTAATACTGATATGTAACTATCAGCACAAGCACACACTGTCTTTTAACAAAAATCAATCTGTGAAAGAACCACAATGATCATCTACCAACCGATTCTACCTCCCTTTAGTAAAGTGATACTGCCCAGAGGGTCAGCAAAAAGCCAAAAAACCCTGGATTTTCTATACAGATGAAGCGTAAAAGGGAAGGTTTTGAACCATATTAAAGCTCAGAGAACCACATTGCAAATGAATCATCAAGAACATCATGTGTCTGGTAAATACACTCTTTCTACAGTGTAGAACGAAGCCCTATGAAAGTATACACTCTTTCAGTTCTTTCAGTTAGTTGCTAAGGTGCTATAAGATCCTTTAATCTTGGAAGTATGTTATTATTGATGATGTTGTTATATGCAAATCGTTCCACATTTGCCCAAAGCACAGCAGGCTTCAAGGTTTACAAGCAAAATTCCGCTATCCCAGCCAAAAGGGAAACTGGAGAAGGACCAGAAAAAGCAATAAACATCATAAATAGAGAAATCTATACAACCACCAGCATTGAACCAAGATCATGTCCAATGTAGTCTCGTGTATCAAATTGTTCTTGAATTACGCTAAAGAAGGATTCTAGATCTCCCACAATTATATATTGCATACTTTGTCCAACAGCAATGAATTTTAAAGAATCTAAGATTCTCATTGGCAGAAGATAAAAGTCTGAGTAGTCTACATTCATATCTTTTCACCAAATGGAGGAAGGGAATTCCTAATTCGTGTACTGGAAACCTCTTTAACACAAAATCAGAAAGGTCTTTGCAGAGCTGTCTGCTGTTATGAAAATATAAACTATCACAGAATAGAGAAGGAAGAGACTTTTCCTAGAGCATTGGTTCAGATCTCTTTGATATAATTTATAATTGTACAAACTGATTTTTCATCATTATCTCACAAATTGAAACATGCCTCACAGCAATTCGGTTATCAATTAGTGCAGAAAATATCTGATAGCCTGGCTTTTTTAACAAGAAAGTCTTCAATGTCCGGTATAATGCTTGGTCTATGCAATTCTAACAGCAATTTAAGAAGACGGAAAAGGCTTAATTAAGTGTGGAAACTTTCTATACATTGGCCATTTTTGGTCTTGCTGATAAGGTTTATTACATTTAAATGGTGGTACATCGAATTCAAACAAGAGAAAGTAAGGTACAATTTTAAGCATGTTGATATTTGAGTGGACATTGGTATGTTCATAAGAACATCTAGCTAATCTTCCACATTAGTGGTCAGAGCAATGGAAAAGTTCTCATTTGACACACTAACAACAGCAGAGTTTCAGGATCTCTGCTACTACATGTTTAAATAAGTGTGACTAGTCCCTTTTACACATGTGAGAGATGCAGCTACTCTAGAGGCTTTTTCTATTCCGCCTCCCCTTCCCCCCTCGTCCATCTTTTTCAGCAAAACATATTGATGGAGAGAGAGAGGAAGGTGAGAAAAGCAGAAAATGGGTCATGGGCCGCATGTGCTACAGCTCTGTATTCTCAACTCAGAGGCATTCAGAAACATTTTATGCTTCAGCAAGGATCACTGACATCTGAGAAGGCAGAGCAGTGGAGAAAAAGAAGAAAGATATTTATGATAGGGATGGAAGTTAAATCCACTAATCAGATAAGGATTAGGCCTATTATTATGGCTTGCTAGCTGGCAGTGGACCTTGATAAAATCCAGGATTTTTAAAAATGAATATTTTTGTAGCAAACTATAATGAGAAAAGTTATCAAATAAGGCAGGCATCAGTATTATATTCAAGGAAAATGATGAATTCTACCTGCTGTCTAAAATGTTCTACTTTCAGTGATTCCTTTTAAGTGATCTTTGGAAAATAATATATTTGTTTAATTTCATTTAAAGTTTCCAGCCACTGTCAAGACTCAACAATACTGTTCTGTTGATACTACTGTTCCTATGAATGGAACTGGGTGAAGAAAGGTTCCTTCTGCCCAGGATCCCCCCCCACAAATTTACTCTAGTGGACAGCACCCTCCTCCCTAAGTATCTGGTTTGAAGGGTGGGAGCGGCAAGGCGATGGAGGAGAAAGCAGGAACATCCCATCACATAGAATCATAGAGTCATAGAATAATAGAGTTGGAAGACACCACATGGGCCATCTAATTCAACCCCCTGCCATACAGGTTGCCAGGTTTGAATCCAGCCCGGGGAGAGTGCGGATGCTCCTTCTATCAGCTCCAGCTCCATGCGGGGACATGAGAAAAGCCTCCCACAAGGATGATAAAAACAAGAAAACATCCGGGCATCCCCTGGGTAACGTCCTTGCAGATGGCCAATTCTCTCACAGCAGAAGCGACTTGCAATTTCTAAAGTCGCTCCTGACATGAAAAAAACTAAAACAAACCTTCATGGTTTTTTTATAAATGCCTCTCCTGGGCCTAAAATAAGCACCTTAGATTGGGAAGTTGATAAAGTTGCACACCACAACCCATATTGGATACTGTGGGATAATTTTAATCGCTTTTTAAGGAGAAAAAGGTTTGGGAAGCAATGTGGCCCTCTCAGTCCAATGAAGACCCTTTGTTTACAGCATATATGAACTCTTGTTTCAAATAACTTTCTGAAGAACCTTACATGAATAGTCTCTTTCAATTAGAGGGCACCTGAAGAACCTCTGGCTGATGCAGATAATGCTTAATCCACAACAATCCCTCAGTAACGGTGTCAGCCTGATGGGACCTCCTCCCACATTCCTCTGAGGCTGGTTAGTAACTTCCTAGTTGTTGGGAAGAAGATAAAAATACTCCTTGGTACACCATTAAAGTATTGGGGTCATGAAAATAAAATGGTCAATTGATACATTAGCAAGAAAAGAGGAAGCAGATCACCAGTAGGTATTAAATGTTAAATGTTAATGGGCATCTTAAAAGCTGTCTGCTGTCCTTTCTAATGAACCTTTATAAGGAAGCAGAGCATAGTTGGTAAAGTTGCACACTACAACCCATATTTGATATTGTGGAGCCCCTGATGGTGTAGTGGACTAAAGCCTTGTGACTTGAAGGTTGGGTTGCTGACCTGAAAGCTGCCAGGTTCAAATCCCACCTGGGGAGAGTGCGGATGAGCTCCCTCTATCAGCTCCAGCTCCATGCAGGGACATGAGAGAAGCCTCCCACAAGGATGATAAAACAGCAAAACATCTGGGCGTCCCCTGAATCATAGAATCATAGAATAGTAGAGTTGGAAGAGACCTCATGGGCCATCCAGTCCAACCCCCTGCTAAGAAGCAGGAAATCACATTCAAAGCACCCCCGACAGATGGCCATCCAGCCTCTGCTCAAAAGCCTCCAAAGAAGGAGCCTCCACCACAGCCCTGGGCAACGTCCTTGCAGACGGCCAATTCTCTCACTCCAGAAGTGACTCAAGTTGCTCCTGACACGAAAAAAAAACGATATTGTGCGATAATTTCAATGGCTTTTTAAGGAAAAAAAAAGGTTTGGGAAGCCATGTGGCCCTCTCAGTACAATGAAGACCCTTTGTTTACAGCATATATGAAATCTTGTTTTAAATAGCTTTCTGAAGAACCTTACATGAATAATCTCTCCCAATTAGAGGGCACCTGCAAAGCTTCTGGCTCTGGGAATTGGTTGGTTCCGTACCCTGTTAACTATGAATTTGCAAGTGATTCAACAGAGGACACTTACAAACAAGACTCTCATCAGACAACTTCTTAAATAGAAATCTGTTATACGTAAAGAATACAATTCTACTCTGAAAGTGCTGTGGACACTGTTGTTCTGGGGCTTTTAATTAGAGTTGCTAAGTAAAGGATACAAAAGGAGAAAGATCTCACCTAAATATCAGTTCACCAATGTTGGATAATAGAGAGGGAAAATAAGTAAGGTAAGAAATACTCAGAGGTGATTTTGTCAGTTCCTTCCTACAGCATTTGATATTCATTAGTGATCTCTCATCTTAGGCCTCAAGATCAGACACTATCTGGTGCTTTTAGAAATAAGGAAGACTAAGCTGTGGTGCTGCCAAGAAAAGATTTATTATAACCATTAAGGGCTGGTTCATTTCAGGAAAGAACTTCCTTACTTCATGGGCTCAGTCTCTGCAAATGCAAGCCACAGAGCTTTTCCTTACCATCTGGCTGGCTGTCCTTTAGAAACAAGAGTCTGTTTACAACATCATCCATGGGCCTCTTCCCATACATGGATTGTCTCTGCCAGTAAAGGCAATATAAACATAAGAAATAGACATTTGTACTAGTTTACAGCCAGTAAAACAAGTCTTTTTCAAAAGATATGTATAAATTTTATCTGGAGAGCCTACATGCTCTCATACACTTACAGATCACATATACACATTAATATATTAATACCTTTGGGAAATGTATTCTCAAGATGATCATTTAGCAGATATATAATGAGGCTTGTCAGCTCTGTAATTGCTCTTCACAAGAATCTCAGTAAAATCTGGGTATCTATAATCCAGTTCTTGGCATGATTCCTAGTAAATTAGTGCTATAACTCAAGATAAAACAAACATGTCATTTTGATTTTTTTTGTCTATTGTTTGTTCAGTAAGACAATATAAAATGCCTGTCTTTGTTATCCTGTAGCATCCTCACCCACTAAGAATGGGATTTCCAAAACATTTTAAAGTTCTATTCATATATTATTGATAAATCAGTGTAAATCAGTGTAAAGTCACCTACATCTATGAATGAGAGATTTCCAAAAGCTCCAGGCAACAACCCCAGTTTGCAAATTTAGGGCTGTGGATTATTTCATGAAGTTTATCCATCTGTAATATAGCCTTCCTCTTTTCTGACTGTCTCCCAGAGGTATTCTTGGGGGGTAAATTCACAAAAAGGGGAAAAAAATCAAAAATACTAAAGCAATAACAGCAGCAATGGCAGCAGTTCACTAGGTCAGAAACTTCTTGTGCCAGCAAGGGAGCTATTGAACTTAAGGAATTCCAGAGCAGAATCAAGCTTTAAAAGTTATAAAAAGACTTTATTCAAAGAACTACATATCAAGATAGGAAAGTTAACAGGGTCTAGCCATCTAATTAACTCACAGCAGACATCTTGTCTCCATGCTCACAGGAGAAGAACAAAAGAAGAATAAAATGGAGAACTCAAGGGTTTGCCAAGTGCTCAGAAAAAGAGCCCTGTCTCTGAGAAGTATCAGTCTAGCAAACAAGGTGGTTGGAGGAAAGAACAGAGTTAAATGCAGACAAAGAGGCCAATGGGGGAAGGACTTTCCTCTGTCAACTAACTCATCTGCCTATCAATTCGGAAGCTTTAATTGGTACAGAGATCAGCAGCCAGATTACTAACCGGAATTCCATACAGGGAATGGAAAACTTGCTGTTGACATTACAGCAACATAATTAATTTTAACACTCTTAATTGAATCTTTAGTGATTCTGAAGTTCAAGGTTCATGTTATTCGGTTAGATATAATTTAACTGATTATGTAATTTTAGTTTTATGTTACAATTTGCTGTTAGATGTTGATTACTTTGGGATTTGTGTGTGTTGTTATTGTATTTATGCTATGGCTGTTTTCAGGGCATTGAATGTTTGCCTTTTTGTTTGCGTTTGCTGGAACCCGCCCTGAGTCTCCTTGGAGAGATAGGGCAAAATACCAATAAATTATTATTATTATTATTATTATTATTATTATTATTATTATTATTATTATCATCATCATCATCATCTAACAACCTCATCACATGAGTACTTTTTGGCAGCGTTCGCCAGTTTGTCAATACTTTTGCGACTGGGCCCACTGGCTCCTATCCCATGACATGGAGCAACTTCCAGCATGACTCCATCGCCAAAGTATTGACGAACCAGTGCATTCCATCACAGTGGCAACAAGTGTTGCATTGGATCAACAGGGGAAGCTGGGCACCTGGCGTGCTCTCCCCCCCCCCCCCCCCGTAGGATGAGGCAATGGGTGAGTTGGGCGATGTTGCGCACAGGTTCCCTACATCCACGGACAGACACACCCAGATTTGCCACACAATGTTTGGCAATTTGACGGCAAGTCTGATGAGGTCGTTAGTCCCTGCTGAGGACTACAAGCTTGTGCAGGATGTTGTTAAGTTCCAACAGGTATATATCATATCATGGTATGTTCAAAGTACTCCGTTTGGTTCATTTTGGCTTCTAGAGAGATTTCAGATTTAATTTCCTCCAATTCATGGTATCTGTAGAATGCTATTGGAACACTGCATTTCAAATGAATTGATTCTCTTGATGTTAATTTTCTTCCCTGTCCAGCTTTCACAACCAGCCACAGAAATCAGAAATACAAGGGCATGAGCAATTCTCATTCTGATATTCAGTAATGTATCTTTACACATAAGTGTCTTATCCTCATAGGATGGGCATCATTGTTACCTGTCCTAATCTTCATCTGACTTTTGGATAACATCTCCATTTTATCATGGTATCAGAAACCCCCTTATTAAGTAAATGCAATGGTGCCTGTAAGGTCTGCAGTCACACCACTTCTACTACAAAACAACAACAATAACAACAATACATTTTTATTTATTACCTGCATCTCCGTTTAGCTTCAAAGCAAATATGTGTATAGATATGTTAGAAGATATAGGAGTGCACACAATAGTCTCAAAATAAAATATGAACACACATATATCTACAAAGCATTCAGTTACTTTTAGATACTTTACAAGTCCTCTGCATATTTTCAGTCCATAACTGCATATAGGACAAAATGAATGCAGCCTTTTAATGGGAAAATTCAATCACAATATCTCCTTAATATTTGTGTATGTGTGCATGTATGTGCAGTGTGCACTATCATTTTATGTACAGTTCTTGAGAAGGTTAAACTACAGTAATCTTGATACTTCATTTTACAATTGAAAGGAAGGGGTGGGTTTTGACTTTAGTCTAGTCTTGAATGGCTTGAATGAATAAAGCCCATTATTTCAGAAATCTAAGGAGTGTCTTTTTGTAGAGTCTCTTTGTATTGTGTTAAATTCTACATGGAATGCTTCAGATAATAGCTTATCTGGCATGGAAGCCACTTCTGGTCTTTCGGAAAATGTGTCTATGTAATGTCTAATAATGTTGTTGATTTCATCAACATGTCAATGTATAAATGCTTTCTGGAGCCTTCACAAATGAAATCAGATTATTTTCCCTTTAAAATATTCAAGATAGCTAGGATAGCTTGGCCTTTCACAGTGGGTTCACATGATATAGCAATCTGAGGACCCATGGGAACTTGGCTTGCTATAAACAAGTAGTATGCTGTTCAGTTGCTCATGTTTACTGCACGAGCAAGTTATTAAACCGTGGAAATTTGCTCCAAGGTTGGCTTATTATGCCATATGACCATAGCCTTCTCCCTCCCTCCCTCCCCCCCTCTCTCTCTCTCTGTGTGTGTGTGTGTGTGTGTGTGTCTTTTCCTCTCCTCTCCCCTCTCTCCTCTCTCTCTTCTCTCTTCCAACAAACCAGACAATTAATTCCTGTTTTATTTCAGGAAGAAAGTTGTGAGATGTCTAGCATCTCCAACTGAAAATGATGAAACTGTGTACACCAAAACATCGTACATGCATGACAAGACAGGACACCAATGGAACTCTAACTTATTTTTCATGCAAACAAATCCAATGACTCAAACTTCTGAACATCTTGTTACCTTGATGATGCTGACATTCACAGATTTTACATGGAAACACTCAGGAACTCTACGAGGCTCTGCTTTTTATAGAAAGGGTCAGATCTATCTCAGTGTGTGATAGCCTAGAGGTGTTTGCAATGGATCAGTGTATCAGATGTGTGTGTATTTACAGCAGAGAGATGGAACTATGTGTAATGATATATTTCAGCAATGTCTCCTCCTAAAAATTGCATTTTAATGCAAATTTTCATTTCTGCTTCATTTCTTATTGCATATAATGGCGCTCCATGCAGTCATGCCGGCCACATGACCTTGGAGGTGTCTACGGACAACACCAGCTCTTTGGCTTAGAAATGGAGATGAGCACCAACCCCCAGAGTCAGACATGACTGGACTTAATGTCAGGAGAAACCTTTACCTTTACATATCTAAACTAATAGTGATTTTAAAAGAATATATGTATCAGTAACCAGAGAGTTTCAGACATAGTTTATCGCATTCAAAAATGTCATGGGAAAAAGATGACAAACCGCAATCAAGAGTAAACATTCTAACGAGTCATAATTAGGGACCTCATCAGACAGATGTCCATAAACCTGGGGACAGTGAGGGAATCCATGGGGCAGCAGGGGAAACCAACAGGCAGCAGCCCACATCGCCCCCTTGCCATCACATGGCATTTCCCATCTGCCCCTGGCTTCATCCCTCACTGTCCCTGGCTTCTTGAATGAGAACATGGATAATGCCAGTCTTTTGTGGGGAACTTCAGTGGATCTGAGGCCAACTTCATGTCCAAGGAGCCTCCAAAGGCTCCATAGGAAGTAGAATCTCCCCCCCCCCCCCCAAAGCGACTCACATGTGACCAAAACTCTATTCTTGGTTTTGAAAAATAGATGTTTTGATGTTAAAAAGTGCACCATGGCCCTGTAACCTAGATAAAGGATTAATTGCTTCCAGTGCTGTGATTTGACCTCTTCCTCACTTTTTCTGAAAAACAAAGGATGGTGTGAGGCTTCTCAAGATGTCAAGGAGCACAAAATAAATTTTGCAGGCCACAAGTTGATTTCCAAGAACAATTCAGAGTGCTGGCATGTTCAGTAAAGTCTTATATGGCTTAAGCCAAGACTATTTGAAAAATGTTAGAGCATCCCTTATCTAAAATGCTTTGAAGCAGATATATTTTTTATTTTGCATTTTCCCCAGATTTTGTAATATTTGCATCTACATCATGAGGTACCATGAAAATGGGACTCAAGCTTAAACACAGAGTTCATTTATATTTTATGGAGACTTTATATACATATCCTCAAGATATCTTTATTCACAATATTTTGTGTGTGAAACAAAGTTTGAGTATATTGAATCATCAGAAAATAAAGGGTCACTCTCAGCCACCCATGTAGACCATTTCAGATTTCAGCGTGTTTTGGAATTCGGAACAAGGGATGCTAGGCCTGTATATTCCTAAAAGAACCGCCAGAGCTTTAAAATATTTGGGGAATGCTTTATTTATTTTGATCTCAGCATCTTAAAAGTTTAATGAGGACATGGAAGAAAGCCTTGATGGCTGTGAAATTCTCTCCCTTGGAGGACTTTTTTGGCCTCTCATTGCCCTTCTTCTACCAACAGATAAAGACCTTTTCATTTGAAAGGCATATGGCAAAGGTGTCCACACTTTTTGCAGAGAGGATCATATTTGGTGAGCTGAAAATGAGTCAGGATTGACCATTCAGTCTGACTTTTTTAAAACCATTAACATTAAATGCAAATGAACTATTTTATGAATTTTATTGCAAATGGCATACAAATAAATATAAACATTTAAAGTCTCTTTTAAGAGAGGAAAAAGCAGAATATAATAATATCTATAATTTATCTGTGTAAGTGCATGTGCATATACATTGTTCCCTCATTTATCGTGGGGGTTATGTTCCAGGACCACCTACAATAAGTGAAAATCGGTGAAGTAGGGATGCTATGCTTCTCCATAGGAAGGAAGTAGAAAGAGGGAGGGAGGGAGAAAGGAAGGAAGGAAGGGAACATGGGAAGAAAGAGGTAGGGGAACATGGTGCCACCTCCTCCTCCTCCTGTTGCCGTTTGGGCTCCTTCTCCGCCCTGCCGCCCACACCCGACTGAGAGTACCGCCACTGTAAATCATATTTTTTATTATTTATAATATTATTTTAGTGTTTATTAAAAATCGTGAAACAGCAAGTCCGCAAAAAGCGAACTGCGAAGTAGTGAGGGAACACTGTATATACACACAGAAACACAAAGAAACACCCACATGTGTATGTGCATTTTTGAGTTGTATTTTAAAAGAGGAGGAATAGGAATCAAGCACCACCTTTGAGACCCATTCATTCCAGCATGTGCTTTCATGGATTTCAATCCAATCCTTGGACGTATTGGTGGAGTTAATACTAAAGCACCATGTGGGATAGGAGCATAACAGCATACAGAAAGACACAAACCATGATCATGCTAAAAACATCAAATATTTATATGAAACATACATCCGTTCAACTTTTACTAATCTCAAAATTGGAAAATACCTCACAAATCTGCATACTTAGAGAGAGTTCCCTGGGAGACTGTAACGTCTTTGGGGAGAATTCGCTTGTTGCACCTGTAAGTTTGCTCTTTTCCACTGCGTGCACATGCAATCCCCTCCACTGCCCAAGGAGATGGTGGGAGTGGTAAAACAGAGAGAGAGGGAGAGAGGGAGAGAGAGAGAGCGAGAGAAAGAAAAAGAGAGAGGAGCAGGAGGAGGAGGAGGAGGAGGAGGAGGAAGAGGGAGAGGGAGAGGGAGAGGGAGAGGGAGAGGGAGAAGGAGAAGGAGAAGGAGAAGGAGAAGGAGAAGGAGAAGGAGAAGGAGAAGGAGAAGGAGAAGGAGAAGGAGAAGGAGAAGGAACAACCAGAGGGAAATCAAACTTGAGGTCAATAAGGCACAAAATCAACAGGGTGTTCTTTTTTAGAAGAAACACCCAGTGAAGGTGGACATGCTCATGAGCACAGCAAAGCAGAAGACAGTGCTGCAAGTGAACGAGCGAATTGGGAGCAGCTATTCGAGGCTCTGCCAGAGTATACGCATGAGGGTGGCTGAGGCTGTGAGGTGCTGGTCGGTTTGAGTGCCATCTTAAATAATAATAAATAACTTTATTTTTGGCCCATAAGAGGACTCATCTTATGGTGAAATATAAAATCGCTTTTTGTACACATGAATTTTATATTGTGGTCAACACACAGTGTTGGCGGGCCGCATGTTATTGATTTTATGACAGAGGCTGGGGGCCAATGAAAATTTGAACAAGGGCCACAATAGGCCCCAAGGCCTTTAGACATGCCTGCCATATGGTGACTCACTGTCTATTAAAAAACAGCTTAATAGTAGTGGGGAGGATTTGCTGCATTTTATTGTTATTTTGTTTTAATGCTTTTATGTCATTTATTGCATTAATATTTTAATAAAGTACTTTTTTACTTTTTGTCATTGAGTTTGACTTCTTTCAGTTTGTGCTGTGAGCTGCCTTGGGTTCCATGTTGGGAGAAAGCTGGAATATCAATTAAAGAAATAAAAAAGCAAATAAAACCTTGGAGAACAACCTTGGTGTAAGCTATTTCAACTCCAGAAATGGAGACAAAATGCCTTTTATGCCAGTTCTTTTTTGTTGTTTTTTTTGTTTTGTTTTATATGGCAAGTGCAATATCATTATGTGATGTTAGCAAACATTTTCTAGTCACTACCCGAAGTTTTTAATGTATATTAAAACAATAGGCTCTGACATTTTTGTTGTTCTGAATTCGGAATTGATTTGGCAGAAAGAGCTGGCATAAATATTTACTTCCTTAATAACATACTTTGGCTTCTGCTTGCTAGAGTTCTATGCCATGACCCTTCTGTTATTATTTATGTATCTTATATAGTCCCATCAGACTGCACAGTGCATGAAAGAACAAAAAGACAGGGTAATTTCTTGAGAAGTCTGAGATTTGACAGAGAGGAGGCAATAGACAAAAAGAAGAAGAGAGGAGGCATGACTAACAGAGAGGAACATGTGCTTATATAATCACTATGAACTAATTGGCTTAGCTCAGTAGACAGTGAGACAGTGAGAAAGAGCTGAATTTGTGATAGAGAAAAAGAGACAGAGATAAAAGGAGGGATGGAGAACTGGGGTTGCTGGAAATATGTAATATTTGTGTTTGCATCTGCCTTCAAGTCACCTGTCAACTCTTGGTGATCCGTGATTTTCATATTGCTTTCTTGGGCAAGGAATGTCTCGGAGTGGTTTATCACTGCCTTTTTCTGTAGTGCAGTACCTACAGCTCTGGTATTCCTTGGTTGTCTCCTATTCAAGTACTAACAAGACATGATCCTACTTAGCTTCTTAGATCAAACAGAATCTAGTACCTTTAGAGTGTTTAGGAAAACAGGTGAAAATTTGTGACCTCAAACAGCATGCAACCTTCAAACTGTTGTTGCAGATTTTGACTCTCAATTCACTGGAATGCCACGTTCTGGCCCCCAAAATGTGGACTGCCTTTCCTGCAAGCCTCCAGGAGAAGAATTCACCTTTGGTGGTAGTGGTCCTGTAATACCCATTTTTCAAAATGAGAAGTGGACTTCCAGCCAACAACAGCCATAGTGTGAGGAGGAATCAAAGATACAGACAAAGATAGTCAGATGCAGACTAATAACATCTTCCACTAAAATTTGCTGAGGTTTTTCAGAGGTGTCAAAAGAAGGTGTTGTCAGCCTTCCTTTGCCTATGGAAACATAGCCAGGTCTTTCTCCTTTTTCTTCCACTTCTGGAATGGCTACTGGGGGTTACTATTAGAAAAAGTGGCAGATTGTGAAAGGCTCTGATCATTCTATGTGGAAGGAAGAAAAAGCCACTTCCCTAACAAAGCATAATGGATGCAAGGTGGAAGTCTATCTATATTGTGTGATGGGCTCTGTTATACTTCATTATCTTAATGTGCTTGAAATGTGGGATAACATTTTAAACTGTGTAACCCAATGTGAGGTTGACTTTGGGAAGGAATTTGAAAGGAAAGAGAGAGGAAGTTCATATTCTTGCCATTGCCTTATTCTACAGGCTGTCTTTTCCCTCTAAAGATTTCCTCTGAAATCCTGGAGGTTTCCTCAGCCTACTGACAGCTCTATCTTATGTGTAAATGGTGCAATTTTGTCCAAATATAAACACCAGCAGAACTAGTTTGCTGTTAAAATATATGTGTGCATGCATTCCTGTATATATAGCATATGCTCAATGTCTGTTAGCAGTGTAACATGACATAGAGTAACAAACAGAACAGAATGAAAATAGTCTCCAAGAAATAGACAAAACCCATAGGGAAAGGCCTAGAAATATGGAAAAATTAGAAGGTGAACCAAATGTCAAACAGGAAAGGTGTGTTTGTGTTACCTCTGGGAGGCCAATAAAGGAAAGGGGATTGCAGAGAACATAGTAAAATGGTTTGTTGGAAATGAATGCCAAGGCATTGCATTTCGCTCACTGTACTTGGTGTGGGAACCAAGCAAGATTAGTGGATTTGCCTCCACATAAGTGCTCAATTCCACCTGAACCCACAGGGTGTAGGCATGTAGCCAGGGGGAGGGCTTGAAGGGCTTCAGCCCCCCCCCGCCCCAAAAACTTCTCAGGGTGGTCCGCGAGAAGGCCTTACATTTATGATTTAAACTGTTATGTTTATTCATATCATGATCTGATCACCATGCTCAATATATCCCATATGCATGGGGGTATTGGGATAACAATATAAAAGGTTTGTTAGGGTAGATCCTCTCTCTCCCAGACTCAGCCCCCCCCCCCCAAGCTAAATCCCAGCCCCACCCGAATCAAAATCCTTGCTACGGGCCTGATGGGGTGCCACAATGTCCATCCTTTTACAACTCGTCCAAGGTGAACAGGAGCTCTACCAGGATTGCTGTTACAAGAAAAAACAATAAATTTAAACATGACACTCAGTAAGGGAAGGGAGAGGAGGAGGAGATCAAAGCTTGATTGACTAGAAAACACAAAACAATAAGAAGACAAAGTGAAGTGGAGCAGAAAAAGAAAGAAACCAGAGTGGCCAAAGTATGAAGATACAGTGGGGAACTTTAACACTATTTACCCTGATTGCAGCACTATGATTCTGATGTAACTGCCATTATAACATCATACTGTAGCCTGGGATTTACAATTTAGAGAGGGGTATTTAGAATTCTTAGGCAAAGGGCTCTAAGGTCTCATCAAACAACAAATTCCGGGATGCCCTAGGACGTTGTTGTAACAGTTAAAGTGTGATCGTAGTGCTATAATTATGTGATATGAACCGGCCCCAAATCAAGGATCAACATCAGTCTATAAAAGCAGATAAAGCTAAGTTTGTGGTTTTTTTTAAAAAAAAGTTTGTTACAGCTATAATGGCTTCTTTTTTTCCAGGAAAGGTGAATTGTTTAATAGGGAGTTACATAACTGGAGGTGATTGTGGTACAGTAGTTGGAGTGCTAGACTGGGACTTGGGAGATCCAAGTTTGAATCTATGTTGAGGCAAGAAAATTATATCTAGATCCTGCTCTGGGCAGTTTTAGATGTAGCTATTTTTCCTCCCTAAACTATTTTCCTCATGTTAGAAAAAAGTTGAAAGGGTGGAAAATGTGTCAGGTTTGCAAGTAGAGGATGATATCATGTTAAGCTCCCATAAGATTAACTGAAGAAAGCAGAGTGGTGGTGCCGGGAAAGCCTTGCCTGAAACCACTCTACAGCTCAATCAAGAGCCAGTGGAACCAAAGGATCTCAGTTTGATCTACCTCACGGGTTCGTTGTGACAATAAAATGACAAGGGAGTTACATATGCTGTCTTGCACTCAGGTGGAGGAAAGGCGTGATATAAATCTAACAAATAAATGAATGACAACAGATTTATCTTTCAAACCATGAGATATGAGGTGAAAACTACCTGGCGGAACAAGGGATTCATATAAGCAGCTTACCAACAGCTTGGAATATCACACATTTGGTAATCATATTGCTAAAAGAAAATGCTGTTATCATAAAACAGGGATAAACCACAAAATGAAAAAAGGGATGAGCAAGAAACAAGTTGCAGAATTTTGCCATATCAGTATTTTTAAATATATATATTTCAATCTGTAATTGCTGCAATAGTGTTGAAATTCATGGAATATTATTATATTATGCTTCTGCTGGCAGGAGAATAATAGTGATAGTTTCTATTTCATTAAATCATAATTATTAAAAGATTTCTGTCTCCAATGGGGCATATAAACCAAAGTACAGTTTTATGCTGCTTCAGTAACTTTACAATTTATTTTACAGACTTGATTAATTTCTTTAAAATATTTATACCCAGCTTTTTAAAATAATCCAAAAATATAATAAAAATATAATAACCAATGCAGAAAACATTAAATTAAGAATAAAATGTTCAAGGTTCTTCTGAAAGGCTTCTCCCTCCTCAAGGCCAGCATTAACTTGAAATGGAAAAGGGGAGCCTTGGCACTAAAGAATCATATTTAGGGAGAATCAGAAACACAAATACTTTTCACCGGAAAATAACATTTTAAAAAATGAGGGGGAAGCTCAGGGGCTAGAGAAATATGGCTTAGCAACAACATACATCCCATGGGCCACACTTGATTTTAGGCTTTTTAGGCCAATTTCAAATACTTCAGCTGTAGCTGAAAAGGGAGCATGAACTACCGCTGATCCTTTAGCACTGTAGTAATGTGCTAAAATGGGTAAATCCCATTTAATAATCTGGCATCTGAAAAAATCGCTGTAGCTTCTTAAGTGCTTTTCATGAGCAAAATACATCCATAGCAGTCCAAACTGGAAGGTAACATGGCATGAGTATGAATAGCTTGTTAAACTAAGTCTATCTTATTTAGAAAAGTTCAATGAAACTTTGAACTACTTTAAAATATTCCTCCCTCCTCAGTTAATCAGCTAGGTGGATGGATTCCATAACGTTCCATTGTGTTAAAAGGATTGCCAAGCGATTGATATTGATATTGATTTGTAAATTGTTGTCCATGTTCTATGAGGAGTTGGGTCTGTTTAGCCTGAATAACAGAAGGTTAAAGGGGAATATGATGTTGTTTGTTCATTCAGTTACTTCTGACTCTTCGTGACCTCATGGACCAGCCCATGTCATAACTCCCTGTCCGCTGTCGCCACCCCCAGCTCGGGGTCACTTCAAGGATACCATCCATCCATTTTTCCCTTGGTTAGCCCCTCTTCCTTTTTCCTTCCATTTTCCCCAGCATCATTGTCTTCTCCAAGCTTTCCTGTCTTCTCATTATGTGGCAAAAGTACTTCATCTTTACCTCTAATATCCTTTCCTCCAGTGAGCAGCCGGGCTTCATTTCCTGGAGGATGGACTGGTTTGATCTTGATTGCCATGTTTAAATATTTAAAAGGATGTCATATTGAAGCCAAGCTTGTTTTCTGATGCTCCAGGGACTAAAATACAGAGCAATGGTTTAAAATTGTGGAAAAGAGATTCCATCTAAACATTAGGAAGAATTTTCTGATAGTAGGAGCTGTTTGAGAGTGAAATGTGCTGTCTCAGAGGGTGACGGAGTCTCTGGAGGTCTTAAAGCAGAGGCTGAATGTTCACCTGGTGGGAGTGCTTTGAGACAGTGCTTTGATTATATATTCCCTCATGGTAGGAGGTTGCACTGCATGGCCTTTGTGGTTTTTTTCCACAATGCTATGATTCTAACACATTTTGCAACTTTGTTAATTTTTTATTTATTAATATTAATTTAGGGATTGAAAAGTTGTAATTTACTAAGACTTATGACCTCATCAGACCCAGAGAGAGGAGTGCCTTCTCCTCGCTTCTCTCAGCTGCTGGAACAGAGTCCAATGTAGCCCAAGACATGATGCTGGGCAACTTTCAGCAGGACTCCGTGGGGCTCCATTCTGGCAGTGGCAGGAAACAGAGTCCAGAGTGCTTCTGGACAAGTCGGGTGTTTACCCGACTCCTCATTGAAGAACACAAGGAGGTAGCAGGGAAAGATGGATCTGAAGGGGAAAGGCAGAAGATGGATCCCAATGGGAGGGAACAGAGACTAAAGGTTTCCGCCTCTGTCCCACACTTTTTTCTGTTGCCCCCACTTTCCCTTGACTGTCTGATGAGGCTGTTAAAGTTGAATAGGCAATGTAAATAAAAGAGAGAGTGTCCACTGTCTGTGCTATGGCCAGGAGGCCCTTTGCAGTATTAAAACATGTGTGCCAACTGTGCCCATTCCTTGAGAAGCCAGATCTGGCCACGGTGGTACATGCCTTAGTTACACCCAGTCTAGATTACTGTAACATGCTCTGTGTGGGGCTGACATCGCAAGCTTGGTTTGTGGGAATGAGAGAGTGGGTCTTCTCAGTGGCTGCCCCTCAACTCTGGAACTACCTGCCTATTGAAGTCATAATGGCCTCCTTCCTGATGTCCTTCTATCAGCAGGCTAAAAGCTTTTTATTCTAGCAGGCATTTAAAGAAGGTTTTTTAAGATCAAGTCAAGGGATGCTATGTATTTTAACTCTGAATATGTTTTTATGACATTTAACTGTGAATTTTTAATAGCATTGATATTTAATTCTGTTTTAGGTAAAGGTACTTACTTTACCTTTTATTGAAATACTTTTAATGTAGGCCACTTTAAGTCTCCTTGTGGAGAGAAAAAGCAGGGTATTAATAAATGAAAACAATAATTACAGTTTGAGATGCATCTCCTGCCCCAGTAGCAAACAGGTACATTTCCAAAATAATGTCTAAACGTACAAGTATTGGGTCATATGCTATGGTATTTCAGCAATATGAAAGTCCATAAATGTGTGATAATTTTTACTGATTTTCTCTCTGTGCTGCAGAAAGCTCTGTCAGCTCCTGTGCTTTCTTTCAAAAATCAACACTTTGAATTGGTCTGAAAACAGGCTAGAAGCCAGTGTGCTTGGTTTATCAGAAGTGTAATCTTGTCCAAGTTAGCAAATAGCTAGCCATATTGTTTACTAACTGCAGTCTTCAGAGTCTTCAAAGGCTTACACCTTATACTACAATCTGTTATCCTGGAATATACTAGAGATTAGACCAGAACGTGACTGCACATATATGATTACATGATGTAACACCCAATAAGGATTTACATGTGTTTTGAACAAACTGTAGCACTTTGCTATTTTGAATAATATAAATTGGTTTCTTAATAAGAAGAGCATTACCCACAAAGTAACCAACCAGCTGCTTATGAGAAGCCCACTGGCAAATTACACAATTATGGCACGCTGTTTGCACTTCAACAGCCATGGGAGATCAGGGCTGGTTACAGGGACCATGGAACACCCCTGCTGAAGTGGATCCCAGTCCATTTCCAGGCAGAATTTAAAGTGCTGGTTTTCTTTGAAGTGTTATGAGTCTTGAGTTTAGACTATCCGAAAGACTGAGTTCCTAACATCAGTCAGCTTAAGTTTTAAGATCTGCAAAGAAGGGCTTTCTCCCCCCACTTTCTCAGGTATTTTGGGTGGAAAGATAAGAAACTGCCCTTCTCTGTTGCTGCTCCCAAGCTATGGAACTCTCCACAGAACATCCAGTTGACCTCCTCCTTGCTTTTTTTCTGCCCTTTTTATTCAGGAAGCCTTTGAGATGTAAATGATGCAGCAGCTGTGTGTGTAAAGTGTTGTGCTGAGCTGTCTTAAATAGAGAGACAGAGAGACAGAAAGATAATAGGAATTATATTTCAAATATCTCTATCTGTATTTTACCATGGCTTTTTAAATGGTACTATTATTTTACCCTTTTTTGATTTTTAAGTAAAATTTTATTTATTCATTTATTTGCCATATTTATATCCCACCCTTCTCATCCCGAAGGGGACTCAGCAGTTTATAATATTTTAAAAACTCAGTGTTTTGAATATATAATATACCTCTTTAGTTTCCAACCCAGAAGAAAGGCGGAGCATGCATACATAAATAAATGGTTTTGTCCTTCTGGAATCCCTGGATTTGCAGTTCAGGTAGGACTGTTTAGACTTCTCAGAGAGCTCTAGGGCCCCACTACAAAATCCAGGATTCCATAGGATGCAACCATGGGAATTATAACTGTGTAGAGTGAAAGAAAAACTTCATATTATGCTCCTTCTCAACTGATATATAACTGTCTTTGATACTAAAGGGTATATATCGTCATCCTAGTACAGTGGTTCTCAGCCCAGCAGTGGGCCGCAAGAACGAAAATCCGGTTTGCGAACCTCTTTCCTCCCTATTTATTTATTTTATTTTATTGATTTTATTTCTTCTCCTTTCCACAGAGCTGACCATTGCATTGGATAGACCACATCATCTCTAGATTATTGAATATGGTTTTCTGTGGGCAAGCAGATGGCGACTACTGGGTGGCATAAGTTCTGTATCACACATTAGAGCTGATGTGGTCTATCCAATGCAGTTTTCTGAATCAGCACCCCAAATATCTAAACCAAATCTAAAGTTGACCAAAAACTAATTTGTAACCCTTTAGTACTAATGTTGGAGTGTGGTCCCTGGTCAAAGTGGGCCCTGGTCAAAAAAAGTTTGGGAACCACTGTAAGTAAGTAGACACTGATGGCTTTATCCTCCATGAATTTATCCAGTCCTCTTTTAAATCCAGGCAGCATAATTGTGTGAAGACCTACTTCGTTTTGTCAGTCCTGAATGTCTCAATTATTCTTCTACAAAACTCCAGAATTCTGGGAGAGGAAATAAAACTTTTCCACATCTTAAGGAAGAATTGTGCTTATTTTGAATAATAAAAATTGGCTACTTCCGTGTTTCCATACTATGCATGTAGCAGCTTGTACTGAAAAAAAAGCCTCTCAAGTGAAAATACCATATGTCAACAGCACAAAATGCACTTGATGAAGAAGAGTTGCTATACCCAATGCATAACCATTGCTGTGTTAAACATATGTCACAAGTGCAGGAAGTGTTTGGAAATAAATTGATATTTTTCGCAGTCTGCATCCTAAACCTGTCTTCTTTAATACATAAAACTGGGTACAACATTGTGATGCTGAATACAGAAATAAACCCTCATGTATTTTGAACCTCTTGGGCTAATTATAGACAATTAGAGAGAATGCAAACCAAAAGCATTGTTTTTTATTACTACAATATGTGTGGGTTGATATTTCAGGAGTCTCAAACAACAATGACATGCTCAACATCAAACTACCATACATTTCATTGTTACTTTAATAATAATGTAGAAACTATGTCTTTTTGAACTAAAATTTAAACACACATGACTTGATGAGGATTGGCACATTAATAGGAAGCCTACACCTTTTACCCAATGCAGTTAAGAACAAGATTGAATTCCCCCACCTGCGTCTTCAACTAACATTTACCCCTCATTGTATATGACTAAATTTAAGATGACTAAATTGACATTGCTATGCTTTTGACATACCATGAGACAATGTGACTTATTGGAAAATACAGTAATGCTGAGAAAACTGGAAGGCACTAGGGAAAGAGAGAAAGTGCACTACAGGTGGGTTAATTCAATCAAGAAAGGCACAAACCTGTGTTTACAAGACTTGAGCTCTTGGAGGTTGATGACCAGGGCTCTTGGAGATTTATCATTAGTAGAGTTGCCACAAATTGAAGTTGATTTGACAAGACTTAAAGTATCCTATACTCCCATCTACCACTGTAGACTCCCAGTTAACATCAGGTCTTCTCTTGTCATGTTCTGTTAAAATGGGTGGATGAGAGAAAGCTGGTAGCTACTTTGTCAGAGCCACTTAGAAAGCCAGTGTGATGTAGTAGTTAGTGTGTATACTAGTCATGAAAGGGCTCAGTTACTATCATAATCAAGTTGCTGGCCTCTGGAATGAATGAGAAACTGCTGTTGGCATGCAGAATAAGAGGGAAGGTTCAATTCTTTGATTGCTTGGATTGATTATGCCCCCCCCCCCTTTAGCTTGCAACCTGCTCAGCTTCATGTTCTCCCTTTGTACTCATCTGTATTGCAACAAAAATGCCATATTATTCATTTTCTTGTGCTTATATTAAATGCAAGTTTCAAGTAGGATTTCATGATTGAATTAAGCTATAAACACAAACAAAACTATTCCTTCCTTTCTGTTCAGGAATTCAACCTTGAGTACTACGGAATATCATTAAAAAATAGACTGCAGTGATTTTGAGTGACTTTTACAGTTATACTAATATACATAGCGAACTAGAATTATTTGTGAGAATAAGCTCCATGAACTCCTCTTGTATTCCTCAATGACATATTCATTTCATGCATGGTTATATGGCATTGCAGCAACATTATGGAGATCACAATTCTGCAAAAAAAAAAAAAGTGTTTTTCTAGAATTATTGCCTAATTTCACTGAAAATGAAATGAAGTGAAATGGATAGCATAACTTTTGTTCACTTTTGGTTTTGTTGCCCTTTCTTCAGTTTTCCCCCTCTTACAGATATTTTTCTTACATTTATACCCTGTTTTGTAAATATGGGAAGCCTCCTGTGTTGCCGGGATAGTGGCATATGCTGGTTCCACTATCATTTAGCCATGGAACCCACTGGAAATAGTATCATGGGATGGGAGCTGGTGGCCTCCATGGCTAGACTATTGCTGAAGTGGCATATGCAGCTGAAACAATTCAGTCTGATGAGGTTGATTGGTCATTTGTTTTAGTCAAGTCAATTATTGCAATACTCATTTTACATGTACCCTAAAAATATTTTCAGAGTACTCTAGAAGTTAAAAATGGCAAGATAAAAATGCAACAAAATGATCAAAAACCAGGGAAAAAACGTGGCCCATCTCAGCAATGGTTAGATAATTGATCTTATAATACAGGCTGCCAGAATCACCATGGATTGTGGTGAATCCAATGGTGCCCATCAGGGGGTGTGGGGAACCCATTGCCCCACATCCCACATTACCCAACTCACCATCCTATTAGGGGAAGCATTGGCCGCTCTGCTTCCCCCCATTGTTGCTAGTGCAATATGGGAAGCCTCCTGTG
Organism: Anolis carolinensis; assembly: GCF_035594765.1. NCBI lineage: Eukaryota > Metazoa > Chordata > Lepidosauria > Squamata > Anolidae > Anolis > Anolis carolinensis. Next base: position 60,091,518 of record NC_085844.1, read on the forward strand.
TTGCCGGGATAGTGGCATATGCTGGTTCCACTATCATTTAGCCATGGAACCCACTGGAAATAGTATCATGGGATGGGAGCTGGTGGCCTCCATGGCTAGACTATTGCTGAAGTGGCATATGCAGCTGAAACAATTCAGTCTGATGAGGTTGATTGGTCAGACACTTGGTCAACGGCAGTGGCTGCTGGTGGCTCAAATATTGCAGGGAGAATCGCTGGGGAGAATCTCATGGAATTCACAGAAGAAGCAAGAGCTATAAGATGCCCAGTAAACAGTCTGTAATATTAGTAGAAATATCCACTGTGTTTTGGCCTACTGGCAGGGCCGTAGCCAGAAAAAAAATTCGGGAGGGGTTTTGAAAATTTCAGGGGGGTGGGTTGAACCCCTGACCCACGCACCCCCCCCCCACCCCTGGGTTCAAACCTGTCAATATCTGCTTGACATAGTGCCTGGAGGGACTCTTAATTTTTTTGTGTCTCATAGACTTAGCATGAGGATTTGGTTAACCAGATCCTCAAAATTCATGAGTAAACCAGGTTTTTTTTTAACATGAAAAATTTCAGGGGGGGGGGTTGAACCCCCCCCCCCCCCCGTGCTACAGGCCTGCCTACTGGTGTTCATGTGGCTATAGGTATTAGGCAGTCCTCAAGTTACAAACGTCTGACTTACAAATGGCTCACATTTACAAATGGAAGTGAGACAACAGGAAGTAAGAGAAATCTACCTCTTTGAAGAGAAATTTACTCCTGGAAAACTTACCATAGTGAAAAGGTGTCTCAACTGAAATTTGCTCACCAATCCCTTTTTCCACAACAAGCCACAATTTTAAAATCCAATTATCACAGGAAAAGTAAGGTGAAATCTTCTGTATAGGGGCACAAACAGCAAAACAAACACCACAGGGGTGTTAACCCTTCCCTGTGCTTTCCATCTACACACACATAAGCTTTGAACTTTTAAGGAGCTATCCAAAGTACTGAAACCTACCCACAAAATATGTTCAAGGTGACTTTTATATACAGTAGAGTCTCACTTATCCAACATAAACGGGCCGGCAGAATGTTGGATAAGCGGATATGTTGGATAATAAGGAGGGATTATGGAAAAGCCTATTAAACATCAAATTAGGTTATGATTTTACAAATTAAGCACCAAAACATCATGTTATACAACAAATTTGACAGAAAAAGTAGTTCAATACGAAATATTGTATTTACGAATTTAGCACCAAAATATCACGATTTATTGAAAACATCGACTACAAAAATGCGTTGGATAATCCAGAACGTTGGATAAGCGAGTGTTGGATAAGTGAGACTCTACTGTAATTCCAAATACGTAAGCCAGAGGAGATTCATTGTCCCACAGATACTGTAGCCATTGACTGCTACAGGCCAGAATACTGTCAATGCATTTTGCAGGAGTACTATATTTGCATAGGATGTGGCAGAGAAGGGAAAAGGCCATGGGCACAGCAACCATTTAGGGAAGAAAGCCATTGAATACACAGCCTATTTGGCAGACCTTCCCTGATTTCCCTCTCCACCACCGCATGACCTTGGAAACAGTGTAGCATACCTACACGATTCTTGCTTAAGGACTGAATTGCTGTCAGATGAGATCTGAATCACAGACTTATTGTATTCATCCAGCACTTTACTCAAAATGGGCCTACTTTTTCCTGTGGACCTATAAGGGGGGGTTGCTTCTCGACGTGTAGGTTTAATATTGTCTTATGTACAGTAAGTATGAAAAAGCAAGGGTAACTGAGATGGAAAAAAACCCCTACTTATTCATCATGAAATGAATCACTAGATATTTTTTACTGAGGAAAACCAAGGTCAAATGAGAAGTTATGAGAGTAATGTCAGCTTTCCATATGCTAGATAAAAGATAATACACAAGATTTACTTTCTATTGTTAAGCTTTTTCTAAAGTGCTGCATTATGTTCATTTGGTAATTACAAGCCAGGCGGCAATAATTGTGCAGTCTCATTTCCTGAAGAAAACACTGTTCTCTGATTTTTTTTAAAGAAAAAGGATTCAGATGAGGAAAATTAAGACATAATAAATGTCTAAAGCAAGTTGGTTTAAAATTATCCAATGATGAAATATCATATAATTATATCTATGTTATTCAACCTGAACATTAGGAAGAATTGCCTGACTGTAAGAGCTGTTCAGCCGGGGAACTCACTGCCTTGGAGTTTGATGGAGGCTTTTAAACAGAGGTTGGATGGCCATCTGACAGGGGTACTTTGAATGTGCTTTTCCTGCATGGCAGGGGGTTAGACTAGATGGCCTAAGTGGTCTCTTCCAGCTCTCTGGTTCTATGGAAACATGTTATAACAAAATTATTCTCTCTAACACCATAAAAAACAGAGGATTTGCAAACAGCGGATTACTTGCTTGATATAAATATAATATAAAGAAGCGTGCTGACCGCTTTTGGCTGATGAGATAGATAAGTTAATTAGGATTGTTGAATGCCTTCAAGTCATTTTAGACTTAGGGCAACGCTAAATCTAAAGTTTAGGGTGGGGGCCTGGTAAATGACTGTGGAGAGCCACATTTGTTTGGCTCTTAGTTTGAGGACCCTGCTCTAAGCTCTAAGTATCCATTAAATACAATAATAAATTGTAACTAGAGTTATTTCATTCTTTAAACTATATATTAAGTAGCGAGTATTGTTCACTTAGGCTGGAAATTATTCCCCCCCCCCCCAGCAACAGTGCCCCCTACCTCGAGTGGGTAGACCCCAGAAACCTGATCTAGAAAGCCAAAACAACAACAACAACAACAACAACAGCAACACAAAAAAAGAAAACACCCTAGACCAATTTTTTTATACCAGTCAGGAGCGAAGTGGGAAGATGGGAAGAGGGTCTAAGTCTGCTGTAAGTGAATATCAAAGTATAGCATTGCATCATAGCCTATGGCCATAAAGTAGTTACACTTGCAGTGCTGATAGTGCTCTTTCCCCAATTCATGCAATATATACTTTAATTCTCATCATCCCCAATACACAGTTTACCTGAAATTGCTTATAGTTTAAAATATTGTCACTGCTAACAGAGATATCAAAGCTGTATTCTTACGTTATCCCTACCCTGTGAATCTTTTAGATATGGATATCATCACATCCATATTTATGTTGCTGTGTGCCTTCAAGTTATTTTCACCTTATGGCACTCCTAAAATGAACCTATCCGGGGGTTTTCTGGGGCCGAGAGTGTGATTTGTCCAGGGTCACCCAGTGGGTTTCCATGACCAAGCAGGGAATTGAATCCTTGGTCTCCAGAGTCATCGTCCAGAACTCAAACCACTACACCATACAGGCTCCATATTTCATTTCAGGAAACTAATTTGTATTTCCTGTAACAAGTTGTTTTGCCATTTGATCAAATTTCTTTAATCAAAGTCTGTAATAAACTGTCAATTCTATTGACAGAGAGAAGGCAGGATATTGGTTGATCATCATCACAGTTATAAAGTGTTTGGCATATCTTGGAAAAGCTACCATTTGGACTAGAACTATCCCAATTCCCAGCCAAATGTGGTAGGTAATACATTCTGAGAAATGAATATCAATAAGAAAAACCCCTTTCGTAACTCTGGTTTATTTTTCATCTCCTCTGCTTGATTTGACAGCTCATCTGATAAGAATTGCCTTTATACTGCCTCTGTTTTTGTATTATAATTTGCAAACAAGAAGGCCTGAAAGCTTTTGGTTAGTCCCACCTAAACTAGAACCAGTGAACCAATTGTTCAACACATAGTTAACTGCTATTGATTCAATAAGCCTACTCTTATTTGGAAAAGATAATAGGACTTGGGCGAATGGGTTGCTTTGTAAGAAGAAATCTCGATTCAGCTGAACTGTTTTAATGGAGTTTCAAACTGCTAAGGAGAGGAGTCTGAGAAGTCTGCAGCTACCTTCAGAAATAGGTCATAGCTTGAATGTTTTTCAAAGAATCAACTGTAATGTGCACAGACAAAATACTCAAGTATTTTCTTAATCAACATTCTCATTACATAAATGCACATACAGATTCAAATAAGCAATTTTGCTGTAATTGAAAAGTCCTTTTACTGCATCTATGTTATTAGCCAAGGCTTTACGTATATAGTTCCTATTATGCAAATACTGCATTCTTAAGCTAATTGCACATTTTAGCAGATGGCTTGGTGCCACCACTTTCTTCACTTGTGTTCCCGCAGACGTACTTATCATCAGGAAGGTTTCTAACCTGTGAATGAGCTTGCCAGCCACCTGCTTAGCTGTGAAACTCCACTGTAATGTCTCTGCAGAAATGCTGTGGGCTCATTTAAGAAAGACTTGTAAGTGCACAAGAATAAAATGGTTCCTTACCTACATATTCCTGTGCCAAGAGCCCTCACCATCCTTTCTCTGGCAAAAAGGAGTCAAGCTTCCGGAAGCAGGCACTTGGTTTTAAATAGATTGCAGAGCTCCTTGACACAGTTTAACATTAAAATAACATTTTTTTTCAAAGTTAAATGTGATTATTCCCATTGCAATGGACAATGTTAGCTGTCTACAGTAGCCCTCAGGAGCCAGTGTGGTGTCATGGTTCAAATTTTAGACAAGTACTCTGGGACACAAGGATATGAATTCTTATCCAGCCATGGAAACCTACTGGATGACATTGACAAGTTACATTCTCTCAGCCACAGAAGAAGGCAATGGCAAGTCAATGCCCCAGGTAAGCACTGATTTGAAAGCACATAGGAACAATGGCAACTGAAGGGTCCCGGGTGTCAAAAAATGCCCTGCTTTTGTTGCATATCCATTTTGCTGAGATATCAGTTTTGCTAAGATCTGGAATGTAATACTTTTAATGAGATACATAATGATTGTTCTGGAAGCATACAATAGAAGATACAATGCTTGGTTCAGTCATAGATCCTAACAAGCTGTTATATCTTTGCAAAAATATGTATTCGAACAGGATTTTGAAAGGAAAGACCTACTTTAAGCAGGAAGTGCAGGAATAAAGAAAACAACAATTAAAATGCCAGAAGATAAACAGAAACTAGGTATAAATCAGCTTTGTACATTATATGGGACCTGTGAGCCATTTATCTTGCAAAAACACATTTTAAAAAATACTATTGGAAAACTTAGAATAGCTTATGGGAAGGTGTCATGACTAAGAGGCACAAAGATGTATCACAGGTAAGAATAGTCTGGGAATATTCAGAGGAAAACAGAAAATTCTTTCCTCTTTGGTATGATATGGATATCTTGGGTTGCAGCTTTCATCATTCCTACCCCAACCACCAACCTTGATGGCTGTGATGATAGAGGTGGTAGACCAACACATTTGGAGAGCACCACATTCTATCTCATACCAATGCACCAGATTAGATTTAACACAGATCTTTATTGGATCCTTATTTACTGTATTTAATCGAGTATAATGTATAATCAGGTGTAATATGCACCTCAATTATGAAGCCATGCACTGCAAAAAAAATTCAGATTTGTTGTCAAATTAATGTGCAGCCTTTTCTTGCCTTATGGATGTTCTGCTGCCGGCCTCAGAATGGCCAACAGGGATGGAGAAACTATACTGATTTATCAGGCCAAGTCTAAGAAACTCACCAGCTTCAACCTGGCGGTGACTTCCCGTCTAAGGCCTCATTCATGAGGGGGAAGTTTTGAAAGCCTTGTGAATGAAACCAGGAAACTATGGCCCTCTGTCAGTTGGAGGCTGGCAAATTTAACTGAGGGGTGCAAGTATATTTACATGCGTGATTCTAATGTGCCATCGAATCTAATTTGCACCTCATTTTGGGCTATGTAAATTAGGCAAAAATGTTGTGCATTAGGTTCAAGTAAATATGTTATTTCATGGAAAGATATTTGTACTTCAGTATATGTATATTGTGTGCATATATACATATATACAGAAATCAACATATCCCCTTTCTGGAAGAATATTTTCCAATATTTTCAAAGCCAACAATGCATATTTAATTTGGTTGGAATTAAAACCAGCACTACACCAGACATTGTGAATTTAGGTTCTCAATTTGCAAATGAAAAAATGGAGTAGTCACATATGATTTAAGAGAAATAGAGATTTTTTAAAAACAGACTGTAATATGCATTGGAGCATAATCTTAATTATGCTCTAAAAATATACTGAATCACTTCTGTGCTGATCCCAGGCAAATGAGTCACAGAGAGAACAGCTTTCCTTCTATAAATGAAGAAGGAGCTAGGTACAATGGTCATGTTCTTTATTTTCTCCTCAGAGTTGTAAGGAACGTTGCCAAGTGATGTTAGGGTGTTAAGAAAGGTGTGCCACGATGGAAGACTGATCACACTGAATGCTTCCACACAGGGCTTACACTCTCCAAAGTGGGTTTAAGTCCCCATGGCCACCCAAAAGAAACAGGCTTTCCCGGGGGTTGTCCCATTTCAGCGTAGTAACTACCATGCTGTAACAGGACCACTGACCCCCCCTCCCCCCCCGCAAAGCCTTAAAACAAAATAAAAACCTACTAGGCTGCCATGCCTCCTCTCCAGATTTTCCTCCCTGCTCCCCCTCCTAGTGCCTCATTTCTCCAGGAGATGGTGGCCCTATAAGTTTTTCCTTTATTTTAAGGCTTGGGGGGGGGGGGGGGGGTTGAGAGGGGGTTGCCACCCTCCTCACTTATCCAGGCTTTTGGAAGTCGAAAGAAGCGAGGTGGGTGTGGCGACTGGCCCCTGGGAGTACTCGGTAGTCAGTCCCCACAGGTCCGGATATAATGGAATATCAAATTAATTTGGGACAATGCATGGTTTTTCTTCTTTGATGCCTCGGGTAAAACTCCGACAAGGTTTGCATTTTGAGCCCTGTCTGGAAAGGCCCTTTGTTAATGGAAAGTAGCTTTTTGTAGCAACTGGAAGCTTCCATGTCGGTGGGGTGATGAATCCACTAGTCTGAACTTCAAGTAGCTATTCAATTTGCTAAACAGATTTTAAGGGTAGGCTTTAGCAACTTAAAGTTTGGATAAAATGTGGAATGGATTAATCACCCAATGACCTGGAAACCACCAAAAGTCATGGGTACATGTCCTATACAGATGGTCTTCAGTTTTCCAGAACATAATTGGAAGTGCAAGATGCCAGTGAAAACGTCCAGTGAAAAACTGAGCAGCAATTATGCTATGGTTGTCTCCTCTCTCCTTTGCAGATTCTAGTTGCATACCCTCCAGTTATCTCACAGCAGGACAGAATCTTGCCCTTCATAGTAGCTAAACAAACAAACAAATACAAATGGTTTCGGCCTCTTTTACCTTGTATGTTAAACACCTTTTGCCATCTTGACCACATTTTGATGTTGCTTGGCCATACTTATCTCCATTTTCATCTGTGACATATTTGAGGATATGTGGGTGATGTTTGTTAATAAAATGTGCCCCTGGATAAATCACTTTCTTGTGTCATGTTTCTTATTGACCTTTCTGTATGCAAACAAGAGCTAAAATGATCTTATCAGCCTTGTCCAGTGGGTTAAATAAACACATGAGGGGAGGGATGTGTTATCCTTCCTCTTGCAAGCATTATTTCTGCTGCCCTTTTCAGATGAAGAGCACCTTTAAGAAGAAAGGAGCTGCTTCTAACTATATGAATTTGGCATGTGTTCCTAGAAAAACAGCTTTTTGGCTCATATGCATAGAAGATGTTCTTCCTTTCACAAGTTGCTCTTTGTCAAAGAGCACTGATGGCAGAATATGCTGCAACAGCATTCTTCCTCCTGTCATGTTTCCCTCCTGACACAACACCTGACAAGGGCTACTGTGGTGGTCATCTCCATGGCTGACAGAATAGGGTGAGGAACATATACAGTAGCTCCCAAAGCATTATCAGGTTGAATGGATGATAAACGCGATGTCCTCTGAAATCTTACATGAACTTCGGCTTCCTCCTCCTCCATACCATAATGTTCAGGTTGTCTGTTTTCTCTCCCCCCCCCCCCCTGCTTAAGAAAAGCAAATATTGAATAATCTCCCCCATTTCCAAAATATTTCATACAGTTTGTTAGGTACACTCCAGATTGTAGCTGTCACACTTCAAAGAATGTTTTAAAAAGATTCTGCAGTGTTTGTCTATCCCACTTACTTATCTACCGATTGGTAGATGTATACTTGCTACAGCAATTCTCTTTCTTTCTTTAAGCGGTTTGGGACTCGCTTCTGGATCGGAACTCCAGACAACCATGCCTGCCATCTTTGTAGTTTTGAAGTTCAGCATGTTGGGAAATTAAGATGGTATCATAGAATCATAGAGTTGGAAGAGACCTCATGGGCCATCCAGTCTTAACCCCTGCCAAGAAGCAGAAAAATCACATTCAAAACACCCCCGACAGATGGCCATCCAGCCTCTGCTTAAAAGCCTCCAAAGAAGGAGCCTCCGCCACACTCCGTGGCAGAGAGTTCCATTGCCGAACAGCTCTTACAGTGAGGAGATTCTTCCTAATGTTCAGGTGGAATATCCTCTTCTGTAATTTGAAGCCATTGTTCCATGTCCTAGTCTCCAGGGCAGCAGAAAACAAGCTTGCTCCCTCCTCCCTATGACTTCCCCTAACATATTTATACATAGCCATCATGTCTCTTCTCAGCCTTCTCTTCTGCAGGCTAAATATGCCCAGCTCTTTAAGCCGCTCCTCATAGGGCTTGTTCTCCAGATCTTTGATCATTTTAATTGCCCTCCTCTGGACACATTCCAGCTTGACAACATCTTCCTTAAATTGCAGTGCCCACAATTGGACACAGTATTCCAGGTGTGATCTGACCAAGGCAGAATAGAGGGGTAGCATGACTTCCCTACATCTAGACACTATGCTCCTATATATGTAGGCCAAAATCCCATTGGTTTTTTTAGCTGCCGTATCACATTGTTGGCTCATGTTTAACTTGTAGTCCACAAGGAATCCAAGATCTTTTTCACACGTACTGCTGTCGAGCCAGGCATAAGAATCTGGAATCTCATTGTGCAATGGTATGTTTGCTCCATTCAATTTTTTTTAAAAAAGAGAGAGAAATAAAAAAAATCTACTGCATGAATTTCTACTGGTGGGATGCTGTCATTTGAGAGTCCTCTCTGCAACAAGGATTCCATGATTGCCCCTGCAGATCAAACCTGCACTTTATGTGCATAAGATCCTAAGTTCAAGCTTTGTTATTTTCTGTTATAATATAATAATAATATAATAATAACTTTATTTTTGTATGCCGCCTCCATCTCCCCATTAGGGACTTGGAGCGGTTCACATGGGGCCAAGCCCAACACATCATATAACATCGTAAAATGAACACTTAAGACAAATATCAACATTAAAACTAATTAAACAAGTCATATTTTAAATAAAACATAATTAAAACAAAAAAATTAAAACAATCATTCAGGCATTAAAAGTCTACTATAGCCTAACAATATGGGTGACAGTCAAATTGAGGAGAGAATGTCTACTTCAAAGTAGAACATATATCCAATAGACAAGACAAGTAGGGAGATAAATCTGGAATGGAAAACAAACTATAAAATGACAGGGAGATTTTCAATATAGATATGGGACCAGGTTATAATGGGTTTGTCTAGTCGAAAGCACAACAAAACAGCCATGTTTTTAACAGTTTCTGAGGGTTAAAAGAATGTGAAGGAGATGACATCTGCTTGAACAGCCTCTGGTAGTCCATATAGACAAGATAGGATTAAACAGCAAAATCATTTAGCCTGATGGTTTGGTTAGTTAAATTGCTGTTTCCTGTACTGCAATGGTCAAAATTTTGAAAAGTTACTATTTGGAATACAAGCATTCATATCTGCTAGTCCCACTGGTTAAGGGATCCTGTAAGCTCTAGTTCAAAATAGTATTTTTTCTAGTATTTGATTGTAAACAAATACTCTGAGGTGGGGAACTTGAGTTCTAGGATCAAAATTTCCCTCTATTGTTCTACTATTCATTGGAAGGTAATTTCTTTTATTCTTTTTAAGAGCTGCTTTCCCTCCCCCTCTTTTTATTTGCATAAACTTTTAAGTCAGCTTACATAAAATGTGAGCAAAAATGTATGTAAATATAGTCTCGCCCTCAGGCTGTCTGTAGGAAAGTGTGCATGGCTATAGAGGAATGAAGTTCTGCTCTCCTCTTCCATTAATTTTTATTTGGGCATGTTGTTTTCAGAAACTCATGAGAACTAATGTTTCAATATAACATAAATGCTTCCTATATAAAATATAAGATAAAAATATGTTGGTTGCACAACAGAAACTGAGCTCTTGGTTAAAGGTAGTAGATTTTGATATACAATGATTAATAAGCCTTATTCCAAACAGCATGGTCAATTCATCACAGCTCAGTGAATCAAATTCTGTTTTCCTAATATATACAAACAGAGTCCATTACTGTCAATGTGAGCCTTGTATGTATTTCTAAATTGGAAAAAAGCCCAGGGCAATTGAATGTCATTTTGTATAGAGGGGAGAAAGTGAATAAATTACACAAAGTGTTTTGTATTGTTGACTGAAGAAAATGTTTTCTTTATTTTTATCTATATATTTCCATCAGTTTTTTCAGCATAAAATACAATTTAATCAGTATAATAAGAAACCAATAAAAAAGCTCAACTACGTATGAGTTAAAAGCAATTGTTAGTCCCAATTAGAATTTTTTTTTCAAATAAATGGAATGTATCGAAATGATTTACGAAGCTTCCATTGATTCAATAGGTCAGTTTTATTCAAACAAACCATTGCACTCACCTTAATATTTTATAGTGTATTTTGCATGGATAGTGCTATTTTGTCTCCATAAGGCTTGATTCTCAGAGTGAATACACTTGATAAGCCCTATTTACAATATTGTAACTCTAAAGATTAGATCTGATCTTGAAAGCTAAACAGGGTCAACTATGATTCAGATGGGAGACTGCCAATGAATGTTATGGACTATAATTCAGAAGATGGAACTGACAAAACCATTTCTGAGCATTTCTGCCCTAAGAAAACTCTATAATAGGCAACTTAAAAAACACATACACACACCAAGGATTAGAGTGATTGCTAGTTTATGACTGAAAGGGAAAGCAGAGGATGGATACAGCAACATAAAGATGTAACTTTCTGTTGGCAAAGGCTTTCATGGGCAGAATCACTGGGCTGCTGTGTTTTCCAGACTGTATGGCCATGTTCAGAAGAGCACCAGAAAAGCTGCAAAGCCAAGAACAAGCCATGAGAGTAAAGACAACGATCCACCCAGAGGAAAAGTGTTCTTACCATACATCAAGGGAACCACTGACCGCATAGGGGAGCTGATCAAGAAGCACAACCTACAAACTATCTACAGACCCACTAAGAAAATCCAACAAATGCTACGTTCAGCAAAGGATAAGAGGGATCCTCTCACCTCTGCAGGAGTTGACCATATACCATGCAGCTGTGGACAAGTCTACGTAGGAACCACCAAGATCATGATCAAGGATCATGAAAGGCACTGCAGACTAATTCAACCTGAGAAGTCAGCCATAGCAGAGTATTTGATGAACTAACCTGGACACAGCATATTATTTAAGAACACAGAAATACTGGGCCACTCTAACAACCACTATGTCAGACTACACAGAGAAGCCACTGAAATCCACAAGCATGTGGACAATTTCAACAAAAAGGAGGAAACCATGAAAATGAACAAAATCTGGCTACCAGTATTAAAAAAACCTCTAAGATCAAGACAGTTAATAAAGAACAACACTATGAAAACAGGGGAATTTCTGACATGAAACAATCAGGGCCAGTTAACACCTCCCAACGAAGGATTCCCCTAGGCAGGAATCAGCCAGGCCTTGAAGTTGCAAGGCTTTTCAATGCTAATCAAGGTGATTAATTGCAACATTCACACTTGCCTCAATCACACAAGAGTTCTTTCTCCCACCCTGGACCTTCCACAGATATATAAACCTCCCTTGCCTAGTTTCCAATATACTGTACTTCACAACCTCTAAGGATGCCTGCCATAGATGTGGCTGAAATGCCAGGAGATAATGCTTCTGGAACATGGTCATATAGCCTGAAAAACTCACAGCAACTCAGATGTAATTTTATTTGAATGCAGACCTGGTGCCAGGTTGGATAGGGTTCTGTCCTTCCAATATTCCTTCCTCCAGCTCCCCATTGGATCTTCCTATATAGTTCTCCAAAGTTCCCTAGTGAGAAGAAGAAGGCAGGCAGGCAGCACACTGGTCTTGGTGGCTGGGGCCATTAGTTACCCCATCAGCCCAGCATTTACCATTTTAATGTAGGTATCTATCCCACTTACTGTGGGAGTGGGGTTCTGGGAAGAATTGCTACCAAGTTCAATACTTTTCTTTAGAGCACTAGGTCACAAAAAGTGCATTTTAAAAAATCAAACTGGCACCAAGTAGTAACTTCAGCAGCATGTTGTGTTCTGAAGTTGTGTCCAGTGGTGGCTAATGGTTTCCATATCATGATACAATGAAGTGACTTTGAATTTTATTCCAGACTTTAGAGTTTTCCAAGATGCTGGAAACATTTTGGGAACAGGGTTTAGCACCTGGGATAGCGTCCTTAAAATTTGAACTAAAACCCAAAATGGATTCATTGCTTTGCTGACCTAGAAGCCACCAGACAATACTGATAACTTTAAAAGGAATCCCTTATCCTATACTGATGGACCAGATCAGTATCCTTCAGTATTCCTACACGCAATTTGAAATGAAAGGTGCCAGAAAGAGGGAATGATCTGATGAATAGCCTGACAGTAATTGTTCTATGTCTGTCGACCAAACATGACCTTCAGGCATAGAAACATTTTTCAGAGAATTCATCTCATCCCTGACAAGGCAGTCACTGCCAATCCTTGCTTGGGTTGCTTTAAATTTTAAAAAAAGAAAGGAAAAAGAACCCAGTGAAATTATAGCATACTTCAATTTTCTGTCTAAAATGTGAAAAAAGCCCAGGAATATCCTTATGATAGAAAAAAGTACAAGCAATTAGTGGGATGATCTGAAGGAGAAGGTGGACAGATGATGTGAACAGAGACAACGAGTAGATAATAGGAGCACAGTTTTTGCTGCCTGGGGGCTGCGGGAATTGAATAAAGACTATTCTCATTTCAAGGAGGAACTCTTACAAAATGGCAAACTAGCGTATATTGCCTCTTATGTTTTACTGTGGCTAATCGCTTAGCAAAATATTAGCGCATTAATTTGGCTTTGTCAGGCATAGCAGTCAGCTGTAATATGGATATTTATCAGGAAGATCGTATTTTTTAATCCTTTTCTTTACTTACTTACTTAGGCAATCCTTCATAGCCCGAGGATGATGGCTCTCCAAGTGTAGTGTGTTGGTGGTGGATGCGTAGGTGGTTGTGGAGACCTATTCTTGACCCGCATGTTCTTCCGCAGTGAGGACATCGATTTCCAGGTGGAAGGTGGTCCCGGTCAGGGTTGGCTTGATGCACCTTCCTCTTAGCATGTTTCTCCCTTAAGCCTCCATTAGTGCCTTTTCAAATTCTGCAGCACTGCTGGTCACAGCTGACCTCCAGTTAGAGCAGTTAAGGGCCAGGGTTTCCCAGTTCTCAGTGTCTATGCCACAGTTTTTTGGAGGCAACGCTGATGGAATCATTCCAGGAGTTGAATGTGACATCTGTAGATAGCTCACGTTTCGCAGGCGTATAGCAGAGTTGGGAGGACAATAGCTTTATAAACAAGCACCTTGGTATCCCTACGGATGTCCCGATCCCCAAACACTCTCTGCTTCATTCGGATAAATGCTGCACCTGCAGAGCTCAGGTGGTATTGTATTTCTGTGTCAATATTGACTTTTGTGGAGAAGTGGCTGCCAAGGTAGCAGAAATGATCAACATTTTCTAATGTTGCACCATTAAGCTGTATTCCTGACATTGCAGAGGGATTGGCTGTTGACTGATAGAAGAGCACTTAGGTTTTCTCAGTGTTCAATGAGAGGCCGAGCTTCTCGTATGCTTCTGCAAAGGTGTTGAGAGTGGCTTGTAGATCTTCTTCTGAATGAGCACAGACTACGTTATCATCAGCACATTGTAGTTCTATAACAGATGTTGTGGTAACCTTGGTTTTGGCTTTCAGTTTGCTGAGGTTAAATAGCTTGCCATCTGTCAGATAGATTATTTCTACTCGGGTGGGAAGCTTCCCATCAACAAGATGAAGTATCATAGCGATGAAGATGGAAAATAAGGTTGGGGCAATAACACATCCCTGTTTAACACCTGATTCCACCTTAAATGGGTCACTTTGGGAGCCATTGCTGTCCAAGACTGTTGCCATCATGTCATCATGTTGCCATCCAGTCCAACACCCTGTCATGTAGAAAAAACACAATCAAAGTAGTCCTAACAGATGACCATCCAACTTTTGCCTTAAAACCTCCAGAGAGGGAGACTCCACCACACTCTGAATCAGCAGCATATTTCATTGTCAAGCAGCTCTAACTGTCAGGAAGTTCTTCTGAATGTTTAGCCAGAGTCTCCTTTCCTGGAGTTTGAATCCGAGATAGAACTGGCTGTAGTATAATGCATGTTTAACATTCTCTAAACCAGTGGTTCTCAACCTGGGGTCCCCAGATGTTTTTGGCCTACAACTCCCAGAAATCCCAGCCAGTTTACCAGCTATTAGGATTTCTGGGAGCCGAAGGCCAAAACATCTAGGGACCCACAGGATGAGAACCACTGCTCTAAACCAAGGCTTTAGCTCATTCCATTAGCATGCAACTTAATGCAATTAACACCCACACACATTTTAAAAATAGTCACAAGATCTCCTTAGGATTTGGGGGGCAGGATCATGAGGTTAGGGGACATTAATACTTTCCTCCATTGCTACATTAAGCTTTTTCTGTATGCAAGTATGAGATGGGGAGGCATTTTTTGCTGGTTATTCCAATTGCCTTGATTCTGCCAGTTCCCTTTATGCTACTTTTCAAAGTGCATATTAATGCCATTCACACAATTAGCAATATGTCTAGTTTAGTTCTCTTAATTCAAATGTTTTGATGGACCCAATTTTGAGTTAATAACATTCTTCTGTCTGTTCACTGTAACTCCAAAATGTTATAATTACCTTCAATGTTATAACTATACTACCTGCAGAGTTGGAAAATAACTTATAAATAACTATTATTATTCATTATATTTTTGTAATAAATGACAACATCATTATCTTTACTGTGATTATAATAATATGAATATATTGAGTATTGGGTTAGAATTGCTGCTGCTTTAACACAGTACTTTGGCGTTGCAGATTTGCGGCAATTTTTGGTATTTTACATTAATTTGGGAAGATAGATCAGTTTGAAAGCAATATGTTAACATGTTGCTGATGAAGTAATGTGACATGTTACTTTCTGAACAGCAGAACAGAATAAAAACAGCAAATTTATTTTTATAGCATAATGCTAATGTATTACCTTCAAAAGTAATACCTCTAGGCTCTGCCAATATACCTCCTGCAATGTTAGCTATTCAGAATGGACTCAAAGGCCACTGAAGCTTAAGAGGGTGAGCTCCTACTAATCTCTAGCATAAATATTAACTTGGGCTAAAGTGCTGACTCATTTAGCTATCCCTATGGATTCATAAAAAACGCAATTTCCCCCCAGCCTCCCAGTCACTTCCAATTTGGCATCTGCTACTCTAATCTGGCATATGTGGCACTTCTAATTTGGCATTATGTCTGAATCCAAATGGTTATATTCCTGGTTTTGGCATGCAGTTGGTCAGATTATTAGTTAAATGTTCTCAGCACTTACACCAGACAGTGATGAGTCATTTTAACAGAAGCATCTAACATGACAATTGCGTGAATATGAAGGGTTCTGAACAGCCTACAGCTAGATTTCAGGTTTCTTGTTGAAATGGCAGAAATGCCAACAAATTCTCAGAATTTCAGGTCACTGCACAGGAATCTTAGGTGGGAAGAGACTTGTTGTATATGTGTGTGTATGTGCCTTCACGTTGCCTGTTGACATATGGTGACTCCATGAATTTTATAGGATTTTCTTAGACAAGGGATACTCAGAAGTAGTTTTACCAGTTTTTTCTTCTGAAACATAGTTTACAGCATCTTATATTTGTTGTAAGGAGCCCCGGTGGCGAAGTGTGTTAAAGCACTGAGGTGCTGAACTTGCAGACTGAAAGGTCCCAGGTTCAAACCCCGGGAGCGGTGGGAGCAGCCGCTGTTAGCTCCAGCTTCTGCCAACCTAGCAGTTCGAAAACATGCCAATTTGAGTAGATCAATATGTACCGCTCTGGCGGGAAGGTAACGGTGCTCCATGCAGTCATGCCGGCCACATGACCTTGGAGGTGTCTAAGGACAACGCTGGCTCTTCGGCTTAGAAATGGAGATGAGCACCAACCCCCAGAGTCAGACATGACTGGACTTAATGTCAGGGGAAACCTTTACCTTTTTTACTATATTTGTTGTTGGTCTACCCAAATACCTACCTGGCCTGGCACTGTTTACTTTCCAAGAGCAGATGGGATTTTAGGGTATTTAGGCTGTCCTGCAAAATAATTTGACCATAATAAGTGAAATTAAAGATCCACTGCTGTCAAATCAATTTTGGAGCTAATCAGATTCAGGCTAGGCTAGTCTATTCACTCCAACAACATATCAATTGGTGTGGCAATTACAAGACCCCTTGGACTTGAGCTGAAACCCCCATTTGTCAACTAATTGGATAATTCTGAGCAGAGGCCAAGGTTCATGAAGTGGATTGGTAGACAAACGCATACTTATATCATCATGAGGGACGGAGGCTGCTCTGTGTTCCCCACTTCCTCCCTCAATGTGTAGCACTTGCCAGGGGAGGGCATCTTGCATGCACTCTGTCCCCTTGGCAGGGTCAGGGTGCATCTGGATATGTTTGGGCTGAATATCAATATCCAGGAATGGAAGCCTAGCCTTGGACCCTGGCATAAGGATGCTGTTTTTTCCCTTGGTGCTCAAGGGCAATCACAATGTTCCCTGATGAACCTCTGTGTCTGGTCAGTGCCCAGGGTGATAGGGCTGTTCCTTGGAGCTCCCCTTCATATCTTTTTGTACACTTGGGGCAAACAATGTTGTTCTAGGAGGTCCTGCATATCTCTTCCTACAACACTTTATTTATTTATTTATCTATTTATTTCATTTCATTTCATTTGTATACTGCTTTTCTCCCCCCCAATGGGGACTCAAAACGGTTTCCAACATAATTATGGCAAAATTAGATGTCTTCCATACAATGACCTAATTCAATAATAGTAACATGCAATAATCAATTAAATCATAAAACAACAACATTTAACATTAAAACATAGAATTAGAAACATATGAATATAACGTTAAAATCACACAATCTAGCAATCATGGTCCAGGCCGTTCCGAATGTCATATCTATTGCACATAATCCTTGATCATTTATTTATGTATTTATTTACAGTATTTATATTCCGCCCTTCTCACCCCGAAGGGGACTCAGGGCAAATCACATTACACATATAAGGCAAACATTCAATGCCTTAACATAGAACAAAGACAAGACAAACACGGGGCTCTGAGCTGGCCTCGAACTCATGACCTCCTGGTCAGAGTGATTCATTGCAGCTGGCTGCAGCTGGCTGCAGCTGGTTGCTCAACAGCCTGCGCCAAAGCCATTGTATTGCTTACTTACTGCCCAAAAGCTTGATCCCATAACCAAGTTTTCACTTTTTTTCTTAAGGCCAGTAGGGAGGGGGCTGATCTAATTTCATTACCTTGAGTTAACCTCTTAAATCTCTGATACTGAAGTCCTTCAAAGCATCTGCTAAAATGGAATAAATTTGGTTTTATGGATGTTGAATATAACAACAAAAACACAAACAATCAATGTCTGCCTGCCTCTATGAGATTGCATCTCAAATTTTAGCAATGCTCACTATGTATTATGATTATATATCTTGCAATGGACCTAAAGCTATTTCTTATGTTTCCTTATGTTAGAACAGAGACCGAGTCAGAACTGCACAACATGAATAATCTGGAAGGAATAAATAAAATCTTCTACATCTCCAAAGGTAATACTTGCCAGGACTTTGACAGAAACCTGCTTTGTACTGGCTCTTCTGACTTCAGACTAGAACATGCACGCTCTCTGGCACAGGTCTCTGCTTCTTTATTTGGAACAGAGGTCACATATTTTCTCTGCCAGCTTTGGCAATGATGCATCGAGTGATGTTTGGTAGGCCACATGTTTAAAACACCAGCCACAATTTCAGAAGATGCCCTGAGGAAACATAAGAAATAGCTTTAGGTCCTTATTAACTCTGCAATCAGAGAGACAGGTTCTGTTCCCTTCTCAAACATATCTATTTATACACTATGACATTGCACACTCCTTCGTGGCTCCTCATAGGTATTCACTTTGAAAAAAAGAAAGAAAAAGAAGTGAAACTCTGAGTATCTTTTAGTCATATCGATTTTGTTTTTCTACTCTGAAAGTATATAAAACAGGCCTTTTTTTCAGAGATAGGAGATGTGGCAGCAATGGCACAAAATGTTCAATTTTAATGAGAGTCTTATTAATTTTCTTTTTCAGTCTATCCAGACAGGTTAAGATAGGCACTGTACTGTATTGTCTTGTCTATATGCAATTGTTCCATATTCATGGCCTATAGATGAAAATCCTGAGCAAATTAAGAGCAAATTATAGTCAATTGGAACTATATATGACAGGCTATCCTAGGATAGTCATAAGAACAATAAGTATCACCAGCTGTATGTTTATTTTAACAGTGAAAGCATTTATAGCATCATGACCATTTCCATTTGCATGAAAAAAATATATCTGTTTAACTGTGTCAGATATTTATATGCTGGCTACTTTTCACACGAATAACACTTTGCTTTTGAAGAATTCTTGGTAATATTACAAAACTCTGTAGCTACATTATTGATCAAACAAGTGACACCATATTAAAACATGGTGGATCCCTTGGCTATTGATTCATTTCTAGTCAAGATTTGAAGCATTAGCTTCAAATTAGCCTGTAAAGAAGCAAGATAAAATCACATGATTGTCTAAAAGACTTCAGGCTCTGTCTACCAACATTTCATTCACCTTTAATGGGAGCTCAAGCAAGTCATTCCTAAATGACTTCTCCCAAATTCTGGAGGTAAAGAAAGTGAGATTTGACTGTTTAGATTTCTGATTACTTTTTGCAGTCAGCAATAATATTTTAAAGTTATTCTTTCAGGACGTTGGCCATTCATCTGATTGGAAAATAAATTTCAACTAATTTTTAAATGATGTTTTACCCATCATTTTTTAGTTGTTTGGCTTTAAAATTGTAGTGTTTTCTTGTATTGTAGTATGATTCGTTGTATTAATTTTATTGTATCTACTCAATTTAGTCATTTAGTAAAAACATGAAATATAAATTTAACAAATAATCCAAAAAAGAGCATCTCATCTCACATCAGTCCCATTGAAAACAGAGACCTCCAGATCCATGCAAAGCTCAACAGCTGTAGAATATTTTGTTCCTTGCACTATTCCATCTGCATTTTATAGGTGTTTGTTTTGCATGCTTTCTGAGATGTGCTATTAACTAAAATATGATGAATGCAATTGAATGGAAGAGGCAACAGATGAACACAAATTGGAAGAAGAAAATTGCAGTCAACCAAATCCATTCATTGTATTCTTTTTTATTTTTCAACTACACATTATGATGAAATAAATCGAATGATTATCACCTAAAGTGGAAAACATATGGCAATGATTACTTTGTTGAAGTATTTTTATTTTTTAAAAGAAAACTTTCCCATTCTCTCTGTGCTGCATGAGTAATTTCATGCTGAGCCTTACTAAACCTATTTCTATCAAAAATAAGATTTTTTAAAATCCCAACAGTGGTATTTTTTGTCAATTTCCATAGAGCATGCAAAATGGGATCATTCGAAAACAGTTTTTCAGAAACAAAAGCAACTTAATGTCTGAGTTTATAGAGTATGTTGACAAGTGAAAAAAAAGTGCAGAGTATAGAAAAGTTCCTACCCTTTAAATTATTCTTGAAAGAAATCTAGTGTCCCAATCATTGTAATCTCTGTACGGCTTATATATGCCCAGAGTTTCTCTATGATATTTTATTAGTAACTGATTGATATTTCTATTAGTCTTTGCGTACAAATGCAGTGGGCACACACACTTAGCCAGTATATCTCTGATTCATGCATTTAGAAATAGCTTGAGCAGTGAAGCTTGGAAGCCCCCAGAGAGCTGCTGCCAGTCAAAGATGATACAGAATGCTGAAAGGACAAATCAGTCAAAGAACAAGACAAAAATTCTATTGTGCCTCTTAAACATGAGCAGAACAGTAACAGGGTATCCCTTGCCCTCCTACAACAAATTCAGTGCCACCCAGAGGCTAAGCTGTATAATGGTGTTATCCATGCAGCTGTCAACAATCCTGGGCTAATTGCACAGATGTTCTAACTATGCAAGAGTTTGGTAAGTTACTTTATAAAAGAAATTAATTTTTATTACTTGCTGTGGTGTATGACTGAGTAGCCTATTGTCTATTGCAACATATTGCCATTATTTATAGGAAAACTGAAAAAAATAACTTATTACAGTAATCACACTTGGTTCTTTTCACTACTTTTTGAGAGAGAAATTACTTAAGGTTCAGAAAACTATGGTCAAAATATCCATAAAAGAAACATTTGAAAATACTAAAGTTCCTCATTATAACAAAAAGTATTTTCACTTATATATCATGGTATTCTTGAAAGAACACTTCACCATACTTCATCAGATTTGTAGATTTCTGATTTTGTTGTACTGACAAAGTCATGGAAGGGAGAGAAAGGACCATTTTGTCCAGACCACTTTGCAGGAATCCAGACTAAAAACACTCCCAAAATATGGCCACCCTAAATGGCTCGGGTTCTGGTTATTTGCATGACCATATCTCTCCCTACAAACCAATGCAAACTCTTAGATTCGGGCCCAATTCAAGGTGCAGGTTTTGACCTATAAAGCCCTATATGGCTCGGGCCCTACCTATCTCCGTGATCGCATCTCCTCCTATGAGCCAGTGTGGACCTTGAGATCATCCGGGGAGGCTCTCCTCTCGTTCCCACCACCGTCTCAAGTGCGGCTGGTGGGGACGAGGGAACGAGCCTTCTCAGCAGTGCCCCCCCCCCCCCCCCCGGCTCTGGAATGCAATCCCCTACATTATCCAATTTCCGTAAGGAACTGAAGACCTGGTGGTGTTGGTTCCAATGAGTAATTACATTGGAATACTGCCGATCTCTGGGCCTGAATATATTATACAAGATTTATCTAGCCTACAATGATACATTCTAATATATTGGGTTTATGGTTCCCGTCCCCTTGATCAGGTTGTGTAAGTGTTATTTATTGCTATATAATTGTATTGTTTTACCTTGCTTAATAATGTGTTATTATGTTGTTATGTAATGTATGTGTGGTTTTTATGATTGGAAACCGCCCTGAGTCCCATCCGGAAGATAGGGCGGTATATAAATCAAGTTTTTTTAATTATTATTATTATTATTAGATCCTCTCATTCCTGCCTCTGTCACAAACGCAACTTATTGGTGGTAGCCCCCGGCTCTGGAACTCTCTCCTTAGGGAGATTAGATTAGTAACTACTAGGCTTGATCGATCCATGAAAAATTTGATTCTAAACTCGTTTCAAAACTAGAGGGGGCAGTTTTTCGTTTTTGTTGCTAATAACGAATTTGGCCCCCAAAATTTTTCGAAATTAACGAAAATTCGTTATTTTCTAAATTAATTCGTTAATGGCGGACGCGCATGCGCGGTGGCCCAAAAACAGCCCGAAGGGGGGGGACTTAGGGGGCTCTCCCGCCCTCATTTTTTGAGTGATCTTCTTCAAACTTGGTACAGTGGTAGAACACATTTAACACTGATAGCTCACCAAAATGTGGAACGTTTCCCTTATCCTCTGATTTTTGGCAAATTTTCATAGCTTTTATAATAAACCATTTTTTAATAATTGCAGAAATCTGTTCCTGGTTTGAAAGTCTTATTTCCTGTTAAATTGGGTTGTCTTTACTGTGAAAGTCATTGTTCTACTTCAGAAACTTTGTTTTTGTGGCTGAAACTTTGTTAAATTGGTGTGTGTGTGATATATATTGTGTGTATATATAGCCTCCCACAGACAAGAGTTCTTTCTCCCACCCTGGACCTTCCACAGATATATAAACCCCACTTGCCTAGCTTCGCACAGACGTCAAAACCTCTATGTCTGCCACAGATGTGGGTGAAACGTCAGGAGAGAATGCTTCTGGCACATGGCCATAGAGCCCGGAATACATACCACAACAGTGTGATCCCGGCCATGAAAGCTTTTGACAACACAACCACAGTATCCATTCAAGTTCATGTAGCGTGGTATGGACTGGAGACCTGTATTGGGGGGAGGGAGGGTGCGAATCTGGGCCCCTGGGAGCAGCCAAGGACGGGCCTGGCCCACACCCCCTCGCATCCCGGGCCTCTTCCTCCTCACCGCCGGGCCCCTCTCGGTCTCTCCAGGCCTGAGCTGAGGCGAGGCGGCGGCGGCGGCGGCCATTTCCCCCCTCCGTCTTCCTCCTCCTCCTCGGCCTCCTTCCCCCTCGCCCCCTCCCATTGGCTGAGCCTCCCATTGGCTGAGGGGCAAAAGGAAAGGAGTTTGGGTGATTTGCAAAAGCTTTTTTTTCTTAACGAAAAAAACGAAGAAATAAGAAAAAACGGCCTCTCGCGATTCGAAACCGCGATATCCAGACGTGTGGACAACCAAGGTTCTATATTGCTTCAAAACAAACGAAAATAACGAATTAATAACGGGTAACGGGAAAATCGAATTATTTGAGCAAGCCTAGACATTCCACAAAAATTTGAAGACTCGGATGTTTCAACATGCTTTTGAACAGTAGGTCCGTTTTCATCACCATCCAGTCTTAACTATTTACTGCCCTAACCCTCAGCACTTTACCCTATTCCTGAATCTCATTGCCTTTCATTTTTGCACATGCCTGCCTCCCTGTAATTTCCTAATAGCCCTACTGTTTAGTCATGATGCTCACTATGTATTTTATGAATGTTATTTTACTGATATTGTTTTAATTATATATGCTGTTGTCGTATTGTTTTATTTGTTGATCCCATGTGAACCGCTTTGAATTCCTTCAGGGAGATGGAAGCAGGTTATAAATAAAGTTTTATTATTTATTTATTATTAATAATCTCTGTTAATAAACATCTAAAGAGATAGATCACTACCTTTTGAGACAGTATATCCCACTATTGAACAGTTCTTGTCATTTGGAAGTTATTCTTAAAATTTGGGTGGCATCTTTTTCTTGTAATATGAATCAACTGGTTCGTGTCCAGTAGAGCTTGTTGATTCATCTTCATCCATTAATATTCTTTTTTTAAAAGAATAGCTGTTATAGCACTTCTCCAACTTCTCTTCTCTGACCAGCTTTCTAAGCCATTCCTTATAGGGCTTGGTTTCCAGATCTTTTACCATTTTTGTCATTCTCCTTTGGATACATTCCAATTAATCCATATTCTTCTTGAAATGGCATGCCCAGAATTCATATTTATCAGATATAATAAATAAAGGGAAAGGATGCTTCTCTGAAGGAAAGAGTTGAGCCAAGATTATTTTTAGAATAATTCCGTGTTATTAACTACAACAAAACAATTGATTCAGATGTTTTCATCCTTAAAGTAAGAAGGCCTAATGCTATTTTCATTACTTCAAGACCTACTGATTTCATCCAGCCCTATGTCTGGTTGTCATCTCTGCAGTGCATTCCTTCTGTTTTTGAGCATCATGATAATATGACTGGAATTGTGTGAGCCTGAAATGGTGGTATATAAATAGATAGATAGATAAATAAATAAAGCCAACACCATCAAGAAATAACTAAAATGTCTCTTAAAAATAGCCTTGTATTAGATGTTCTGAATCATGCTAAACTTCTTGGGTTTGTGGTGTCGGTGGAGAACACTGAAAATGTCAGATATTCACTATGACATAACAAAATATATAAATGCCAGTTTGATGACCAAAAGGGTTTAATGAATTATTACAACTGAAATCTACCATCTTTGAGTTGTTGAGATTACCCTTAAAAACGCATACACATACACACATATACACACATATACATGCATACATTGGGCCCTTGGTATGTGTTGCGGTTTGGCACCAGGAGCCTTCCTGGATACCAAAATCCATTAATGCTCAAGTCCCATTATATATGATCCAAAAATATAGATTTAATTTTTGGATATTTTGGGGAATATGTTCAAGTTGTGGATGTTTGAATTTGTGGATATTGAGAGCTGATTGTAAAATAAATTTGCTTAATAAATGTAACCTCAGAAATGTTCTAGAAGTGATTTTTCTCTAAATATGGACAGTACATATCTTATTAAATCAGCGTAATGGAAAGATATATATTAACTATTGCATTACAACATTTCAATTAAGTCATTAGTTTACCTTTACATCGCATGGGATGTAAAAAAGTGTACACTTAGGGGCAATCAGCAGAGAAATTATGTAGGAACTGAGATGTATCAGGATGCATATTATTAATAATAATAATAATAATAATAATAATAATAATAATAATAATAATAATACTTTATTTTTCTATCCCGCCTCCATTTCCCCACAGGGACTTGGGGCGGCTAACATTGGGCCAAGCCCAAAGAACAAACAATATAATTTGCATCTGAACATCATCCCATTTGTGAATTGAACATCAGCATAAACAAGTTATAATTTATAATTGTAAAATGAATTCAAATACAATGCAGAAATGATTTCTATAAGAAACCAAATGCTTTCAGGTGATGATGCAAATACAGGAGTTTATACCTCTGGATCAGGATCAAAACTTGGATCACAGATTTCAGATATGAGAACTGGATAGTTGCTCAAATCTTTTAATTGCTCAAATGAGTATTGTTACACATTCAGCACTGGAGATCTCCATCCATTAATTAAGTATATGTGTGGGGTTATGAGGTCTGTGTATGCATGAATGTGCATATGCATATGTTTGCCTGATTTCTAAATGTCATTGAAAAACTCTTACATAAGCGCGGGAAGAGATTTTTTGGTGCTTTTGAATCTTGCCAGCATTCTGATCACCTTGAATATGAAGGTGTTTCTTCCCTTTAATATATGTGATCAACACCTAGATGCTGACATGCTGACCTCTGTCAGTTACCTAAAATAACGTGGTACTTTGTGCTTCACACCTATATGTCTGGATTGGGGATTCCAGGCTTTTAGACAGAAGAGATACAATACCCTTACAAATGACAAAAGATGATGTCAGCCAAATGTTACACAGCATGGAATGAGCAGATCTGTTTGTGAGAAGGGGTGACATAAGGTAAAAGAGATTGGCTAGCACAATAAATATATCAGCATAATGTATTGGCATAGAGGACGCTGGCACTGATGACATCCCAATGAGCAAAGCTGTACATATTTGGCAATGTACCTAGATAACAAATAATGCACTGATGTGTTTTGGTGCAGCTGTCACATTCTGCAGGTATGCCAATGTGGACAATTTTTATGTCTCCCAT
This sequence comes from Anolis carolinensis, assembly GCF_035594765.1. Taxonomy (NCBI): domain Eukaryota; kingdom Metazoa; phylum Chordata; class Lepidosauria; order Squamata; family Anolidae; genus Anolis; species Anolis carolinensis. The sequence goes on from NC_085844.1 coordinate 60,117,187, forward strand.
GTTTGTACTGAGGTGGAGTATCTTTACTTCATTCTCTGAAATCCATATTTCAGGTTCTTGTAGGCCCTTGCCTCCCCCCCAACCCCATTCAGTTGCAAACATCCAGGACATAATGTAGTTGTCCATGCTATCTTCTTTCTACACTTCAATCCATGGCAAATATCTCCATCTACCTTTAGTTAAAAACTAATTACAGCTCTATAGAGAAACCACTGTCAAATAAAAAAGAAGAAAGTGGATTCCAATATTGACAGCCTTTCTATACATACACAAAAAGTAGAAGGTTCCAAAGTAAACCATTATATAATATAGATTACTTACACTTTTGAATTTTGAGTTATCCAATACACATGTAAAATGGATATTTCAGTATAGGAAAACAATTTATGCACATTCATGCTTCTAATGAGCAAGTTGGTACAGAGTTTAAAATATCATTTGTTATATTGTAGAGAAAGAAAGCCACTGTTTAATACAATTATATCCTGACATAGTCTAGATGTCTACCTATTAGGGGTATCAGGTTTTATTTGAATGTTCTTATAGTCAAGTGCCTTGAGTGTCATTTTTTGGCCAAAAAAAATGACATAAAATTAATGTCTTGTGTGCATTTAACCAATTAAAGAACATTTGTGCACTCCCTCCCCCATATTTCTTAAACCATCATTTAAACACCTAAAAAACTATGCCAGTATATTTCCTGTGTGTTTGATGCATGAATAGAACTAACTTACTTCCCTCATTCCTCCTCCTTCTTGTTTTTGTGTGGTTTTATGCCTTCAGATCATTTCTGACTTATAGCTAACCTAAGGTGAACTATTGCAGGATTTTTGTGGCTAAGACTGTGTGATATGCCCAAGACCACACAGTGGGTTTTCATACCGCAGTGGAGATTTGAACCCTCTTCTCCAGAATCGCAGTACAAAATCAATGTGCCACACCAACCTGTTGAAACCACTGTGCCACATCAACTTGTCTCCTTACTCCTGGAGACAGGTTGGTGTGAAGGTCAGAAGGTCAGTAGTTTGAATCCACGGGTCGGGTGAGCTCCCACTGTTAGCCCAGCTCCTGTCAACTTAGCAGTTTGAAAACATGTAAATGTGAGTAGATAAATATGTAGCCCTTTGGCGGGGAAAGGCACTAAAAAACGCTCCAAACAATCATGCTGGCCATAAGACCAGAAGGTAACACTCCCAGAGCCAGAGATGAGCACTGCCTCCAAAGCTGGAAATGGAAGGAGAAGTCTTTGCCTTTGTCTGTGTTGTCTATCTCATTGTATGTTTGTAAATAAGGCTTTGAATGTTTGCCTTTGTTTTCTCTATAGATACTGTAATCTGCTCTGAGTCCCTCTGGGGAGAAGGGTGGAATATAAATAAAGTGTATTATTATTATTATTATTATTATTATTATTATTATTATTATTATTATTATTAGCTTTTTGATGTGCCAATATTATGCAAGCCAAATTTTGACCAAAACAGCAGCAGGGCACGGCACATGGGTGCCATGTCACATTGAAAGAATTAAAACTTCTCTTTCTCTGCTGCTACTTGTCTTGAGATTAACTTCCCTTCATAGAGACTCAGAGAAGCATAGCATATCCTAAAATTGTAGACATTGCCTTAAGAAATGGTAGACTGAAATCATATCCCTTTAAGGGATTCATTTAGGAGGATGGATTAGTTATCTAAGAGTACTTACAATTTTTCTCATTTCCAACAAGAATGGTATCGTAATCCATCAAGACAACACTTTGAAAAAATAGTCCACCATCATGATATTTTACAAATATATTAGAACTTTTTGAAATAATTTCATTGTTGTGGGAAAGTGAACCTTTTGCAGAATATATGGACTTTTTGGAGATGACGCTTTCTGTGAAAAAATTGAGATGTCATCATCAAAGTCCTGAAATGCAAAAAGCCGTGCAGAAATGTCCAAAGGCTCGTGTAATCTTATTACAGAGAAAATTGTTGCAATTCTGTGTTCATATAGTGAAAGTGAAATAAGTAAAGATTTGCATGCTTAGAGATGGTGTTGCAGAATCAACATATGTGAGCAAAGATCAGAGGTAAAGAAAATGATGATTATTAGAGCAGGTTTCATGCCTGGAGTTGGCTTTGTTGTTAAGTGAGATAAAGAGAGAGCTTTTGCATAATGTCACACAAAATTCATATATGAACATAACTGGGGATAATGCTGGAAAATGCTACTAACGGCATAGCAGCCAATGACTAGTTTTCAGAGGAAATAAAATAAACCCACATCTTTGGATGCCATACCAAGTGGTATTAAGGACCCAGACATATTTATATTTATACAGTTGTGGAAGTACCTCATGGGACTGCATCCAAAGAAGTGGATTTATAGTCAAAAAAGCTTGTATGAAAATAAAAGCCAGTTCATTCTCAAGGTGCTGCCACATTTCTCTCCCCCCCCCCCCCCGCTCCCTATTCCTTCCTCCTCCTCCTTTTTTTTTTAACTATTAACTGTAAGTTGTTTGACATCACTATCAGTAAATGAAAAAGCCAAGGAAAACCTTTGCATATCTTGAGGGCACCTGTTTATGTAATATGTGTGCATAAGTGTGGCTTACACATGTGTATGCTGCTTTTTTAATGGGCTATGATGGGTTATTCTGTAGCCCCTTGCTCCTCATCCAACACCTCTCTTTGACACCTTTCAAGCCCTGATTAAAGGTGGAAATAATTCATACAGTGAAGATACAACTGGTCTGAGCTTCCAAGGGAAGAAAAGATGATCTACTCCATTTGTGAATACACCTACATTTCATTTCCTCTCCAACCCTAGTGTTATCTCAAAAACTGTCTCCCCGGGTTGTTGTGAGTTTTCCGGGCTGTATGGCCCTGTTCCAGAAGCATTATTTCCTGATGTTTTGCCCGCATCTATGACAGGCATATTCAGAAGTTGTGAGGTATATTAGAAAAACTAAGCAAAGAAGATTCATATATCTGTGGAAGGTCCAGGGTGGGAGAAAGAAGTCTTGTCTGTTGGAGGCCAGTGTGAATGTTGCAATTAATTACCTTGATTAGCATTAATGGCCTTCCCACCTTCATGTCCTGGCTACTTCCTGCCTGGGAGAATCCTTTGTTCTGAGGTGTTAGCTGCCCTGATTTATTCATGTCTTTTTTTTAAATACTGGTAGCCAGATTTTGTTCATTTTCATGGTTTCCTCCTTTCTGTTGAAATTGTCTACATCAGGGGTCCTCAAACTTTTAAAGCCGAGGGCCGGACCACAATCCTTCAGACTGTTGAGGGGCCGAATTATCATTTGGGGGGGAAAAACGAACGAATTCCTATGCACACTGCACATATCTTATTTGTAGTGCAAAAGAACAATAACAATGAAAGAACAATACAATATTTAAATATGAAAATAATTTTAACTAACATAAACCTATCAGGATTTCAATAGGAAGTGTGGGCCTGCTTTTGGCCAATGAGATAGTCAGGTTAATTAGGATTGTTGTTGTTGTTGTGTGTCTTCAAGTCATTTCAGACTTTGGGCGAGCCTAAGTCCAAAATTATTTATTTATTCATTTACTACATTTATTTACTACATTTATATCCCACCCTTCTCACCCTGAAGGGAACTCAGAGCAGTTGTATGTACATGCAATATATTATATTATTAGCATAGCACAATATTAGCATTATACTACAGTAGAGTCTCACTAATCCAAGCCTCGCTTATCCAAGCCTCTGGATAATCCAAGCCATTTTTGTAGTCAATGTTTCCAATATATCGTGATATTTTGGTGCTAAATTCGTAAATACAGTAATTACAACATAACATTAGTGCGTATTGAACTACTTTTTCTGTCAAATTTGTTGTCTAACATGATGTTTTGGTGCTTAATTTGTAAAATCATAACCTAATTTGATGTTTAATAGGCTTTACCTTGATCAGTCCTTATAATCCAAGATATTCGCTTATCCAAGCTTCTGCCGGCCCGTTTAGCTTGGATTAGTGAGACTCTACTGTATATTGAACTATACCACTATACTGTGATATTATATGTAATATATAACATATAATTAATATTATTATATGATATTATTGTTAGTATTATATTGTATAAAATGATAATATTATTATCAATATTATATGTATATACAATATATTATATTATTAAAACTGATATAAAAATATTATATTATAAATGAGGGCGGGGGCCAGGTAAATTGCCTTGGAGGGCCGCATCCGGCCCCCGGGCCTTAGTTTGGGGACCCCTGGTCTACATGCTTGTGGATTTCAATGGCATCTCTGTGTAGTCTGACAAAGTGGTTGTTGGAGTGGTCCAACATTTCTGTGTTCTTACATAATAAGCTGTGTCCAGGTTGGTTCATCATCACCAAGTGCTCTGCTATGGCTGTCTTCTCAGGTTGAGTTAGTCTGCAATGCCTTTCAACATCTATCTTCTAGATTGTTTTTTATCTTATGCCTCTGTTCTCCGTGATTGTATTCTTATCCTTTTCTCACCCCAAGTTTTAACTAAGTGTCTCATGCGGCCCGCCCTGTTATATATATATATACACATACATATACATACATATATATATATATATATATATATATATATATATATATATATATTGTTGCATTGTACATGATTTTATTGTATTGTTTAATTGTATTATGATATGTTGTTTTATATTTTGCTATATTGTACTGTTCTGGGCATGGCCCCATGTAAGCCGCCCCGAGTCCCCGTTGGGGAGATGGTGGCGGGGTATAAATAAAGTTTTATTATTATTATATTATTATTTCATGTTCTGTCTTCTCCTCTTGCCTAATAGTATCTGCCAAGTCAGGAGTAAAACTGTGCAATCATAGCATTTCACTCACCTGATTGCTGTAGGATCTGTTTCTGTGAGACTGAACAACCACAAAAAAAAGAGATTTCTGAAACAGGGGATCTAATTTTGATAAAGCTGGAGAGACTTTAATCACAATGATCCAGAAGATTGGATGTGGAATCTATTTTATTAATCATGTTTTGATTAGCACTATTATATGAAATATTATTTATATAGTGTATATCCTTTGCATCACTGTAACAAGTAATCTTTAATAGAAATGCTATATTTATTATTCCCATCTTTCTATTTGCTTTTATGATTTATGTTCAATATATTGCAGGGAGACTTTCATATATTAGAAGTGTGAGCAAGGTCAGACAGAGGCCTAAGCACTGCTTTAAAAAAATTGAATGCATGATCCAATAGCAGAATAACTAGGTATTTTAGAAGCAGATCTTTCATAACTTGTTTCCAAGAGCTTATTGGGAAAAACCCACACTGGGCTGCAAATTAGATATGCAATTTAGAAGCAGGATCCTCAGGTCTAGAAGTATGTTCTTCATCTTGTTGTTTGACTTTGAATGCAACTTAAAGAAAGCAATTTAAATGCACTCTCTCCCTGTTCCCTCAGAAAACCTCACAAAGGAAGACACAACACTGATGGTTAAAAGCTTGGCTGGAACTCCTACTGCTGTTGCCAGTAGCAGAATATATTGGCAGGCATCTTTGATGCGGTTCTTGTCACTTTGAGTTGCCTTAAATGAAAAAAGTGACAAAGAACATCTTCAGCTAGTGGTGGTTTATGCAGCTTTTATAATTTGCAGAGTGTTTTAAAATGGGTAGTTTATTTCCTCTCAATAAAGGAAAAGACACACCAGCCCTATTATTCATATGACTGTGATTTCTAGAGTCATGTGGTTGGTTCTAGTATAGTGCTTTGATCCCCCACCAGCAGGATCTAGTTTCAGCTGGAGAATCATATTTAATTAAATAAGAATATTTTGAGGGAATAATGGGAAGCATTCTAGTGGTTGGCTGGTAAAGACAAAAGGGCTGAACCAAATATAATTTAACTCAAAGCTTTTGCTGCATTTTAGTTCAAAGCTTTTATTGTTTCATGAAAAAGCAGTTCAGGGAAACAAAGAAATAATGGTGTCATGATGTGGTCATTTGGGAATCCCAGACAAGAGGGTTGCATTGCCTAACTTACTATATCAGTGGTTTATGGAAATTCTGCTCATGTTAGAGAAAGCATGCGGAAAGTCAATCTTCATGCTTCGTCCTTTTGTTATGTGATTTCAGATCTACTAAAACCATGGGTTCTGGGGGCCCAGTCTATCTAGCTTTCCAGAAAGCTAAATCAGATTTAGACAGGTAGAAGGCAAAATCAGAGGTTTAATCTCAATGGCCAAAGAGCATGTCAGTGGAGAAAGCACTCCAAAATATTGACATACTGCAATTGCAAGTACAGAGAATTTTAATTTAATTTAATAGCTATTCAAAATACCCATGCCAGTTCTTGATTGGCTCAGAAAATGTCCAGCTATCCTAAGTAGTTCAGGATTCCGTCGGACGTCATCACTGGTTGGCTTTTTGTAGTAGCGGGAAAATCAATAAAGTGTTATTGAAGCATTTGAAGTGTCAGTCTGTTTAATGGTCACCCTCTGAGAGGAGTGCAAACTGAAAGGAATGTGGTGTGGCATTAAGGTGCTGACTCCAGTGGAAACAGTATATAATGGGTGCTTGGGGATGATGTCCATTTCAATAGGTGAGGCTGGTTTGAGGTATGGGAGCTGAGCCATTATCACTAATATCTTAGATAATGTCAAGGATCTCAGGAAACAAACTCAGAAACCCTGACACAAATTCATTATGTGCTCCCCTCATGTCTCCCAGTTCATTCTGAGTAGATTATAGAAATTAGAGGAAGGGAGTTTGGGTGTGATCAAACAGCATCCCAGAGACAATTCATACAAAAAGTTAACGTAACACAAAACACACACTCACTAGATGCTAGTGGAGCTGTGGCTTGTATTTTATATAATTTTGTACATTTCATAATTTGGGTTCCAATTTCTTAATATGACTTCCCTTTGTAGCATCTATGTCTTCTAAAAAGCTGCTCTGGAGTGTTGGATAATCTTCTGGAGCAACATAAAGGCTTTAGGCTAAAGGAGGAAGAGATGGACTATCTGCTTTTTCTAAGAGGGAATATCTGGCAAATCCAAGTACCTTCTGTTCATGAATGTCCAATTTGGGTACAGGCCAGCTTGTATGAACAAATGTTGCTAGGAAGCTTAATTTATACCAGGAATAAATATACTTGCATTTTATTTTAAACTTAAAACACATATCAAGTTCCAACAATGCTAATGTTATCCACATGCATGCAGCTAATATTTTTACATTAAACATGCCTGACGCGATGAACATGCTTTAAGATATATTAATTATAGAAGAGATGTTATTTTGCTGAATTAGATATGTAACATTTCATTAAGATTCTAAGTAATTTTGGATAAGACAGGCGAAATTTTGTTTCCATGTTTAGCTTTAAAAAAAAGTTTGTGCACAGTTCCCAGTGAATGTCTTTGTCATTATGATTGAAGTTCTTAATATAGTTGCAAAAGTGTTATAACAAATATAAAGTATATTTGGAAGTGAGACATCTCCTCAGGACTGCCAAGTGCCTGGCTTGTCATGTGATGTAGATGCGCATTTGTCACATCATTTCCACACTTCAGCTGATTGCTTGTGCTACTTTCTGGATAGTCTCTATGTCTGCTGAACCCAGAATTCCCTGGATCTGAGGAACTTAAAAAAGCAAGATGGGCTCAGCATGGAATCAAAGTTGATGTTGGATATAATTTTTATGCAGTTTTTATTGTATTGACAGGCCAACATGGATTTGAACAATTCTTATTTAAAGTTAATTTGCAGGAAGAGTATTTTTCTATTTTGAAATAATCTTTTGTCATGCACCATTTGTTCCAGTCTTTAATTCAAGCTGCTATTAACAGTGATCTTAAAATCCTGAATGGCTTGGGCCCATCGACCAAGACTGCTTGCTTCAAGGATTGCCAATGAATTGACCAAATGCCAAGACAACCTCACAACCTCTGAGGATGCCTGCCATAGATGTGGGCGAAACTTCAGGAGAGAATACTTCTAGAACATGGCCATACAGCCCGGAAAACATACAACAACCCTATATGTATTTTCACTGTGTATTGTATAGCATTGAATGGCTGCCATTTATGTCATAAACCGCTCCGAGTCTCAATGGGAGATGGGACAGGGTATAAATAAAGTTGACTTGACTTGCCATATCATTGTGAGCCAGCCTCTTTCAAAACAAATTGAATCTGTACTGCCATTAAAAATACCACATTGCAAGCATATGGGGTTAGCAAAGGGAGGAGTCATCCAGTTCATATTTTATGGATGGTGAAATCAGGCTGGAGATGCACATCATGCATTTGTGATATTTCTTAACATCATGTAATTTTATTGCTCGCTGCTGCTGGAATTTCCAAAGATCTGTATTCCTATTAAATGACTCATCATGCTATTTCAATATGTTTGTTCTTGCAGCAACTTATTTTTTTTTCTTGTTTGGAATGCTGCCACTTGATTCTCTCTGTCATGTTCATTTTCAAATTCACATGATAAAATGTTGTTATTCAAATACACTTTCTTCTCTATGGGATGCAAGTTGAAAACATTTATGAGAGTGCCGGAACTCATCCAAACACTTTGTTTCACACATGAATTAACTATTCTGTAAAATTCTCTATTTCTTCAAGTCTTCTGTCAATTTACAGTGACCTCATTAATTTCATTGGGTTTTCTTAGGAAAGGATTACTCTATCACTCCAAAATTATTACAAACAACACCAGTACCTTGCCAGTATATTAATATCTATATTATCAAGTATTAAGAAGGGCTGTTATAATCACTGTAAAAATTTCATTGCCGTATATGGGATGATGAGGCATGCTGTATTTAGTTCAGTAGTAAGCCAGGGTCAGGATTCACCAAAGAATGAAAACAAGATTTTATTTCCAAAGTTATTCCATCAGTTTTCATTTATTCCCATGAATGGTTTACAAACTGAATGGCAACTATTTACAGTAAATATGCAGGCACTACGCAAGAAGAAAAAAGTTATATATAGAAAGCCACATCTGATGATGACATGTCCCTGCAGAGAAAAAGTAATATGAGCAGTGAACCAGTGAACACAAGATAAAATTTGACTTTGTGTTAAATGTCATCAGAGTCTTCTTACACTGTGCAGAAAACAAAACAGATGCTTCAGATGTTTTGATTGAGACCACAACACTTCTTCGAGTTGCAACAAAGAGCAAAAAGAGCATCATTTAAAAAGGGATCCATTATGACAATAACGTCACACAACTGTAAATAAACTGGACAATTCAGGCACAGTTTAATTGCCCTACCAATATTTAATCCTTTGTTCCTTAATTCATAGAATTCTTGGCACTGTCATGCAAATACATGTACAAGAAAGTAATGGAGAGTTTCAGGGGAGATGTTCACATCTCCAGATTGTTCCAGATTGACATGGCCTCATTACAGTAATTCTCTGCGATCCCACCAGATCTCATCTGACCTTGGAAGGTAAGCAGATACAGCTCTGGTAAGTATTTCATTGGGAGATCATAAGGAATATGGTTACATTTGCGATAGGCTATATTTCAGAAGAAAGAAGTGGCAAAACCACTGTTGACTATTAGTAGCCTCAGAAAACTGTGAATCTCATGGGATTGTCATAAGCCAGCAGGTGACACGAAGCACATGTGCATATACACACACATATTGCACTTTTTCAGCTGCTTTTAAAATGTCCTAATTTTTCCCTCCTCCTTCCACTTCAGCTGCTGCAAACTGAGTTCAAAGTGCAAAAGTAGTTTGCACTAGGTTAACTTAGCACGGAGGAGACAGGTGTGGGGGGAATGGTCTCTTGTCCTTTCCAATTATTTAAAGTGTGTGTGTCTTCAAGTTGCCTGTAGTCTCAAGACAAAACAAATGGCCTCGGCCTTGTCTAGCTTTTGTTCTCTTCCTCATTAATTATGTTTGCTGTCTTCACCACAATCTGATGGTTGCTCGGCCAAACATGCCCTTGTTTTCATCTGTGAAATGTTGGAGAGTATGCACCTAACAAAATGGAAACACAACAAGAAGTTTGATAATGGGAAAGCTGTGCTAACACCAAACGCCATGCAGTTATGTCACTAGTAAAAACACAGATATCTTGTCACTCCCACAGTTCATGAAGAGCTGATTCACATCCAGTTTATCCCAACAACACACAACATGACCCATTCTCACAGTCTGTCTGCTGTGGTTTGATCCTGTTCTCTCAATGTTATTTCTTTTCTTTTTTTTTGGAGTGGATGGAGCAAGCCCCTATTCCATCTCAATGTTATTTCTGAGCACGAGCGGTGCTATTATTTTGGATTCAGCATCTATATTTTGACGTTTAACGGATTCGTTCGAGAGCCTTGTGTTACCATGGTGAGTTGTGTCTTCTAATATTCTGATTAGCAACTGACAGAATGGCCATAGCCATTTTCCACATAGGGAGTTGAGACTACCAGAATTTTACTCACCCAAACCAATTCGTTCAAGCAAGGTGAGAGATAATTATGTTAAGCAACGTATAAACAGAAATAAGTGATGCTGAAAGTCTTATTTTTTCCAAAGGCATAGCAAAAGCACTCTTTTTTTCTTTGATGTCACAAAGTTGTGTTTAGAAAAGCATTTAAAATGAATTAGTTTAGACAATCTGACCAGACTACTAAATTCATGTGCTGGTGTACACCTGTATTCAAGGTTGGAAAGTATGAGATAAAAGGGAAGAAGAAGGTTTATATATGAAGAAGGAGTACATACTGTTCTCATGGAGAATGTTAATAAGAAATAAGATGCAGACAGGCCTTCAAACCTCAAAATAAACAGATACGTCTTCAATGTTGTCTTCAGATCATGCTAGACTAAATAGATGTAAAAGCTTGTTGTTAAACCCAAGATGAAGGCAATTTATAATTAAAACAAATAGAAATACAGTAGAGTCTCACTTATCCAACACTCGCTTATCCAACATTCTGGAGTATCCAACGCATTTTTGTAGTCAATGTTTTCAATATATCATGATATTTTGGTGCTAAATTCGTAAATACAGTAATTACTACATAGCATTACTGCGTATTGAACTACCTTTTCTGCCAAATTTGTTGTCTAACATGATGTTTTGGTGCTTCATTTGTAAAATCATAACCTAATTTGATGTTTAATAGGCTTTTCCTTAATGCCTCCTTATTATCCAACATATTCGCTTATCCAACATTCTGCCGGCCCGTTTATGTTGGATAAGTGAGACTCTACTGTATAGGAAAACATATGAAATTACATTGAGATGTAATTAAATTGCTATTGCTATTGCCGGGCTGTGGTGCAGCTGGTTAAGTAGCCAGCTGCAATAAATCACTCTGACCAAGAGGTCGTGAGTTCGAGGACAGCCCTGCGGGGTGAGCATCTGACAATTAAAATAAAAAATTAGCCGCTGCTCATTTTTGACCTAAGTAACCGAAAGATAGTTGCATCTATCAAGTAGGAATTTAGGTATCGCTGCTCAGCGGGGAGGCAAATTTAACTAATTTACAACACCATAACTCGTCCAGCTTCCATTTGGAATGAGGAAGTACCCATCAAGATACCACAATGGATGATAAAGCAGCTGCTCCCCTGTGGCCGGAATCAAGCATAACCTCAGGAAGTTGGAAGCTGGAGAATGTTAAATCGCCTCTGCGTCTCTGTCTCTGTCTCTATGTTTATAGGGCATTGAATGTTTGCCATTATATGTGCACATTGTGATCTGCCCTGAGTCCCCTTCAGGGTGAGAAGGGCGGAATATAAATACTGTAAATAAATAAATAATAAATAAATTTACAACTGAATATCTAAAAAGCAGTTTGAAAACAGAACAGTTAAAAGCAGTTAACAGGACACTATTAAAAGCTCTTTCTATAAAAACACTTAACTCTTGATAACCAGTTGGAATTTTTAAATGTCATTTTCTTATGGAAGGTCAACATGAAAGGGACTTTTCTGCCTAGGAAGAGAGTTCAACAGCTACTGAAAAAAACAAACTTGCTTTCTCATTCCACCAAAAGGAAAGGGAAGTATATGCTGCTGCTCTTTTTCCGAGAGCATATCTATCTACAAAGCAAAGCAGATGTGTTCCCATCTACTTGCATTATTTAGAGAACCGAAGGTCTTAAACCTTGGAAGTCTTAAAATGAAGTGAGGCAATGTTAACATCGTGGTTATCCATATTGTTTACTGAGTTTGTGATTAGCAATAAACAATGTGCTACACAAGACTTTCATAAACCTTTCATGGGCCATCTGCTGTGTATTTGTGTGCACGCAAACACACACAAAAGCAGGAATGAAAAAGAGAAAGTGAGGCTGGGTGAATGAGAGTCCTAACTATGGTATGTTACAAACATGCACGGATTCCACAATATTTGTAATGCTAAATATCATACTTTTTTACAATTATGTGCAATTTTCTTCAAGATCCTGAGCTCTGGATAATAACAATAACTGTATGACCTTGAATGTGAATCCATTATTTGAAAAACTTACTACATTTTCTTTAGTGATTGTAGTCAAAAAGCAGGAGATGGGACAGTACAATTAGACAATGGACATCCATTTTTGTAAAAGAATATCCAACCTGAAAACATCTATATTTTATCTGTTGTCAGTTATCATGCCCATTTTAACCTTGAGATCTGCAAATGGATTATTATACAAATTTCACGTTTCAACCCGCACAACACCACTCTCCTGGTGGTGGCGAAGTGTGTTAAAGTGCTGAGCTGCTGAACTTGCAGACCAAAAAGTCCCAGGTTCAAATCCCGGGAGCGGAATGAGCGCCCGCTGTTAGCCCCAGCTTCTGCCAACCTAGCAGTTCGAAAACATGCCAATGTGAGTAGATCAATAGGTACTGCTCCGGCAGAAAAGTAACGGGGCTCCATACAGTCATGCCGGCCACATGACCTTGAAGGTGTCTATGGACAACGCCGGCTCTTCGGCTTAGAAATGGAGATGAGCACCAACCCCCAGAGTCGGTCACGACTGGACTTAACGTCAGGGGAAAACCTTTACCTTTACCTTAACACCACTCTCAGTTAGAAAACATGGGAAGATGAGCACTTTGCAATGGTTCTTCGCTAGCAAAACTACATGGAAATTATTGTGACACTTCAGGGATCAAGCATGCATTTGATAGAATGTGTCTGTATCTATGAGAGAGATAAAGAATAACAGCAGTATTAGTCATTCTCACAGGAATGAAGGAATGAAATTGAATGGAATCTGTGCTTCTCACTGCTGTTTGGTTTATAACTTTTCTTTTTAAGTAGAATGAGGGCCGGAGGCTAAATTATTTCATTTGCTTTCCTCTGAAGGTAAGAGTTCAATGAAAGTTTAAGAACATTGTTTACAAATGAGTTCTTAGAAGCCCATGGAGAGGACAGAAACAAAGGAATACTTAAAAGTGAGCTGGAATGCTGGATTTATTTCTATGGAGGAAAGGGCTCTTCCCTTGAGGAGCAGTTTTACTGCTGAGAAGCAACCTGCTCTCTGGGACATCCATCCTGGGATCAAGAATTCCTTCTGGAAGCACCAAGGTGGGCCTGCACTCGTTGATATCACTCCCATAGAAGGGGAGAGGTTTCCAGGTCACTCATTTAATTCTGGTACCATCCTGCCTCCACCCCAAGTCCCATTTTCTTGTACTCCTGAGGGTTCTGCATATAGGGGAGTATCCAGTCCCTTCTACCCTGAACTCAGGGGTATGTGAACTCATCATCACTGGAGGAGTCCTCTAGCAAGGGCATTATCATCTTATTAAATTACTAATTATAAGGAAAGGGAATTTTATTAGACACATTCTTAAATATTCTCAGATTCTTGAGATTCTCAGATTATAATCACCAGTAACACATTTACCCTTTCTTACATCTTGCTTATTGATCTTTCTTTCCATAAATTCTGAAAATGAAAGTGTATGTAGTCTGTCAAATATTCTTAGGTTTCAAACCTAAGTGGGTGGTACTTATGCGTTAAAGAAAATGTTTAATGTTTTGTGTCTTTGATATTTTAAAACACAACTTTTCCTAATAGACTTCAGAGGAATGATTCATATTCTTTTGGTTTTACCTTCAAGCTTAGATAAACTTTTCACCTTAATTATTATCACAAGCATTTTGCTAAATTAGATATTGCTTTTTGAGTAAGATAAGCTCATAATGAAGATCAAACCAGTCTTACATTATATATATATATATATATATATATATATATATATATATATATATATATATATAGTGTAAAGGTAAAGGTAAAGGTTTCCCCTAACGTTAAGTCCAGTCATGTCTGACTCTGGGGGTGGTGCTCATCTCCATTTCTAAGCCGAAGAGCCGGCGTTGTCTGTAGACACCTCCAAGGTCATGTGGCCAGCATGACTGCATGGAGCGCTGTTACCTTCCCGCCGGAGTGGTACCTATTGATCTATTCACATTGGCATGTTTTCGAACTGCTAGGTTGGCAGGTGCTGGAGCTAACAGCAGCCGCTCCCACTGCTCCCGGGGTTTGAACCTGGGACCTTTCGGTCTCCAGCTCAGTGCTTTAACGCATTTTGCCACTGGGGCTCCCAATTTTTAAAATAAGATACTATAATTATAACTTTTGGAGTAGTTGAACTGTAGAACTGGATATAGGAAGGGGAAATTTTGCCTCTAAATGCTTTGGATTTCAACTTCCAGAAAACGCACTTCATCACCGGGGTTCCGGTGTATATGTGTGTGTGTGTGTGTGTGTGTGTGTGTGTGTGTGTGTGTGTATATATATATATATATATATATGATTGAAATGCCAGAAAGGGAAAGAAAATAAGCAATGCAACTACAAGTTGATAAGTAATTATTTCAAACTGATGAGATATAACATCATACACAATCATGTTAGTTTAACAGTAATGAGATCACACACATGAAATTCAAATTAAATATGGGGTACTTCATTTAAAATGTTACCTATAAAAATATTTCAACAACTGAGCAAATAGGGAGGAGCTGGGGCACTATGTCTCTCCTAGATTTCCTCCCTAGCTTCCTCTGGTGAATCACCTGAGTCTATAGTTTCTTGCTGGCTGATCATCCCCTGGAAAGCTAATCTGAGGGTCAAAACACAAACTTGACTTCTAGAGAGGCAAAACTTTCAGGCCAGTCCTAAGGCTATTCTCCTTCCTGACTCCCATGTCACGTGATATGTAGGGACAGTTCCGGAGATCAGCGCTTTATCAAATGGGAGCCATAGGTTTTCACTGTACTCCTTCTTTCTTCCCCAGTACCTGCCACAAATAAGGGACATATATCTGCTTAGCCCTTATTGCCCACCAGTCCAAATAATAAGACACTTACACCCTTTTGAAAATCTTCCAGGGATATCTGGTTCCCTTCTGTAAATAAATACAGCCTATCATTACTTTGGAAAGAGATATTAAGGTGAGGGATAAAGTGACACAAATCCTTGGCAAGGGCATTACGGATCTTCTTGTTAACCCTTATTTGGACAATATCAATCAATGAAGGAGATCCTCTCCAGGTCATCACTTTCTTGGAATAATGGTAGACGACACTAATTGCACTGTTGGCATGATTCCCAGATTGCTATGCAAATTAATGACCAGTATGTCACACAATGTTCCCTGAAAAATAATGTCAAGAGGGCATTGCATTGCATTCCCCTCTTGCTACATCATTCAACCTTTGCCAATGTGCTCAAGTTCAGATGGGCTCCAAAACAGCTGGGACAAACCTGGCATTCAGCCTAACAGACAAGACTTTAGCTGTAAAGAAGGATTCATTGCCAGATTGGTGGCAACTGCTGATCTATAACAAGAAAGAAGCAGAACTGTAAAAGACAAATATATTTGCAATAAGCCCATACACTCCAGTGTCCAATTTGTGAAATGTGTGTGATGCAGCCCCTACTCTGAATGAATGCTAAATTTGATATCTTGTAAACCCAATGTAGAGTCTTGGTGGTGACCTATTAGAATTAATACCTAGTTAAAGACAACATATCTATGTGATGAAAGAAGGGACCTGAATGAATTCTCTGAAGATATATGAATCCCTTCAAAGCTTGAAGGACACAATGACATATTACCACATAATTGGAGCCAAACCTCAGTGCCTTTGTGTTTTTGGTCAATTTTGGAGCCACTGATTTTTATTTGTAGCTTCTTTGTGCTCAGAGTGAACTCTCTAAATTCTAGTAACTAGCTGGACCTTGGAGTGAACCAGTAGCTCACTGATATGTAAATCTCCAAAAATTGCAGTTTATGAAGTCACATGAAATAAAAGCATTTCATAACATGAAGAACAGACATGAGGCCAGGTGGCTGCTAGATTTTACAAGACAGAATTGGTTGTCTAAGATCAGTTAGTCTATCTTTCAATAAATTTCTTATGCAGAAGTGACCAGTATTATCTGGGAGTCACTTGGCCTTGAACCAAGAGGTCAGATATGATACATGTGGACCGAGGAGACAGCCTTTTGACCCTGAGTCTAACACAAACTGGAGTGAAGAACAGCAATGACCAGATGTCATCTAAATTGTCTTTCCTCTGGAAGTTAGTAAAATCCTGCAAGACCCTAATGTGGTCCTATCTGGTGCTTTATGCCAGTCATAAACTGATTGACTACCTCATCTTTCCAAGTTGCCATAACCCAACTGGAATGTGATCTGATTTTGCTGTTGCATATGGTGCAAGCTGCTAGAAGCACTGCATTTTATGTGGGGGGAAAACATCAGATAAGCCATTTTCTATGCCAGCCACATGTAATATCACGAACAACATGTGTCTAGGCATTGTAAGGTAAATTCCCTAAATAAAATTATAACTTTAGTCAGTATTGGGAAGTGCAAAATGCTGCATATGGGATAGTATCTTGAAGAGGTGTGCTTCCCAAGCAGCAATATCTTCTAAGCACGAGCATTTATGTAACTCTGATCCCTTCATCCATGTTCACCTTTTTATACGATTGAAGTGTGTGTGCTTCATAATGGAAATGCTGAGACAGCCTAACCAAATGGTGTTCTGCTCAGCTCAGCTGAGATGCATGAATGCAATTATTCCAATAGCTGTAGACATATTGCTCCAGGAATAGATTTAAACAATTCCCTTGCAGCGAAACACCACACAGAGTGTTAGACTAATAGAAAAAAACCCCGAAGCAAGGGTTTCTGACCATAAATGATACCGGTTCCTCTGAGGACTAGTACTGCAAATCCAACAATTTAGCTAAAGCTCAGAAATGGCTTGTCTTTAGCTGAACTAGACTATATCTAAATTGTTCTGATTTCCTTAAAAATGTGATGCAAAACGTAAAGAGTAGAATAATAGTTTCTAATTGTTCTGCTTAACCTCTGCTCAAAAACAGATATGTGAAAGTAATTTAACCTTTGGAACCTCTCAGGCTGTACCAATGAAGATGAGTCATAGATGAATTATTCTTTGGGGCTAGTATGAAAATAACCTTGACAACTGTTGGCAGTTTGAACACAGTGGGCCTGCTACTGCATTATGTGAAAGCTTCATTTTCCATCAGCCCTGCTAAGGATAGTAAACAAATCTGACCAGCAACTTTTCTTCATTTACTGAAAACTGTATAAGGTATGTTTTCCTAGGCCTTGTCATTAAAAATACTTTGGATCTTTTTATTGGAATAAATTATGGTATTCCCCATAGTAACCTATGGATGTGAGAACTGGACCATAAGGAAGGCTGAGCGAAGGAAGATAGATGCTTTTGAACTTTGGTACTGGAGGAAAATTCTGAGAGTGCCTTGGACCACAAGAAGATCAGACCAGTCCATCCTCCAGGAAATAATGCCCGGCTGCTCACTGGAGGGAAGGATATTGGAGGCAAAGATGAAGTACTTTCGCCACATCATGAGAAGACAGGAAAATTTGGAGAAGATAATAATGTTGAGAAAATGGAGGGGGAAAGGAAGAGGAGCCAACCAAGGGCAAGACGGCTGGCTTGAAGTGACTGGCTTGACCTTGAAGGAGCTGGGGGTGGCAACAGCTGACGGAGAGCTCTGGCATGGGCTGGTCCATGCGGTCACAAAGAGTCGCAAGTGACTGAATAAATAAACAACAAAAAATTAAATTCTAACTTGAAGACCAAGTACGGGATTATTTAGAAATATTTTATTCTCCTTTGAGAAATACATTCTTCTTGTAGAAGTGCAATACACTATTAATAATGCAATGCTTACCTTCTGAGAAAGCCAAGGTACAATTTAACCTTTTATTCATAAAATTGACCCCGAGGAGCTATGTTTATTATAGAAAAATGTTATTACTTTTTCTTAGAACCATACTTTTTTCAGATTAATCATAAGACTATTGTTTTCTCTCTTTGTTCCCCTGACATCTCATGGTAAAAGTGTGGGATAAAAAAATATTAAAAATATAAAACAAAAGTGTTCAAGACAAGACCACCAAATGTTGTACTGCAACTCCCAGCATTCCTTGCCATTGGCCCTCCTGGCTAGGGTCGATGAGTCATACAGTCAGTCCAACAATATCTGGAGGTCCACACATCCTCCTCCTTCCTTGAGAGGACTGTTAGACCGTCAATGTTAAAAGCCAAAGACAGTCATGTTATCCTTTAAAAAAGAAGTCTAAAACTCGTATCAGAGCAACATTTTTAGTCCAAAAATAGCAAAAATAGACTTGTAAAGATAACAGATGGCATCTTAATAAAATGAACCTGCTACTATACCCATGTATACTCCATTCATCTTGCCACTCTGCAGCACATATGTTTAGGATTGCCAGTGTCCTGTTCTAGGTCAACAAATGTTCAAGCCTGTAGCAACAGTCTAAAGGGGAAGAGCAGGAAAATAGTTGAAAAACCCTAAGGCCAAAAGTACTGTCATCCCTCCACATTTATGGATTAAATAGTGTAGATTTAATTATTCATTGATTTAAGAACTTCATCACATTATTTATTCTCAGCATCATAGGTTGCTTTGCCCCCAGTTGGGCCATGGAGCCCCACACTGCCCATCAGACGATGCTGGCTCACTACCGGCAAGGCTCTATAGCTCAACCGGGGCAACCATACTACAACTCAGCACCAGGAACATGGAAGACTTCCTGTGTTCCATTAGAAACCATGGGGCCGGTGTGGGGGGAAGCCATGTGACAATGCTTCCCCATGTGTGATGCGGAAGCATCGCGGCAGGCAAGGCAGGGTGTGGGGATTGCCCGGCTGCCCCGCCAATTCATCACAGAGGCTGGCAAATCGCCACGGGGGTCCTCATCAATATGATAAGGTGGACTACCACCTCCACTGATGCTCTACACATGCTCTCTCCACGCACTTGTAAATCCTCCAGCAAGATTCTATGGATAACTTCTGCCAGAAATTAACCACAGATTTACTCTGGAGGACCTACAAATACGGGAGAAGTTTTCGCAATGTTTAAAACATAGCATTCATGTTTTTTTATTTATATTTGCAGTTTGACACTTTCATGGGAACCCTGAACCCCTAACCATCACAAATGTGAAGGAACTAGGGTACAGTAAAAGGAGTTCCATGTTGTCAATAGTAAAGTGCCAAGCCAACAGAGTGTTCAAGGCAGTTCGGAGTTAGCGCACAGGGAGCAGGATGACTGAAGTTAGCAGCCAAAGAAGAAAGTGTAAGTACATGCCGGAGGCAAGGAGCCAAGGGAGTAGCAAACATTAACACATGCCAACAATTGAAATAACTAAAAAGTGAATGCCATCCTTGTGTGTGGTTTATAGCCTAATAGGGAAAAGCTACTGAAGCTGATTAATATGGCCTGTATTGTATGAGTTTCAACTACTCAAATACTTCTTTGTAGGTGAACTTGCTCCAGCTGGCATTTTTACTTGCATCCTTTCAATTCTGCTTCTTCCTCTTTCTCCTGAGGATATGAAAGGTTTGTGCTAAAAGGTCAGACTCTGCCTCACCTGGCCCCAGCCAGAGGCATCCGTTTTTGTCAGCCTTCTAAATCGCTTAGGAAATCATACATGAGTAGACAATTCATTGTAGTTGTGCTATTTTTTATTCCAAAGAGTCAGCCAAGTGTTGTGCATAACCTCTGAGAGCCAGTGCTACATTCCTGCTCCTTCCTTCTCTTTGTGTTTTTCTGCACACAGTTCTCAACTTGAGCACTGACCTTGAAATTTGACATAATACATCCTTAGGATCCCTCCTGGGAGTTGGTACTCATACTGCACAGTGAGTGCTATAGTGGACAAGTGGCTATGTTGATCAGTGGGTTCAGTGTAGTAAAGCAAGACCAGTTCCAATTTCTTACTTCATAGATACAACATGGGTTTGCTATTGTTTTCCAGTAATACAAACTTCAGTCAAGCAAAACAAATAAAAACTGTTTCAAAATATTGGGATTTGAATAGCAGAATGTACTAAAATAGTTCAAAGTGACTCTAATAATCTCAGGTCATGATAGTATGCTCAGATCTTCAGAAATTATGGGAAGAACCTCTGTGGCTCCTTCCACACAGCTGTATAAAATCCCACATTATCTGCTTTGAACTGGATTATATGGCAGTGTGGACTCAGATAACCTGGTTCAAAGCAGATATTGAGAATAATCTGCCTTGATATTCTGGGTTATATGGCTGTGTGAATGGGCCCTCTGTCTATGTTCTATTTCTCGTTTTCAATCTTTATTCCTATCACTATGATATCTATGGGTACAAGTGACACTTTAAAATAATCTTTAACCTTTCTCCTACTAGTGGCAGCACAAGAAAATTTGCTGTTAACGTAGGACAGAATGGGAAAGACAAATCACTAATGAATTCCAGCTAATACAGGTTTTTATTGCAGACTGAAGTAAGAAAAAGTCAATTTAGGCCTCATGTGTATAATCACCTAGAATGCATGAGCCAAGCTTCAGTGCACAAAGTATCTTAATATAATCCAGTTGGTTTTTTTATTTTAAAAAGGCACTATTCCCAGCAGTTAATAGAATAATATTAGCAATAGCAAGCATGAAAAAAGGCTGTCTAGTAGTTGATGATTCAGCATTTTTGTTGCTTTGTACAGCTTTCATCTTTTTCCACCGAAAGGAAGTTCTCCAAGATTAATTTTGTACCCAAGGGCTGTTTTTTAAAAAAACGATTGAACATTTATCTTAAGTGAAACTAGTACTGCAACCTTTGAATCACAGTAAAACACATTCCCACCAACCCTTTTAATCAGTTCTTTGAGACATTTGATTTGAACACGGAGCCCATGTTTGAAGGAAACATTGTTCATTAAAGTAGAAATATTGGAGTAATGAATGTATAATACAATGTGAGAATATGAATTGGAAGAAATCTGCAATGACTAAAGAGTTTCCTAGTACTCTCCTCTTATATCAATTTTACATTAAACACCCCCTTCTTTCTGACCTGCTGACAAGATAATTTCTATAACAGAAACAATTTCATGTAATTTCTTTGGAAGGCACTGAAGAAGCAGTATCTAGATGGAATGGACCAAGTAAAACAGCAAAAGGGTTGAACAATCCCACAATCTAACAAAAACAATACATTTCAAGAGTGGAGCATATTCAGATATGTCCTCCATAAAGAAAAATAAAATTTGCATAAAGTACAATTCCTTCTCTAAAAGGAATCTAGTAAAATTCACTTTTATAATATCAATTTCTTTCATACGGCATTTTTTTGCATCTATTTAACTATTTAGTCTGCCTTGTTTTGTTTAAGTAATCCTTCAATAATATTCTGTCTAATTATTATTGTTGTTTTGACCAATGCATCTAATGATAAGATAACATTCACCAAAAAGCTTTTGCGTACTCTTCAAGTAAAGCAGAATCATTTTTTAAAAAACCCTTAAGAATCACTTGTAGTCCCAGTCACCATGTGCAGACATTTATCCATCTGGTGTCTCAGTTTAGCAATGCTTTTAATAAGAGCCTTTGTGCATGCAACAGCAAATGCTGCAATGAAGACACAGAAAATATTAATCACTAGTCACTAACTAGGTGCATTAAATTAATAAGGGGAGTAGTGGCTGTTTAAAAAACACATGTACAACACAGTCTGAAAGAGCAGCCCAAGACCAAAGGTTAACAGTGTTGCAGGGTGGGGGCTACATTTAAAAATATGTCATCTCCTTCAGGATATTGCAGCCATGCTGCCTCATTTTTTAACAGGGCTCGGCATCTCTAGTTCTGGTTAGACCACTCACCATCACCATATGCCTTTCCTTCTTCTTCACATTTGAGATGCAGTATGTGCTACTCTCCTGCCCCTTTATTGCCTTCCATGGGGCTGGAAGGAGAAAAGGAGAGTGTACAGTGGGGAAGCAGTATACACTCATGAATTGATTATGAAAGGTCCACCATACTTTTCAGGTGTGGTGCCAGTAGCTGTATTTTTGTCTGCACATTGCCCTTCTTTATTTAGAGCAGAACAACATCCACCTTGTCTCACACTTTGGGTTGGCTGGTAACCAGTGGCATGCTTGACTTATATATTTCAATTGAAAGCCAATCAACCTACTGATTGAGGTTAGACATCAACTTGTGTTTTGGTTGACTCAGGCCAAAGTTGTGAGTGTAGTATAAAGAAGTCAAACGACGTACCCAACAGCATGATTGATATGATTAGTATGGTTTTCCTTCCACCATGATTTCTTTACCAATGCAGTTTGCAAATTAAGGCCAATCACAAACAAGCCATGCATGCTAAATGCAAGGTAGCTAGGTTAGGTACACATTTGTTTTTGGCACTTCTTCCTTCTTAGCCCTTTCTTGAGAGCTTTTGAAATAAGATCAAGGACTTGAAACCAGTTTGAAAGCTAGAGGTTGTCAACTCATGATTTAATTTGAAGCAAGGGATGCTGTCACCCTTAGTGATATTTATAAAGTCACTGAATGCCAGATAACTTTAATCCTACTTAGATTTGCTGCCATGAATGGGACTTTTAGAGCATAACTAGTTTAAATCCTGTTTATATCAATAGGTTTCCTTAAACAGGATTAATGTTTAACCTAACAGCAGCTGCTCTTACTCTAGAGTTGATATTAGCAGTTTCCCATCAACTGTAGCAAATGTAAAGGGCATGAAAAGGAACAGGAGCCTCCAAAGGACATTAGTGTCTTGACAGGAACCTGTACTGATCTGGATCTGCCATTCTTGCAGGCTATTAAATTAAGCCATTGCTATAGAGTTATCCAGCTAAGTGTTGTCTTGCTTCCTTTGCTCATTTATCATCTTTGAAAGGGTCTTTATAACACTCGGCAACTGTTTGAATGAAATGTTAACAGATGATCTTTCCTCTCTGCTTACCTTTGCTTGACAGTTTGGCAGGGTTCTTCAGACCTCCAAGAAAGACCAGCTGTTCTCACTCAGTCGCATTTATTCTATTTATTCTAGACACTCTGTATTCCACTCTCCTTTGGTTCAAAATGATTTACATTGAAACGTATTGTAATAAAAATGTAGCTATAAAAGCACAATGATGAATATGAATGCAGCTGCAGTGGATGAGAGGGTTATTTGCAGGACTCGTTTTCATTGCTCTGTATTGGCCAAAGGCAACGGATATAGCTCAGAATGAAAAATATCATGTCCTACATCTTTTAAAGAGATGATCATGTAAAGAAAATAAAGGAGAGGAGCTAGCAACACTCATTTGGCAAAACAAAACATGCTTGAATACACATGAATACAATCCCAGAGTTTTAATAGTGAAGCATCAAAATCATTGGGCTACATGGATACATTTGCAAATTTCAGTTGTTTAAAATATGATGTTCGAAATGGAGAAAGTTTGGCACATTTTGTAAATTGTTTTCATTCAGGAACTGAAAGGAAATTCTCGTACACACCATTCTGAATTGCTGTCCAATCCAATCCAATCAGCCTTTATTGGCATATATAACAAAACAGTGTAAAATGCAGTGTTCATTATACAATAGAAAACTTTGCGTTTATCATGCATTCTTTAGTGGAAAAAGAAGGAAGAAAGGAATCATGCATAATTCCTATTCTTTTAAGATGTTATAAGGCATGGCTCTGTTTTCTTTTAAGGAATGTTCTTGTCATTAATTTACTCACATACACCCCAATTGAGATTTTGCGGGAGGGGGGCTTTACACTCAACAAACTAAAGTGTACACAGATAAAAACATACAGAGACATACACATGCATATTTAAAAATGTTCAGAACATTGTGATTAAAATGATATGCAAATGTATAGTATTAAAACAATATAAACAAATTAATTTACTAGGACAATGCTACAGGGTTGCAGTGGGGTCAATTATAAATTATTAGAACAACCACAATCATAATAATGTAAAAAAGTGCAAATTTAAATCCAATTTTTTAAATAACGACAGTGCAATATATTATATACGATAATGAACATATCCAGTACACTACATTATCATGTGAGGAGCCTATGCAAGCATGATTATAGGATTCCTTTACCTATGATGTGCAATAGTAATTAAAAATTGATGCCAGCCTTAAAGCCCTAAATAACAAAAGAATTCTATAATATGGATTTTCCCCATGAATCCCTCCTAAATGCATTTAGGAATCCCTCCTAAATACCTCTTTATTCAAGGTGAAAAGAAATAAGTCCTTATCCCTTCCCAGTTACCGCTCCTCAATATTTCTTCCTTTCCTTCTGAACGGAACTAGTAAATATAGCCCATTGGCCAAAACCTCATAGTTTCTTAAAAGGTAGTTGGAAAAGTTTTGATTTGCTAACGGAAAGACAAGAAGGAAAGCCCATCCTAACCTCTAGAGGTGAAGCTAGCAAGAAAACCTTCAGTGTATTTACCAAACACATTTGGGAAAGTGGTAGGATTAAAAGAGGAGCCTCTCCCAAAGACAGCTTGAACAGATTTGGTAACCCCATATCAGAAGAAAATGGTTCTTTAGAAAAATCTAGATTCAAGCAATGTATTAGAGGATTTACAAAGCTAACAAAGTCAGGGTTGTTGTGTGTTTTCTGGGCCGTCTGGCCAGACAGCCCAGAAAACACACAACAACCCTGTGATTCTGGCCATGAAAGCCTTTGATAACACATCTAACAAAGTCAGTTAACACCTCCGAAACAAAGGATGCCTCCAGGCACAACAGCCAAGGTGTAAATATCCTCACTGATTGACTTTGCAGCTGCGAGGCTACTCAATGCTAATCAAGCTTACTAATTGCAACATTAACACTTGCTTCAAACAGACATGGGTTCTTTCTCCCACCCTGGACATTTTACACACACACACACACACACACACACACACCACTTGCCTCACTAGCAACAGAACCTCTGAAGATGCCAACCACAGATGCAGGTGAAATGTCAGGAGATAATGCTACTGGAACATGGCCACACAGCTTGAAAAACTCACAGCAACCTATTTACAAAACTTCTGCATACTTTCTAGCTGCCTAAATTTGGCATGATTAGTTTGAATTAATTCTCTATCATCCCACCTTTTCAACTGCTTCTAAATGGTCCCAATTTCTCTCTTTGGCTTCTGCTTTCTTCCTTTGACCTCAGTTTACTTTGAGTTTAAAATGCAAAAATAGTCTGCACTCATTTAACTCAGAAGCGGGAGACAGGGGTCAGGATATCGCCCCTTCCTGTCAGCTTAGGTAAAAGCAAACTGCTGCAACCTCTCCTAGTTTGTGTATTCATCCTAATTAATAACTGTTTCTGTGTTTACCACATCCTGGCATTGTTTGGCCATATATGTCCTGGATTTCATCTGTAAAATGTAAGATGTATTTGTGATTTATTTTGTGTGATCTTTCATCTAGAACTAGGACAGGATGCATTTGAAAGATTCTCCCGTGGCAAGTTTGATCAACTTACATGATGCTATAATTTTCTTTCTTTTAGAAATGCTATTTGTCTGGCAATGCTAAACAGTTTGTTGGGACTGATGCTCTTGACAACTACACACGATCATCAAAAAGGATGTATTGGCTGCTAGCTGTCATATCTGCTTTCAGTGGAAGCTTCGCCTGCTCACATGTTGGCTGGGCAATTTGACTGCAGAGAAAGCTTGCCAGGTTTTTGATGGGTTTATCTGTGTAGCTTTGCATAAATACCAAGACTCATACTGTGCCATCTGCAAAATGTTCCAGGAATGTATAACGCTTTCTGGCAATTATATGCTAAAATGATATTAAAAATGGATGGGAAAAGAAGACCATGTCTTTAGTACTACTAGGTCTTAGCAGAAAATCCATTAAGACATTTTGCAATCCCCTTGCACCAAACTTTTATGATTAAATATAAAAAAATAAGCTCCAAAATTAGTATGATAAACATGCATGATGACATCTGGCAGTGTGCAATGGAAAAAGACCTTGATGGAAATAAGCTTCGCCACCACAGATGGAAAAAGGACAGATCAATGAATAAGCATCAGTATGTTCATTGCTACTTTGTCTATAGAAAATTCTTCCTATATGACCATTAATATGTTGGCATAACTAGTTCTAAGAGTACTTTGTTTAGACTATGCTGTATTCATTCGTAGAAGACAATGCAGGTCCTGGGAATTTGTGATAGATGGGAATAAATGGGAGGGGTCGTTATGACAAGCTTTGTTCCACATGTCCTCTCCAGATCTAAAAGGAAGAGAGAAAGAGAATCAAGAAGTTATTGCCCCTTCCAAGTCTGTTCACTTCCTTCGAGGGGGATATACAATTACCACATGAGGGAGCAGGGCCGGCCCTAGGTAATTTTCAAGTGTAAGTGAACAAAATTTTGGTGCCCCCCCAAACCAATCACTGAAAAATAAAAGTGTTGGATAAGCAAAAATGTTGGATAATAAGGATGGATTAAGGAAAAGCCTATTAAACATCAAATTACACTATGATTTTACAAATTAAACACCAAAACATCATGTTTTACAACAAATCAACAGAAATAGCAGTTCAATACATGGTAATGTTATGTAGGAATTACTATATTTACGAATTTAGCACCAAATATTGAACTGGGATATAGGGCAGTGTGGACTCAGATAACCCAGTTCAAAGCAGATATTGTGGGTTATTCTGCTTTGATATTCTGGGTTATATGGCTGTGTGGAAGAGCCCTGAGGGTCCTTCCACACAGCCATATAACCCTGAATATCAAGGCAGATAATTCACAAGTATGTTTCAGTCTACTTGGAATACACGAAGCGTCTTTAAGAACCGGTCCAAGAGTCCAGAAGAGTCTTGACTCCCCATATGACCATCATCCCACTTTCTTTGCTAGTTAACTTGAACCCAGTATGCTTTATTATGCCAATTGTTTGCCTTAGATCAGGCATGAGGCAAACTTCAGCCCTCTGGGTGTTTTGGACTCCAACTCTCACAATTCCTAACAGCCTACCGGAGGGCTGAAATTTGCCCCATGCCTTCCATAGATAGTTGAGCAAACAGTTTTCATGGTTGCCTCTCACTGTTAGGAATTGTGGGAGTTGAAGTCCAAAACAACCAGAGGGCAGAAGTTGGCCTATGCCGGCTGTAAAGTAAACAAATGCAAGTTGGCAGCACTTTTAACTGCCATGACTCAATGCTATAAAATCCTGGGAGTTTCAGAAAGTCTTCAGGCCGGTGACTCCCTCCCTCAAGCCCAAGTATCTGAAGCAACCAATCAGGAGGCCGCACCTCAGCCCTTCCCAGGAGCACTTGGAGAGCTCTTTCAACCCCCTCCCAAACCCTCCACCTGCCCCGAGTCCCAGCTTACGGTGCTGAGGAGTCAGGCGAGGACTTGGGGCTGCTGCAGGAAGTGCCGCAGGTCGAAGGGGCTGCCCTCCTTGGCCACTCCATAAGCGCCCCCGTCGCCCTGGCCCCCACTTTCCACGCTGGCACCCTCCATTCCTCGCCAGCGCTGGGAGCAAGCTGCAGCCACCACTCCCAAACTTGAGTGGCCCCCTCCTCAGGTCATGCCCCCATGGAGGAGACTTCAACTCCCAACAGCCTCACTGCTTTGGCTGATGCTTGGGGTTGGTGGGAACTGGAGTCCAAAACACTTGGGTCACCACCGAAGCTTGGGAAGCACTTGAAGGAAGTGACTCTGCACCTCTGCTTTAAATGCTGTAAACAAATAAATAATAAATAAAGTGAAGGCACTTCAGCGCCATTTTTAACTGCCATGGTGGCGCGGCTGCTGCGGAGGCCAGGCCAGGCCACGGCCGCAGAGGCAGGAAGGTCACGCCTGGGCAGAGGTGCCTCAATGGTGCCCCCTAGAGGATGGCGCCTTCAGAAACCTCCTACTTCGCCTAATGGTTGAATCGCCCCTGTGAAGGAGCCTCAGAATCCACAAGTCATTGAGCTCAAAGATGTTCATTCTTGTTGCTAGCCCTGCCTTCACATCATGTCCTGCATTCATGTTCCCAACAAAATGAGACCCATTGGATCAATAGGAGTTAAATCAACATGTGTGGAATTCCATACATTCAGTGGGTCTGGTTTACTTGGGACTAACATCTGAATTTAGGCTGTTCTATTTGGACCTCTGTGGACCTAGCTTTATTAGGTGGTTGAAAAGATTATAACACAGAGCCAGTGTAGTGTGTTGGTTTGAAGACTGGATTATGACTCCAAAGATCAAGGTTCAAATCCCTGTTCAGCCATAAAACCCACTTGGGCAAATCACACCACCTCAGCTTCAGAGGAAGACAATGGCAAACCTGGGTTGTTGTGTGTTTTTCAGGCTGTATGGCCATGTTCCAGTAACATCTCCTAATGTTTGACCTGTATCTGTGGCTGGCATTTTCAGAGGTTCTCTTGGCAGTGGGGCAAGTGGAGTGTGTGTGTGTGTGTGTGTGTGTGTGTGTGTGTGTAATGCCTAGGGTGGGAGAAAAGAACCCACGTCTGATAAAGATGTTGCAATTAGTAAGCTTGAAGTAGCATTTGAGTAGCCATGCAGTCTGCAAAGTCAATCAGTGAGGGTATCTGCATAGAGAGCCTGGGCATTGCTGCCTGGAGGCATTCTCTGTTCTGAAGGTGTTAACTGGCCCTTGATTGCTTGTTGTCTGGAGTTCTTTGTACTTTGCAATGGTTGGGATCATGGAATCCTACTCTTCCATATAATGCCAAAATCTGAATCATAGCATAATCATTTAAAAAACTGTTGGTATAGAAATTACTGTTCACTAAGAATGAAGACGATCGTTTTTCACATTATCAGTATCTATGCTCACTGATAATAGGATTGCAAAAGGCCATGCCTGCCAAGTTATTCTGCCTTGCCTGAAATTGCCTAGCCAGACATTAAGCAGGCAATTATATCTATAAAATGAGAACATGTTTTCAGAAAGCCCATCAAATAGGGAATAAAAGTTTCCCGAAAAGAATAGCTTGCCATTTAGCAACAATCATTGGTAGGTAAGAGGAATGAGAATAACAGTGACTTGTTATTAGAGAGCTCACATTCAAGCTATGAAGTGACCTTTCCAATATTAGTTTACAGAATTAAAATCTAGAAAAGTTTCAAAATCCATAGATCAAGAGTGTAAATGAACTCTGTCTACATACTTTTGGTAACTCCAGACTAAGAGTTTGATATCATGAAAATAATAGTTTCCCACATGTTTTGTGTTTCTGAGATCTGAGGTGGCAGTATTTGTTTATGGGCCACACACACTCTTCCCCCACTGAGGGTTTCTGGTTCATGGTGAGGCCTTGAATTGCATACTATAGCATGGATAGGTAAAGTCCAGTCCTCTGGATTTTGTAGGATTGCAACTCCTATGAGTCCTAGTCATCTTAGCCCATGGGAAGAAATGCTGAGAGTTCCAGTACAATAACATGGGTGGGGATGAGGGTATGGGGAGATGAAAGATATAGGGTCTATCTCTTATCGACATTGATTTAGGAAGAAAGCCTGCTGCACTGAGTAGATTGTAAACCTCAAATAAATAACTCATTGGATAAACGGTTCTACATTGAACCAGTATGTTAAGGAAGGTGAGTCATGTAAGTCTTTTGGCAAAGGATCCTTTTGATCTAGCTTGCTTTTCAAGTCACTGAATAGAGACAAGCATTCTTTTTGTACAAGATCACAATAATAATTTTTCATCACTGATTTCAGTGCCATTTCTTCAGTTGCTGTGATGTCTATTTCTGAGACAGGTATTTCCCTTTGTATAATTTATGTCGATCTGCTTTGCATTTAATTGCCGTGTCACATCTAAATCAAAAACAGAAAGACAAAGCTTTAATCAGCTCTAGTATTACACTTTCGAGAGTCTGAGTTCAAGCTAACTACACTTCCATCAGTCGCTTGCTCATTTAGCTTTACAGTCCGTGTGTCTTCTTGTGCATTGGCCATGGAACTGCAATTGTTACCATTGTAAGAGTCCTGTAAAATATATGTAGTCTTCCTGCAATCTGAGTGTTATTCATACTGATAGATTCTGGCTCCTCTTGTCAGCTTGAATTGGTTGCAAGAGTGGACATAATTGTTACCATATAAGATCCCCAGTGGATTTGCCCTCCCACCATGAGTGACTAATATCTTCTATTTGTCCTTCCTCCCAGTTTCTCTTTTGTCATTACAGTAGAGTCTCACTTATCCAACGTTCTGGATTATCCAACGCATTTTTGTAGCCAATGTTTCCAATGCATTGTGACATTTTGGTGCTAAATTTGTAAATACAGTCATTACTACATAGCATTAATGTGTAATGAACTACTTTTTCTGTCAAATTTGTTGTATAACATGATGTTTTGGTGCTTAATTTGTAAAATCATAACCTATTTTGATGTTTAACCGGCTTTTTCTTAATCTCTCCTAATTATCCAACATATTCATTTATCCAACATTCTGCTGGCCCGTTTATGCTGGATAAGTGAGACTCTACTGTACTTTGATGATCTTCTCAACCCCAGCACCCTTCCAGATGTGATCACTCCGTGATTATGGGAGTTATAATTTTTTCCACCTGAAGTAGTGGCTCTCAACTCCCTGAAATCCCAGCCAGTTTACCAGCTGTAAGGATTTCTGGGAGTTGAAGGCCAAAACATCTGAGGGCCCACAGGCTGAGAACCAATGACCTAGAGGATGCTGGTTTAGGGACAGGGGATCTGCATTATTGATGCCTGTTATGATCTAGCAATCCCAGACATTGAAGAGGTGGGATTCTGGTGAACACATAATATTTTGCATGTATACATCTCATACAAATTGGATAAAGAAACTGTGATGCTAACATCTCTACAGTGATCTCTCAAAATCTCTGCTACTTGTTTTCCTGAAAAGATAACATTTTCAAAGGGTACTACAATCT
Organism: Anolis carolinensis; assembly: GCF_035594765.1. Classification (NCBI taxonomy): domain Eukaryota; kingdom Metazoa; phylum Chordata; class Lepidosauria; order Squamata; family Anolidae; genus Anolis; species Anolis carolinensis. The sequence continues at coordinate 60,148,458 of NC_085844.1, forward strand.
ATGCTACATCATTTGCTTTTCATCTCAACTTTGCACTTTGTTATTTTATCTTAAAGGAAACAATGATGAATCTTCCAAATGGAGAAATAAAGAATTGTCTAAGGAATGTAATTTCATTTCAGCTGCAAAAAAAGAATTTACCCACATTTGTTCCCAAGGCACTGCACAGGTACTGTTTGTAAGCTAGCTTGAGTCCCCCTCAGGGTAGAAAAAGGCAGGATATAAATATTGTAAATAAATAAGTAATAATAAATTTGTTCATATTTAGGCAGAAACACCTCTGGGTTTTAATAAGTAGTCCTAAATGAAATTGGTAGTCCCAACTAGAATAAATGAGAAAGTGGGCAATCAGCATTACATCCAATTAGGGGTTACTTATGTTTAAGCATGAATAAATATAGAATCCTAATATAGGATAGGATGGTTAGCCAAGAAACAGGAATGGAGAAGGTTGAAAAATGAGCTATCAAAGCCTCACCTGGAAGGGCTCTTAGGATATCACAAGAAGGTGGCAGATTGCCATAGAAGCAGGACCATCGCCTATAATGATGGTTCCTATTGCATGATGCCATGCACAACCTGTTGCTGATCTGCCACCTTTGGTCCTCCATATGTTTTGGACTTTTTTCCAGAATTCCTGAGAGTTGGCAAACTGACTGAGACTTCTGGGACACCTGGAGGATGAAAGGTTGAGAACCTTCATAATGGTCAGTGAAATCACCAAGGACTATCCCTAAGTCTCAGATTTTAAGTCGAAAACCTAAGGGCTTGGGTCAATCCTGAACTGGCATGGCTACTATCCACAAACTCCAACATACAATTTCAGTCATAGTCTGCCTCATTTTATATATATATTCTTCTATTGCTTTGAAAACATATATGTCAGGTTTCCTTAAAGATTACTGAATTAGCATCATGTATGCTCATTACACAGCCTGATAATGTGTTACTTCCCAAAATAAGAACTTTCAGTCTATTTATATGTCTTAAACTAGCAGCTGCTATTTGGTCTCCCTCCTCTTTCTTTAGAAGATTTGGTAAATAATCTAGAGTTGTGGAAAATCTATCTACTATTAATTATGGATTGCATAAATAGGATAACCCAAGAGAATGAAAAAAGACTGTAAATTGTACTGATAAATACTTCAGTGCATGACTCAAAGGATGTTTAAAATTATAGTACTTGCCTATAAATTCAGCAGTAAAATCTAAAATAGATTTGTTTTAAAAGTCTCTTGAGTAAAAGCCATTAAGCATTCTCAAAAGTCAACTATGAGTGTTCAGATTGAACAACATAAGTGTCCAGGATTGATCAGGAAGAGAAGGCCCCCTTCCTCATATAAACTAGGATGAACAGTTTTATCTATATATATAAAAGAGTGATGGCATCAGGGCAGTGGACAAAACATCAAAAGTACAGGCCCCGCAACCTCGAAATTTGACAACACAACCCATCATCCATGCCTCCAGGTTGATACAACAAAAAGAAAAGAAAAATAAAGTCCTAATTAGAGGGAGAGCAATAATTTTTTTTATCCAATTGCTGCCAGTTTAGAGGGCTAATCTCTGCCCACTTGGTTGCCTAGCAACCAGCCAAGGGACAGCCAGGTTTCAGTTAGGGGACAGGCAAATTTAGGCCTCACTTAGACTTCTTCCACAGATTATCTGATTTTAACTGGATTATATGGCAGTGTAGACTCAAGGCCCTTCTACACAGCTCTATAACCCATTTATAATCTTATATTATCTGCTTTGCACTGGATTATCTTGACTCCACACTGCCATATAATCCACTTCAGTGTGCATTTTATCCAGCTGTGAAGAAGGGGCCTCATATAACCCAGTTCTAAGCAGATAATAGAAGATTATCAATATACAGTAGACTCTCACTTATCCAACATAAACAGGCCGACAGGATAAGTGAATATGTTGGATAATAAGAAGGGATTCAGGAAAAGCCGATTAAACATCAAATTAGGTAATCGTTTTACAAATTAAGCACCAAAACATCATATTATACAACAAACTTGACAGAAAAAGTAGTTCCATGCACAGTAATGCTATGTAGTAATTACAGTAGAGTCTCACTTATCCAACACTCGCTTATCCAATGTTCTGGATTATCCAATGCATTTTTGTAGTCAATGTTTTCAATATATTGTGATATTTTGGTGCTAAATTCATAAATACAGTAATTACTACATAGCATTACTGTGTATTGAACTACTTTTTCTGCCAAATTTGTTGTCTAAGATGATATTTTGGTGCTTCATTTGTAAAATCATAACCTAATTTGATGTTTAATAGGCTTATCCTTAATGCCTCCTTATTATCCAACATATTCGCTTATCCAATATTCTGCCAGCCTGTTTATGTTGGATAAGTGAGACTCTACTGTACTGTATTTACAAATTTACCACTACAATATCACAATGAATTTAAAACACTGACTACAAAAACATTGATTATTAAAAGGCAGACTGCGTTGGATAATCCAGAACATTATATAAGTGAATGTTGGATAAGTGAGATTCTACTTTAATATGAAATAATTACTGGGATAGAATAATGCAGAACAATATAATCTCTAAAACCAGGACAGTAAATAAACAGGGGAATTCCAGACAGGAAACAATCAGGGCCAGCTAACACCTCCCAACAAAGTATTCCCATCATCAAAGTCTGGCAAATCCTCTGTTTTCTCAGGACCACAGACAGTAGACGCACATAAAATATTGCAAACAACACCACTCTGAAAACAAGGGAATTCCAGACAGGAAAGAATCAGGGCCAGCTAACACCTCCCAACAAAAAATTCACTCAGGGAGGAAGCAGCCAGGCTTTAAAACTGCAAGGCCATTACATCCTAATCATTTTTCCTAATTGCAGCATTCATACTTGCCTCCAACAGACAAAAAAACCAATCAGCAATATTGTATATTCACAACCTTTAGGAAATAATATCCCCTGATGGTGCAGCGTGTTAAAGCGCTGAGCTGCTGAACTTCTGGACCGAAAGGCTGCAGGTTTGAATTGGGGGAGCGGAGAGAGCCCCCACTGTTAGCTCCAGCTTCTGCCAACCCAGAAGTTCAAAAACATGCAAATGTGAGTGCATCAATAGGTACTGCTCTGGCGGGAAGGTAACGCTGCTCTATGCAGTCATCCCACATGACCTTGGAGGAGTCTACGGACAACGCTGGCTCTTCGGCTTAGAAATGGAGATGAGCACCAACACTCCGAGTCAGACATGACTGGACTTAATGTCAGGGGAAAACGTTTACCCTTGACCTTAACTACCACCAGTTCCTCAATACTTTATTTCCCACACCACCATACTTCGCCACAGCAACGCGTGGCCGGGCACAGCTAGTATCACATACATTTTTGGACAGAAAACAGTTTATAGACTTAGTCAATGCTACTGAAAGCATTGGACTGGTATAAACCCCGTTGTCATTGGCTGCTGGATCCATTCATATTTCCAGGAACTAAACAGTTATACCCAAGGGATACCTGACACACTGGGGGTGGGGGGATTGCCAGGCCCCAACTGGCAATCTGGCTTTATGGGGCAACTTCAGGCTTGTAGTGGGAGTCTTTTGACAATCCAAGGCCAAGCTGGCTAACCTAGAACTTAATTTAGCATTGATTCTAGGCAGTCTCACATCCTAGGCATAATGATTGTATTTAGGATATTTAGGGCATGCGAGCCTCTAAGGGAAGCCCTAATTCATGTTCTCTGCTGTTAAGATTGTCCTTGAATGTCAAAATAATTTGAAGAAAGATATTTACAAAGCTAGGCACTCTAACAGTGTATGATCAAGTCATACAGCCAAGCCAAAACAGCTGGAGCTCCATTCTAGACTATGCAATTGTTATGGTCAGGATCCTCAGTCATATGCCTCAATTGGAAACTGGAGAAGCTCTAGGCTGGAAGGCTCAGTATGTGTTTATACTACTTAAATTATTCTGCCTTTTGTCCCCAAAATGTTTTAAACTGTTTACATTGTTTTAATTTTATGCTGTCATGAAGCTTCAGAACAGAGGGCAAGACATATATATTTTAATAAGTAAATAAGTAAAATAAACAGAAAACTTCCTTTGTTGGTAAAGGCAGTTCTAGTCTTTATATACTGTTCCCAGAGCATTTACAATTTCTAATGGGTTTTACTGTGTTAAACTGGCTTTGCCCCACTTCAGACAAATTTGGAAGATACTCTAGAGTTTGCTGGAAACTTCAGAGTTTTCTGCTGCTTTGGAACAGGGTGGACAGTGGGATCAAATCTGATTCAGACTTATCTGGCATCCAGACAAGACACTACCATTATCATTCACACAGGGAAAGGGGATGGATTATGACCGTATTGTTGCTGCTCCCTTCCTGACAAAGAGCTCCAGGTGAACTTCTGGCCATTGTGGGTGCCTCATTCTGACATCAACAAAGGCTTGTGCAACCAGGAAGAAGGGCATTATCTCCCTTCTTTCTAGGTATGCAGACACCTTTGCTGATGTCAGAATGGGAGCCCATAATGACCAAAAGGTTCACAAAGAGCTCTATGTAGGAGTGGAATTGGCAGTGGCAACACGGGGTTGTGAAGTGACATTACAGCAGAACAGATGTAGTCTCGGCTAAGCTGGATTGTGTGGACACTAATGGGGTGCTGCAGTGGGTTTGGCTGGGTGCCTATGCCCCCCCCTTGTTGCCAGCACAGCACATTTGTACTTCTCACTTGCTGTGGATTTAGCAACCAGTGTAGACTCACCCCAAGAAAGATGACAAAAAGAAAAGTTGATATCATCATCATTTGAATTTATATCCTGAATGAATATATTCACTGTTATCAATTTCTGCTCAGTCTTAATACAAAACTATAACCTGACTTAATGGCAACATAATTTCTAGCCTCGAGCCAACCTACAGGTGTTATGACCTTATTTATAATCAGTGTCAAAAAAGCAATCTAACATCAGAAACACTTATTTGGTCTCCAACTTCTTTAAAAAATTGTCCATCTGGTTTTCTTTGGCTCTGAAGATCAAAATATATTCCCAGCCTATCAGTTGACAGACTTCATTATTTATGATTATTTAATACTAGCTTGGAGACCCGGCGATGCCCGGGTCATTTGAGAAAGGCATTGTTTGCCTGTGTTGCAAGTGTAGCCTATATCCAATGTCAGGTGGGTTCAGTGGGTGCGGGTGAGCTCCAACTCCCATATGCAAGTCCCATCGTCCAGTGTCCATCCCCCTCCAAACAGAGCCAGTATGTAGAATAGGTCATGAGGGCTCGATGTACCATTTTTGGTCTTGATCAGTCATTTGTGTGGGTCACGGTGCTCTCAGGAAGTGAGTGAAGGTATTGGAAGTCCCATCGTCCATGGTCCATCGTCCTCCAAACTGCACCTGGGTGTAGAGTGAGTCATGGGTGTTCTCTGTTTGAAGTTTGGTCTTGATGAGACATTGATGGGGGTGACAGTGGTCTCAGGAAGTGAATGAATATACTGCAAGTCCCATCATCCAAGGTCCAAGCTCTTTCAAATCTCACCAAGATGTAGAGTGGGCCATGGTGGCTCTATGTGCCAAGTTTGGTCTTGATCAGTCATTGGTGGGGGTCACAGTAGTCCCAGGAAGTGAGTGAAGATAGTGCAAGTCCCTGCATCCACGGTCCCTCCTCCCCAAACTGCACCAGGATGTAAAGTGGGCTATCCTGTACGTGTGTGTCAAGTTTGATACAGTTTTGTCATTGATGGGCATCACAGTGGTTTGTGGGAGGTGAATTGGATGAAGGTACTGCAAATCCCATAATCCTTGGTCCATCCTCCGTCAAACTGCTGCAGCATGTGAAGTGTGTCCTTTGTGATATGTGTGCCTGGTTTGGTTCAGTTCTGTGATTTGTGGCAGTTGCTGTGGTGTGAAGAAGTGAGGGAAGGTACTGCAAATTCCATCATCCTTGGTCCATCCTGCCCCAATATACATCAGGATGTAAAGGGGTCGACAGGAGTTCTGTGTGCCAAGTTTGGTCCATTTCTATCATTGGTGGGCATTGCAGTAGTCTGTGGGAGTTAGTGTTTGAAAGTACTGCAAATCCCATCATCTGTGGTCCATCCTCCCCCAAATGGCAGCAGGTCATAAAGTGCATCGTGGGGATGAAGTGTGCCAAGTTTGGTGCAGATCCGTCATTCCTGTTGGTCTCAGTGGGCGAGCACATATTCCGCCAGGCCAATCAAAACGCTGATACATACTCCGATTTCACTTTTATTATATATATAGATTTAAACATTTAATAAAATCAAATGATGGAGAAACAAAGAAAGCTAGAATTGTGGGAACATTTCCTAAGTAGGTCATTTTGCCAAAAGCAATGTATAAGCTATGCTGCATTATCACATTCATAAAAATAGGATATGCATGTATTTGAATCCTGGCACACACGAAGAGAAACACATGCACACTAATAAAAACCCAGGGGGACTAAAGACAAGTGATTTCTCTTGCAAAACGGCTGATTGCCTAGAAACCAAACACAACAGAAATTTCTAAAATGGAAGAGGATAGAGAAAGAGTTTGCATCTTGGTTACATTTCAGCTACAGTAGAGTCTCACTTGTCCAAGCCTCTGGATTATCCAACACATTTTTGTAGTCAATGTTTTCAATATATCGTGATATTTTGGTGCTAAATTCGTGAATACAGTAATTACTACATAACATTACTGCGTGCTGAACTACTTTTTCTGTCAAATTTGTTGTATAACATGATGTTTTGGTGCTGAATTTGTAAAATCATAACCTAATTTTCCTTAATGCCTCCTTATTATCCAACATATTTGCTTATCCAACGTTCTGCCGGCCCGTTTATGTTGGATAAGTGAGACTCTACTGTATCTGTAGATTAAAAACTGGCCCCAAAACTTTTGCAAAAGGATACTGACCAGAAGCAACACTGAGAATTATCTTACACTTTGAGCTGAAGACATGTTGCAAGACTCCTAAAACCATGGATAATAGTGACTCCTACGTTTTGACTATACCTGGCCTGGAAGCATACCATAGAATAGTACTAGAGGAACTTAGGGAGGTTCACAAACACTTCCTGGAGGAATATCTTTGGAAACACAAAATAAGAAAAGCCTTAGCTATTGAGTCCATGGATAAGAGAGTTGTACCATACATAGTAATAATGATACCAACCAACAGTTGGTGTTAGAAGTACTGCATCTCCACATATTAATTTGTCCACAGGATTAACATTGGGACCCCAACTTCCCATTTTCATAGACATATTTAGTGACTACATAGGATAAAACATTTTTAGTGGCTGCCCCTGAGGTTTGCTGCTGCTTAGGTTCACTCTCCCCTCCTTATGGTCCTCCTACAAATATTTTTGTCACCCTTGCTAGTTTTTAGTAACTGACCATCAGAGCCCTTTAATATGGAATACTATTGTTTGATAGCACTCTCTCTGATGCTGTTTAATTTGATCATATTCTTGTCTTAAACGTATTGTCTGGTCGTGTTTTCATAGCATAATGAGCTGGCCAAGACCCGACACCAAGCTGGTGTAATGTAATGCTTTCCAGTAACAGTTCCAGGTCCTCCTTCAGCCCTATTAGCTGCCAAGTCCTAGAAGGAACCAATGTGACTGTTCTTCATTGATGGAGATGTGGAAAGCCATTCAGAAGAGAAAGATTTGGTGGCTGGTTCAGTCTAATAGGGGAAGGATATAGTAGTACCATCCTTTTTGTTCACCTTTTTTTTCAATGTAGTGTACCATCCTTTTTGTTCACCTCAGAATGAATACGATTTAACTCGGTACTATATATCTAACTTGAAAAATACTGCTTTCCCCCCACCCAAACCACTACCTAGTTGTAAATACCATAGATTGAACACAGGACCTTTTTTTGTTCTCTATAGATGGATTTGGCTTAGAGATAATAACAGTATCTGCCAAGGAATATGAGTTTTGTTTATGGTTAATCATCAGAATTATTGATATTACTTACTCATGGCAGGAGTTAGACAGGTATTCTTAACATGAAAAGCTTCATAGTGATTCAGCTTATTAATGGATAACTTGCTGTCAAACACAGAGAAACTGTAGACGCTGGCAGATGTGCCTTCCATCTAACAAATGAAGGCTGTCATCTGGCTGAGTAAAAGGAAGGCAAAGAAAGCTGCTGATGGGAATTCTAAGGGTAGGCTTTCTTGCAACTCTTTCTCTGGCTTTGAAGTTGGCCCCTCCAGGGAACGTCATTGGTTTATTGCTGAATTTTTCTTCAGTTTTCCCACAGGAAAGTATATTCAGGCAATATTTTTTTATTCTTTTAGTGTTTACCTCAGTGTGGCCTTCTTTGTGATCACAAACAGCCAAGCTGAATTTTCAAACTTAATCCAGGCATAATTCTTTTTTTACTTTAGAGCCTAACTCAAGAAGCAAAGCTTAATTCTGCTGACTTTTGCTGTGAATAAACGGTTGTCAACTTAAATGTGATAGAAGTTCACCATTATTTTGTTTAGCTAATAATACTAAGTTACAGTTAATTTACTACTAGTTGGTGTTTAGATCAGCAGGAGTGAAAAAATAGCCTCATATTTATAGCTACCTCTTCCCCACAGGATCAATGAGCTAGATCAGGATCTAGCTCAGTACCTAGCTCTAACTCAGTATCAGCTAGATTTAGTCAGTATTTCCCAAACTTTGGTCTTCCAGGTATTTTGGATTTCAGTTTCCATAGTTCCTGATCATTGGCCAATATTGCTGAGGCTTCTGGGAGTAGTCCAAAACACCCAAAGGACCAGAGTTTGGGAATTACTGATCAAGACTGCATGCTGATCAGAGCTAGCTGTTTCATTCTCTGAAGGTGACCTCAGCAAAATCAACTCACACTTCCACTATAGATGTCACAATGTCACTAAACCTTGCCTCTCACTCAAGCTCTCTATCCACTCTCTATCTCTAGCCAAAGAAGACATGATGTCCCTACCCTGACCACAGGACTTGCTCCAAACACCTAACCCAGTGCTGTGGAGCCCATAATTCATCTTGTTTTTCCAAAAGTCGAAATAGGTTGGACAAGGGCAAGAGTTCAGGTAGTGTGTGCCCTAATTGAATTCCCATTATTGAACAATGTGTATGGTGTATAGTGAGTGAGCAACTTCAAAAGTTTCTGGAGGGCACCCCATTTCAGACTTGATATGGTCCGAACTAGGCCTTAGTTGCCTTGACCAATGATGAAAGATGCGAGGAGGGCTACCTTATTGATGTTTGTGGATTTTGGACCAGCTTTTGATACCCTTGATCATGGACAATCTCTGTGGGAAGGAAGTAGGAAGCAATATGCTGTGGCAGTTGCAGTCCTATCTACAGAATCAGTTCCAAAAGGTTTCCATCTTGTCTTCAGTACTTTTCAATACCTACATATAGTCATATGGATATGAGGTCATTTGGGATTTGAATGATGATGCTAACTCTACTTTTTGCATCCAGAATCAGGAAGAATTGTGCACATCTTGGACCTGTGGCTGGATACTCTAATGGGCTCATTGAGGACATTCAACTGAAACATTCACAATTATTTGCACACAGGCAATTTTCTAACTGGCTACTGTGGGGTTATCTCCAGAAGCTGCGAGTAGTTTCAAATGGGTCCTCTAGACTGCTAACTAAAACATTGTATAGAAATCATATAGCATAGATCTTAACACAGGAATTGCACTGTCTGCCAAAACACCTCTGGCCCAAATGCATAGTGCCCACAATAACATTTAATGCTCTAAATGGTTTGAGACCTTTTTACCTGAAAGAAGTTTTCTCCCAATTGATGCCTCTTTAAGGATTAATGTGAAGGAGCAGTTTTTTGTTCCCACAATACATTGTGTAAGGATATGAGAAAATGCCTCCTCTGTTGTGGGATCCTAGTTGCAGAATGGTCTCCATACAAAAACCCAATTGGTGACAATGCAGGCTTAATTTTAGCTCCAGGTTAAAACATGGCTTTTATTGAAGCCTACAGAGACTAATGATTTTAGCTTGTGGTTAAAACTTGCCTTTTACTGAATCCTACTGGGACTAATGATTTTATCCAGTTTGCATTTCTGTATGGTTTTTACTTCTGTTAATGGATAAGATAGTTTAAGTTGTTTAAAATTGTGCTATTGCATTGCTTCCTGAGATCTTTGGATATGTGGTTGAGTACAGGGTAATTTTATTATAACGAACAGTATGAATTGAGCATCTTTTTCACTGTAGTTGTTTCCCCCCTCATGCAGCTCCAGATATGAAATGAGTATCTTAACAGAATTTATGACCACCTGCAAGGAAATACTCTGAACACTTGGCAGGAAAGTTCCTTTATACTAATCCAGTTTGTAACTGATTCAAGGCAGTTTGCAGAGCGTTGTACTTGGTATCTTTTAAAATAATTTTATGGCATTATATTTATAAATTGATTAAAAGAAGAAGAAAAAAAGACAAGTTCCCAAGTCCAGGTCTCTAAATCAGGCATGGGCAAACTGGGGCCCTCCAGGTGTTTTGGACTTCAACTCCCACAATTCCTAACAGCCTACCAGCTGTCAAGAATTGTGGGAGTTGAAGTCCAAAAAACCTGGAGGGCCCAAGTTTGCCCATGCCTGCTCTAAATATAACAAAATAAAAATGAGAACATATGTCATTATTGTCCAATTCATGGCAGCATAATTTAGATCTACAATATGATTTTTGTCAAGGCAACAGAAGATCATTGTTCAGACTGCACTTTTCCCAGAGCTTCTCCTATGACAGTGTTTCTCAACCTGGGGGTTGGAACCCCTGAAGGGTCACCAAAGGGGCCACCAAAGACCATCCGAAAACATATATTTCTGCCAAATTTGGTCCAAATCCATCGTTTTTTGGGCTCACAGTGTTCTCTGGATGTAGGTGAACGACATCTCCCCTAAATCGCTGTCAATTCCTCCCTAACCCCTTCAATATTTTATGTTGGTCATTGGGGTTCTGTGTGGGAAGTCTTGCCAAATTCTATCATTGTTGGGTTCAAGGGGCTCTTTGATTGTAGGTGAACTAGAAATCCCAGCAACTATGTCCAAATGTCAAGATCTGTTTTCCCCAAACTTCGCCAGTGTTCACATTTCGGCATGTTGAGTATATGTGCCAAGTCTGGTCCAGATCCATTATTGTTTGAATCCAAAGTGCTCTCTCGATGTAGGTGAACTACAACTCCAAAACTCAAGGTCAATGCCCACCAGACCTTTCCAGTATTGTCAGTTGATCCTGAGAGTTCTGTGTGCCAAGTTTGGTTCAATTCCATCGTTGGTGGAGTTCAGAAAGCTCTTTGATTGTAGGTTAACTATAAATCACAGCAACTGCAGCTCCCAAATGATGAATCCCCTAACCTCAACAGTATTCAAATTTGGGCATTTTGGATATTTGTGCCAAATTTGGTCCAATGAATGAAAATGCATCCTGCATATCAAATATTTACATTATAATTCATAACAACAGCAAAATTACAGTTATGAAGTAGCAATGAAAATAATTGTATGGTTGGGGGTCGCTTCAACATGAAGAACTGTATTAAGGGGTCACAGCATTAGGAAGGTTGAGAACCACTGCTGTGGACAAAAGAAAGGATTCTCTTGACCTAAAAAATGTAGACGTTTTCTCTTTTGAGAAGCAGTCATCACAAATTTCCTATCACACAACAACCTTTTCCCCCGAATCTTCATTATATTGCATTTTCTAGAATGCTAACAGAGCTGGCAACTGTGCTTGCAGTCGCTGCAAGGGAGTAAACGTAAAAGAGATTATCTGCGTGAGAGCAGGAGGGAGATTGAGGCTGCAGCTACACTATAGAATGAATGCAGTCTGGCACCATTGGAATCATGGTGGCACAATAGGTTAAATCCTTGTGCCAGCTGGACTGCTGACCTAAAGGTTGGGTTGCTGACCTGAAGGCTGCCGGTTTTGAATCCATGAGATGGGGTAAGCTCTCGTCTGTCTGTCAGCTCTAGCTTGAGGGGACATGAGAGAAGCCTCCCAGCAGCATGGTAACACATCCTGGGCAACGTCTCTGTAAATGGCCAATTCTTTCACACCAGACGTGACTTGCATCAAGACATGATTTAAAAAAAACAAACACTTTAACTGACATGACTCAACACTATCACATCAGGGGAGCTGTACTTTGGGGGCATCAACATTCTTTTGACAGAGAAAAGAAAAGACCTTGTAAAGGGTTGTTGTATGTCTTTCGGGCTGTGTGGCCATGTTCTAGAAGTATTCTCTCCTGACATTTCGCCCTCATCTATGGCAGGCATCCTCCATACCTCACAACACAGCCCGAAAGACATACAACAACCCTGTGATCCTGGCAATGAAAACCTTCAACAACAGACCTTGTAAAACTGCAACTACCATGACTCCACTGCGAGAAGCCAGGGCAGATAAATAATTGTGCCAGACACCATTAATTCTATACTGAAGATATACCTTGAGTTACGGTGTTATAGGAATGTATTTTGGATAAATGCGGAAAGGGGTACAAAGATGGAGGAGCCCATGGTGGGCCAATGGGTTAAACTGCTGAACTGATTAACTTGCTGACTGAAAGGTTTGCGGTTTGAATCCGGGGAGTGGGGGTGAGTTCCTGTTGTTAGCCCCAGGTTCTGCCAACCTAGCAATTCGAAAACATGCAAATGTGAGTAGATCAATAGGTACCACTTTGGCGGGAAGGTAACGGCACTCCATGCAGTCATGCTGGCCACATGACCTTGGAGGTGTCTAACACCAACTCTTCAGCTTAGAAATGGAAATGAGCACCAATCCCCAGAGTCAGACATGACTAGACTTAATGTCAGGGGAAAACCTTTACCTTTACCTAAAGATGGGGGGAGTGTTATATTTAGAGGTTTTTTTGTCTGTGTGTTGCACAATGCTTCCTTTGTGAACCCTCTTGAGCTTTTGTAGTAGGACAGAACAAACATCTAAACAACCTATATACACTGTTGCTAGGATGCGGTCGCATTTTTCATCTGAAAAGCCACTTTGCCATCCCAGTCGGAAGGGCCGGACCTTAATCCTACTGCCTCAAAACAATTAGGGAGCTGCAGTAACATTATAGTAAAAAATTGAACTTTTTTTTTTTTAGAAGAAGGGAGGATGGGAGAGAATTGCAGGAGAGGAAAGGAAGGAAGTGAATGAAGTAGGAGATGTTTGTGAATAATAGATGAAATTGCAGTTCGTCCTAGTAAATAAAGCGCTAGACAAAAGTGATACAAAATACGCCCCACTAGGCCTCTGTAACCATAGCAACAGCCAAGGGCATGCTGGCTTCCTTTCTGGCGCCCGTGCCAGAAGAATAATACATATTTTATATCTGCAATAATTACTCCCTGGACATTTTTTTTATAGCAATGGCTTGTTTTGTATCCTGTGTTTACTACAAAAGACCTTTGGTAACCTTTACAACACCCTCCCTGGTAAAAGGAAGCGATGCATAAAATTGATGCCAGTTTAAGAGCTTCCATTGAGTTCTTTGGAGACTTTTTAAATGTTGTATAGCAGGCATGGGCAAACCTGGGCCCTCCGGGTGTTTTGGACTTCAACTCCCACCATTCCTAACAGCCTCAGGCCCCTTCTTTTTCCCACTCAGCCACTTAAGTTTGACCCATGCCTGCCATATAGGAATTATGTCCAGGAGTATCTACTCGATAACTTTCTTTACATCAATGAGATAGTAATTACTTTGAGACAGAGATCTTTCTCTAAACATCTTATTCTTCAATATAATTGACCTCCTTGCTTTCACGCTTTAAAAATTTATTCCCAAATCACTCTGCTAGTAGATTAAATACAGTAATTACTACATAGAATTACTGCATATTGAATTACGTTTTCTGTCAAATTTGTTGTATAACATGATGTTTTCGTGCTTAATTTGTAAAATCATAACCTAATTTGATGTTTAATAGGCTTTTCCTTAATCTCTCCTTATTATCCAACATATTCGCTTATCCAACATTCTGCTGGCCCGTTTACGTTGGATAAGTGAGACTCTACTGTAGCTTTGTGGGAGGATGTACCACCCTGAGTCTCCTGGGGGAGATAGATGGGATATAAATAAAGTAGTAGTAGTAGTTGTTGTTAATGTTGTTATTATTATTATTATTATTATTATTAGTAGTAGTAGTAGTAGTATGTAAAGTTTAGAGGAAAGGGTATCTTTATAAGGTATCAAGATATATCCACCTGGCACAAAGGACCCTTGTTGCTGTTGTTAAATGCATTTAAGGTATTTCCAATCTATAGCAACCCTTTCATAGTTTTTTTAAAGATTTGTTTAGAAGAGTAGTGCCATTGTCTTCCTCTGGGGCTGAGAGAGTGTGATCTACCCAAAGTTAGTTGGTGGGTTTCATGGTCAAGCAAGGATTCAAATCTGTTCTCTACAGCCATAGTCCAATACTCAGACCATTACACCATACTGGTTAACAAAGGAGCCCATGGACTACTAAAAATGTATTTTATCTTTTTTGGTCTAGATCTCCAAATGTATCCTCTTGGTTTTCAACTGTGTCTGATAGAATAATTTTGCTTCCTCTATGAATATCAGTAATAAAAAAACTATAAAGTGCATTTTACAAGCAGTATTTCAAAAGCAAAAGCACAGTCTTTTTTTCTTTTCTTTTCTTTTCTTTTTTACTTTGTGCTCTTCCACTGAGCACTGAGCTGTGCACTTTCTTTTTGGGGACATGAAAATAAGTCTTATGAAACTGTCTTTGAAAACATTATTCTTCGTTGTCTAATGCTACCTTCCAAAATACCAGTGGACGAAGTTAAATGTAGCCCTCAGCAATAAGAAATAAAGTGAACTCTGCTGTTGTTGGTGCTGTGAAAAGAACATTGCCAACTGTACTTGCAGCATTTGGAGAAGTCAGTATGAAGATGTCAAAAATTTTACCAGCTCAGAACTCAGAGACCTATATGTTCTTCCTTCCTTTTTCTTTTCTGCTAAAAAGTGCATTTGCTACTTTGTGTCTTTTTCACAATTCAGAGGTATAATTTGCAGTCCTTTTTATTTTAACCATTATAAGCAATTTTCTGTAATGTTTGTTTAGGAGGTGTCAGTGCCACACTCTGAGAGTCAGCTTTTCAAAGTACAATTGAACAGTGTTTATCTGATCACCTTTATCCATATACTTGTAGGCACTCTTAGGGTGCATTTACACTGTAGAATTAATGTAGTTTGACACCACTTTGAATGCCATGGCTCAATGCGCTGAAAAAATAGGTGTTCAGCCTTCTCTGTCAAAAGAATGCTGGTGCCTCATCAAACTACAAATCCCAGGATTCCATAGTATTGAGCCATGGCACGCGAAGTGGTATCAAACTGCATTAATTCTAAAGTGTAGATGCACCTTTGACAACTCTAAAAGGTTAATGCAACAGGATTTTATTTATTAACAACTGTTTGTTCACTGATGGGTCTATGGACCATAATAAATATTGTTATTGTTTATTGATATACACTAAAAAAGATTAGTGCAACATTACTTTTTTTGCAGAGCTCATTTTGGTTCATTTTGGAACCCCACTTCCTGCATCCACATTCCATATTGCACCAATATCTTTATCAAGTCAACCAAAAAGGCACAAGAGTCTCTAGTCTAAGCAAGAAGACATCACATGAAGACCTGTCCTTCTTATGTACTTCTTAATTTTAATTTTATCTTTAATAATGTGGTCCATCAATTTGTACAGAAGAAATATTAAGCTACCTGGAACGCCCTCCTCTGATTTCTTTTTAAAAATAGATATTGTCTACTTTATAGTTTTCTGCCACATTTCATCTTAGATGAGATGGCATGAACTGAGATGTTAAAAGAGGGGAAAGGTGTGCCAAGATATAAGATATGAAATCTAACAACTTAATCCAGTCTAATCACATTTCCAATTGGTCTGGCCTATTTACAGAATAAACACTTCTAAACCAAGTTATCTGGGGACAATAAGTGTCCCTCAGATAAGGAGCTCATTTATTGAGTTACGATTCCAGACAATGCCAACTTCAATTTTGAATGGCAGATATCTGAAAATGCCTGTGGCCCAGAGGAAATGTCTATAGCTGCAATATTGAAGATCTCTGGCACTATCTCTTTAATTTTCCCCTCTTCAATTCCTCCAGAGAAAAGTCAGTGTCTTACTATTTTGACATTTTTGGTGGATAGCTTCTCACAGGAAAAAAAACTGGCTGGCATCCTCTTCAAGCTAGACTTAGGCATTTGTAACTAATCTGTATTCTGTAGAACTCTTGCCACAATGACAAATGCTCCTGCTAAATCTATCCTAAGAACCAGCAGCCTACTTTGTCCTCAAGGCAAGGAAGATTCAAGAGGGCTTTATGAAAAGGCTGTCATATTTAAAAGTTTTGATTTTAACTCAATATAATGTTTTGTGTTAGCAAATTTTGGAGAGCTGTTCTAAACTTCCCTGGATGACCCATGATTTTAGAGCTGCAAAAACCAACATTTGAAAATAATTCTATGTTGCTTATGTATGTTATAAATATATAAATTATATATATTATATGTTTCATCTGTTCATAATGATGCTGTGAGGCATTTTGGTCACCAGCATGAAATGTAAGGTCTGTACATCAAAATGGATCTTTGGTCTTCTGATGACTTTCAATGCAACATTTTCCTCAGAACAACTTATTATCCATTATTTTTAATGAAATGCCTGTTGATTTCTGTAACAATAAACTTTTCTATTTTGAGAGTTTGCAATTTTAGAAGACAGTTATCTTGCCTTACAATTTTTCATTGGTTGTACATATTTTAGGACTATAAGAAGGCTAGTATCACAATTACCTTTTATGGGAACCATAACCAACCTTTGTTACAAAGAATGGTATTATTTTTAATTATGATGAATGATGGCTGTAGAGCTGAATGCTGCCAGAGAAAGAAATTCCATTTTGTTTTTTGTTATATAGTTTGGGTGTCCCTTATCCAAAATGCTGGAGATCAGAACAGTTTGGATTTGGGATTGGGGTGGATTTTGAAATATTTGCATATCTATAACGAGTTATTTTTGAGATGGAACCCAAGTCTAAACATGAAATTCATTTATACTTCATATATACCTTATACACATAGCTTAAAGGTAAGTGTATGAACAATATATTTAATAGTTTTGTGCATGAAACAAAGTTTGTGTACCCTGAACTGTCAGAATGCAAAGGTCATCCATCTGCATGGACACTTTTATATTTTGAAGCATTTCAAATTATTCCATCTGTATAAATTCCAAATAGTAACCAGAGCCTTGCGGATTTATTTAAATTGTACCTAAGCATGGAATAAAGGGAATCAAGTGATTTGAATGCTTGCCAGATAAAACTGCACTTCAATGTATTGGTGCGTACCGAGCAAATCACTTAGCAATTAGTGATGCAGCATGTTTTTCAACCAGATTCTCTCAGTAGCTTGCTATAAACACCTAAATTTAGTTTGCTTTTTTACGTTTCCATGGACTTTCAGAGAATTTTTTATCTTCTATGTTGCAGGCTTTTCAGGCACACACAGGCTGATAAAATGAGGGAAAAGATTATATCATTCCATATTTTAAAGCTTTGGTCAACACGTCAGATCAGTCCGATTGGAAGAGGTCATTTTTTCACCTGACTGAAAATTAATTTGATTTTCACCCTGCTTTGTACCTTGAATCTCATTGTGATATTTAGCAGTCTTTGTAATGTATCAGGATAGGTAGAGGTTAATAGTGAGAGGAGTTGTAGGGAGAACACAAGGCTTATGTTGAAAATTTCACATGTCTGCTGCCTCCATTGCCTACAGGAAAACAGCAATCTGATTTTTTTTTCATTGACACGCAGCACATGGTTTGGGTTAAAATGAAACATCTATGTTGTACAATGAATCTACTTTAACTGCCTTGGCTCAATGCTATGGGGTCATGAGGGCTGTAGTTTGGGATCATGGGTGCTGCCAAAGAATGCTGATGCCTCACCAAACAACAAATCCCAGCATTGCATAGGATTGAAATGATGTCTCCTAATGAGGAGTTCCAGGTGCTCCTATGGTAGCTTCCTCTTTTGTTTTGGTGCAGCACTAAGATTACTATATTACACAAATCTAGTGTGCACCCTAATTTTGAGAAGGTGATTTAGCCAAAAAAAAAGGTGAGCATTAGATTTGAGTAAATACAGTATTTAATTTTAAGAACAGAACACATATATCATGTTCTTGAACTCATCCGTGAGAACTGAAGGCCAGTGTTTAGTGTTTATACACAAAGGGCTTTCCTTGCCAGTGAAAAGAGAGGTAGAGTTGTAAGTCATCTATGTACAGGAGACACTGAACCCCAAATCCTCGGATAATTCTCTCAGAGGTTTCATGTTTATGTTAAATAGCATGAGGGACAAAACAGAGCTCTGAAGGACACCACACAGCAATAACCACCACTCCTAGTAGTTGAACATGACTTCTCCAGCACCTCTTCTGAGAGTGAGTTTGCTTCTCCAGGATGAAATGGAGTGGTAAACACTGCCTCCAAGTCCATATTATTATAAACACATATGAGTGTAATATACACTATATGACAAGAGTTGGGGACATGATAGTGACAGATCTTTACTTTTTGGCTTTATAAATGAATAAATAAATATGCCCCAAATAGGGCAAAGTCTATTATTATTGAAATGTCTACATATAAGCAATCTAGCACATT
The DNA here is from genome assembly GCF_035594765.1 of Anolis carolinensis. Taxonomy (NCBI): domain Eukaryota; kingdom Metazoa; phylum Chordata; class Lepidosauria; order Squamata; family Anolidae; genus Anolis; species Anolis carolinensis. Next base: position 60,167,201 of record NC_085844.1, read on the forward strand.
AAAAATTTCTAGTTCATTCATTAATCAACTGGTGTAAAGTCAGCCTTCTATACCAATGGATTCTGTATCCACAAATTCATAGAATCATAGGTTGGAAAAGACCACATGGACTATCGAGTCCAACCCCCTGCCATGCAGGAAAAGCACAATCAAAGCACCCCTGACAGATAGCAACATAACCTCTGTTTAAAAGTTTCCAGGGAAGGAGCTTCCACCACACTCCGAGATAGTGAGTTCCACTGCTGAACAGCTCTTATGGTCAGGAAGTTCTTCCTAATGTTCAGATGGAATCTCCTTTCCTGTAATTTGAACCCATTGCTCCTAGTTTCCAGAGCAGCAGAAAACAAACCTGCTCCCTCTTCTTTATGGCATACTTTCACATATTTATAAATATCTATCATGTCACCAATTAACCTTCTCTTCTGCAGGCTAAACATATCCAGCTATGTAAGACGCTCTTCATAGGGCATGATCTCCAGACCTTTGATCATTTTAGTGACCCTCCTCTGGACACCTTCCAGAAAATGTCATAATGTTACTACTGGAGCAGAGTGAAATATAATTTGACATGATGCCACATACATGTGAATGTCTATGGTAGTATGGTTTTTTAATTGCTTATTTTATTATGGTTATATTTATCATTGATGTATTTGGACTGTTGTTTGTATGATTTTAAGATGTAAGCTGCTTTGGGTCCTATGAGGGAGAAAAGCGGAGTATAAATAAAGAATTATTGTTATTATTATTATTATTATTATTATTATTATTATTCCAGCTTTTCAACATTGCTCTTAAACTGTGGTGTTCAGAACTAGACACAGTATTCCAGGTGAGATCTGACCAAAGCAGAATTCAAAGATCCACAGCTTGAAATTTTTAAAGAAATTCAAAAAAAAATGCCTCCAAATCTTGATTTTGCTATTTTATATAAGAAATATCATTTTATTATACCATTCTGTATAATGGGATTTGATCATCCATGGATTTTTGGGTATCCATGTGGGGTACTGGAATCAAACTCCAGTGGTTACCAAGGGTGCACTGTATTTATGAAATCTCAGTGTGCGAAATTAATGAACTAGTAATCTCAAGGCAGATGCTTTTTTAAAAAAATTAAGCAACAACTGCAATAATTTACAATATAACAAAGTTTCCATTCATTGCTGGGAAGTCTACAGTTAATATTGTCTTTTTCATTCCGAACTACGAGTATAATAATACACCAGAACCAAAATAGCTTTAAAAATGAACAATTATTCATTGTTCATGTGTTGTGTGTTTAACTCACGACTCCTATAATTAAATTTTCTCTCAGAGATTAATTAATAAGGGCCTGGTTCACACAGGAGACTAAATGGGGCACCATGTGTATCCAGACATCTAATTTCTATTGTAGCTATCATCACCCATAGCTCCTGAAGCTAATGAGACTCTTTTTTTTTCTGTGCCCACTGCTAAAGTGTGACACAAAATTTCAGCAGAAGGGCTTGGCAGCGTTTTATCCTCTTTCTTTGCTCTGGCTCTGTAAGTAAATATGTGGACTGCTGCTAGAGTGCTGAGTGAGCAGCAATAGCAATGGCTCTTCCCTTGCTGGGAATATGGGGAAACTCTTCAGCTATTTGTGCCTGTAGCAGTTGCCAGAACAGTCAGCTCAACACATGCAAGGAATTTTGGCTTTTCATCATATCCCATGGAGACACTACTCAATAAACTACATCTAAACATCTTACTGATGATCCAAGGAAATAAACCCTGCAGCTTTTGGCATCAGGAGGTTTGAAATTTAGAAAGCTCAGCTTGATTTGAAAAATAAATTTTACATGTTAATAAAACTGGGAAATAAATAGTATTTTATTTCAGGGGAAAGTAAAACTGTTTTTTTGCAAGCGATTTGTTGAAAGTGACCAGGTCTCAAGGTACTTTTCCAAAGTACTTCCCTGTCCTGGACAGTAGTTACCTGGAATTGTAAATCTTTAGAAAGAACAGAGTGAGTGTGGTGGAAGAATCAGAGAAAGAGCAAACCCAAAGGGAAAAGTAGAAAAAAGAAAGCTCCAATGTCATTGTTTATAAACTGAAACTAAACCACAGTAGGAATGCTAATTCAAATTAAATCCATGGAACTAGGAGGAGCAATGCTTTATGCTCCGGAAAATCTTTATTATCTAAAGCAATGGTTCCCAACCTTTGGTCCTATGGGTGTTTTGGACTCCAGTTCCCACAATTCCTAACAGCTGGTAAACTGGCTGGGATTTCTGAGAGTTGAAGTCCAAAATAACTGGAGGACTAAAGGTTGGGAACCACTGATTTCTGGAGTGTTAGCCCCCGTGGTCTGGTTTTATATGTATTGTTTTAAACATGGTATTAAAAGGATAACAAAATGTAGCACTAGATCCCTTCATTCGCCTTTTAAAATAAGATGTTGCAATGCTTATGAAAGCCAAACCATGAAATATTGTTTTTAATATAATTAAGTATGATGACATATTGAAGTGATATTTAACTGTGCAGTGATGGTCTAGGATGTGCTGCTCAGTTGTTGCTAGTCATTATCCTCTGGGGTTGTTGTCAAGATTCAGTTGGCTGTTCAACCAAACTGGGAAGTTAAAAGTGGAATTGGATTGACAACATGCAGATGAAAAGCAATATCCATCCACTATAGAAAATAGCCAATAGATGCACAAGACAGTGGCTGATATACTGTATTTGTTCATACCTAATGTTCACTGTTTTTGACGAAATTCCCCCACCAAAATTAGGGTGAACATTAGATTCATGTAATATGTTAATCTTAGTGCTGAGCTAAAGCAAAAGAGGAAGATACTTCAGGAGCTGCACTTGGAGCTACTATTTGAGAGATGCCACCTATAATGGCCATGGTCATGGCTCAATGCTATGCAATCCTGGGACTTGTAGTCTGATGAGGCATCTACCTTGTTTGGCAGAGAAGGCTCAAGGCCGTGACTCCATAGCACTGAGCCAGGTCAATTAAAGTAGATTCATTCTACTGTAATTTTAGTAATTTTCTTCTTGCTGTGAGAAAGTCTTCAAAAACTGCACCTTTCAAAGTCTAGCTATGAAATGGATGTGGTTTTGCACAGAAAGTACTGTAACAATTTATTCAGAGGAAACAGCATTTTCTATACAGAAAATAATGGTTATGTACAGAAATCCTACATAAAATTTGTTTTCTCTGTAAATCAACTACATGTGAATTATGATGCATCATGTCTCCAATTAGATTTATTTTTGTACAGAACTCAACATTTTCTGTACGAAAACTAATAATCTTGTGTTGAAATACTATTTTCGTGCACAAAATTCTTACATGGTTCATTTGCCTAGAAAGCAAGATTGTCTGCAGAGTTAATATTTTCAGAATATAATATAAAATTATTTTCTATGGAACAAGTGCAATTACAAAGCAGCCAAATGTGAGTTCAATGCAGAATACACCCCAAACTACCAAGATTATTTAGTCAAGGATTCTTCTCATCTGGGTTTCATGGCACTCAAAAACATGTTTTTAAAAACCATTTAAAACATTTTCAAATATGATTTCCATGCCTATTCTTCAGTCACATACCTTGCAGTGAGTCTAAACTGCAACCTCTAAAGGAGCTGTTCAAGGTGCTGAACATAACCGGGTAAATGTTCACCCCTTAGATTGTTCTTTTGAAGGGCAGTGTGAAGCCCAGAACAGAAATCACTCAGTTGATAGGAAAGTCACCAGCAACTACTGATAAAGCAATATCCACCAGCAGACTTTGAAAGTCAGCTTTTAGGAAAACCTTTACCCAGAAAATGGTAGTCAGGCAGAACAGACACTACAGGACTTTTGCTAGATGTCATTAGCAGAAAGACACCTTCATATGTCTTCACTTATAGCTGATACTGCTGCATTAACATTATTCACCTGTCCTCTACTACGTTCAGCAGGAGTCATTAAACAGAAACCTAACCGCTCCAAAACTACCGCCTACCACTTCATTTACAGAATAATGCAGCAATAACTACTGCTTTGAGGTGGAGAAGGAAGACAGGCTTGTCTGATGAGTATCATTTGAACATAAGAGCAGTAACTGAAGTCTCATCCATAACTTACAATGAAGAAGGTATTCGGAAATGTGTTCACTGAGAGTAGCTGTGTAAAAGTAAGCTTGTAATTGCTTTGAAGTTGTAAAGGTCATCCTTTCTACATCACTACAATAATCTCATGAGCATTGTAGGAGGGATTTACTAGCTAATTCCTTGCTTTCTTTCAGTATACCTACTGTCCACATCAATAAAGCTGGGCCTTCTTGAAGTTAGACTGTATCTTTTTTGTATTCTAATGTATAGGATTACCCCCACATGGAAAAAAAGAGTTCAAGAAGAGCTGGGCCATTGCACTATAGCCTTAGTAACATATTTTCACCAGGCACCACACCAGAGTCCAGTAGTTTCTACTACTGGCTTTACAAAACCATGTACAAAAGGGGAAAGGGGGCATTCCCAAAAAGCAATAGAAAAGATGCTATAAAATAGCAGTAGTTCATATATACAAAGCTCAGTGCAGTGTTCCCTCACTACTTTGCAGTTCACTTTTCGTGGATTCGCTGTTTTGCGGTTTTTCAATAAACTCTAAAAGACTATTTTAAATCATAAAAAAATACAATTTACAGTCTAAGGAAGGGAGGAAGGAGAAGCTGAAGGGAGAGAAAAGGAGCCCAAGTGGCAACGGGAGGAGAAGGTGATTTATCAACACACAACTGGTTGATAAAGACTTAAACTAGTGTATAACTACTAAAATAATGTATAAATGTTAAAATAAATATAGTGTCCCTACTTCGTGGATTTTCACTTACTGCGGGTGGTCCTGGAACATAACCCCAGCGATAAGTGAGGGAACACTGTAGTCCAAAATAGCAAGGTACATGGAATCCAGGAAGTCAAGAACATAGGCATGAATCCATAAGCATGAAAATAGGAACTTTTCCAAGGCAAAACTTTTACAAGAACATAGGTAGACAGGAGACTTGAATGATGATCCTGAGAGCTGAAACAGGAACTTGAATCTATGGCAACATTGTCTGCTCTGAAGACACCAAGTAAACATCACTTAATTTAAGCTCAGGCCTGACCAAGAAGACATGAGGTCATGCTTTTGACACCTGGATCTCAAGGACTTCTCATGGTGTCTTCCTGAATGCCTAATTAATCTATCCTTCACTGTGCGGAGGCCTAATCTGATATTGTGGGAAACTTCCCCATCTTCTCCTGAAGGTTAATTCCCAAGAGTAAAAGACTTTTCCTCAGTTGCTAAGGAATGAACATTGGAATCCCAAACATTTTCTGTGTCAGCTGCAGCTGCCAGCCCTTCTCTCTGAACTAAGGCCTACAATTTACTCTGATCACACAGAGACTCCCCAGTGGGGAACTCATCATCCCCCCTCCTCTGAGAAATCCCCAGCATCTTGCTGCTGAGCCCCAACATGGTCACAGTCAGTATACTGAAGTTGTTTGGACAAACTCCCCAAAGACCAGTGTTTGAATACCTGCTCAGTCATGGAAACTGATGAAATAACCTGTGATGAAGATATCAGCAAACCTCCCCTCCTACCTCTGGTTGAGCAAACTCTGGGATATGATTACTGTAAAAGCTGATTAGAAGGCACATAACAACAGTTTGGCTATTTTCACTTCATAGAGTTCCTAAATTCTGATACATGTTTAAAGACAAAAGATTTGCTCAAGACATCGTTTAGGAACTGCTGCCGGACATGTCATTTTCAACCAAATTAATAAAAAAAGTAATCCACATTTCCAAAGATGAAAATGCTACAAAGCATTGACAAGGGAAGAATGGATTGTTAAGGTTGCTAAGTTTGCCCAAATCACAACTTTGGGCAAACTTGGATTTTAAAAGATAAATCAATGGAAGACTTTTTGAAGAATGGAAACTAGACTTTTTGAGCAATTAGAAATCTAACAATGTAAATATTTGTGGTGATAGTTACTTTTAATTCTACCTGGTTTATTTAGATAAACCTGTAATAGTAAAATAATACATTTCTTCTTTTGGATTTTTCTTTTTTCATTATAGTTTTGATCAAAGTTCTTTAGTGTTAGTATTTTAGTTTGTTTTTACTGTTTAGTTTTTTAGTTGGCATGTATTGTTTTAGTTTAGGGTTGTGTTTTAGTCTCCATTGTATTTGCATGTGTATCTTCACACACACACAAATCTTTTTTCTCATTTTTTGTTTTTTGTTTTACTTTGGTCCTGAATTACATAATTTCTAATAAAATCAACCAATAAACAATATTTTAAAAGAAATGAACATAAAATAGTACATTTTGAAGCTTAGGCAAAGGGCCATCTAATGTGTGTTGCTGTGGTTGCTCCAAGAAAGCAGAATTATGTGAGTGCTCCAGGAACACAATTAGCCTTTTATATGAAAGGCCATTCATGAAGCTCAGACTGATGGTAAATACAGCTTTTAATCAAACTGCTTTCAGGAGAAAACTTCAAAATTGATTCCTTATATAACACAGAGTTTTCTAAAAACAGAACATGCCCAGTAAGTAAATGACTAATTTATGAGAAACAGGGAACAGATGTAGATAAAAATAGCTATATATATTAAAATACATATAATTCTGCTATATATTTCCAGTTACTTTCCCTTCTATCGTATTGCATAGCAAGAACTGGAGTGTGTTAGACAGATTTTCTCAGAATTTACTGGGCAAAAATGGTATTTACCTATAAGTACAGTTTTGTCAGCAACCACAGAACAGGTATTCTGGTAACTTGACTTTGGACAATACTTTTGATTTTTTAAAAATCCCAGAAAAATAATCAATAATTTGTTTTTGTTGTTATTTCTATTACACTCTTTGAATTGAAACCAAGTATTTCATTCTAAAACATATTGTACTATACAATGATCTTGGTGTTTGGAGTCTTCAATTTGCCATATCTGAGGAAATGAAAGTAGGATTTCCCAATTTTAAATATTTGGCAAAGTGAGGGGGGATGAAAAGGGGAACCATAGGGTGGAAAGACGTGCAGAACTGGATTTCAATATTGGCTTTTTAGAAAACTATAAAAATCATCAGGATACATGTGAGTGACATTAAGTACAAAAGCTCGGGGAATTCATTTTTTAATTCTTATATGAAATGACTTGATACATATTCTCAGGATCAATGTGTTGGTCAGATTGTAGTTATTTTTTTTATTTCTCAATGGCATTTTAATAATGCATTTTCAACTAAAACAAACAGTAAATTACACTTTTTTAGATTAAATTTTGAAAGATGATCTGTTGAGAGAAAATGAGTTAATATTTTCTTTCTAAAGTTTTTGAATTTCCATGTAGAGTTTAAGAATGAAGATTAATGTGGAGATGGGATAGAAAAGATTGACAAATGGACACATGTGATAAAATTGCCAAAATAAACTTCTTGAGGCTAGGGTTTTAAATATTGCTATAATATGTGTTGTGTGACAGGTAACCATAGCTTCTGTTCAACTTACTGTTGATGGACTGGATATATTCCAGTTCTGTTGTTTCGCTTTCTGATATTCCTTTATAGTTTTGCTTATGTTCAAAAGCTACTGTTTTGTTCAAGAGATCTGAAGAATTATGTGTTCTGTAACTGGTTTTTGTATATTCCCATTCCCAATATCAGATTTATGTCAGTGTATCCTCTGGCCCAGAGACTGACATGTTTTCTCAAGGTAGAGTACTGAAGGGCATTGTTGGCATAGGATAGTATAGACCACGTTAGAGGATGAGCAAGTAAAAGTTCTTATAATATTGTGGGTGGTGTGATAAGAGTCTGTGATGACATTTCCCAAGTAGATGGGGAGGTAGAGCTGACATCTGGGCTTATGGCAAGTGCTTATATATTCCCCTTCTCCATATTGCATGCTGTAATGGAATGGCCTACCTTGCAAGGTTGGTATGTAAAGGCAGTTCTAGGCCTTGGTTGGAAAGGCAGAGTCAGGCAAGGGGAGGATAGATCAGGCAGTTCCATATATGGAAGTGGAGTCTGATTGGTTGATGGATTTGGAGGGAGTTGCTTAGCAACAGGAGGTAGGCAGCGCCAGAGGGGCAGAAAGAGTTATTTAGACAGAGAGTGGGTTCAATCAGGGTTTGGAGTGTGAAGAGAAAGGAAGTAAAAAATTTGGGAGCTGGTAGTTAAGAATCTCTGTGAGAAGAAAAGTTAAATTAGCCTTCAGGGAGAAGTGCTAGATATTGAAGAGAGCCTCTAGAGCAGGGGTCCCCAAACTAAGGCCCGGGGGCCGGATGCGGCCCTTCAAGGTCATTTACCTGGCCCCCGCCCTCAGTTTTATAATATTATATTTTTATATCAGTTTTAATAATATAACATATTAATAATACAGTAGAGTCTCACTTATCCAACGCTCACTTATCCAACGTTCTGGATTATCCAACACATTTTTGTAGTCAATGTTTTCAATATATCGTGATATTTTGGTGCTAAATTCGTAAATACAGTAATTACTACATAGCATCATTGAGTATTGAACTACTTTTTCTGTCAAATTTGTTGTATAACATGATGTTTTGGTGCTTAATTTGTAAAATCATAACCTAATTTGATGTTTTTCTTAATCTCTCCTTATTATCCAACATATTCACTTATCCAACGTTCTGCCGGCCCGTTTATGTTGGATAAGTGAGATTCTACTGTATATTTAACACACTGGTGGCACAGTGTGTTAAGGCACTGAGCTGCTGAACTTGCGGACCAAAAGGTCCCAGGTTCAAATCCCAGGAGCAGAGTGAGCGCCCGCTGTTAGCCCCAGCTCCTGCCAACCTAGCAGCTCAAAAACATGCAAATGTGAGTAGATCAATAGGTACTGCTCTGGCGGGAAGGTAACAGCGCTCCATGCAGTCATGCTGGCCACATGACCTTGGAGGTGTCTATGGACAACACAGGCTCTTTGGCTTAGAAATGGAGATGAGCACCAACCTCCAGAGTCGGTCACAACTGGACTTAACTTCAGGGGAAACCTTTACCTTTTTATAGACATATTATATTGATAATAATATTATCACGTTATACAATATAATACTAATAATAATATCATATAATATTACAGTATAGTGGTATAGTTCAATATAGTAATATATAATGCTAATATTGTGTTATGCTAATAATAAAATATATTGTATGTACATACGGCTGCTCTGAGTCCCCTTCGGGGTGAGAAGGGTGGGATATAAATGTAGTAAATAAATGTAGTAAATGAATAAATAAATAATTTTAGACCTAGGCTCGCCCAAAGTCTGAAATGACTTGAAGGCACACAACAACAACAATCCTAATTAACTTGATTATCTCATTGGTCAGAAGCAGGCCCACACTTCCCATTGAAATCCTGATAGGTTTATGTTGGTTAAAATTGTTTTCATTTTTAAATATTGTATTGTTCTTTCGTTGTTGTTGTTGTTTTGCATTACAAATAAGACATGTGCAGTGTGCATAGGAATTTGTTCTTTTTTTTTTCAAATGATAATTGGGCCCCTAAACAGTCTGAAGGATTGTGGACCGGCCCTCTGCTTAAAAAGTTTGGGGACCCCTGCTCTAGAGGATAGAGTGCTTGTAACTGGGAGGGATAGCTAACACTCCAGAAGACAGGAGCAGAATTCAAAACGATCTTGACAGACTAGAGAGATGGGCCGAAACTAACAAAATGAAGTTCAACAGGGACAAATGCAAGATACTTCACTTCGGCAGAAAAAATGGAAATCAAAGATACAGAATGGGGGATGCCTGGTTTGACAGCAGTGTGTGCGAAAAAGACCTTGGAGTCCTCTGGACAACAAGTTAAACATGAGCCAACAATGTGATGCGGCAGCTAAAAAAGCCAATGGGATTCTGGCCTGCATCAATAGGGGTATAGCGTCTAGATCCAGGGAAGTTATGCTCCCCCTCTATTCTGCCTTGGTCAGACCACACCTGGAATACTGCGTCCAATTTTGGCCACCACAGTTGAAGGGAGATGTTGACAAGCTGGAAAGCGTCCAGAGGAGGGCAACTAAAACGATTAAGGGTCTGGAGAACAAGTCCTATGAGGAGCGGCTTAAAGAGCTGGGCATGTTTAGCCTGCAGAAGAGAAGGCTGAGAGGAGACATGATAGCCATGTACAAATATGTGAAGGGAAGTCATAGGGAGGAGGGAGCAAGCTTGTTCTCTGCTGCCCTGCAGACTAGGACACGGAACAATGGCTTCAAACTACAGGAAAGGAGATTCCACCTGAACATCAGGAAGAACTTCCTCACGGTGAGGGCTGTTCGACAGTGGAACTCTCTCCCCCGGACTGTGGTGGAGGCTCCTTCTTTGGAGGCTTTTAAGCAGAGGCTGGATGGCCATCTGTCGGGGGTGCTTTGAATGCGATTTCCTGCTTCTTAGCGGGGGGTTGGACTGGATGGCCCATGAGGTCTCTTCCAACTCTACTATTCTATGATTCTGTGATTCTATGATTTAGTGCCTCTGGAAGGGAGGACTGTGAGGTTTTTTCAAAGCCTGTTTTGTTATCTTGTGAGGGAACAGATTTCTGAGGAAGTCAAGTTCAGGAACCATTTTATTTTAAAGTAACCAGCCTGTTAGTTTACTGAAATCAATATGCAACCTTTTTGTTCAAGTTCAAATAAACATCTCAAATCTGTTTTTACTTCACCTCACGTTTTTGTGTCTTTCTGTTCATCATAATAAGGAGGTGGCCTGTCTGGTTATTAACCATCGCTCTATAAAGCGGAGTTTCCCTCCATTTTTGGGTGGCTCTGTGTGCTGGCTCCGGAGAGCGGTGGCACATATATGTTATAATTGGTGGCAGCAACGGTACGTATAATTGGTGGCAGCAAACGGCCTCGCCTGCTAGACATGTCCTCCTTAAGATAAGTGATTTGTTGTAATTGGGAAGGTCTGGGTAGGAAGGTAAAGGCCAGTCATCACTACTATAGTCCAGAATAGGTCATAGTCCATTGATGATGTGTCTGAGTGCTCTCGTTTGAGAGATATAGCTGGGGTTTTTGTCATTTCCTGACTTTAGTCTGTAATATATTAGTCCTGGGTCTTATCTTGTTGATTTGGGGTTTTAAAAAACATATCATAGGTAAAGTGTCTTGAGGATTTAAAAAATACATTAGTCCATGGCTTTGACATTTCTGCCTTGTGAGTTTGAACAATTGGCATTGTATCACAGGGCTTGGTTGTAAAGTATGAATTTGGTAATGTGTTAAGGGTGAAGACTGGAGGCATGTAAGTGTTGTGGTCAGTGATTCTGCAATCTAGTGTGATGCTTAGATGTCTGATGTGAAGCTGTACAGTGTGTCCAGAAAATGAACTCCAGGCTGAAATTGGTAGTAGTGTGAGTTATTACGGTTCTGTTGGAATGTCTTGAGTACATCCTCTCCAAAATCCAGGAATTTGCAAGGTGCATTTGAACAGGTGCTGACGTATCCTTTACATCAGTTGAGGTATCCTTTATGTCTCTGAGTCCATCACACAAGAGTAACCAACCCTTCATAATCCAAGCAAGGAATGCAGTCAGTGGAAGTCTTCCATTCCTTTCCTAAAATGTTCCATCTGATTTAAGAGCTAACCCTGTTACAATTAATTTCAAGATTATTGAGGCTGATACAAATCATATGACAATTAAAATCCCAAGTAGACTGCGCCAGTTTCCAGTTAGGATTCTACAAACAGAATTGCTTCCCTCAGTAGAACTAAGACACAATCTCATACTTTTAGCTGCAATGCATAAACACACATACACACTATCAAAGCCTGATTTTGAGGGTTTGGAAATCCTCTGGAAAATGTTTTCAGGCAATTGTTGAAAACTGTGCTGTGTTGGAAGGCCTGGGAATGGACAACACTTGGTAACATGACAACAGATTTTGATCCCTGTCTAAAAATGGTGTAAATAACAATATAGCAATAATTGTAATCATTTAGCACCATCATTTTAAACAATTCCATTGGGTTATCTCAGACAGTGTTAAATGACTCAGGAAACAGAGCATTTTTAAACATAGCAAGAATTAAAACTAGCTTAAATAAGAAATAAACACTTCAAGTAAAAATGTTATATCTGATTCAGTATACTGTAAACTAGGCATTTTTGTGTTAACAGGGATCTTGTAACAGCTCATCTATTATTTGAAGGTGTTTATAACTTAACCAGAAACATTAAACAGTTTTTAGGATTTCCCCAATTTGAAGCCCTAAAAAGGCATCATCATCATAATACATGTATTAAATCAGGTTAAAAAGGATAAGGTTACATGGCCTGTTTCATAGAAGTAGATCTGCCTTTGCAATTGGACATTCCTTTCTCCTCCTCTACAACTCTTATATGTCTCCCCACCAATTTGCTATACAGCAGCGATACACAGCCTTTGGCCCTCCACATGTTTTGGACTTCATCTCCCAGAATTCTTGACCATCAGACACATTGGCTAGAGCTTCTGGGAGTTGGAGTTCCAAACTTCTGTAGGGCCACGGGCTATGTACCACTGCTATGGAAAATCATACAGATTTCAGAGACGTGCTAAAAATTACAGAAAGGTTAGGGAATCATCTCACAGTGGTGGTTGTTCTGCTTGGAAGGCCATCTTTGGATTCATCATACTGCAAAGTTTAATTGAGAGGCCTGGCTTTTCATAGCTATGACCATCCAGATTTAAGCTTTTATTCTACATTGGAAGAAAATAATTTCAATGTCACATAGAGAATAATGCCTGATTCACTCTTATCCATGCTCTAATGCAGGCATGGGCAAACATTTTTGCCTTGGGGCCATATTGTGGGCCCGACCAAGAGGACTGGGCCACGAGGGAGGGCAGACAGACATGTGCTGGGTGGGACGGGCCCGGAAGAGACAGGGCCTGTGAGAGTGTGGGGCTGGGAGGCGGGGCAGGGCATGGCCCGTGTCATCCTTATGCTGGGACGAAAACGAGACATGCAGTGACTGCCCCAACCCTCCTCTCTTATTCTCTTCCCCTGATCTTTTGGCTGTTCTCTCAGCATTATGCCCTCTACGACCAATACAAAAGAGACGATGGCTGAGAGCACTTTGGAGGGCTCTCAGCTGCTGCGTGCCTTCCTCCCCCATCCCATATCCTTATGCTGAAAGAACAGGTAAAATGAGAAGGGCCTTAGGTAAGCACCCAGGGGGATGCATCCGGCCCGTGGGCCTTAGTTTGCCCATGCCTGCTCTAGTGTGATGAAGTCCTGAGAGTTCAAGTAGGAAACCCATATAAAAACTTTGAACTTTGGATATTCAGGCTGAGAAAGCCATCTTTTCTGTGTTGCAGTATCTAAGATGGAAATAATATCAAAATTTATTTAGAGCTGACCAAAAATGTGTTTAAAGTGTGTCAGGAAATCCTGATGGAAAGAACTTTGGATTGTTGAAAATCTTTGCAGCTGTAATTCTACAAAACATTGCACATAATTGTTTTGCACAGAAAACAGCATTTTCTTTACAGAAAACAGTATTGTAAGCACAGGAAGTAACATTTAAAAATGAAGAGTCAGTAATTTTTATTAAATACCAAACTATTTATCTTATTAATCTTTATCAGTTTATCTTCTCTAAATCCATCTCTTATAATAGGCAATCTATCATAATGCTTTTTTTTAAAAATGATAAATTATTTCTTCGTTACAACAAGCACACTACCCATTTTTTTTTTTTGGCAATACCTCTTTCTCTACCAATTTTTTCTAAATATATTTTACTACACTACAACTCCAGAAGAGATACCAAGCAGTCTCACATGAACTGACCTTTTCGCATCTGCCTTTTCACATCAACAGAGTCCCATAGTGGCGGCATAACCGGGAACACATCTAAGAACTTTCCACTACTTTTGCTGTGACAGACCTTTTAACACTTTCACAATAGAAATGCAGAAAATACCTTCATACAGCAGGCTATAACTTTCCCAAATAAAACAGTAATTAAATTAGACACACTGTCAATGTAAATAGGGCATGCTTTTGTGACCAAGTACAAAGAAGCGAAGGAGGTGCAGAGCGGGAGGAGGACATTTGTTAAACAAATACATTCCGTTCCTAAATACCAGGTCTAATATATAAAACATACTAGCATCTTCCATGAAATTCTGCTATAGTCAAGTGGACAAGAAGTCACGTTTAATTAAGCAGGAAACAGTTAAACAATTTTCATCCATATATGCAAATGTATTCCTTAAATTACAAAATCTCCACAGACATTACTTTAAAGCAGACATTACCTTAAAGAAATGGTTCTCAACTTGTGGGTCCCTGGGTGTTTTGGCTCACAACTCCCAGAAATCCCAACCAGTTTACCAGCTGTTAGGATTTCTAGGAGTTGAAGGCCAAAACATCTGGGGACCCACAGGTTGAAAACCACTGCTCTAGGTTAAGTAGGAAAAGACATAGCTCTTGGGAATGTGCTTAAAGTAATATATGTTTTGGTCTTGAGACAAGTCTTATCCTAATGATTACTCATGTGCATGCCTTTCCCTTAAACTTGAGCATTTCCATTTTTCACTTCAAGATTTCTATAGGATGAGTGAAAATGAGATTTGGTTATATAATCTGACTGAATACTTGCCTGTGCTATAAACTATGTGTTTGCCCTCTCAGTGTTGTTGGCTGGCTGTCTAGAAATAAACAGCTCTCCTAGAGCAATTGATGTGATCAAAATTTCAACTGTTAACAGACAAATCGTCTGTGACATTTCTAGCTACTTATCCTCACTTCCTTGCATTTCACTGGTTTCTGCTGCTTGGCAACTGCTAAATGCATCAAAAGAAGTCCAGCTGCTACCACGAGTGCACTAGATCCAGCTGCTGACATTATACCAAAGCTCCTCATATGGAACATCTGCCCATTGAGCAGGGACAACAATGGATAAAACCAAGAGGGAAGGGAAGAAACGGTAACATACTAATACTAGGTCCACTGTGGCCATCCAAAATGCCAGATGCTTTCCCTGAGAAAAGTTCAGCACCTTTGTTAGTGCCTTTCATGTTAGGACTAAAGCCCAGGTTGATCCATCATCACACTGAGATGGAAGTCACCAACCACCACAGCTTGAGATACGTAAGCACTGTGCTATGTACAATTTCATTGTGAGACTCTGAATGTGAATATGGGCCCCTTTCAAACTACAACATTGTATCACTGTCTTGCTGAATTGGAACAAGCACCCAGGAACATATGCCTCCAATCCACAGAGATAAAAGACCAGGGCAACTGCAAGGAAATACCAGTATCCACAGGAGTAAAGGGGTAATCTACACAGTCTGAAGTCAAATGAAACAAACAGCAGCAATCCAAAAGATACTCAAAGTCACAGATATTAATCAGTCATTGTATCTGTGATCCAAATATTAGAATAGCTTTGGTTAAGCTAATTTATAGTTGTCTGTAAATTAATGCAGCTGTACTCATTTAAGTAGGCATAGTTTACTTAAAGGAGAGAAGAGTTTCTCTGGCATTTCTGTTCATTCTATGGAGTATTGGGACCTGCAGTTCAAGAAGAGGTGTTTAATAATCCCATCCTGAGAGCACCATTGTCTCGGCAAACTACAAATCCTGGGATTTTATAGGATGATACCTTTCCAGTTAAAGTTGAATTTAAATGTTATAGCTGTGCAGTGTGAAAAGGCACAGGATGCATATAGTTACTTCATTGAATATAAATTAAATAAACAATAGTTCTATGTTTTATACCAAAGAAGGACACCTCCCCACAGAAGAAGAAAAAACAGCTGAAGAGGATGAATAAAGTGCTGCTCATGCTCTCTAGGACCAATACATTCTGGCACCAGAGAAATGAGGGGGTTTAGACCCTTTCTTTGGATCCTTTGATAAGGTGTTTCACATTTCATACTACAAAAGTCTTGAAAGAAAAAAGAAAGGGCAAACCTTGATCTAATAATTGTTAGTACTTTGCAAAATTCAAATAAGAATATCCAATTACCTAACCTATGCTAGACTCATCAGCTATGGAGAAGCCTAATGTGAACAAATGAATGAAGTGAAAACAGGATGCGAGAGGAGGTGAAAGAAGAGAAGAAAACGTAATGGCTTAGAGGACTGATTAAAAGCGTCAGAAGATCTGTTATTTTGTGTTTCCAATCACACAATGCCATCTAAACCATTTGCTGTCTTTCTTTGTACACAGAAAGACAATCATCTTACATATTTGAGATTAGAGCTGTATTGAATTAAAACAAAAGATTATGCTTTGTGCAAAGACGATTTACTTTAAATATATCTAGGATGCCTCTCACTTTGGATAAATAGAATGTTCTCCTAGGCAGAGCCTGTGGAGATCAGGTAATCCACCGACACCCAACTAAGTCTCATTCTCTCTATCATTTCCTCAACCTATATGAACCAAGTTACAGCTTGAGTAATATTCCTTATTCAAAATGCTTGACACAAGAAATATTAAAATTTGGGATTTTGGTGAAATTTTGGAATATCTCTATTTGCATATATATAAATGAGATATCTTAGGGATCCAAGTCTGAACATGAAATTCGTATGTTTGTTATTGTTTATTCACTCAGTCACTTCCGACACTTCGTGGCCCCATAGACCAGCTCACGACAGAGCTCCCTGTTGGCCGTCACCACCCCCAGCTCCTTCAAGGTCAAGCCAGTCACTCCAAGGATAACATCTATCCATCTTTGCCTTTGGTCGGCCCCTCTTCCTTTTTCCTTCCATTTTCCCCAGCATCATCATCTTCTCCAAGATTTCCTGTCTTCTCATTATGTGGCCAAACTACGTCATCTTTGCCTCTAATATCCTTTCCTCCAGTAAGCAGTCGGGCATTATTTCCTGGAGTATGGACTGGTTAGATCTTGTGGTCCAAGGCACTCTCAGAATTTTCCTCCAACACCACAGTTCAAATGTGTATATCTTCCTTCACTCAGCCTTCCTTATGGTCCCGCTCAGAGCCGGCCCTAGGTATTTTTCAAGTGTCGGCGAACAGAATTCCCCCCCCCCCCCAAAAAAACCAATCACTGAAAAATAAAAGCATTGGATAAGCAAAAATGTTAGATAATAAGGAGGGAATTAAGGAAAAGCCTATTAAACATCAAATTACATTAAGAATTTACAAATTAAGCACCAAAACATCATGTTTTACAAGAAATCAACAGAAAAAGCAGTCTTGACTGCGCCCCCGTATGTTTTGCGCCCCAAGCAACCACTTAATTCGCCTCATTGTTGGACCGGCTCTGGTCCCGCTCTCACATCCATAAGTTACTACGGGGAAAACCACTGCTTTAACTATGCGGACCTTCGTTGCCAGCGTGATGTCTCTACTTTTCACTATTTCCTCGAGATTGGTCATTGTTCTCCTCCCAAGAAGTAAATGCCTTCTGATTTCCTGGCTGCAATTTGTGTCTACAATAATCTTTGCACCTAGAAATATGAAGTCTGTCACTGCCTCCATGTTTTCTCACTCTATTTGCCAGTTATCAATTAGTCTGGTTGCCATAATCTTGGGTTTTTTTTATGTTTAATTGTAATCCAGCTTTTGCACTTTTTTCTTTCATCTTGGTTATAAGGCTCCTCAGCTCCTCCTTGCTTTCAGCACCTTGTTTATTCATATATACCTTATACCATATACCCTGAAGAGAATTGTATGCACACTACAGTATTTTTCATAATTTTGTGCATGAAATAAAGCTTGTGTACATTGAACCATTTGAAAACAAATGTGTCACTATCTCTGCCCCCCATGTGGACAATTTCAGATTTTGGGATTCTGGATTTATTTTTTATTTTATTTTTTTTAAAAAGGACCTGACTGTGCTTCATACCAAAGAAGAACACCCTCATCCTAAAAGAAAAGGATTTTGAATAGTATCACTCCAAACTAAATCATTTTATTATAGGTATTTGCCAAAATGATATGTATGGCTGTGTGTATGGTATTCTTTTTTATGTGCTAAAAAAGGAGCTATTGCTGAACAAAGAAAATAGTTCTCCCAATTAACTTAATGTTTGATTTCTTTGGTGAGATACCACTGAATGCATGCCACCTCAAATGCATATATCTTTTGGGGAAACATTCATTAGTATCTCATGCAAAGTTTGAACACCTGCAAATTCATCTTCCAGTTTCTAGGTCTGCTTCTACAGCTGTTTACTGGCCTGTGGGGTAGGGTGGTAGTGGAGAATAACTCATTCCATCATTACCTTTCCAAAGATGAAGAAACAAAAATGAAATCAATGTGTTGTTGAAGGCTTTCATGGCCGGGATCACAGGGTTGTTGTATGTCTTTCGGGCTGTGTGGCCATGTTCCAGAAGCATTCTCTCCTGACGTTTCGCCCACATCTATGGCAGGCATACCTCACAACCTCTGAGGATGCCTGCCATAGATGTGGGCGAAACGTCAGGAGAGAATGCTTCTGGAACATGGCCACACAGCCCGAAAGACATACAACAACCCCAAAAATGAAATCACTTTCCTGGGTCTCCATTTTTCCCCACTTGCAAAAACTCCAATAGGGACAGATGCTGCCTGGTTACTTTTCTATTCCCTATTCCCCCGCCAAGTTCAATAAATGGATGTGGCAGTTTCAAAGATGCCACTTCGGGTCAGGAATACTGTTAAAATATGCATGTGGAACATTATGATCTCAATTATCATTTGCTTCATTTTTCTATAACTAAGAACATTCTTGAGAAGTCGAGAAGACTCTGTGACTGTTATTATCAAGTTATTTATTAGTACTACAAAATCCTGAACAAAATCTCATATTTTCATCTTTTATCCTTCTGGTGAACATTAATGAGTTTGGTTCACTTAAATGCAATTAGTATGTAAATGTATTCAGTTAAGATGTAAATTTAAAAATTATTCCTAAATGACCCAGTTTTATACAAATAATAACCAATGCAATTGAAAGAACAGTACAGGAACATTTCACATGGACGGAGCTTTTACATTATATTGCTTAGACTATTTTTTATCTATAGAGCATACTGATAAGCCTATATATGTGTCCACACAAAAGTAAGTTCAATAAGGTTTACCACAGCTTATTCCATGTCATTTTGGTTTAGGACTGTTTTCTTTCTTGTAAAAAAAAAGGTGAAGTACACTTTCAGAAGTATACGTTCTTTAATTAAGTATTTTTTAAACCTTATCAAGTGCATTAATACAAATTGGGAGGGATGGAAAAATTTTCCCTTTGCCTTTAAATGCATGAAACATATTTCATTTTCAAGTATACCATAATTAATTGGTCTAGATTAATGCTTAATGTACTAAACAAAATATATAGGGTCTGCTTTATATGACATTTTCCACTTCAAGAAATCAGCTTTCAAAACTTGTTTATAAGTTTTCCTGGGAGTGAGGGGCATAGAATTGGTTGATAATTTCTCCTGGATGAATTTTAATAGGCATTGTCATTTATGTGGTCTGCTTTTCTAACAATAAATGTTTCAGTTTGTACAGCCAGAAAATCTAGACAAATTCCTAGCTTTTGATGACATTTATATGCTGATGACATACAATTCTATTTCTCCTTTCCATCTAAATCCAAGGTTATTGTTTTATTTTGGAAACAGTGTGTGATGTCAGTAATGGTGCTCAAGGTGATAAAATCAAAATGTTATCAATACTACACAATAATGTGCAATGCAAAGTCAGCGCATTTCATAGAGTTGCACTTTTCTTGAAGGCATAGGCTTACAGTTTAAGTGTAATTCTGGATTCAGCATTAACCCTGGTTTCTCAGATTTGGTAGCCAGGAGTTCTTTGCCACAATGAAAGTTAGTATGCCAGCTACATTGATTTGGAGATATGTAACCTGGCCATATTGACACTTGTCTAAGTTACATCTAATCTGATTATTATAATGTGATTATTTTTATATAGAAATCTGTATAAAGACCAAGTAGCCACAGTAAGAACAGATCACAGAACAACAAACTGGTTCAAGATTGGGAAAGGAGTTCGGCAGGGCTGTATACTTTCACCCTACCTATTCAACTTGTACGCAGAACACATCATGCAATGTGCGGGGCTTGACAAATCCAAGGCCGGAGTTTAAATTGCTGGAAGAAACATTAACAACCTTAGGTATGCAGATGATACCACTCTGATGGCTGAAAGTGAGGAGGAGCTGAGGAGCCTTATCACCAAGGTGAAAGAAGAAAGAGCAAAAGCAGAGCTGCATTTAAACATCAAGAAAACCAAGATTATGGCAACCAGACTGATTCATGACTGGCAATAGAGGGAGAAAACGTGGAGGCAGTGACAGACTTTATATTTCTAGGTGCAGATGCAGACTGCAGCCAGGAAATCAGAAGACGTTTACTTCTTGGGAGAAGAGAAATGGCCAACCTCAACAAAATAGTGAAAAGCAGAGACATCACACTGGCAACGAAGGTCCGCATAGTCAAAGCAGTGGTATTCCCCATAGTAACGTATGGATGTGAGAGCTGGACCATAAGGAAGGCTGAGCGAAGGAAGATAGATGCCTTTGAACTTTGGTGCTGGAGAAAAATCCTGAGAGTGCCTTGGACCGCAAGAAGATCCAACCAGTCCATCCTCCAGGAAATAATGCCCGGCTGCTCACTGGAGGGAAGGATATTGGAGGCAAAGTTGAAGTATTTTCGCCACATCATGAGAAGACAGGAAAGCTATGAAAAGATCATGATGCTGGGGAAAATGGAAGGAAAAAGGAAGAGAGGCCGACCAAGGGCAAGATGGATGGACGGTATCCTTGAAGTGACTGGCTTGAACTTGAAGGAACTGGGGAGGCGACAGCTGACAGGGAGCTCTGGCGTAGACTGGTCCATGAGTTCACGAAGAGTCGGAAACAACTGAACGAATGAAGAAGATGAAGATTATTTTTTGGGCTGCCTTCAAAGAATGGAAAATGTCATGTTGTCCAAAATGCTGTCACAAGATTGTTGAGCAGGGTTGGTTACAGAGAACACAAAATTCCTCAATGTAAGTAAGTAAGTAAGTAAGTAAAATGTTATTTCCCTCTCACCCTATCTAGTTTTTCACTTGTACTTGTTCTGTAATTAATTATGTTGGAAGCCACTTTGTACTCAAATACCTTTTAGTTAACACCTCTGAAGCCAACTCTTTCTCTTCTAAAAAGGTTTTAGCTGTTTCGCATTTTCTTTTTTTAACTTGGTGATGTATACTATGCTTTTCTTATATAAGTTATTTTATTGCTTTTATCTGGAATTGTTTTAAAGTGTTTTAATTGTTTACTGTACTGAAATCTTATGATGGAAGATGGGACAGAATTAATCAATCAGTTTCAAGCATACACTTGCAGAGGTAAGCTGGAATTCAACATCTACTGAAAAACTTTAAATCATATCCAATTATCAAGTTGAAAGGTCTGTCATGCAAATAAGCAGTTAGGGGCATTTTCTTTTTTTTAAGCCAGTTAAAATGTTGATTAGAGTGATGAACACTTTGTGTCATAGACATTACCGGACATAGACATTTCATTACCGGAGCCCGAAGGCTCAACCATAACACTTTGGGACTTTTAAACTGACAGCTTTAATAGTTGCCATTGAAAACGTCGACTATTAAAGATTTCCCTGGGACAATATTTTAATTGATTTTTGATATTTTGGATTAGTAAATTCTCTAGGACATAAATCATGCTTTGAGAAACCCAAGATTATATCAGAAACAATGGTGGGACCTATCTATCAAACATAACTACAAAACTTGTGCTGATAAAAACAACTACAACTCAAAATACTGAACTGGACCCATACACATGCAAGAGGATAAAGTTCTGTCAAAAGATTTTTCTTCAAGATGGTTGAAGGGAAATACTTTGTACAACCCACACCTAGCCCACATAAGGCCGTAAGAAGTTGGTATGTCCAGCTCATTGACAACGTACTGGAAGGCATCTTGGATCCCATTCTAGGAGAAAGAATATAAATGCAATAAATAAATATATAAATAGTAACCACTCCAACAACTATCATGTCAGACTACACAGAGAAGCCATTGAAATCCACAAACATGTGGACAACTTCAACAGAAAGGAGGAAACCATGAAAATGAACAAAATCTGGCTACCAGTATTTAAAAAACTCTAAAATCAAAACAGTAGATGGGAAGCAACACTCTGAGGACAGAGGAGCCCCAAGGACGGCTAATGACTGAACAAAGGATGCCCCTCAGGCAAGAGACAAACCTTTCCAATGCTAATTAGAGTGATTAACTGAAACATTAATGCTAGCTTCCAACTGACAAAAGACTCTTGTCACACCCTGGACTCTCCACAGATATATATTTTTTCCTTTCCTTGCCTAGTTTCTCCATGCCTCACAACCTCTGAGGATGCCTGCCATAGATGTGGGCGAAACGTTAGGAGAGAATACTTCTGGAACATGGCCACACAGCCCGAAAGACATACGACAACCCTGTGATCCCGGCCATGAAAGGCTTCGACAACACAGTAACATATAACCTTTCTTTGGCTCCTGCCACCCAGCAGGGCCGGGTAGTGGCTAGATAGAAGAAGGGGAGAGCTGAGCAAGAAAACTGTGAAATTGTCATTTTACTACAGTTCCATATAACAGTATGAATTCGATAAATGTTGTCATTGTTTTATGACACAACCTAGACTTTGGCTGGATTCCAGAGAGACCTATATATTTATTGAAAATACTTCTGCATGTTCCTGGACTGCATTCCCCCTTCTGGTTGAGGACTTCTGCATACATCCAATCATGTTCCAGTGAGCATGTATTATGAAACTTCAAACAGAGGACTAAAGTAGGATGTTATGAATTTCCAGTGTGCATGTAGAAAATAGTGGTTTATCCCTTGAATTCCAGCCATAGTATCCAGCCAACTAAGAAATTGAAAGAACAAAATAGGCAAAGGTCACGGATACCGTGTTAATGAAATATTACTAAATGTTATTTAATAAGCTATGATAGATATTTGATAAGTAATTCATTGAAATAATCTATTGAATAAATATTTCACATAATCAAAGAAAATAAAGTAGTCATGTAATAGAGGCCAAAATAATCTGAAAATATCTGATCCCACTTGAAACTGAGTCAGATTTGGGTAGTAGCATGTGCTGTATGCTACATATCACAGGAAGAAACTGACAAAGCCATTTGTAAGAATGCCCTGCACAAGAATTCATGGGATCATCATTAGTTGATGGGGAATTTGAAGACTTATACACTTACTAGTCATGTAATATGTACATTTCACCAGTATGAAGCAGATAAAGGACTAAGACAACAAGGCCTTTTAAAGACTTGTCCAGAACTAACTTTCATTTGGATCCTCCTTTCTCAGACATACCTCAATCAGTGGACATTTCACTTGATTGTTTGACATGTATACATTTCTGTGAATTTAGTACTTACATATACTTGTTGCTCTCTTCATTCTTCATCCCACTTTTCCTTTTGTATAAAGCCAAAGAGATTGGTGGTTAGAGTAAATTGATGAGTGACAGCTGTGTCATTTTAGTGTGACAACCCTTATATTAGGATTAACTTTAAATATCTCAATGTATCAATGGTTTATATACTTCATTAATAACTATAGGGTAGATGCTAATTGCTTCATGGTAAATAGCTGGAAGAGAAGACATCTTCTGGAGCACAATAAACTTTTGTTCTCACTGATCACCTTAATACAGAGGATTCCTCCAACATCAAGAGAACACTTACAGATAGTTTTTTTATTTCAACCACATAGGAAAAGGGTAAAATAGTAATTTTCCTACCTTATGCATTCCTGAAATTGACTTCCAATGCGTAATTAGAGCAACCATTTGTAAATAATGGGTCTTTCCCGTGGATAGTTGACTACTTTGACTTCAGTAGTTTCACAGCAATATCCAGGCTTTGATATATTTCTAATGGGATTCACAGAGGCTATTTATTTTTTCTGGGAACACATTGTAAATATCATTAGGCCTGGAGAGATGTGTTTCCATTTCTCTTGAGTTTTCCAGTGCACCGTGTGCACATCAGAAACTGTTAAGGTAACCTAATCTGATGTGAAATTCACATTGCACTGGGGAATGCTCTAGGGAATAGTACATGGCAACTACTGAGAATACTTGAAGGATTCAAGTAACTGACTGGTCTATTAGGTGCAGATTTTCTTTTCAGCATTGTTATTGTCATCATCTGGAAGTATTGCTTTGGCTTTAATTAGAATGTCCAGGTCAAACAACTGTCATGCAATGAGCATATAAATATTTTAAATTATTAAATGAAGTATAGCTCATCTCTGCTTATAAATTGCATATTTTTTCATAATTGTTATTTGAAGAATTGAGCTAAAAATAAAGCATGGAAAAAGCTTAGGCATTGGGGAATATTGCACTACAAAAGGACATTAAAAGAGAAAATGCATGCTTGTTGGGTTCAGAGCAGAAGGATCAAATCACCATTCTAATCGTGGTGTCTCAATAAGCCAAATAAAAATTGAAAGAAGTGGTGAGGATAGGGGACAAAATTGTCACAACAAAATCTGCCTTTGAGTGATAAGGTAAGATAAGGCTTGTTGAAACCTTAGAATGGTGTGTCTAGATTTTAGCAATATTCCCTTGGCTTGGTGGGGCCAAGGGAATATTGGTAAAGGGATCATAATGTTGTCCAAGGTGAGTTTAATTGTTTTGTAATTTTATTATAAATGTTTTAGTTTGCACTTTCTGAAAGCCATCTTGGGGCTTATGAATTGTGGAAGAAAGGTGACAAAGTAATAATAATAATAAAACAAATCCTTTTCTGCCATACTGTGATATTTTTGATGAATGGATTGAATTGATTATTTGTTTGGGATCTGGCTGGGGCCTGGTTAAGGTCTGGCAAAGCTGAAGACACCATCCCAAAAATGGAATCTGGAAAACTGCATTATGGGGAACAAAGGAGCCAAAGAATTCATAAAATGTGGAATGAAAAATGCTAATGAGAAAACTGCTGAGATAAGAACTGAGAAATTTGGGATGCAAACAACCCATGTCTTAGCTGAGTCATAGAATCATACAATCATAGAATAAAAGAGTTGGAAGAGACCACATAGACCATCTAGTCCAACCCCCTGCCATGCAGAAAAAGCACAATCAAAGTACCTCTGGTTTATGGCCATCTAGCCTTTGTTTAAAAGTCTCCAAGAAAGGAGGTTCTACCACAGCTCTTACAGTTCAAAACTAATGTTCAGGTGAAATCTCCTTTCCTGTTTGAACCCATAGCTCCAAGCCCTAGTTTCCAGGGCAGCAGAAAACAAGCCTGCTCCCTCTTCCTTTTGACATCCTTTCACATATTTAAACATGGTGTTCATGTCTACTCTCAACCTTCTCTTCTGCAGTGTAAACAATACCCGGCTCTTTAAGACACTCCTCACAGGACATGGTCTCCTGACCTCTGATCATTTTAGTTGATCTCCTCGTGACACCTTCCAGCTTGTCAATATCTCTTTTAGATTGTGGCACCCAGAATTCGACCCAGTATTCCAGGTGAGGTCTCACCAAAGCCAAATACAGAGTCACCATGAGTTCTCTTTTGACTTTTGATGCAAACCTAAATCCCATTGACTTTTTCAACTGCTACATCACACTGTTGACCAGGGGTCCCCAAACTTTTTTAACAGGGGGCCAGTTCACAATCCTTCAGACAGTTGGAGGGCCGGACTATAGTTGGCCACTGAGCAATAAATAATAATAATAATAATAATAATAATAATAATAATAATAATAATAATAACAACCCTGAAAAGCGCGGCTACCAAAAAAGGATGCATCAGCTATGGAAACAAGAGTACCCTGACTCACAGATAACAGAACCCTGACTGGCTGACCAACGAAGATTCATAATCAGAAACAAAGTGTTCAGTGAAGTTGAACTCGAAGAAATCCAGAAAATCTGCAAAGCAAATTACCATCAGACCACAGCACAGACAGCAGCAGAGACTCCAGCAACACTTGGAATGGTGGAACAGATTGAACCAGAAGAAAGTGTCGAGGTTTTGCAAGAATGTGATGAACCAGCAATTGAAACACCTGTTGAACCACCAGGAACCTTGACAGCAAGACAACAAGAGCTCAAGAATAAGATCATGGCTCATGCTGCAGCAAATGCAATAAGACAGCGGCTCCTAACTCTAAAAACAGTGCCCAAGAGACACCTGGCGCCTCTCATGAAAAATATGAATGCAGTACTCTCCACTGTCCAAATAACATCAATTGAACAAACAAACCAGTATGCCTACAGTGCAGCAGTGATAGTAACAGAAGAGCTTGGGCTCCTACAACCAAGGCAGCCCCAAAGAAAATCGACTGGAAAACCAAAGTGGAAGGTCAGGCTAGAGTTGAAAATCAAGAAACTTAGATCAGATGCAAGTAACCTGAAAAATATGAAAGAGAAGAAACTGAAGAATGACAAAATCAAGCAATACCTGATCAGAAAGTACTGGCTGAACACCAGAAAAATTGAAGAAGCTTTGGAAATTGTGAAAGAACAAATTACAGCAACAGCCAGAAAAACTGAAAGATATGAAGCCAGAATCATCCAGTACAGACAAAATCAACTGTTTCAATGTGTGATGACTCATGGGCCATGTAGTCCCGTTCCTAGTGCTGTTGTGACGGATGAAGAGGAAAACTTGGGTTTTCCACCATTTCAGCCAGAAAGGGAACTTTCCCAGTCAGAATTGGAGCCCTTGCACCTGCAGGAGGTTTGTCTTCCAGAAATCTGCCAAACAAGCCCTGAGTCAAAATCTCCCCCATTTTCTCGCCGTAATTATTATCAGCAACAAAAAGGAGTTCAGCAGGCTAATCGCAGAAGCCTGAGAATCGCAGCAAAGCATTCAGATGATTAAGCCTGCTTCCATGAAAAATTTTAGGGAGTCATACATCTGGGCACAGAGATTGACTTTCGGTTCTGATTCCCCAGAGAAGTGTTCTTTGGTGGGAAACGAGAACCTATTTAGGTTCCTTGCCCTTTAGGAATCTTGCGGAGTCAATTCGTCAGCTACTGGAGTAGTGTGTGTGGACAGCGCTACTCCCGCTTCCAAGCCTCGTTCCTGTTTCCAAGCCTCGTTCCTGTTTCCAAGCCTCCGCTCCCAGCCTTGTTTACTCCCCGGATCTTGCCTTGCTTCCCGGACCTTGCCAAGTAATTACCACGGATCTTGTTCTTGCTCCTCGTTTCTTGTTGCCTTGTTCCAAGCCTTGTGTTCCAAGAATCAAGTTACTTCCTAGCCTTGCTCAAGTTTCATGGACTAAAGGACCTTGTCATCTCCCCTCACTTTGCTTGGCAAGTGAGTGTTTCGGTTATTGGATTACAACTTTGGACCTTAATATTTCATATTGGACATTGTTTCTTTGGACTAATTTTGACCTTCCCTGAAAGGTCTATTTCTGAACTATTTCCTACACTTGTTTTTATTAACTTTATATATTCACTTAATAAAGATATTAGATAGATTCTGGCCTCTGTGTATGGTTATTGGTGCTCTGCAGCCTGGGTCGTGACACAATCAGACCAAAGATGGTTCTACCAGAACCTGAACCAAACAACAGACACAGTAACCATAAAGCCAGAGAAAACTGCAACAACGAAGTTCTGGAAAGAGCTTTGGGAAAATAATAAGAACTACAACAAAAACGTTGGGTGGATAAAGGAGTTTGAAGGAAATTTCTCACAGAACAAAATGGAACAGATGGAAATAACAACTGAAATGATCAGCAAACGAGTGCAAAAAGTCAAGAACTGGACATCGCCTGGTAGTGATCAACTTCATGGATTTTGGCTCAAACATCTGATTAGTTTACATGGAAAAATGGCCCAACAATTCAATGAGATGCTGCAGAAAGGAAGTATCAGTGAATGGCTAACAACTGGAAGAACTTACCTGATACAAAAGGATCCAGAAAAAGGAGCAGCACCAGGAAACTACAGGCCAATAACGTGTCTGCCCCTTATGTTTAAACTACTGACTGGCATCATAGCTGACAGAATTCAAGACTATCTTGAAGAAAAAAACATCTTGCCAGATGAACAGAAAGGCAACAAACGGAAAAGCAGGGGCACAAATGACCAGTTATTGATTGACAAAATGATTCTGGAGAACTGTAAAAGTCGAAAAGCTAATCTTCACATGACGTGGATTGACTACAAAAAGGCCTTTGACTCACTCCCACACAGCTGGATCATCAAGTGCCTGGACGCCATCGGGATTAGTAAAAACGTTGGCACCTTCATTGGAAACATGATGGAGCACTGGAAAACTGAACTGTTTGTTGGAAATGAAAGCTATGGACTTGTCAACATCAGGAGAGGAATTTTCCAGGGAGACTCATTGTCCCCTCTGCTTTTCATTATTGCCATGATCCCTCTGTCAACAATCTTACAAAAAAAAAAATCTCGGCTATCAAACATCTAAGAATTCTCACAAAATTTCGCATCTGATGTACATGGATGACCTGAAGCTGTATGGAAAAACGGAAACTGAAATCCAGTCTCTGACTAACACTGTCCGAATTTTTAGCACTGATATCAGCATGGAGTTTGGCTTGAACAAATGTTCGACAGTGGCATTGAAGAAGGGAAAAATCATTGAAAGTGAGGGCATAAATTTGCCTAATGGCCAAACAATAAAGTGTCACCAGACAGAGGCCTATAAATATCTGGGCATACTACAACTGGACAACATCAAGCATGAACATGTGAAAACTGTGGTCAGCAAAGAATACACACAAAGGGTCAGAAAAATTCTCAAAAGCAAGCTCAATGGAGGCAACACCATCAAGGTCATAAACACCTGGGGGCCATACCTGTCATAAGATATACTGCTGGCATTATAAACTGGACACAGATGGAACTGGACAATTTGGACAGAAAAACAAGAAAACTCATGACCATTCATCATTCACTGCACCCTCGCAGTGATGTTGACCGGCTGTATCTGCCTAGAAGATCAGGGGGCAGAGGACTCTTACAAGTAAAACAAGCAGTCAAAGAAGAAGAACATGCCCTGGCAGAATATGTAAAGCAAAGTGAAGAACCTGCTTTGATTGAAGTCAAAAATCAGAAACTCCTCAAAGCACAGCAGACAAAAAACCAGTACAAGAAAGCCACACTACAAACTAAAGCTGACAGCTGGCACAACAAAACATTGCATGGAAAGTTCCTTGACAAAATTGAAGGAAAAGCTGATAAGGAGAAGACCTGGCTGGCTATGGCTCACGAATGGGACCCTGAAGAAGGAGACAGAAGGCCTGATCCTTGCAGCCCAGGAGCAAGCCATCAGAACAAATGCAATTAAGGCCAAGATCGAAAAATCAGCTGATGACCCAAAATGCAGACTGTGCAAGGAAACCGATGAAACCATTGATCATATCTTCAGCTGCTGTAAGAAAATTGCACAGACAGACTACAAACAGAGGCACAACTGTGTGGCCCAAATGATTCATTGGAACTTATGCCTCAAGTACCACCTGACAGCAGCAAAGAACTAGTGGGATCACAAACCTGCAAAAGTATTGGAAAATGAGCACGCAAAAATACTGTGGGACTTCCGAATCCAGACTGACAAAGTTCTGGAACACAACACACCAGACATCACAGTTGTGGAAAAGAACAAGGTTTGGATCATTGATGTCGCCATCCCAGGTGACAGTCGCATTGATGAAAAACAACAGGAAAAACTCAGCCGCTATCAGGACCTCAAGATTGAACTTCAAAGACTCTGGCAGAAACCAGTGCAGGTGGTCACGGTGGTGATGGGCACATTGGGTGCCGTGCCAAAAGATCTCAGCCGGCATTTGGAAACAATAGACATTGACAAAATTACGATCTGCCAGCTGCAAAAGGCCACCCTGCCGGGATCTGCGCACATCATCCGAAAATACATCACACAGTCCTAGACACTTGGGAAGTGTTCGACTTGTGATTTTGTGATATGAAATCCAGCATATCTATCTTGTTTGCTGTGTCATAATAAAATAATAATAATAATAATAATAATAATAATAATAATAATAATAATAATAGCAATAATAAAAAAGAGGGTTGGAAGAGACCCTTTGGGCCATTGAGTCCAATCCCCCTCTACCTTTGTGTACCAAAAGCACAAGCAAAGCACCCCTAACAGATGGCCACCCAGCCTCAATGTTAATAATAATAATAATAATAATAATAATAATAATAATAATAATAATAATAATAATAATGGTTGTAAGAGAAGAAGAGACCCCTTGGGTCATTTAGCCCAAACCCTTTATGCCCTTGTGCCGTGGGGGCCGGATAAATGGCTTTGATGGGCCGCATCCGGCCCCCGGGCCTTAGTTTGGGGACCCCTGCTGTTGACTCATGTTCAATTTTTTGTCCACTAAGACTTCATGATCTTTTTCACATGAACTGTTGTCAAACTAGCTTTCACCTATTCTGTGTCTTTGCATTCCATTTTTCTGTCTAAGTGTAGTATCTTACATTTGTCCTTGTTGAAATTCATTTTGTTAGTTTTGACCCAGCCCTCTAATTTGTTAAGGTCATTTTGAATTCTGATCCTTTCCTCTGGAGTATTAGCTATCCCTCCTAATTTGGTGTCATCTGAAAAACTGTTAGTTATAATTAACTATTTTGGAAAGGGAACATTCAAATATTTCACATAGGAAATATATTGTTATATTATCGGATCTATATGATTACATATTATGAGAATATGTAAAATATTAAAAGAGCTTTCATTTTGATGCTGGTTGGTTTGGAATGGGGAGTTGCTCGTGTGGAAAAACTGACTTGATAAGCATGTCCTCTAAACCTTCATCTAAGTCATCATTTATAAAGATGTTGAACAGTACTGGGCCCAGGACCGAGTCCTGCAGTACTCCACTAGTCACTTCTTTCCAGGATGAAGAGGAACCGTTGGTGAGCACCCTTTGTGTTTGGTTACTTAACCAATTTCAGATCCACCTAACAGTAGCATTGCCTAGCGCACATTTGACTAGTTTGTTTGCAAGAAGATCATGGGGAACCTTGTCGAAGGACTTACAGAAATCAAAATATGCTACATCCACAGCATTCCCTGCATCTACCAAACTTGTAACTATATCAAAAAAAGATAATATTAGTTTGCCATGACTTGTTTTTGAGAAAGTCATGTTGACTTTTAGTAATCACGGCATTCCTTTCTAAGTGATTGCAGACTGCTTCCTTAATGATACTTTCCAGAATCTTGACATCTGATATGGATGTCAGACTAGATGTCAGACTGACTGGTTGGCCATTGTTTGGGTCCTCTTTTTTCCCTTCTTGAAGGTAGGGATAACATTTGCCCTCCTCCAGTCTGCTGAGACTTCTCTTGTTCTTCAAGAATTCTTGAAGATTGTTGCCAGTGGTTCTGAAATTATTTCTGCTAGTTCCTTCAATACAGATATAGTTCATCTGGACCTTGAGATTTGAATCCATTTAGAGCAGCCAGGTAGTCCTCCTGCCTCTCTTTCCCAGCAGTACACCTGAATGGAAAAGGGATGGTAAGTATAAATGGTGAATGTATGTGAGTGAATGTGGAGACAATGTGATGTTTCCCCTTAGTCTATGTAACCAATATGGCTATTACAAAACAAATACTAGGTCTGTGTGTTTATGTCTTTCTCTGGAAGTGCCTGATGTACTCTGTCTGACTGAAAACAGATTAAAGAACATTTTTAAAGTTCAAAAAGTATTCATAACACTTTCTGCTTTGCATTGGCCCCAGATACTGTAAAGCTGCTCAGGCACTTCGTGTTTGATCTATGGCAGCGGCATCCAGACAGTTCATTTAGGTCAAAACCAAATTGAGTTAACATTTTGATAATCAGAAGGTATTTAAATGTGTGGCTATTTAAATATGAGCATTATTCTCATGATCAAATAATTCAAAATAATAAAAAATCTTTTTGTTCCATTAAAAAGACAGTTATGAATGAGTGAGTACAGGCAACATTAGCAGCTAAAATTTAAATGTCTCGTTTAGAATAAAATTCATTTCTTTGAATATGTAATGAGAACTAAAAGTTCCACTTGCCAAATGCCATATTCCAAACTAGGAAAATAACTGTATTTGTCTAACTATATTGTACTTTTATATATTAATTGAAAAATATTGCTGCCTGAAAGTATTGCATGTTGTTTATTTTCTGAGACTTGTTTGTTAAATTTGGCACTATATTGAATTCATAATATGACATAATATGACTTATTCTTAAACATATGAGCAAAGACTAATTCTGACTGGGTCCACTGCATGCAGTTGGGGAATGTGCTGAACATTAGACTGCCTATCTTCCATGTTTGGAAACTCCGGTTAGTTCTAAACATACCAGCCAAATTGGAGATCTAACAGTATCCTTTGTTAGGCAGATGGTCCCTAACACTTCTCATGTGATGAGGTCCTGTGTGTGTCCGTGTAACATGTAGTTCCTCTTCTTAGTCCCTTTGTCCCACATTAGAGCCAAGGGAAGTATAGTGCTAAAAGAGATGTAATTTTCTACTAATTTTATTCTTGATAAAAACTAATAATAGTTTTAGCAACTCACTTCTAGCTGAGAAAAAATCTTCGAAAACAATGCAGTTTTTTGAAGTCTTGTGGAATTCCCTACACAAGGAAATTAGACTAGCTCAGGCATGGGCAAACTTCAGCCCTCCAGGTATTTTGGACTTCAACTCCCATAATTCTTAACAGCCTACTGGCTATTAGGAATTGTGGGAGTTAAAGTCCAAAACACCTGGAGGGCTGAAGTTTGCCCATGCCTGGACTAGTCCCATCTTTTTAAAGTTTCCACAGTCAGCCCAAGCAGTGCTATTCCTCATGGCATTCAATCTATGAAATAACAATTTTAATAATTTCAAAATCGGATTATAGCTTTGTTTTTAAACTGCTTCTAAATGTTTTATAGGAGTATTTTAATGTGCTTTTCAAATGTGTTTATCTTTGTATTGTTTTGATTGGCTTTTATTTATCAGTGGCCTCAGAAACCCTTGTCCACTGGGATATAATAGAGAAACGTGTAAAATCAAATAAATAAATATTTGCTGTGTGGCACTTATTCTCTGCAAATTTTCACATAGTATTTTTGCACACAGAACAGCATTTTCTGCCCAACAAAAATTATTTGTGGAGTAGGAAATAAAAAGCAGATTCTCTTCTGCAATTTTTACTATCTTTTCTCCAAATTTTAAAAAAAGCAACCAGACTGAAAGACAGAGATGCAATCAAAAGTGATGGGGCAGGCAGTGGCTCCACACTTCTTTTGTAGTGGTAATTACTGGTATCTGAAGTCACCATTTTAACGTTTAGGTCTGCTGTCTCTGTCCAGGCTGTTTTTGCCATATGAATCCATGTGAATTTCTTGTGTTGGGATATTTACTTTGGCTATTTCGTTTGTGCATTTAGGGTATGGCTATCTGCAAATTGTGTAATCTTCCATTTGCAAACTACGTGACAAGATGTCTCCATACAGTTAATTTACTGCCATTTATAGCCAGCAATAACATTACTGAATTGAGTGGTCTCTTATGCTCTATTAGCACTTAACATCATTGACTAGTTGCAATATAGACATATAGACTATGCATTTAATGCTGCTGTAGATCTTTGTTAGTTGATTCATTCCTCTTTATCCTAGAAGACTCCCCAAGAGATTAATGCCTCTGTAAATTGTTTCGGTACAAATAGAATTATAATGTTATAAAATAAGAGAATTGCCTATCAATCTCTCAGTCTATAACCCCAAATTTAAAGCCAATATTTGCTGTATGAGCCAGCATGATGCAGTAATTTGACCATTGGACTATGACTCAGAAAACTTTATGACAGGGTCACCTTGGTTCAGTGGTGCTCAATCTGTGAGTCCCCAGTTTTTTTTGGCCTGCAACTCCCAGAAATCCCAGCCAGTTTACCAGCTGTTAGAATTTCTGGGAGTTGAAGGCCAAAACATCTGGGGACCCACAGGTTAAGAACCACTGCCTTATGCCCATCATCAGTTGGAAATAACTTAAAGAAAAACAATGACAAATTAGTCTATATCTTCAGTAATAAGAGGAAAACTGATAAAATCTTATAGGGAATGTTCTACCTAATTCTGGAGTAATAAAATATTGATTCACCCTTGGTACTGATTTTAATATTGAAATCCTATTACTGATATAATTATCAGCTGGGAAGAATGATATCAGAATGCCACTAGATGTTCAGCTTGTTTTCTTTTAAATTCCTCCAAACAATCTTACTTATTCTACAAACTAGAAATGGCTCATTAGCTGAACAATTAAAATGCAAATGCCTTTGGTGGCTTTCTTTCTCTCTACCAAGCTTGATCCAAGACATTACCTGAAGACCAGAAAATGTTCATCAGCCCCTGTCAAAGTGCAAAATAACTCCAGCTAGCCAAATCATTTGGTACATAAAGCGGAAACCCTTCATTATCTTCAAAACAATCAGACTGCATAAGAAACAGAATAAATTACTAACAATCAGTTGCCTTTTTGTGACATGATAAGTCTGTGTTGGATGTAACTCCACACTATGCAGTTACAGCACTATATTACAATGTTCCCTGCCATGGTTCCATACGGTGGCATATTAGAATTTGTAATTTTGTGAAACACTTTAGTTCCCTGCTAGAAAACTATAGTTTTCAAAAAACAAAACTAGCATATAAATGTCTAAACTGATAACAATTAAACTTTTTTTTTGGGGGGGGGGGGGGCAAAATAACACTGTCCAAATGGAATATTAATCTCCCTCACTTATACTGGAGACGTAATGCAAACACATTGCTCTTGACTTGTTCTTCTGATTCTCATGAAATTCCTCCCTGTGTGATTTAAAACTTTAGGGCTGGTTTGGTAGGGTTTGAAGTGATATCTGTCAAAGGATGCAGCAGAAGCCTTTGTTATTTACAATGGATTCACACTTAATTGTAACAAGATATTTATGTTTCTTTTGTCATCTACCTTGAGAACTGGGTGTACTCTTCTTTCCAATAAAGGAACAAAACCAATGCAGATAAATTATGAGGCTATGACAATGGCTGGGTAGGTGAAACACAAATCTTGTTATAAAAGAACACTGAAAAAGTATTTTGTTCCTTCCTCTGTTCAGCTAAAAAGATGTAATGCACTAAGAAAGAATTGTAGCTCCCTTGTGGTAAGGTAGAGTATTCTTTAGACCTCCAGCCATATATAACATATTCCCTTTGCTTTTAAATGTTCTCTTCTCCTTGGTGCTCAAAAGTAATCTCAAGATTTAATACACTGATCAAGATGATATATCTCCTTAGTTTTCATCTCTTGCACCCCTATGGATCTAGCAAAACAAAAAAAAAACAGTGGCAAATCTCTAGACAAGTTGTAATATGAAGGCAAAGAGGGTTATTTTCTTTTACCAATTAATTATCAATTGGTGAGCCAGTCAAATTCTATTAATTAATTGATTAATGCTAATTTGACAACCCTAGTGAATCTATGGGGATTTTAATTGATCATGACAGAGCAGAGCATTGTGGATTTTCTATCAGCATGAAAACTCCCCAAATCCAATTGCATTTTAAAATCATAGAATCATAGAATAGTAGAGTTGAAAGAGACCTCATGGGCCATCCAGTCCAACCCCCTGCCAAGAAGCAGGAAATCGCATTCAAAGCACCCCCGACAGATGGCCATCCAGCCTCTGCTTAAAAGCCTCCAAAGAAGGAGCCTCCACCACAGGCAGAGAGTTCCACTGCCGAACAGCTCTCACAGTCAGGAAGTTTTTCCTGATGTTCAGGTGGAATCTCCTTTCCTGTAGTTTGAAGCCATTGTTCCATGTCCTAGTCTGCAGGGCAGCAGAAAACAAGCTTGCTCCCTCCTCCCTATGACTTCCCCTCACGTATTTGTACATGGCTATCATGTCTCCTCTCAGCCTTCTCTTCTGCAGGCTAAACATGCCCAGTTCTTTAAGCCGCTCCTCATAGGGCTTGTTCTCCAGACCCTTGATCATTTTAGTTGCCCTCCTCTGGACGCTTTCCAGCTTGTCAACATCTCCCTTCAACTGCGGTGCCCAGAATTGGACACAGTATTCCAGGTGTGGTCTGACCAAGGCAGAATAGAGGGGGAGCATAACTTCCCTGGATCTAGACGCTATTCCCCTATTGATGCAGGCCAGAATCCCATTGGCTTTCTTAGCAGCCACATCACATTGCTGGCTCATGTTTAACTTGTTGTCCACAAGGACTCCAAGATCTTTTTCACATGTACTGCTGTCTAGCCAGGCGTCCCCCATTCTGTATCTTTGCATTCCATTTTTTCTGCCGAAGTGAAGTATCTTGCATTTGTCCTTGTTGAAATATGTGATTATCATGAAGACAGCAAATAATTACTAAATTGAAAGAACGAAAGCAATGGTGTGATGTTTCCTGTAAACATGTTTCTTTATACAATTTGGTAGAAACATAGTAACAATACACTAAACATACCAGTCATTTGCTTGCTTCAGTCTTAGGGCCCCTCCACACTGGCACAAAATTACAGCTTGAACTGGCACAAAAATGTCAGTTCTTAGCCTCATGTTGTCTCCATATAGGTTGCTATACTTCTCAGCAGTACCAGTGGTATGGCCGCACAGCCCAGCTGTGTTGGTGCTCCTTCAGCATAGCAGGGCCTGGGCACAGCCTTGGTACCCTCCATAGTCAAGAAAACTTTAAATCATGTAACATATTGTAGCACAAATACTTACACTAGGCTGATGAAATATTGACTTGCAATCAACAGGTGCCAAAGGACTTGTCTATTTTTATTATTGTATTGTATCCCTTTTTTCTACAATAGGCCAATACACCTCTGGAAACACCATTTTTGGTGAGATCATAGATAATGGACACCATCAACCACTTCTCTATTCTTTGGATTAAATCAAATTCAGGGGACTTCCTTTTAAACTGTAATTAATTCCCAATTGGCTTGAACTCCCCATTCTTACTCCCTGATTTCACGTCTGCCTCTTCTGTTGTCGGCACATGGTGCTCTCATCAGCCTGGAGCTTTCACAAGGCTTTGTGTTCATCTGGCAGTGGCATCAGCCTGATTCATTCCCCCTTTTCATATGCTGATGAGTGCAAGGAAATGAGGATGGAAGCAGTGGTTCCTGTGGACAGCAGACCAGTCTGAAGCAGAATCGGTCCTGCCATCCATATCATGCTAAAGCTGCAGGGTTGCTCCAGACAGGGCTGGCCCTAAGTAATTTTCAAGTGTAAGAGAACAGAATTTTGGCGCCCCCCCCCCCAACCAATCACTGAAAAATAAAAGCGTTGGATAAGCGAAAATGTTGGATAATAAGGAGGGATTAAGGAAAAGCCTATTAAACATCCCATTATATTATGATTTTACAAATTAAGCATGAAAACCTCATGTTTTACAACAAACCAGCTGTGCCTGGCCATGCGTTACTGTGGCGTATGTAGAGGGTGGATGGCCTCTTGCCTGGGGGGCATCCTTTGTTCAGTCATTAGCCGTCCTTGGGGCTCCTCTGCCAGGCAAAAGACAAAACCTTTCCAATGCTAATTAGGGTGATTAACTGAAACTTTAATGCTGGCTTCCCAGTGACAAAAGATTCTTGCCACACCCTGGACTCTCCACAGATAAATATTTTTTTCTTTTCCTTGCCTAGTTTATCCATGCCTCACGGCCTCTGAGGATGCCTGCCATAGATGTGGGCGAAACGTCAGGAGAGAATACTTCTGGAATATAGCCACACACCCGAAAGACATACAACAACCCTGTGATCCCAGCCATGAAAGCCTTCGGCAACACATAGAAGTAATAGAGTTTGGCCCCACTTGTAACTGCATGGCTCAATGATATGGATTCATGGGAGTTGCAGTCTTGCAAGGTCTGTAGCCTTCTCTGCCCAAAAAGGTGCTGGTGCAGCATCAAACTGCAGTTGCCTTGATTCCATAGGATTGAAGCATGGCAGTTAAAGTCGAGTAGTCTGCCATCCAAGTACTAATGAGAGCTGCCTAGGGTGCTTGTAGGGTATTTGGAAGTAATTTCTAAACAAACAGGGAACTTTGTTTGGGTAACCTAGCCAGCGGGAAGACCCTGACACATGTGCATGGCTACTAAAGAAAATGTAGCTTTCACTCCCAGATAGATGCATGCCAACAGAGACAGGTGTATAACTATAGCGGAAATGTTGGATAATAAGGAGGGATTAAGGAGAAGCCTATTAAACATCAAATTACATTATGATTTTATAAATTAAGCATCAAAACATCATGTTTTACAATAAATCAACAGAAAAAGCAGTTCAATACATGGTAATGTTATGTAGGAATTATTATATTTGTGAATTTAGCACCAAACATTGAACCGGGATATAGGGCAGTGTAGACTCTGACAACCCAGCTCAAAGAAGATATTGTGGGTTATTTGGCTTTGATATTCTGGGTGATATGGCTGTGTGGAAGAGCCCTGAGGGTTCTTCCACACAGCCATATAACCCAGAATATCAAGGCAGATAATCCACATTATCTGCTTTGAACTGGATTATATGGCAGTGTGGACTCAGATAACCCAGGTCAAAGCAGATATTGTGGGTTATTCTGCCTTGAAATCTCAGCCAGTTTACCTGTTGTTAGTATTTCTGGGAGTCAAGAGCCAAAACATCTGGGGACCCCCAGGTTGAGAACCACTGCTCCAGAGTTTCAACCAAACTCCAGAGTATTCCCCAACTTTTCTTAATGTGGCGCTAAACCAGGTTACCCACTTTCACCTGCAATTAGTATCAGAAGTTTCAGAACATCATGAAGACAGCTAGGAATAAATGAAAACTGAGTGGGGGTTATATATTTAGCTCATGTAGACAAGAGTAGTAGATTATATATATAAGCAGAAATATATATTATCCAATAAAGATTTTTAATGCTTTTATTTAGTTTTGTTGTGTCAAATGTTTGCCTGTGTGTTTTTGTTAGCCCCATATATAGTATGATATCATAACAACAGTTTTTCTTTTTAATAAAGATACTTGAAAACAATAACTACAGCAAGTTGTCAACACAGTAGTTCAACCATTATTAACATCGCTTCCATTATTCACTCCAATATATGTATGTAATAATGAAGGACATTTAATATTTGAGTTGTTATAGCAAAATGAAAGATATGTGGAACTATGCTAGCCATCCCTGGTAAGAACCACAGAATCAGAATAATTGGGGGGGGGGGGATTTGTGGGGAGGGGAAGATGCTAAGAATGCAAAATATATGAATTTAAGTTTTGCAAAGGCACCTAACATTAATAATGTTATCTTTAGTATATCTGAATGTGTATAAAATTACATTGCTACCTTCATCACACATCTGTATGTATTTCTATTATGCATATCACCATAGTAACTGGGAATGAATACATGTTTCTAGTAGTGTAATAGAGTTATGTAATGTAGGTCATGTTTTATTCACCAAGACATGAGCAGCACACACAGTTTTGTTTCCCCAGTAGCCCTGCATTTTTCCCTTCTAGCTGAAGAATTATTACACTTTTTATTTCTGAATGTAATAAACAATGTTATAAGCAGGTTTTGTTTAAGTGTGCGCAGTTATCTAGTAGGCTTGCTCAAATAATTCGATTTTCCCGTTACCCGTTATTAATTCGTTATTTTCGTTTGTTTTGAAGCAATATAGAACCTTGGTTGTCCACACGTCTGGATATCGCGGTTTCGAATCGCGAGAGGCCGTTTTTTCTTATTTCTTCGTTTTCTTCGTTAGGAAAAAAAAGCTTTTGCAAATCACCCAAACTCCTTTCCTTTTGCCCCTCAGCCAATGGGAGGCTCAGCCAATGGGAGGGGGCGAGGGGGAAGGAGACCGAGGAGGAGGAGGAAGACGGAGGGGGGAAATGGCCGCCGCCGCCGCCACCTCGCCTCAGCTCAGTGCATTAATTAATTGGGCCTTAATGAGCCCCCTTCCAAGCCAAACCCACCAGAGAAACACCCTCAATGCAA
This sequence comes from Anolis carolinensis, assembly GCF_035594765.1. NCBI lineage: Eukaryota > Metazoa > Chordata > Lepidosauria > Squamata > Anolidae > Anolis > Anolis carolinensis. The sequence goes on from NC_085844.1 coordinate 60,207,241, forward strand.
ACCTTGCAACGTCCTTCTCTCCTTCTTGGACACAAAGGCAAAGGGAGGAGGCACTTCGGGTTCCCAAGCGACCTGAAAAGAGCCATAGAGAAAGGGAGAGCCAGTGCGCATGCTCCACCCTCCAAGGCACACAAGGGGGGAGTTCGCATGGGAGCCGGAAGTGTTGGGGCCTCCGTCCCTCCCTTGCTTTTCCTCTTTGGTCTCCCTATCTTGAACACAAAACACGCATGAAAAAAAACACACCATAATTTCACAATATATAGTTTAAATAACAAAAGGAAGAGGAAGGAAGAGGCCCGGGATGCGAGGGGGTGTGGGCCAGGCCCGTCCTCGGCTGCTCCCAGGGGCCCAGATTCGCACCCTCCCTCCCCCCAATACAGGTCTCCAGTCCATACCACGCTACATGAACTTGAATGGATACTGTGGTTGTGTTGTCGAAAGCTTTCATGGCCGGGATCACACTGTTGTGGTATGTATTCCGGGCTCTATGGCCATGTGCCAGAAGCATTCTCTCCTGACGTTTCACCCACATCTGTGGCAGACATAGAGGTTTTGACGTCTGTGCGAAGCTAGGCAAGTGGGGTTTATATATCTGTGGAAGGTCCAGGGTGGGAGAAAGAACTCTTGTCTGTGGGAGGCAAGTGTGAATGTTGCAATTGGTCACCTTGATTAGCATTGAATAGCCTTGCAGCTTCAAAGCCTGGCTGCTTCCTACCTGGGGGAATCCTTTGTTGGGAGGTATTAGCTGGCCCTGATTGTTTCCTGTCTGGAATTCCCATTTTCTGGGTGTTTCTGGGAAGGTAATGGCACTCCATGTAGTCATGCCGGCCACATGACCTTGGAGGTGTCTATGGACAACACTGGCTCTTGGGCTTAGAAATGGAGATGAGCACCAACCCCCAGAGTCAGACATGACTGAACTTAACGTCAAGGGATACCTTTACCTTTACCTACACACACACACACACACACACACACACAAGCAGGGACTATATATACACACAATATATATCACACACACCAATTTAACAAAGTTTCAGCCACAAAAACAAAGTTTCTGAAGTAGAACAATGACTTTCACAGTAAAGACAACCCAATTTAACAGGAAATAAGACTTTCAAACCAGGAACAGATTTCTGCAATTATTAAAAAATGGTTTATTATAAAAGCTATGAAAATTTGCCAAAAATCAGAGGATAAGGGGAACGTTCCACATTTTGGTGAGCTATCAGTGTTAAATGTGTTCTACCACTGTACCAAGTTTGAAGAAGATCACTCAAAAAATGAGGGCGGGAGAGCCCCCTAAGTCCCCCCCCCTTCGGGCTGTTTTTGGGCCACCGCGCATGCGCGTCCGCCATTAACGAATTCATTTAGAAAATAACGAATTTTCGTTAATTTCGAAAAATTTTGGGGGCCAAATTCGTTATTAGCAACAAAAACGAAAAACTGCCCCCTCTAGTTTTGAAACGAGTTTAGAATCAAATTTTTCATGGATCGATCAAGCCTATTATCTAGCAAAGCAATGCATTCAATGGATTTTTAAGTTCAATGAAAATATAAACTGGCATGTGACTCCCAGTGGCATTACCTGTCCTAATTCATAGGAAAAAGAAAATAGGATGCTTTGTAAATTTTAGATTCCTCATTGTCCTTTAATAAAATATTTGTTAACTTCTTATTAATCATTAAAAGCAGTACCTAGGGCAGAAAGTAACATACTGATGTTGCCTTAGATACTTTATTATTGTTTTGCTAGTTAAAATATTTGCATGGGTTAAAACTGTCTTTCCTTTAATACATCAAAGTTTTTGAGCAAAGTTAAATTGTTGTTTGACAATCTGTCCCAGCTGAGTTAAAACATGGTTTCCAGACTATCTAGGAATATCTACTGCCCTACATGGTTGTAGAGGGGAGAAATCTACCCATTCCTTGAAAACCCTTGCCTGCTTTAAAATTGTGCCAGGTGTCAATCTATGCACAGGTTAAGGTGAATATGATCTGTAGGCTTCAAATCAATTGAAATAAATTAATCAGTTTTTTTAAAAAACAATCCTCTAAGAGCACAAGTAGATATTTGTCCCTTGGGGAAAATTTTAAGAATTTGGTACTGTTTTGGTGAAGGGTAGAACTTGGCAGGGATCTCAACAGGTCCAGCAACTTGGGAAATGGAAGCAAGGTCCTCTTCTGCACTGCCATATAAAATCCAGATTATCTACTTTGAACTGGATTATATGGCAGTGTAGATTTATATAATCCAATTCAAACTAGATAATGGGGATTATCTGTTTTGATAATTTGGATTACATGAGTGTAGAAGGGGTCAAAGACTACCCTTGAGGCAGGCCTGGGGCTTTTGCTCTCACTTAGAGCCCTTCCACACAGCCAGAATCCACAATATCTGCTTTGAACTGGATTATCTGGGTCCACACTGCCATATAATTAAGTTCAACGTAGATTTTATACAGCTGTGTGGAAGGGGCCATATAAGATACAGAGACTTGGGTGGGAGTGCCTTGGGTTTAATTTCCAGTTAGTAGGCTTAATGTAGACATGAAGCACATTTTTCTGTCCCTTCTTCCTTCCTTGTCATTCTGTACTCTTTCTCCTTTTCTATGGATATATTTATGAATTCATTAATCCAAACCATCTTTAGTTGTTGTTGTAATTATGTGCATTAAATGTATATCCCTCCTTTTATCTGGCACAACCAATTAAATAGCTAATTTCGTATTATGCAAAGGTATAAATCAAAAATTATATTAAAAGTTGAGGGTTAATTCAAGTTAAGGCACATTAAAAACACAATGAAGATGTTTTTAGTACAGCATACAAGAATACCCTTCTACCACAAAATCATGCCTAAATACAAAGGACATTGGCTGCTGACAGAATGAGAAAGAGCCAACCAAGGATCAAGGAACTCATCACACTTACCAAAACAAGTCTTCTAGGATGCTTCAAGCATTCTTCAGGATAAATATACTTTATATCCTTACTAATAACATAGTCAGAGATTGGGGAAGAGAGAACAGCTTGTCATTGGATATAATTATTAAATTTGAGGCTCTAATCTTTGTGAATGCCAGAAAAAATGCATGCACTCACTAGGCATCTACCATTAAATAAAAAAATCAAAATTGCAAGAGCAATTGTCAAGGTAATCTTAGAAGTCAAACAATATTATACAACATGTCTTCATCATCATCTTTGACTATGAATAAATATTGATAATATCTAATTTTTAGTCTACAATGATAGCTGGATGAATGATTCTGAGAGTTGCAGTTCAACCCAAAAAAATCAAAATTGATGTGAGGATCTATGTTGATTTTTGAAAACCTGAATTTAGTGCACTGTAACATATAAACAAGAGCTAAGTGTCTTTTGCCTTCTCAATATTAATGTTCTCTCAGTGGACAGTTAAAATTATATTCTTGGATACTGATTGATTTTTTAAAAAAGTAAATAAATTGCTTGGTACAGAGAGACAGCAGGTGTAGGCTTTTTTTTTTTTTTTTTTGCATTTCACCACTGTATAGATTGCTGTACCATATACCACTACAGATGTTTAGATTTTACTTTCATGGGCTCAGTGGTAAAATAAATGTGTTTTGAGATCAAATACTGCAGAAGCTTTTTTCTGTTAGCATGACCTTTCTAAAGGCACCCCTACAGCTTGCTTGAATTCCAACTGAGAAATATGGTTTGACTTCAAACGCTCTCGATGAATGCCGCCATCTGGGAGAAAGAATATCTGACCCTACCTGATCATGCAGACAAGTGCTCCTTTCCCCTTTGCAATTTATATGGGAATACGTTGGATAAAAATAAGGCCAGCAAAAAGTACTTTGCAGAGGATGGAATGTTACATTTAAAAAGGAAGTAGTTACTCATTACTTTTATCATCCAGTTGGCCAATAATTGCTGTTTTTGGTGCAGTCTCAAATGGTAACTCACTTAAGGTGCATCTTTACTGTAGACTTAATGTAGGTTGATATCATTTTAATTGTCATGACACAATGCTATGGGCATTGTAGTTTTGAAGCCAAAATTCAGCTATCCTCCAAGAAGCAGTGTGAATCTGTCACCTGGCATACCTTGCTACTTTGGCATACTGATTTTGAAGGCAACACACAAAGGTTTATTAAGTTTTAGGCCTGAAAGGATGTCTCATACGGAATCTCTGCTCAAAAGAAATTCGACATACCCAAGCAATACAGTGCAAGACATTTAATCTTCTTTGACAGCCATTCAAAATCCCCAGACACTGCCCTAGTGGGCTAAAAAGCAGTCAAGATTGGATACAGGTTTTCATTGGCAGGAGAATCCCGCTGACATTAGAAAGATGGATGGAGACTTCTTTGTGGCAGGAAGAATAAATAGGTGTTATTTGTCCATTTGAAGCTGGAGCCATTTGGAGAGTTGACCCAGGAAGAAAGGGTTGGACTTGGAAAATGGTTTGAGGCAATATGCAAACAGTCCAAGATAGGATTATAGGTTGGGTCTAGTGTACACAGATGGGTAAGCCTCAGAGACAAAAGGAGTGTTATGCTAATATGAACAGTTCAATGGACGATATACAGATTTCATCAGTGGGCTGATTGTGTTTGACTATTCTCATCCTTTGGCCTTCAACTTTTAGCCTTAAACTTCCAGAAATCCTAACAGCTGGTAAACTGGCTGGGATTTCTGGGAGTTGTAGGCCAAAACACCGGGGAACCCACAGGTTGAGAACCACTGCCTTAGAAGGTGGAAGATCCTTTTGTTGACAGGATTAGTCCTTTCCTATTGGTATTGTCTCTTTGAGTGAGCCCATCTCACAGCTGGATGCTGGAGAAGTCCCCCAAACATGCGCAATATTGGGTTGTTGCGCATTTTCCGGGCTGTATGGCCATGTTCCAGAAGCATTCTCTTCTGACGTTTTGCCCACATCTATGGCAGGCATCCTCAGATGTTGTGAGGTATATTGGGGAAACTAAGCAAGGGAGGTTTATATATCTGTGGAAGGTCCAGGGCACAGTATATTTTATTTAATCTTTTGTTAAAGGGATTAAGATGCGGTTTAAGCACACATTTGCCTTCACCTCTCCCAGGCACCCCGATCTTTAGTAAATAATTGTTTTAACCCTTTCTATAAAGTCAGAGTTTCAATTGGGCAGCTTGAGACTTGTGCTATTTCAAAACACTTGAGCAGAGACTCTTGCTGCTGCAGAAGTTATATGATTTTCATAAAAAATATAAATTCATTTGATCCAGAGATTCATTTTAAATTCATATTTTGGGGGAGAGAGAGAGATTTTTGACAACAATTTTACAAGGTCTTTAGCCTTCTTAGCCAAAGAGTGTTGGTGCCTCACCAAACTACAAATTTCAGGATTCCATAGCATTGAACCATGGCATTGAACCATGGCAGTTAAAGTGATGTCGGATTACATGAATTCTACAGTCTACAGCCTTAGTTACTCATTACAAACATGTTACTATTTTGCTGCTAGAAAATCCAGTGGGAAAAAATTCTGGTTCCTCCAGGTGGTTAATTCAAATAATGTATTGTGGAAATTCTGGGGGGGAATGCACAAGACACTGCAAAGCAATCATTCCCAGCTGCAGCATGTGATGTTTCTTCCCATCCCTTTAATTGCTCAGGCTGAGTCAAAACATGCCCACACACTATTGCTATTTACTTTCAAATCAGCTTCAAAATATGACAACCCTATGAATGAGAGACTTCCAAGAGTCAGCTCTTGCATACTCAGAACCACAGCTTCCTTAACTGAATCAGTGCTTCTGTAATATGGTCTTAGCTCCCTCTATCAGCTCCAGCTCTATGCAGGGACATGAGAGAAGCCTCCCACAAGAATGGTAAAAACATCAAAACATCTGGGCATCCCCTGGGCAAAGTCCTTGCAGATGGCCAATTCTCTCACACCAGCAGCAACTTCCCATTTCTCAAGTTGCTCTTGACACACAAAAAAGCCTTCCTCTGATTTTTGTCTACTTTTTTATTTATGACTGAGCCAATTTTTAATTATTTAATATTTCATCATCTCCCCTAATGAAAATTCAATGCAATCATTATTTCTGTTTTCTTGATATTCTGTTGTAACCCCACATTTACCCCACATTTTATTCCTTAACTTTCATCAACTTATACCAAGTCTTTGTTATTTTCTAGTAGTAATAGGTGCCATCTACATATTTTAAATTGTTTATGCTCCTTCTCCCATTTTTCATGTTTTTTCCCATCAAATCTATTTCTCCTTCTCATATTATGCTTTTTGTATATAAATTAAACAGTTAGGATTATGAAATGCACCTCTGTTTGATCTCTTTGGTTTTTCCATATTCTGACCTGACAACAGCTTCATATTTTGTATCAATAGTCAAATGATGTAACACACCCATTTCTTTCAGAGTGATCAATAGTTTTCTACAATCTGCACAATCAAATGCTTTGCTATAACTCAGGTTGATTTCTGTACATTTTATTATTTAGTACATTTTATTAGCCAACAAAGTTTTGCCGTATGATCTCGAGTGCCTTTTCTTTTTCTTGGCTCAATTTGAACATCTGCCATTTTTGTTGCATGCATCATAAGTTTGTAAAATTTTGAATATCATTTGTCCTGAATAGGAGACATTATGGTCATTGCCATAATCCCTAGTTGTGTGTTTCCTGGCGTTTGAAACATATATTGCACATTTGCAGTCTGTGGGCCATTGTTTTATTCTGCATATTCTTGTCAGGTTTTAGTTAGAATGTGACTCAATTTTGTCGCTACATCTTGAAGCAGCTCTATCAATATGTCATCTGTTCTTCCAAATGCTTTGAGAGCTTTCATTCTGATTTTTAAAATTGTGAGTACTTTGTCAAAATGTTCTTTGTTGAAAGAATCTATCTTCTTTTTATCTCTTTTATGGAATTCTTCAGTTTGTTGCTTTCATCATCCTTTTAGTTTATTCAGATCATAAAGTATGTTTCACTTTTGCTTAAATACATCCCAACTCTAGGTTTAAATTTCTAAGTGGCAATTTATATCAAATATCAAGTAGAAAATCTATTCATGTTCCATTGAAAAGTAATAAACCAATGCAATGGTAGCCCATAGATCAGGCATGTAGCCGGGGGGGGGGGGCTTGAGGGGCTTCACCCCCCCCCCCCAAAATTCTCAGGGTGGTCCGCGAGAAGGCCTTACATTTATTATTTAAACTGTTACGTTTATTCATATCATGATCTGATCACCATGCTCAATATATCCCATATGCATGGGGATATTGGGGTAATGATACAAAAGGTTTGCTAGGGTAGACCCTCTCCCGCTCAGACTCAGTCCCCCCCCCAAAAAAACCAAAATCCCAGCCCCTCCCGAAACAAAATCCTGGCTACGGGCCTGCCATAGATAGTGCCGGATTTAGGATAAATGAGGCCCTGTGCTATTTAATAGGCATGTCCGATCGATGAAACAAATGTTTCAATTCTCGTTTCTAAAGTAGGGGGCGCTGGCACTCCAATATAGAAAGTATTTCCGATTTTTTTCACCCAAAAATTTCGGATATTTCCGAAAATTCGTAATGATTCTAAATGTTTCTAAAATGGCAGACATGCATGCGCAATCGCCAAAAAAAAAAAAAGGAACCGGGGGGGGGGGACTTTTACAGGGCTCTCCCACCCTCATTTCTTGAGCTATCCTCATCAAATTTGCAATGCCCTTGCAAGTTGTACAAAAATACTTTGAAAACTAGAAATTCCCTTGCTGTATTTGTAAGCAAGAAGGACACTGGAAATCAATGGTGTCTCTGGCTATGTAATCCCACAAGCCTCAACCCAATGTCTTCAATTAGAAATGGACCAGTGACCACCACGCCAAGCAATGCCCTGGCAACTGTGGCAAGGAGTGCAAAGATACTTTGAAAACTAGAAATTCCCTTGCTAAGAGAAAGAACCAGCAACAAAACCCTAACCCTTTCTCCAAAACCCTCTGTGGGAACAGCCAGACCGGGCCCCTTCACCCTCTCTCTCCCTCAAGACATGAGGCTTGCTTGCTTGCTCTCCGTTTGCAGACCACCACCCTCTCCACGCAAAGCCCAGCCCAGAATGGCTTGCCTGGGCTACATAGCGGGCTTGTATGGCATATGTTCCATATGTTGTTCCATTAGTATATTTCATTTTTTAAATTAAAGAACTAATAAGATCCTATGGTGAAGGTGTAATTAAAATTAATGAGCATTCTGTTTTGATTCCCAATATATGTAGATTCCCCCCTACATTTTATGGGCATCATGTATTTGCAGCATCCTTAGCATATCAGTGGTGGCCTGCTGTTACAACCTCAGAGGAGCTCCCTTTCAGTGACTGAAAGCATAATGATATATGTTATGCTTTTCACATCTTTCCTTTTATGTTGGGAGTAGATTCCTGAACTAATCTATAAGAATGCTATCACCTTGGAAATTTGCCTGAAACCAATTTCTATCCTTTTATATATGAGAAATTGAAAAGTAAAACTGCAAATGGGAATTTGTATGCAAAACTTAAAATGATGCCTGGGAGATTAATGGTTGTTATTTTATTTTATTATTATTTTTTGCAAACTGTATGAGATAGAAGAGCTAGGGTATTATCGCACCATGCTGTTATACCATCATAGTGATGCATTAGTCCTGCTTTTGACTCTTCTTTATTGAACAATATTGAGCTCTCCAGGCACTGTTGCATTGCAGGGTCATTGACAATGTGTGTTTTTTCATGTATGAAAAACCCTTGTTCCTGCCACAATCTGGATGCAGACATCTGGTAGCACTTTCTTTAGTGAATAATCCATTTGTGACTGTACTGTAGGTGTGGTCAGGTAATTTCTCCCTCAAGGATCTCCAAGGAAATCTTGGGCAGAGAAGCTCCAGACCACTTAAGGAACATGCAGACAGAGGAAAGTGCCACAATGAAACGGATTTAAAAAACCAGCTTTGGCATGGGTTTTTATCCCTACATCTCCCCCAAAACCCAGGCTTCCCCAGGGGATGTCTAGATGCCTAGAAGCCCCCCAAAGCCCTTAATTTTTTAAAACTTACCACGCTGCTGTTAAGCTGCTCCGGCAGTTCTCCTGGTGCGTAGAAATGACGCACCAGGAAGCCGGGGGGGGGGGGGGAGTATTTTGCTCCCCTCCCCTCACCTTCTGGTGCATCATTCCTTTGCATCAGTAGGTCTGTCAGAGCAGCTTAATGGCAGTCCAGTAAGTTTTTAAAAAAATTAAGGGCCTTTGTTTGGGGGCTTTTGGGGACAGGTGGGTGCCATCTCGCACCTTTGAGCTCCAGGATCCCAAAAGGTGTAAGATGGCTGTGGGTACTTATCTCCGGGTGTACCCAGGGTGAGTCCGCACAGGCCCAATACCCCATTAGAACTAGGCCTTTCAGGAAGGCCTGGATCTAATGGGGTATCAAATTAATTCAGGACAAAGCAAGGTTCACTTGCTTTCTCCCAAATTAATTCGCTTTTACCAGAGGCGTTGTTTGGGCACCTCCAGTAAAAGCCCGATCAGTGCTCAGGTGGAGAAGATTACTTCTAGTATGTTTAAAACCCTCCTAACCTCTCCTTCTGATTTCTGAGGTTTTTTATGCTTGCTATTTTATTGCCATAATATTATAGCATGCTCTACCATTTTCCCATTATAATGCTATTACAATGACTTTTAAAAAAATATATATTATACCAATCATGAATTGAGGAATGGGATACAGAAGTCAGTAATGACGCCATTAATGTGGATGAAAAATGTGCTCTTAAAGTGACAATGTGACAAGGTTGTGATACAGATTGCCTACAACTAACTACTCACAAAATTGGCTCAAACTGAATAACATGGCATAAAGAAGTGGTGTGATAAGCACTCACTTCAGTGAAGTTACAGGTTGTATTTGGATGATGTAAACAGTGGGCAAAATTGACCAAGTACATGCTGATTATTTGGCTTGTATGCTTGTCTCAACTGCTTCACAAGACATTATAGAAAAAAATGAGACTCCTGTGATTATGTCACTGCTCTGATGTGCAACTTTGGTTATTATCATCCAGGCATTATATTGTCAGCTAGACATGAAATTAAATGGCAAAATCAGTGCAAGCTTGATGACTCTAGCAGCCTAAACTATAATGTCCATCATGTGTGTAATACAACCTGTCTTTATTCTAGCAAGGGAGTTGTTCATTAAAGTAATGTTGAGAAACTCTACACTGTAAGTATGAGTAACTAAATGTCAGAAGAAATGTAAAGTTGTTTCAGTCAGAAGCTCTTAGCTTCTTCCTTGTGGGAAACTCCATTCCAGATATCAGACACAAGATTTTCCTAAGAGTTATATGATATTCTTTAAGTTCTAATGTGAAAAAGACCTATATCTGTATTAGAGGAGAAATAATGTGAGAGCAGACATGAGAATTTGGTGTTTTGAAGATTAAGAGTCAAGGAATTTATTCCAGTGTTCCAAGGGGAACTAGCTCAGATATTTCCTAACAGCTCAGATGAAAAGTGAAAGGACCAATGGCACTGTGCTCTTTGTATTATGTGAAGAGAGTTTACATCTTTAAAATTTGTAAAGCAGCCACCAGGAAGATCCTCTGACCTACCCTACTCTGCTTATCATGAGACATTAGTAGGTTAATCTGTTGGCTGAGAAATAAAATGAGGTGTCATAGAATAATCATGTACCTAAATACAACATTCAAGCAAATGCATCATATTTTCTTTAAGTATGAATTGGACTTGGTGATAGTACATTCTGTCCTATAGGGATGGCATGAAAATATACAGTCTTTAGGAATTAAAAGATGTATTCTTTCACAGCTTTACCCTCATTTTGTCAGATAAGAAAAACCCTTGTTTGCAAGTTCAAAGTATTTTTAAGCCAATGATGAATCCATTATTAGGAGGGTTGTAAAATGTCCTTTGTCAAATAAATATTTGACAGTGAAAACCAATGGTATTCTACACAGCCCAACATCCAGAGCCAGAAAAACATTTTTAGTTCCATTTATTTTGAGAAACCATCAGTCTCCTGTTTGAAAAAGATATGTAACAAATATAAATGTAAGATTTTTGGGGAAAATTCAGCTGTCTCAGCTGCTGCTTTGTCTTTAAAAGAATATATCTATCTATCTATCTATCTATCTATCTATCTATCTATCTATCTATCTATCATGTTGCTGGAATTCAGTGACAATGTCAAAAAAGCTCATTTTCTAGATCAAGTTCTGTGTGAATTCCACAACAAAACCAATAACTTTGAGAGACTAATATCTTTCTAACTAACTGAATGACAGCTACAAACACTTGTGTTTGCACTCAGATGAACAGATGAATAGGTCATAAGAAGGAGCTATCACTGTCTCTTTTCCTGCTCTAAAAAATCTGTATAATAGGCATTTCAGTTATATACAACTATTACCCCCTTAAATGAAATGCAGACATCATCCAATAAGCTTCCATCTCATTTTGGGAGGTGGTTATCCAGAGGTAGTTTAGCATGCAATTTCTACAATTATTTAGATGTTACATATATCTAACATTATTTCTAATCATAATACTCACACAAATACCACATGGTCAATGAATTTGTGGGTGGAAGTGGGGTAACGTTGTGGCCATACCCCAGTTAGTGTTAAAAAAGGCTTCCAAATATATCTTTTCCCCACTTTCCAAGAGATTCTCATGAAGGGAGAGGAATCTCCTGCTTTTCACACTTTCCCATGTAATAGCTGGCATTGGTAGTTTTACTGCAGTTCCATACAAGTGTACACATTTGACAGATACAGTATAGAACAAATACAGTTAGTGCATGGGTTGTGTGGGGAAATATGTGGGAGCCTGATTAAATTGCTTTGCAAAATTGGAAGTCTGAAATAGAGGTGGAAAGGTATTCCCTCCACAGTTAACTGCATTGTAGGGGATGGAATAGAGTTTAAACGTGGCCATTAGAACAGGAAAATTGCTACTGGGGGAAATACAAAGCTCAGATGTTTGTATAAATACAACAGTCCACAAAGAATGTGGATTATAAAGCAAGCTAAAAGCCCCAAGAGAATGTAGGGTTAAAAAGCCCTTCTTCATATTTTGTTCTGTTGTGATACTCAAACAATCTTCTTCATCAATACCTTTTTATAGACATCTCATTCCCATTTCTTCCACCTTACTTACTTACTTACTTTACTTACTTACTTACAACATTCTCTTGCCTTCTTGGTTCTTATATTCCCTTCTGAAAATAAAAATTACAGCCTCGCAGCTTTATGCTGCTGGGAAACCCAACCATTGTTAATAGTGTTAAAATTGCCTCTTAACTTCTCCTGTTGAAAACACAAATCCCCCCTTTACCCTCAAGCTGCTCATAATGATAACTATCAGTTTCTGCTAGAAAACTTCAGAGGGATTTTCCCCACCATCACTAACAAAGGAGGCTTCTTAAAACTGTTGTTTTGACAGATATTATCTTGGGGATTATGTTGTCTAAATACATGAAGTCACCAGATCGCAGGTGCTAAGAAGAGGAAGGCAGTGGCAAACCACCTCAATATTCCTTGCCTAAGAAAACCCTATGAAATTCATGACATTACCACAAGTTAGATGAGACTTCAAGGCAACTGCTTCACTTTTATCTTGCAGATAGTATACCATTTTACAGCAATTGGTCTAGGAAACCTAAATACAATGCTTATGCCTAGTGCCATCTTGGAAGAAGCACCTTGCCAGCAACTACTATTATAAGGGTTATATCCTGTCATAAGTTAATTTATTGTTTCTATTACTCCATTTTGGGGCCTGGAGGAAGTGAGATATGGCCATTGGTACTAGACCACAGACCAGTGGTTCTCATCCTGTGGGTCCCCAGATGTTTTGGCCTTCAACTCCCAAAAATCCTAATAGCTGGTAAAGTGGCTGGGATTTCTGGGAGTTGTAGGCCAAAACACGTGGGGACACACAGGGTGAGAACCACTGCCATAGACCATGCCTGACCTATGCTAAGTGGTTGGGAATGCAATAAACCTTAACTATAATGGATGATGAAAAATTTGAGGTAAACATAAAGGGCCAACTGTCATTAATTCAACATTTTTAAACTCTTATATGTATAGTGCATGTATTGCAAATCTGAGATCAATTTTTCTTTTATTCTTTTATCTGTGCTGCATTTCTATGAAATGCATTGTTTTGTCTCTGATATAAGGTACTGTATATACTCGAGTATAAGCCTAGTTTTTCAGCCCTTTTTTTAAGACTGAAAAAGCCCCCCTTGGCTTATATTCGGGTGAGGGTCCTTGTTGGCTTATATTTGGGTCAGCTTATACTCAAGAATATATGGTACATTTATTATTTTTCTCTATTATTATTGGTATTGTTACATTTATTATTTTTCTCTATTATTGTTGCTACTATTACATTTATTTTACTCTATTTTTATTATTATTATTAATACATTTATTATTTCACTCTGATCTTATTATTATTATTATTGCATTTATTATTTTACTCTATTTATTATTACTTGTATTATTTTTCTGTATTTATTATTATTATTATTATTGCATTTATTATTTTACTCTATTATTATTAAAAGGATACATAAGTACATTTACATTGAAGAAGATAAGAATAATGATTTGATCAGAGTTTGACAGTCTTATCTTAAATTAGTGCTTTATGTAAATATTCAAAAACATTTAACCTACTGATACCTGAATTAATGTAATTTTATTGGTATCTATTTTTATTTCTGAAATTTCCCACTCTCGGCTTATACTGGAGTCAATGTTTTCCCAGTTTTTTTGTAGTAAAATTAGGTGCCTCGGCTTATATTCGGGTTGGCTTATACTCGAGTATATACGGTATACTGTGCACCCCAGTGACCTAATTTCTCATTCATCTATTGTGATTTGAATGAATATTTAAATCAGTTGCATCTGTGAATAGCCCCACAAAGCTAAAGAGGAAACTTCAGCAACAACTATGTTCCAGGTATGTTGCTGTTCAGTTACAGCATCTTGAGTTAGTGACAGGCCAAGTGCAGCATGCAAATACTTTCTATCATCTTGAAGAACTTTCTGAACAATCACAAGGATACCCGGGTGGCAAATATTGGGGGAAAATGGAGAAAAAAATGTATCAAATTTCATAGAATCATATAGCTGGAACAAACCATTAGGGCAATTTAGTTCAACCCCTGCCATGTAGAAATACAAAATCAAACACTGCCAACAGACGAGTCTCCAGCTCCTGTTTACAAATTTCCAAAAGAAGGAAACTCCACACACTCCGAGGCAGTATATTCCATTGCCAAACAGCTCTTACCATCAGGAAGTTTTTCCTAAAGTTTATGTGGGATCCCTTTTTCTGAAATTTGAATGCACTGCTTCATGTCCTAATCTCTGGAGTAGCAGAAAACAAGCTTGCTCTGTCTTCAATATAACATCCTTTCAAATGTTTAAACATGGCTGATTTAATCCACTTAAGACATGAGTGGGTGTTCCTCATCACTAGCAAAAAAGTAGTTACATTAAAATTGTGTCAAAAATGTTAGCCTCTCTTTAGAGATGGCTGCTTGAGCTTTGACAGAGCCAGTTTTATTTGGCAATGGGGCAGTGAATCTGGTTTGGGTTTAGTCCAATTTTTAAAGACACTAATCAATTGCTGGGCCTATTTGGAGGATAGCATTTCAAATATTGGATAGTGCATTTGAAGTTCAAACACATTTCCAGAGTATATTTACTAATCCATTGGCATGTGTGACACTATACAAAGCTAGAAAAATAAGTATTGGGAAATAGGAGGGTATTATGTGAGGGAAAGTCTTGTGTCCCATCCCTGGTAATATAGTCTTGGATTATTAAAAAAAAATTCAAGAATTTTCAGTTGCTGTTCAAGCAAACAAAACAGTATGTCAGATAAGCAATTATGATTCAGTTTAAGAAGAATCTAGTCACTAGTAATTAGGCCCAGACATAATTGATTCATACCTAAACAATGTTAACATTTTAATCATTTTGACATGAATAATCTAATTTACAATCAAAGTAATATGACATCAAAATAATGAAACAGAAGGAAAAGAAGGGGTGAAAGAATGAGAAACAACTAATACTCAATAGGGAGCCCATCTACACTGCCACATAATGTGAGATAGTAATTGCATTAGTCTGGGCATCCAAATGACACACTAGGCTAATGTGACATAATCTGGGATAAAATTATTAATGTGGATTTATCCTGGGTTTAAAAAACACCAGCAAAGGTCTAGATCAGGGGTCCCCAAACTTTTTAAACAGGGGGCCAGTTCACGGTCTCACAGACCGTTGGAGGGCCGGACTATAGCTTTTTTTAAAAACTATGAACAAATTCCTATGCAGTGCACACTGCGCATATCTTATTTTGAAATAAAAAACAAAACAAAAGAGGAATAAATACAGCCTCAATGTTAATCATAATCATAATAAAAATAATAAAGAGGCTTGGAAGAGACACCTTGGGCCATTTAGTCCAACATCCTTCTGCCTTTGTGCACCAAAAGCACTAGCAAAGCACCGCGTAATAATTATTAATTAAATAAATAATTACAATACCATTATAAACTAGCAAAGCTTTGGAAGGCACGCACCAGGCAAGGGAGGAGACGGGAAAGGTGCACGCCTTTCCCTTCTACACTGTGCCGCAGAGGAGGCAAAGGAGGGGGGAGCTGCCACCACAGGGGCCAGATAAATGGCTTCAATGGGCCGCATGTGGCCCTCGGGCCTTAGTTTGGGGACCCCTGGTCTAGATCATGGGTCCCCAAACTAAGGCCCGGGGGCCGAATGCGGCCCTCCAAGGCCATTTACCAGGCCCCCGCCCTCAGTTTTAGACTTAGGCTCGCCCAAAGTCTGAAATGACTTGAAGGCACAACAACAATCCTACTTGATTATCTCATTGGCCAGAAGCAGGCCCACACTTCCCACTGAAATCTTGATAAGTTTACAGTATGTTGGTTAAAATGATTTTTATTTTTAAATACAGTAGAGTCTCACTTATCCAACACTCGCTTATCCAATGTTCTGGATTATCCAACGCATTTTTGTAGTCAATGTTTTCAATACATCGTGATATTTTGGTGCTAAATTTGTAAATACAGTATTTGCTACATAGCATTACTGCGTATTGAACTACTTTTTCTGTCAAATTGGTTGTCTAACATGATGTTTTGGTGCTTAATTTGTAAAATCATAACCGAATTTGATGTTTAATAGGCTTTTCCTTAATCCGTCCTTATTATCCAACATATTCGCTTATCCAACATTCTGCCGGCCCGTTTAGCTTGGATAAGTGAGACTCTACTGTATTGTATTGTTTTTTCATTTACCAATATTGTGAATGAAATATTGTAAATGAATGATATGGTAATAATATAATATATTGTAATAAAAATATTGTGTATACATATAATATTGATAATAAATATTATAATGTAATACAATATAATATTTATTTATATATTACAGTATATCTACTCCCGCCCTTCTCACCCAATAGGGGACTCAGGGTGGCTAATAATAATAATAATATAATATAATAATATTGTATAATATAATAATATTAATTATATATTATATATTAAATGTAATATTACTAATAATATTACGGTATAGTGGTATAGTACAATATAGTAATATATAATGCTAATATTGTGCTATGCTAATAATATAATATATTGTATGTACATACAACTTGTAAGCCACTCTGAGTCCCCTTGGGGGTGAGAGAGGGTGGGGTAGAAATGTAATAAATAAATAAATAAGTAATTGCTGGGGTTTTTTTTTTTTTTGCACTACAAATAAGACATGTGCAGTGAGCATAGGAATTTGCTCGTTTTTTTTTTTTTCAAATGATAATTTGGCCCCTCAACAATCTGAGGGACCATGAACTGGCCCTCCACTTAAAAAGTTTGAGGACCCCTGGTCTAGATCTTCTAGGAAGTTCTGGGTGTTTACTGGTATGATGGCTATAGAGACTGCTATTGGGGGCAACCATACATGATCCCAGATAGACATTTTCACAACCATCCCATACTCCCTGGGCTCAGGCAGCACAGGGAGGTGGGATGATATGGCACCCTTCCCTCCCTGCACCCCATTTAGCTGCCCAAATAAAGGCACAGTGTATTTAATGATGCAGGAGGCTTCCCTATTGGTCCATGGCACTCGAAGATGATGCAACAGAGCTTTGGAGAAGTGGTTGGGGGAATTTTCTCTCCAAAGCTCTGTAATGTAATCTTATGAAGCTACATGGAATCCTCCTGCATTGCTAATCACTTTGTGGTTTTGTTTTTGTGGCAAAACAGGGTGCAGGGAGGAAAGGGTGGCACTGACCATTCCCATCTGCATCAACACTGCTTCAGCATGGCAAATACATCTGGCCACTCCTTTGTGTCGACTCTAAATTTAGCCCAAACTATCATGTTTGATGCCAATTCATGTCACATTTTGGCCAGTGTTGATGGGCCCTAAAAAAGAAACAAAAAGAATTCTATCATTACAGAGCCAGCTAAATAAGCCTACTAAAATGTCTAATAATTATAGCCGCAGATTATTTATCTGTTTGATTTCTTATTGTTTTAGAATTCCACAAATTGTTTTCTGTCTTTCAAAAAGTTGGCAATTTGTTTATCTCTTTAAAACCCATGTTAATTTGGTAATATGAATCAAATAAGCAACTTTCACAATCCATTCTTCCACTGTCAATGTTTCAATCTGTTTTCAAATTTGAACAAACAATACTCTTGCTACTTTTGTTGTATATTAAATAAGAAATATTCTGGAATATTTTCATCTTATTTGGGGTTTGATACCATCTATATGCATAATCTTATGCACATAACTGCACAAAGTAAATGTTATCATTTTGTGGATTAGCCTGGGGCAAACGAAATGTAAATTGCTGAAAATAAATGTAGATTACTATGATACCTTCAACTGTTGTCTAGCCACAGGTTGCTAATTTGTGCTCTGTGCTTATTATGGAGAGTGTTAAACAACTGTCAATAAAAATGAGTATGACTGCAAAGGGTGTTTACTATTCAGAACCATGTCAAACAGCAATTTGTATAATCAAGAGTATGGTAACTTTCTTTTCAAAGGAGAAGAATAGCCTTGTAATGAAGGTACTGGATGTCAGCCAAATTTGGCTCTAGATATCCTGTTTAGCAATGGAAATATGTCCAATTTCTTTTGGTATATTACACAGAATCATAAAATCATAGGATTAAAAGTGTTACGAGTCAGACGCCAGCCAATATAAACAACTCAGTTTATTGCAAAAACAACACAAAGGAGCCTAAGAAACAACCAAAAGAGGCTCAAAAGCACTTTCTCTTCAGTGTGAGATGATAATGTCCAAAAAGAACTCGAAAAATTCAAACTCAGGATATAATCTGGATTATCCTGGGAAATAATCCAGATTAAAACAAACTTAGTTGAAAAAGCTGGAAACTCGCTCCACCTGCTAGTTGGAGCTAAACAAACACAGGAAAGGTACCAGCAGTTAGCCACAGTGATCCATGGCCACACAACACCCCAAAACGTAGTTAAAGCTAAACCACGTTGTAAAAGAGAAGTCACAGCCGCCACATCTGGTCCGCGTTGTTAGGGAAAGTCACAGGTATCGAGTTCCAGTCCAAGTCGTCAGGAAGAAGTCAGAGTCACCGAATTCCAGTCCAAATCATCAGGGAGAAGTTAGAGTCACCGAATTCCAGTCCAAATCATCAGGGAGAAGTCAGTGTAACCAAATTCCAGTCCAAGGTAAACACAAAGAGCCAAAGCGACGGAGGCAAGCCGGCAGTTAATGCATAAAACCAACACAGGACAATCCAGCACAAACCCACACAATGCCAGCCCCCGTTGCCACTTAAAAACCCGGGTTAACACTTACATCCTAAAGCAGTCTTCCAAACATGTCTTCTGAAACAGAGATCCCGAAAAGTGTCCAACAAAACACCTTGCCAATTGCAAAGTTACATTAGCAACAAACTTACTTTTATCTACAAGTCCTCCTCCGAACTTGAGCCAACCAACACCCTATCCACAGCTGGTTGCTGCAAATCCTCATCAGAGCTGGAGTCGCCCAACGCCCCACCTCCAGCTGCAGCCCTTCTACGATCTCTCCAGCCAGACCACCTTCTATCCAAACCCATAACTTCCCAGGACCCATCTGTATCTTTTCTGTGCCATCCCTCAAATGTACCACTGCTTATGGGTTCCTCAAGAATCTCCCGGATCTCCTGAACCTTAGTCCAATCCATGTCCTCACTCCCAGAGTCTGACATCCCATCCTACTGACTCCCAGCCCCACAATCCCCTTCAAAACCCTCAAAGGTATCATCAGAGGGCTCCATAAGTATTTCCTGGATTCTCTTCCTTTGTTGCTCCTCATCAGAGTCTTGCTCACGAATCGTCTTCCTGCCTCTTTTAATACAACTAGTAGTATCTCTACTTGAAGACTCCATCACAACAAAAAGGGGCCACAAAGACTCTAGTTCAAAGGCACTGGGACCCCCTGCCAATACAGAAAAACGTCTTTGTTGAGTTTGTACAAGAGGGAAACAAAAGGTCATGGGCTATTCACATAAATAAATAAAAACAGCAGATTAGGAAAATTTACAAGCGGTTCAAATCTGGGTAGTGGAATGAACTCCCACTGTTAGTCCAAGCTTCTGCCAACCTAGCAGTTCAAAAACATGAAAATGTGAGTAGATCAATAGGCGGGAAGGTAATGACACTCCATGCAGTCATGCCAGCCACATGACCTTGGAGCTGTCTGTGGACAACGCCAGCTCTTTGGCTTAGAAATGTAGATGAGCACCAACCTCCAGAGTTAGACACGACTAGACTTAATGTCAGGGGAAAACATGTACCTTTACTAAGGACCTTACCACATTAAGGACCCTATTCGCCATGGATCGTGGTTAATCTGACAGGACTCAGTGGCGGGCATGGGGAACCCATCGCATCATGCCGCCTTCCACCTCACCTCATCCCACAGAAGAAAACGTTGTCACCCGGCTCCCCCTTTTGTTTTCTATGCAACACAGGAAACCTCCTGTGTTGCTACTGCTTTGCCAATTTTACCCCTCTTCAGGCACAGAGCCCCGAGGGAAGTAGATCAATGTCATGGGATGGGAGCCAGTGGGCTCTGTGCCTGAAGAGGGGTGAAATCAGCATAGAACAGGCAATTTTGTCTGTCTGATCAGGTGGGAAAAACTTTATGGGAGATAGGGTAAAAGGTAAAGGTTTTCCCCTGACATTAAGTCCAGTCGTGTCCGACTCTGGGGATTGGTCCTTTTCTCCATTTCTCAGCCGAAAAGCCAGTGTTGTCCGTAGACATCTCCAAGGTCATGTGGCTGGCATGACTGCCTGGAGTACCGTTACCTTCCTGCCGGAGCGGTACCTACTGATCTACTCACATGGGAGATAAGCAGATATTATTTCTTTACAAAGATTCCTCACTATTTGGAGACACTGCATAAAGGGGCTTCTAGGAAAAAACATCAGCTTGCACTGGTAGAAACCATTTTATTTTACAGAAACTCCTATTAGAGTAATGACACATCTTTCTAGGGTGCTTGAGGTGGCAAGTGGTGATTGTTAAACCTCCTCTGATGGCAACTGCAGCAAGTTTTATTCACCTTGTTTTCACCCCAGTCCATGTAATCCTATGGAAATGTACCTGGAAGTAGGCCAACTAAACACATTGGGATTTATTTCTTGGTAAATATGCATAGGATAGTGCTGTTTGTCATCTATGAGTGAGGCAGCAAAAAGGCTATGTGCATGTTTGCGGATTTACGTTCATCTCAAGCTTTATGTGTTATCCATATTATACTCACTGCTCCTCACTATTTCTTTTTTGTTGCTCTTGCTGGCCTTTTTCTTCCATTTTTGTGTCATCTAAATTGCTTGTCTATCATTCATTGAAAAAGGCAATTCCCCAAGCTTCTGAAAACTGGGAATTGTAGCAGGATGTATAATTTGATCGGGGAGTACATGGTCACAAAAGTGAAAGTGGCATATTTATGACTGTGCTTGGTGAGTGTCTTGCAAAGAAAGCCAAGGACAGTTTCACCATATGTCCAACTTCAGTATTATTGGCTTGTTTCTTTTGACCTTTTTTGACTTATAATATCACTCTAAACAGGCACCAAATGCATTTCCTTTTTGGCAAGCTTTAGACAAGTCTAATAATTGATTTTTAAGACACGTTGATGAGTCTTGAACTAGTGGGAAAGCATTTTTTCGTTATGATAGTATTAAACATATGTTTCAACTAAATAAAAATTAGTGATCCTACTAGGAGACACAGTATTTGTTGACAGATAATACAGAAACTCCACCATTAAAAAGTAATACAGTAAGAAGAACCCTACCGAGTTTCATTAATTAAAAGGATAAGCATCAAACTTCCAAATATGGGTTAGCTATGATCTTCGTTATTCCTTTGAAATAATGAAAAACTAACAACATAGCAGCCATTATTTTCTTCATGAAATAATTTAAAATTCATTTTCTTGTCTACATTGTTCATGTTTTTCAAAAGAGGGAATTAACAGTCATACTGTTTCACATAAATCTGATGACATCTGAATGGATTTAAAATGTAGAAAATCTTCTGGCTCTGCTTCTCCTCCCACCCTGGTTCTGCTGTTACTTTTGTGACAGCTATCATGATAACAACTTCATGCAAGTGCATAAGCAGTCATAATTATTAGGCTTAAAAAAGGAATAAAAGTATGTATAATAATGAAGTCAAAGAAATACTGGTATTAAAAATGTCTGGATTTCTATGCTGTAGATCTCAGAATATGGTTCACCTCGTTGCATATACATTATCTTCACTGATACTTTTTCTTTATTAGTTTTTAGGATTTTTCTAAGCTCTCTTTTTATTTATTTTTCTTTATAACATTATATTTTTTTAGCATTTCTTCTCTGTTGTAGGATGGAAAATCTCCCAAAGAAAGAATGAATAATTTTACCATTTCTCTCCTCCTTGTAAAAAAAAGCCATGAATACCTGTGCAATTTATGAAGACAATTCATAGTTCAAGACATATTCTGTGCAACAGAACACTTGTTTGGGTTTTTGGTGAAAATGTTGAGTGGGATTGAAATTTTAGCCCTACTATGTCCCCAAGAGCAGACATGGAACTGGGATAAGCCCTGAACCTGGGTAAGAAACCAGACAGGCAATAAATAATAACTTCGGGCAAAGGATTCACCAGGACTCAACACTGCTTTCAGGACAACCTACTATTGGGGGTGCTTTGAATGCGATTTTCCTTCTGATATCACACAACAAAGAAAGCTGTATTTTCTGCACAGGAAACAAGTTTTCTACACAGCAAACAGGATTTCAGTATGAAAGACAAACATTCAGCATCTAGGAATGATTCTTTGCACATACTAATTTCTAAATGCTGAAGAATCTCATCCTTCAAGGATTGTCCTTATCAAGGTGTTCTGACATTTGAGATATTCATTTTACAGCCATTGTTGGAATATTTTCAAATGTTCTTTTATTCCTATATTAAGATACCTTTTGTGTAGAATAATCTGGCTAGGGAAGGAGCCCCCGGTGGCGCAGTGGGTTAAACCCTTGTGCCGGCAGATGCTGGCATGAAAGTTGGGTTGCTGACCTGAAGGTTGCCGGTTCGAATCCAACCTGGGAGAGCATGGATGAGCTCCCTTTATCAGCTCCAGCTCCATATGGGGATATGAGAGAAGCCTCTCACAAGGATGGTAAAAATCAAACATCCGGGCGTCCCCTGGGCAATATCCTTGCAGACAGCCAATTCTCTCACACCAGAAGTGACTTGCAGTATCTCAAGTTGCTCCTGACATGAAAAAAAATCTGCCTAGGGAGATTAGTTAGAGCCAACTACTCCACCATCAAGCAAGGATTAATTTGTCTCCCATTAACATTGCAAGTTACTTCTGGTTTTCCATAACTTTTTAAATAATGTTTTATTGAAAATTTTCAGGTGCACTAAAATTATACAAATATACAAAAAGGAGAAAGGGAAAAGGAAAGAGAAAATGATAAAGCTTAAAATATAAAGCTTGAAGATAAAAAAGACAACTTCAGTTTTTCCTTTCAACGATACATATATACACATTCCTTTTCTCAAACCTGTATAAATAAAAATCCAACAGTTCTCTTCTTTCTATTCCATTATGATATTTTCAACAGCCGAAGATATTTTCCTTCTTCTAAAGGTTGACATATTTAGAATTGAATTAGTCATTATCTTACAATATCCCTGTCAGACATCTAAGCTATTACAATGTCTTACATCATGATAAGTAGTCTTCAATTTTCTTGCCTTTAATAATTAATAATAACAGCAGCTTAATAATGTAATTGCATACATTAGATTGGATGCAGATAAGATCTCAAAAAGGATTTTGTAAGATGATATTTATTAAAAATTCTGGAGTTAACATATATAGGAAATGTTAGAGGTGCGAGAGAGTTTAAAGACAGAATGGATTTAGACTTATTTTTTCAGAACAATCATGTTATTTAAGCAAATAGAAACATATTGGTATGGAAACAATCTCTTCCCCACCTTCTCTCCAATAGGCCTGTGGTGCTGCTTTGGATATGCACATTTACACAATTAGTCTTACGCACTCCCTCATGTGACCCCACTTTCATTCTTGCGTTCATCTTAAATAGTACGTTCCTGCTATTTAATTTTTTATTCTTTTTATGCTGCAATTTCACAAGTATGCAGTTTCAATGCTTCTCACGAATGGAGCCATAATTGCAGCATTTGGATCACATATACCTTATAGCAGCACAATTATGGCAATGATCTCACCCTGTTTGATGACAGGGAAGGAGGGAAGAGAAGAACCATGCCCATTCACACCACATAACTGCTGGAATATTGGAACTGCAACAGAATCGAATTATTTTCAGTACAAATGGTCTACAGAGAATGTGTGTTTAATATCACAGCTGAAGTGTGTACCTTTACATTTTGCCTTGAAGAAATGGTATATCACCAAACAACTCCCTAGCCAAAGAACCAACCAAACGTTTTTGACCTATACTGGTGGAAACTGAGAGCTTAAATCTTTTCCATACTGTCTTTAAATAGAAATATAATAAGTTGTTATGCCTGAGTGGCTGATTAGTATTTTTCCCAGTACTATACACTAGATAAAGAAGATGAGTAAAATAGTATACTTTACTAGTAGAAACACCCCATTTTTCAAGTGTTAGAAGCTAGAAGTATTGCAAGGTATCGTTTGTATTTGACGCATTTTTTCCTTCCCACTGATCTGAAGAATTGGAAATCTGCAGAGTGAATAAGCATAAGGAGCTGCCTTGAGACCCCATGTAGAAATTATTAGTCCATGCTTGACTACAGCTTCATAGCTAGAAAGAAATTCAGGAAAGGTTCCACCTAGAGACTGAAGATAGTAGAGCAGCAAGGATATGGTATATTTTCATTAGCTAAAATAAATTAAACCTTGTTTAAAAAAATAAAAGTGACACACAACCATATGATCTTCTCAATATCCATGCCCAGTTTTCAGTATTTTTCGATTTCGTGGTCTTTGAGTTGTGGCAAAAACAAACAGCGACACCCATTATCGTTTATTGTTGTAGCTTATTCCAACATATTTAACTGATAATCCTTGCCAAAGTAAGTTGTTAATACAGTAGAGTCTCGCTTATCCAACGTAAATGGGCTGGCAGAACGTTGGATAAGCGAATATGTTGGATAATAAGGAGAGATTGAGGAAAAGCCTATTAAACATCAAATTGGTTATGATTTTACAAATTAAGCACCAAAACATCGTGTTATACAACAAATTGGACAGAAAAAGTAGTTCAATACACAGTAATGCTATGTAGTAATTACTGTATTTACGAATTTAGCACCAAAATATCACAATGTATTGAAAACATTGACTACAAAAATGCGTTGGATAATCCAGAACCTTGGATAAGCGAGTGTTGGATAAGTGAGACTCTACTGTACTAACATGAAGTTATTCATGTTTTTCTTTTTTGACAAACAAAAACAACTGCCAGAGCCTATGGGGATATGAAGTTCAGCTAAAGTCCAAATGAATGTGGCTAATCTGAAATGAGATACCTTCAGAGAAAGAGCCCCCTCCCCTTTCATGTTTCTTGGGCTTAAATTTAATCATTCTTAGGGCACATGTTTGCATTTTTCATTCATTCAGGAGGATTTTTTCTCATTATTGATATCTGTAAATCATTTTTTTTCTTCGTGTACTCTGTGAATGCACACTAATGGAGAAGGCTGCGCCTGCGCAGGCTCCAACGGATACTCTTCCAAGCTAAAGTTTGAAATTTGGCGGTAACCCCGCCCCTCTTCCCGGAGGGTATAAAGGGCGCCCTCCGCGCCCGCTCTCCAGTTCCTTTTTTTCCGCCGCAAAGCTCACTTCGGACTCTTCGTTCTTATGTCAACCACGCGTTTTAAACGGTGCACTCAGTGTGCCGCTAAGATTCCAGATTCCGACGGCCACGCTAAGTGCCTTTTCTGCCTTGGCGAAAGCCACGTCGTCGGTACCTGCCGTTTTTGCCTGGCCTTTACAGCTCAGGCCAGAAGAAATAGAGCTGCGAGACTCCGTGCAGCTCTTTACGAAAAAACTCTTGCTCCTGAGGCTTCCACTTCCACCTCAGCCTCGATGGCGTCCAGGCCTGCTCCGTCGGTATCATCTAAAACCTCGAAAACCTCGAGACCGCGACCGACCAAACCGCCCTGCACGGTGACCACCGCTACGGTATCCACCCGGTCGGGCAAGATGGGCCCTTCATCAACTTCGAGTTCGGTGGCTTCGGCCATTTCCACTCGATCCCGCCTGGCTTCGCCGCCATCTTCTTCTGCCATGAAGATTGCCTTCAAGAGGGCTCAGGAGGAATCCAGACGGGCTCAATCTGACTCGGCAGCTGTGTGCCCGATTCCCCCGACGCCGGGAAAATCGCTGAGGGTCGCGTCGAAACAACCCCCAGCGAAGAAACGAATGATCCAGAGGTCGTCCTCCTCAGCGTCTTCGAAGAAGGACGTCCCCTCCTCTGGGCCTTCCTCTAGGAGATCCTCTCCTATCCAACCAGCACAACGCCTCTGCTCCTCTTCCTCTCCTCATGGTCAGTCCTCGGATGTGGACGCTCAAGCCTCCCCCGACCGGTCGGTCAGGACAGTTATTAAGGCTCCCCAGCCGGCACCATCTCGTCTTCCGGCTCGACAAGAGCTCTTTCCCCCGGCTCAAACACCTGAGAGGGGTAGACAAACGATGCGCTTAGCCCGCGCCGCCCAGGCCTCCGCGTCCAAGGGCGTTCCTCCACAGCCGGCTCTCCCTGCTCCTGAGGTTATACCACATCAGGACTCTGTGCTTGTTTCTCCTCCCCGGTCCCCTCAAGGGCCCGAGGAGGATGACCCCGATATCGAACGCCCCGAGTCGATACTCTCCGCCTCCGTTGTTTCTCTCGGTCTCGACTTCTCCCCGCCTCACGACGCCTACGAGGTCGACCCACCTTCCCCGACGGATAATATTCGGGCTTTCTCCGACCAGATGGTCAGAATGGCAGACGCTCTGGGGATGGAAATTAAACAAACTTCAAAGGCTGTTAACGACCCCGTTTTCAAGAGGGTTCAAGCCCAAGCCCCGCCAGCCACCTTGCTGCCTTTTCTTCCATACCTCCTGGACGTCATCCAGGCATCTTGGAAGACTCCATCTTCGATACCTCCAACCTCTAAGAAAATAGAGGCCTGGTACCGAACCGATGACGAAGCCTTGGAATGGCTCAAGCATCACCCTGACCCAAACTCCATGGTGGTAAAGGCCTCCCAATCGTCGGGTCGACACTCCAACTCCCCTGCCGACAGAGAGGGCAAACGCTTCGATGCGGTAGGCCGCAAGCTGTACTCCGGTGCTCTCCTCCTTTGCCGCATGGCAAACTACGGGGCCTGCATGGGCGCTTATCAACAGATCCTCTGGGAGAAAGCCCAACCTTTCTTCGCCAAGCTTTCTGATGAAGACCGGTCAGTCCTTTCGACCCTCCAACAGGAAGCGGACTCTCTCGCACACCACCAAATTCAAATGGCTAAGCATACCGGTGATACCGCCGGAAAAATGATTGCCCACGCGGTCGCGATCAGACGGCATGCATGGCTTCGGTCCTCAGGACTCTCTTCTTCCTCTCGACAAGTGATCGAAGACCTTCCTTTCGACACCCAGGGCCTTTTCAATTCTGGCACTGATGACAAACTTAAGTCCAATCACGACTTCAAGATTCTCGCAACAAAGTGCGGGACCGATCAACCTCAGGCTCAGCGGACCCGATGGTTCCCGCAACGCTACCGTCGCTACCCTCAGCCTTTTCGTCACCAGCCGTTTCGACGCTCGTCGAGCTCGAGTCACCACAGTCATCAGCAACAACCTCGCCGCCAGCACCAGGTCCCGAAAGGTCGGGGCAAAGGTCCTGCAGCTATGCCACAACCCCAACGTCGGGCCTGACGCCCACTCTCTCGGGGATCTTTCTATCTCCACTACTACTGCCACTACCATGCCGTTCCTAGGCCCCGACCAGATCCTTCCTCTCTGTTCTTTTCTCGACCGCCTAGCTCCTTTCTACCGCGAATGGGAGTCTATCACCTCAGATGCCTGGGTTCTTCGCATTGTCAGAGATGGCTATGCCTTGGAATTCGAAACCTTACCACCCACGGGTCACATCCTCCACACCGACCCTTCACCGGAAATATGCGCCGAGGTCGACTCCCTTCTGGCGAAGGGCGCAATCCAGCCTTCTCCTTCCGAGCAGGACACTCGAGGTTTCTTCTCGAGATACTTTACGGTTCCCAAGCGGGGCGGAGGCCTTCGGCCTATCCTCAACCTACGGGCTCTAAACCTCTTCATTCTGCCTTCAAAATTTCGAATGGTTTCAGTGGCCTCCATCCTCCCGATGCTCCGACACGGAGACTACTTCGCCTCTATAGACTTACGCGACGCGTATTTCCACGTCTCGGTGCGTCGATCCCACAGACGCTTCCTTTCCTTCAAGCTCCTGGGACACTCTTACCAGTTCACAGTTCTCCCTTTCGGCCTCGTCACGGCCCCAAGGGTCTTTACAAAGGTGGTCGCCGTGGTGGCAGCACACCTCAGGAAACAGGGCATTATGGTCTTTCCTTATCTGGACGATTGGATGATTGTCGCGTCCGACCCCTCATCCCTTCGAAACCAGGTCTCACAGACTCTCTCTCTCCTGCAACGGCTGGGCCTTCAGTTGAATGTCTCAAAGTCTCAACTCCTCCCAACCACAGAGATCCGTTTCATTGGAGCTCTCTTCAACTCCATCACGGAAACCGCCTCCCTTCCGAAGGACAGGTTCCTAGCCCTTCAACAGCACCTTTCTCTCCTCCTCCGCAACCGCAGGATCCGAGCCCACGCGGTCCAAGTTCTTCTGGGTCACATGGCCTCCACGGTCATGGTTACCCCTTTCGCCAGATTACGTCTCAGACCTCTCCAAAGATGGTTTATAGACTCTTTCAAACCCCATCGGCATCCGAGCTCGATGTTTCTCACGATACCGAACCACGTTCGCCTCTCCCTTCGTTGGTGGCAGGACCCAGCGAACGTTTGTGTGGGACTTCCCTTCCATCCCTCCCTACCGTCAGTCACCATCACGACCGACGCCTCCAATTTTGTGTGGGGAGCCCACATGTCGTACCTCACCGTCAGGGACCTGTGGTCCACCCAAGAAAGGTCTCACCACATAAACTTTCTAGAACTATTATCAATCTTCAAAGCCCTCCGGGCGTTTGCTCACTTTCTTCCCCACAAGTCTGTTCTAATCCAAACGGACAACGTAGTAGCCATGTACTACATCAACAAACAAGGGGGTACGGGCTCGAGAAAACTCATGGCTCTCTCGATGGACATTTGGCTATGGTGCATAGCGAGACACATAACTCTGTCGGCAGTTCACCTTCCGGGGGCTCAAAACACTCTAGCAGACTCTCTAAGCAGAATAACGACCTCCCCCCACGAGTGGCATCTCGATCCCGAGATCCTGAAATCCGTCTTCGACGATTGGGGCTGGCCAACTCTGGACCTTTTTGCCTCCCCCTCGAACGCTCAACTTCCTCGCTTCGGAGCGAGACTACCTCCAAACTCGACTCCGGGCTGTCTCGGAGACGCGTTTCTCCTCGACTAGACTCTCGAACCCGTCTATCTTTTTCCTCCCTTCCCTCTCATCTCGAGAGTGATAGAGAGACTCTATCTAACACCGACATCGGCCATCCTGATCGCCCCTGCATGGCCACGCCAGCCGTGGTATCCCACGCTACTCCGGATGTGTGCGGATCCTCCCCGCACTCTCCCAACTCTCCCTCATCTACTATCTTCACAGAAGGGACAGGTCCTCCACCCCGACGTCCCGTCCCTACACCTGACTGCCTGGAGGATACTTCCTTAAATTCTCTCCACCCAGACCTGCAGGCGATCCTTCGCGCCGCTCACAAGCCGGCCACATCGAAGGCCTATGCTTACAAGCTGGCAAAATTCCAAACTTTCCTTCGGGACCGACGCGTCGATCCCGCCTCTACTTCGATCCCGCTGGTCATGGACTTTCTACTTTCCCTTGCGGATCGTCAACTTTCTCTGGCCTCGATAAAATCCTATCTCGCTGCTCTCTCCTGGCATTTCCAACGTCAGGGACAACCCTCTCTCTTTTCTAACAACCTCATTAAGACCTTCCTTCGAGGTTACAACAACTTGCATCCTCCAGTTCAACCT
Organism: Anolis carolinensis; assembly: GCF_035594765.1. Lineage (NCBI taxonomy): Eukaryota > Metazoa > Chordata > Lepidosauria > Squamata > Anolidae > Anolis > Anolis carolinensis. The sequence continues at coordinate 60,237,079 of NC_085844.1, forward strand.
CCGACTCCCGGATGGAGCCTCGAACTCGTCCTTTCTCAACTAGCTTCAGCTCCCTTCGAACCTATGGCCTCTGCAGACCTTCACCTTCTCTCTTGGAAGACTGCCTTCCTCATCGCTATCACCTCTGCCCGCAGGCCTTCGGAACTGGCTGCTCTCCGGGTGGACGAACCCTATCTCCGTTTCCACCACGACAGGGCTGTCCTTCGCCCGGACATCACCTTCCTACCTAAGGTGGTCTCTGCTTTTCACCTGAACCAGGACATAATACTTCCTGCTTTCTTCCCCAATCCTTCTTCTTCTCTAGAACGGAAACTCCATCTCCTCGATGTCAGGAGAGCCCTCCTTTTCTACAAGGACAGGACTAAGGACATACGTAAGTCACCTAGACTCTTTGTGGCTTACGCTACCCATAAACTGGGCGAACCACTTTCTTCCCAAAGACTCTCACACTGGATTGCTCAGACCATCGAGCTCGCTTATCAGCTGGCCAAACGCCAACCCCCCTCTTCGATCCGCCCTAGATCTACAAGGGGCCTTTCCACCTCTACGGCCTTCCTGAAGGGCGTCCCTCTCGACTCCATCTGTCGAGCGGCTATCTGGTCCACTCCATCCACCTTTGTTTCACACTACAGGATGGACTCAAAGAACCTCAAGGACTCGGCTTTTGCCAGGTCCGTCCTTTCCTCCTGCCTTACCTAATGTTGTTGCCTTACTCAAACCCAGTTTTCGGGTTTATCCTTCTTACAGGCTGACCGTTGTCATCCACCCCGTTTGTAATCGATGTGCTCAGGGTTTCTTTAACATAGTGCTTGTGTACTATACTTACCCACTGCACTGAAATGTATTTTTTTTTTGAATACTTCTCCCTCTGTTTTCAGAGAATGAGTTTATGCCTACCTCTGTATTTTCTTACAGACTATTGCCCACTTACAATGTTATGATTGTGTTCTGGATCCTAACAACAAGGATCGGGTTTTTTTGCACTATATGCTATCGCATCGCTTCTTTGACCATTGCATTTGCCTGTTTTTGCACCTTGTGCTCAATAAATGTGTTGTTTGGACACTAGACTGGTTATCGGGTTTGCTATCCCACCTACCTACACCTCAGCTTGCTAGTCTCCATTAGTGTGCATTCACAGAGTACACGAAGAAAAAGGACAGGTTGCTTACCTGTAACCGTGTTTCTTCGAGTGTACTCTGTGAATTCACACAATCCCGCCCTTCCTTCCCCACATGCAAACCTCTCCCTTTCTCGCTGCCTTTGCGGCGTAGGAACTGGAGAGCGGGCGCAGAGGGCGCCCTTTATACCCTCCGGGAAGAGGGGCGGGGTTACCGCCAAATTTCAAACTTTAGCTTGGAAGAGTATCCGTTGGAGCCTGCGCAGGCGCAGCCTTCTCCATTAGTGTCAATTCACAGAGTACACTCGAAGAAACACGGTTACAGGTAAGCAACCTGTCCGTTAATTTTAATTCATTTTAGTTTATTACATTTTCTATTATGCTGTAAGTGTGATTGATTTAGATCTACCACATCTATTTAATTACTTACCCTTTTCTCTAGTTACTATCAGTTTGTATTGATGTGTTTGTCTACTGTTTTGATTTGGTTTGGTTGTTTCTATTGTCTATTATGGCATTGAATGTTTGCCATCTTTTGTTGGAAACCATCCTAAGTGCCCCAGGGAAGACAGAGCAGGTTATAAATAAAGTTATTATTATTATTATTATTATTGACACAACGATGTTGTATGACACAGCAAACAAGATAGACATGCTTGTCAGGACCCAGGCAGCAGAGCACCAATAACCATGCACAGAGGCCAGAATCTATCTAATATCTTTATTAAAGAAATATGTAAAGTTAATAAAAGCAAGCGTATGAATTAGTCCAGGAGTAGACCTTTCAGGAAAGGTCAAAATTAGTCCAAAGAAGCAATGTCCAATATGAAATATTAAGGTCCAAAGTTGTAATCCAATAACCGAAACACTCACTTTGCCAGGCAAAGTGAGGGGAGATGACAAGGTCTTTTAGTCCATGAACTTGAACGAGGCTAGGAAGTAACTTGATTCTTGGAACAACAAGGCTTGGATACAAGGCAGCAAGGAACGAGGAGCAAGGACAAGATCCGTGGTATTTACTTGGCAAAATCCGGGAAACAAGGCAAGGCTGGGTCTTGGAAAGCAAGGCAAAATCCGTGGAGGAACAAGGCTGGAAAACGGGGGCTTGAATCAGGAACAAAGGCTTGGAAGCGGAGTAGCTGTCCACACACACTACTCCAGTTGCTGACGAAATTGACTCCGCAAGATCCCTCCGGGAGCAAGGAACCTAAATAGGCCTTGTTTTCCCCACCAGAGAACACTTCTCTGGGGAACCAGAAACGAAAGTCAATCTCTGTGTCCAGATGTATGACTCCCTAAAATTTCTCATGGGAACAGGCTTTAATCATCTGAATGCTTTGCTGCTATTCTCAAACTCCTGCGATTAGCCTGTTGCACTCCCTTCTGCTGGAGAATGTAATTACGGCGCGAAAAAGGGGGAGAAAAAGGGGGAGAACTCGACTCCGGGCTTGTTTGGGAGATTTCTGGAAGACAAGCCTCCTGCAGGTGCAGAGGCTCAATTTCTGGCTGAAATGGTTCCCTTTCTGGCTGAAATGGAGGAAAACCCAAGTTCTCCTCTTCGTCAGTCACAACAGCACTAGGAATGGGACTACATGACCCATGAGTCATCACACTATCCCCCTCCTCAAGCCCCCTCTCAAACTGGGACTCTCTCCCCGAGGCGCGAGGCCGCGGTTTGGCGGGATAGGTCTGATGGAAGCGGCGGGTTAGATCAGGAGCATGAACCGTGGAAGCGTCTTCCCAAGAGCGCTCTTCGGGGCCAAAACCCACCCAGTCAATGAGATATTGTAGGCGGCGGCGGTGAAAGCGAGAATCCAAAATGTCCTGAACCTCGAACTCTTCTTCTCCGTCCACCAGAACAGGGGCGGGGGCCGGCCGGTCTGCATCAGGGCGCACACCATCCGCCGGAAGGAGCAGGGAGCGATGGAACACTGGATGAATGCGCATAGAGCGCGGAAGTTGGAGTTTGAAAGTCACGGGGTTAAGTTGCGCCACCACTGGATAGGGACCAATGAAACGGGCATCTAGCTTCCGGCAGGGACGGTGGGAGGGCAAAAAGCGAGTGGACAGAAGAACCCGGTCTCCTACCTTGATTTCGGGGCCCGGCTGGCGATGCTTGTCAGCGTGGCGTTTATAGTCCTCCTTGGCTTGGTCCAGTTGCTGGAGCAAAAGTTGCTGCGCTGCTGTGAGTTCCTGCAGCCAGTCCTCTGCTGCGGGAACTTCTGAGGTTTCAATGACAGGAGGAAAGAAACGTGGATGGAAGCCATAGTTTGCAAAGAACGGGGTTTCCTTAATTGAAGCCTGGACCCCATTATTGTAGGCAAACTCCGACAGTGGTAACAGGGAAGCCCAATTGTCCTGTTGGTAGTTTACATAACAGCGAAGGTACTGTTCCAAAGTGGCATTGGTGCGCTCAGTTTGCCCATCTGTTTGAGGATGATGAGCCGAAGATAAACGAGAGTCTATGCCCAATAGTTTTTGTAGTGCCTTCCAGAAGCGAGAGGTGAATTGGGACCCACGGTCAGTGACCAAACTCTTGGGCAATCCATGCAATCTGAAAACATGTTGGAGAAATAGATCTGCAGTCTCTTTGGCCGTGGGAAGGCCTTCGCAGGGAATAAAATGGGCTAACTTGGTGAAAAGGTCCACCACCACTAGGATCGTGGTGAATCCACAGGAAGGTGGTAGATCAGTTATAAAATCCGCAGAGATTATTTCCCATGGGCGAGATGGGGTAGGAAGGGGATGCAGAAGCCCTGAGGGCTTTTCCCTTCTTGTCTTGGAGCGCTGGCATACTGGGCAGGTGTTGATATATTTTTCTACATCCTTGCGGATCTTGGGCCACCAGAAATCTCTTAGGATCAAATGCATAGTTTTGAATAGCCCGAAATGCCCTGCTGGCTTGCAGTCATGACACAAACGAAGTGCCTTTTCCCTACCCGGTCCTGGGGGGATGTAAACATGATTTCTATAGCAAAGCAGCCCATCCTTAAGCGAAAAGGGAAAATGTAGTCCTTGGCGAAGTTGGTCCTGCGCCCAGGCATCTGCTTGCTGACTAGCCCTGATTTCTTGAGCACAAAGGGGCCCTGGAGTAGAGGGAGTTGATTCAATGGGAGTGGATTTGGTGTTCCCCACTGTGAGCGTGGCAAAGTTCCCGGGTTGTAGCAGCTGGGACTCAAAGGTCTCCTTGCGTCCTGCAGCGTATTCCGGTTTCCGTGACAGAGCATCTGCTTGCTTGGTCTGGGCTGGGGTTACATAATGAATTTGGAAGTTAAAACGTTCAAAGAATAAAGCCCAGCGTTGTTGTCTCTGATTTAGCTTGCGGGCAGTTCTTAGATGCTCTAGATTCCGATGATCAGTATGGACTTCAATGGGAAATTTGGCCCCTTCTAACCAATGTCTCCAAGTTTCAAAGGCTGCCTTTATGGCCAATAGTTCCTTTTCCCAAATGGTGTAGTTTCTCTCTGGTGCGGTCAATTGACGGGAATAAAAGGCACAAGGATGAAGATGATCTCCCACCGGTTGTAGGAGTACAGCCCCAATTGCTACATCGGAGGCGTCCGCCTGCACAACAAAAGGGGTTTCAGGATCTGGGTGCTGAAGGATTGGCTGGGACGTGAATAATTTCTTTAGTTGGTGGAACCCTTTCTCTGCTTGATCTGTCCAGCGGAAGGGCTGTTTCCCACGGATGCAGCTGGTGATTGGGTCAGACCAGCGGGCAAAATCTGGAATGAACTTGCGGTAATAGTTCGCGAACCCCAAGAATCGTTGCACCTCTTTTTTGTTGGTTGGCGCCCGCCATTCCAATACTGCTGAAACTTTTGCCGGGTCCATGGAGAGCCCTAGTGGCGAGACGCGGTACCCCAGGAAATCTACCTCCTGTAGATCAAAAGCACATTTTTCCAGCTTGGCATAAAGTCCATGATCCCGCAATCGTTGTAACACCATTCTGACGTGGTTCTCATGTTCTGATTGTGATCTAGAAAACACCAAAAAATCGTCCAGGTAGATGATCAAGAACCGATCTAGATAATCCTGAAAGATGTCATTGACAAAATGCTGGAACGTTGCAGGAGCTCCACATAATCCATAATTCATAACTCGGGACTCGAATAATCCGAATTTAGTCTGGAAGGCGGTCTTCCACTCGTCCCCTTCTCTGATGCGAACTAGATTATACGCTCCCCGAAGATCCAGCTTGGTGTAGACCTTGGCTCCTCGAAGTCGGTCTAGTAGGTCCGAGATTAAGGGCAGGGGATAGCTGTTCCGCTTAGTGATATTGTTCAATGCTCTATAGTCCACCACCAGTCGTAATTCCCCTGACTTCTTTTTCACAAACATCACTGGGGAAGCGGCTGGGGATTGAGAGGGTCTGATGAATCCCTTGCGAAGGTTTGACTCTATGAACTCCCTGAGAGCTTCTTGCTCCGGTTCAGTCAGGGAGTAGAGATGTCCTCGCGGGATCGGGGCCCCCTCCACCAAGTCAATGGCACAGTCATAAGGTCTATGTGGGGGTAATCTCTCGGCCTCTTTTTCATTGAATACATCCCAATATTCTGAGTACTTCTTGGGCAAGGTGATAATGGGTTCAGTGTCTGTGGTATGGCAGATCTTAGCTACAAGGCAATGGTTTTGGCAATATTTTGAAGCAAACTGCAGTTCTCTGTTGGACCAGGAGATGCTTGGGTCGTGAAGTGTCAGCCATGGAATACCCAAAATCACAGGGAAATGGGGAACCTCGGTAACAAAGAAGGAAATCTCTTCCATATGTTCCCTTATCCACATTCTGGTGGGTTCCGACCACTGACTTACAGGACCCGTCTTGAGGGGGCGGCCATCGATGGCTTGCACCACACGGGCATTCTTGAAATCATGATATTGTAATCCCAGAGAGTCGGCATACTCTCTATCAATGAAATTGTTGGTGGCTCCGGAGTCTATCATGGCATGGATCATGACGGGTCCTTTTTTTGCTGACCACAAGGTGACCACTAGAAGGAACAGGACCCCGGTTGGCGGCTCTTGAGTGGGTTTTTTGACCGGGTTGGCGAGCCTCTCTACGCCCGGTCGCTGGCTTCCCCCGCCGGCTGTGCGCCAGCCGCCTCAGACGTCTTCGTCTCCGTGGAGGACGCCGCCGCCAGACGGGCGGCGGGCTTCCCTTTGGCTGGGCATTCTCTGGCGAAGTGGCCCCCGTTTCCGCAGTACCAACAGAGATTTAGGCGTTGGCGGCGTGCCTTCTCGGCAGCATCTAATCTGGGACGCACATTGCCCAACTGCATCGGCACCTCCTCGCTCCCTCTGGGGTATGGGGCTGGTGGCGGGGGTCTCCATACTGGGCGCGGCTGGACGCCGGTGGGAGCGGGAGGTTTCACCCCAGCTCTACCGCTCTGGCCTCGGACCCATTGTTTTCTGTTGGCAAGCATGACTTCAGCTCGTAAACATTGATCAATGAGTGCTTCAAGAGAGTGGGGAGGATCCACCTTGGAGATTTCTTCCAGCATCTCAATGTTGAGGCCCTCCCGAAATTGTCCTCTAAGGGCTACATCGTTCCATCCAGTGTTGTGGGCCAGCACTCGGAACTCGGCTATGTACTGGGACAAGGGTCTGTCTCCTTGGGAGAGGCGCCGGAGTTTGTGGCCGGCTGCCTCCAAATTGTCCTCGATTCCCCAGGTCTCCTTAAGGTGGTCCAAGAAGTGTTGCGCTGACCTTAGATGTGGGGAGGCTTGGTCGAACAGTGCCGTCGCCCAGTTGGCCGCTGGCCCGTCTAGGAGACTGTAAACCCACGCCACCTTGATGTCTTCTTGGGGAAACTCGGCAGCACGGGCCTCTAGATAAGCCTGGCATTGACGACGGAAAACATGAACCTTAGAAGCTTCTCCAGAAAACTTGGTTGGCAACGCCATGGCCGGGAGACGGGTTCCGCGTTCCTTCAAACCCTTTATTTCCCCATCCTGCGCATTGAGCTTATCACGGATCCGGTCCACCTCATCCTTGTCGATGGTGTAGCTGATCGGTTGGCCTCCCGGCCCGGCTCCGGTAGACATTCTGGCCTAGGTTAATTGGTGCTTAGGGTGGCGGAGTCAAACTGTCAGGACCCAGGCAGCAGAGCACCAATAACCATGCACAGAGGCCAGAATCTATCTAATATCTTTATTAAAGAAATATGTAAAGTTAATAAAAGCAAGCGTATGAATTAGTCCAGGAGTAGACCTTTCAGGAAAGGTCAAAATTAGTCCAAAGAAGCAATGTCCAATATGAAATATTAAGGTCCAAAGTTGTAATCCAATAACCGAAACACTCACTTTGCCAGGCAAAGTGAGGGGAGATGACAAGGTCTTTTAGTCCATGAACTTGAACGAGGCTAGGAAGTAACTTGATTCTTGGAACAACAAGGCTTGGATACAAGGCAGCAAGGAACGAGGAGCAAGGACAAGATCCGTGGTATTTACTTGGCAAAATCCGGGAAACAAGGCAAGGCTGGGTCTTGGAAAGCAAGGCAAAATCCGTGGAGGAACAAGGCTGGAAAACGGAGGCTTGAATCAGGAACAAAGGCTTGGAAGCGGAGTAGCTGTCCACACACACTACTCCAGTTGCTGACGAAATTGACTCCGCAAGATCCCTCCGGGAGCAAGGAACCTAAATAGGCCTTGTTTTCCCCACCAGAGAACACTTCTCTGGGGAACCAGAAACGAAAGTCAATCTCTGTGTCCAGATGTATGACTCCCTAAAATTTCTCATGGGAACAGGCTTTAATCATCTGAATGCTTTGCTGCTATTCTCAAACTCCTGCGATTAGCCTGTTGCACTCCCTTCTGCTGGAGAATGTAATTACGGCGCGAAAAAGGGGGAGAAAAAGGGGGAGAACTCGACTCCGGGCTTGTTTGGGAGATTTCTGGAAGACAAGCCTCCTGCAGGTGCAGAGGCTCAATTTCTGGCTGAAATGGTTCCCTTTCTGGCTGAAATGGAGGAAAACCCAAGTTCTCCTCTTCGTCAGTCACAACAGCACTAGGAATGGGACTACATGACCCATGAGTCATCACAATGCTGGATTTCGTTTCACAAAACCACAAGTCGAACTATTCCAATGTGTCTAGGACTGTGTGATGTATTTTCGGATGATGCGTGCAGATCCCAGCAGGGTGGCCTTTTGCAGTTGGCAGATCGTAATTTTGTCAATGTCTATTGTTTCCAAATGCCAGCTGAGATCTTTTGGCACGGCACCCAGTGTGCCCATCACCACTGGGACCACCTGCACTGGTTTCTGCCAGAGTCTTTGAAGTTCAATCTTGAGGTCCTGATAACGGCTGAGTTTTTCCTGTTGTTTTTCATCAATGCGACTGTCACCTGGGATGGCGACATCAATTATCCAAACCTTGTTCTTTTCCACAACTGTGATATCTGGTGTGTTGTTATTATTATTATTATTATTATTTGAAACACAACAAGATGAGTCCACAGCAGACACTCTGCTGGCTGTTGTAAGGGATCACACGTTGGACACTTCCCAAGTGTCTAGGACTGTGTGATGTATCAGTGAATAATGCGTGCAGATCCCAGTAAGGTGGCCTTCTGCAGCTGGAAGGTGGTAATTTTGTCAGCGCCGATTGTGTTTAAGTGCAGGCCAAGGTCTTTAGGCACTGCACCCAGTGTACCGATCACCACTGGGACCACCTTGACTGGCTTGTGCCTGAGTCTTTGCAATTTGATCTTTAAATCCTCATATCGTGTCAGCTTTTCCAGTTGTTTCTCTTCAATCCTGCTGTCACCTGGGATTGCAACATTGATAATCCATACTTTGTTTTTTTAACACAATCGTGAGGTCAGGAGTATTGTGCTCCAAAACTCTGTCTGTCTGAATTCGGAAGTCCCAGAGTAGCTTGACATGTTCATTCTCTGTAATTTTTTTCCGGCTTGTGATCCCACCAGTTCTTTGTTGCAAGCAGGTGGTATTTGTGGCACAGGTTGTAAGTAAAGTTGTTGTTGTTATTATTATTATTATTATTATTATTATTATTATTATTATTATTATTATTATTATTATCTTAAGCTAATATTTTCAGCTTTTTTAACAACCATTTTAACGTAGCAGGAATGCCATCTGAAAGTGAAAGGAAGCTTGTGTGGGAACTAGGAGCCACTTTGAAAACTAGTTTCTGTAACTTTCACTACCACTAGTAAACTGCTTATTTGTCTGGGGCTGAGGCAGATCCCTCTATTTACAATAATTTCATATTATTTATCCAACCGTAGCCCTCCTTGCAGTCATCTGGTTTTTATTTGTTCATATTCATATGGAATGCAATTATTAAATAACTGGACTTGCATACCAGTAATGAAAAACAGAATAGACAGACAATTGTTAGGTTGGTAAAATATAATGCAAAATGAAGTGCTACCTATCTGCAATTTTGTAGAGTTCAGTCCCATTTTAGGACCTTGCATGACTCCAGATTCCATCCAGATGTGTGAATAAACAGATAAATTACAGCCATTAAGATTCCCCACAAGGGTAAATGGGGGAGGGTTACTTCTCAGATTCATAAATCATAATCCACATCCATTTGGGGAATTTTGACAAGTCTGGATCAATTTGGGGCTACTTGGGGTATGAACTGAATTACCAAACTGTCCTCTGAACAGTTCTGAATGATTTCTTAAAATTAAAATTAGCATTTCCAGAGCATTTTTCTTTCAAGTAGAAACATCTGGCACCCAGCAATTCATTCTAAAAAAAACAAGAACACATCATAATTGTAGAGGGTGTGCATCTTTTGAGCTTTTCTTTACATTGCTAAAAACAAAATCAGCACTGACATGAGGTTAATTTAGAAGTTATTAGTGAAGTATAAATGACCGCATCAAACAGTTTTAATCACAAGACTTCATGTAAGCATGTGTCTTATAGAGCTATAGTTTAAAATGTCTAATTACTGGCAGCATTACTGTCTGTTGCTATATTGGTACAGGGAGCCAGTTTGTTCTAGTGATTTGAGTATTGTGTTATAACCCTAGGAGACCAAGGTTTGAATACCTGTTCAGCCATGGAAACCCATTGGTTGGCCTTGATCAAGTCATACTCTTGCAGCCTAAGAGGAAGTAATGGCAAACTTTCTCTAAAAAAATCTTGCCTAGAAAAGTCCACAATAGAATCTCCATAATATCATCAATTAAATTTTGATATGAAGACACCTGTAAAGTGAGTTCTAATAGTCTATCAAGAAACAGGCTGACTGGTGTCCATAATTCACAGATTTACAGCTTTGATTCCAATCCATGTGCAAGATGCATAGTAATTTCAATTGTCCTTAAATCAAATTAGGTGTTCCATTCTGATGCATGCAATATAAGCCACATTAGTCATTTTTGAATTTTATTCAGCAGAAGGCTGTCATGTCTATGATTCTATGTCTTGAAATTTCTGGACCAGAACCAGAGATTCAGGAATAAGCCCTTGTGACATCATAGATGAAGAACCTGTTGATATCATTAAGCAACAACCACAGATGTTCATAGCTTTTCATTCTAACACTTATGCATGTAGACAGAATCTATTTTCCTGTCTGGAAATTAAATGTCTTTGCAAATTGCAACACTTGATTTAAATCAATTGTTTGCAAAGTATCGTAATGTCAACAACCAGCTAGAAGGTTATTTGCCTGACTAGGGTTTTGCAAGCAGCCTTGTTGCCCATCTCGAGCTGAACCCATAAAAACTGGAGAATATGAAACCCCACCTGCCACCTGAAGGTCACCCATCAAAACTCGGGACTCTAAGCAGTGCCCTATAATCTAGTGCAGAAGGATGATTGGAAATGGAAAAATGATTATTTCTTTATTCATAATTACCTTTTTCCATGTGGAAGCACACAAGGTAGAGGGAGAACATGACTGACAATTAGAATAGAAAACGAATAGACAACAAAAGGGTTGAGCATTTCTTCCTGTGAACTTCACTCCCACTCACTTTCAGGAATGCTTATAACTCTAGCAGTAGAGCTGGTGGAGGAGGGGATGTTTCAGCTCTCTGAGTTCATCTCAGGACAGCTTTGGAATTGTCACTCATTCCTAGTAAGCAATGAGTCAAAAACATGTCTTCTTGGTCCAATATTGTATGTCTTTCAGAGCTGCTTAATTATTGGAGACAGGGATATTACCACATCATCAGATGAGACAATTTGACATCCCTTTTCATCATGGAGCCCTTCACATGATGTAAAGGGACTTCCGGCCAGGCTCTGTGGCAAAAAGGGAGGTGAAGTAGCACCTGCCACTACCGCGGCAACATGAGAGCCTTCCCATGTTGCCTTCCCATCAGTTGGGGAAGCTGGGTGGCAACGCTTCCTCCCATGAAATGAGAAGGAAGGTAAGGTGGGCAATGCGGGGTCATGGAGTGGTGGCTTCTCCAAAAACCCTGTCAAGAGCCCATGGATTTGACCCAACCTTTCTGCTAAGATCCTTTGAGTTGAGACCAATACTCCATGATGGGCCAAGAAATAAAGTGCAGGAGTAAGCAATATTAACAAAGATATGCAAAAATCACTGCCATGTCTTGAAAAGTACTAATTACAAAGATAAGAGAATTTTCCCCCTTAATTAATTATAAGACATTTTACTGACGAAGTCTTCGAGGAGGGAACTGTGAGTATACCTGATTTAAATGCCCTGTTTGAAATTACTATTGACAACAAAAAATAAGACATTTTAATCACCTCTCATTTTTAAGAAGCATAAGAAATCATTTTGTTGAAGCAATACCTGTCAACATTGACAGATGTTGCTCTTAGCTTGTATTTCTTCTCTTCCACCCTTAACAGAAATCCTGATTGGTAAGATTATAGATGGAACAAGAAGTCATGAGAACCAATGGGATATTCTCCTTATTGGGATAATATTATCGGGGTAATATTTAATGAATATTTTGTAGCTCAAAAATATTCAGCAAAAAGGCCTAACTAAATGCTATCCCAGAATATTAAACCCTTAATCCTGATGAGGGGTGCATCTATACTGAAGACTTAATGCAGCTTGCCACCACTAGAACTGCCATTACTCTTTGCTATGGGATCATGAGAGTAGTGGTTTGGTAAGGAACCAGCCCTCATGGGCAGATAAGTCTTGCAAAACTACAGTTCCCATGATTTCATAGCTTAGAGCCATGGCAGCTAAAGTGGTGTAAAACTGCAGTAATTCTACAGGATATATATATCCTAAGTTAGCTACAGCTAAGCCTATCGATTTGGGTTCTAAGGGCTGATAGGCAAAGAGTAGAACATTTCTCATTTTAAAAAGAAAGAAAGATAGACACTGGAATGTGTATGATTCTATGTTTCTCTATATACAGGCAGTTCCCAAGCTACAAACAAGATAGGTTCTGTAGATTTGTTCTTAAGTAATACCAGCCACACACACACACACACACACCGTGCTTCCTTGAAAAAAGACACTGTCTTATATTTATTTTTCTTCAAGAAGACACTCTATGGCTTATTTTCAGGGGACTTCTTATTTTTTATTAAGTATGGTACAACAATCTGCATTCATGGGATGATCTTTCTGGGCTTAGTAGCAGACTGCTTGCTGAAGTTTTTCCCCTATCCCCTGGTGTTTGTGTGGGGTGAGAGAGACCCACAGACTGTTACTGGTTGGTGCTGGGAAGGAGCAGCTTTACTGGTGTTTGTGGGGGGTGAGAGAGACCCACAGACTGTTGCTGTGGGAGAGAGATCCACAGTACTGAGTAAAGCAGCAGCCACAGCTTTACTTCTTCCCCCTGAGGACACACAATACTTAAAGCAGAGCATCCTGCTCCTCACTTCACTGTGGAGACTTTCACTTTCTATGTCTCCCTCTATGCCTCAGCTTGCAACACACACAGAATGACCGAAGGACCTGACAGAGAGAGCCGACCTTGTACACTGCATAGCCATGCCAATCCCTATGTCTTATTTTCGGGGTATGGCTTATATTGCACAAATACTCAGACATCCTGCCACCACTTATTTTATGAGTATGTCTTATTTTGGGGGAAACAGGGTATATACCCTGTTGGATAGCATAGGAAAGGATTACACCCCTGTGGTGTTTGTTTTACTGGCTGTGCCCCTGTTCAGAAGATTTCATCTCACTTTTTTCCCTGTGATAATTGGATTTTGAAAAATTTGGCTTGCTGTGGAAACAAGGATTGGTGAGAAAGCTTCAATGGAGACACCTTTTCCCTGTGATAACTCTTTCAAGAGTGATTTTTCCTTCCCTTGAGGTAGATTTCTCTCACTTCCTGTTGTCTCACCCCCATTCTTAAATATGTGTCATTTGTAAGTTGGATGTTTGTAACTCAGGAACTGACTGCATATGTGTGAGAGAAAGAGAGAGGGAGAATGTGTGTGTGTGTGTGTGTGAGAGAGAGAGAGAGAGAGAGAGAGAGAGAGAGAGATAAATGTTTGCAGATATGTTAGTAGCTCGCCACAGACTGTTTTTACACTTGAATTTCTAGAAGACTTTCACATAGATAAAAGCTTTCTTCCCTTCTGTTTTTCTTTCTTCTTCTTTTTTTGCATATGTTAATAATTCATTACACATAGTGCTTTCTGTCTGCCAGTGAAGAGCTCATATGGCAGTAATACTTGTGCATCTAAAACTGAACTGAACATCTTAGGGACAATCTGCAATGTACTGATCAGTTGCCACTGTGTAACGTATAAATAAAGGAGTAAATATGCTTTTTACTGCCTCATTTAGACAATGGCATTGCATAGGCAACCTGTTCCTGAAACTACTGGTAATAAGGTTGTGGTTACTGCCTGAGAAACCCTCTAGGGCAGCAATTAGGGCAGCGTTACATAGGACTTGAACCGTGCACTGATAAATCCTTTACCTACATTAATGGCCTAGGTGTCCCAATTACATTTAAATCCACTGTGGATGGGAAAGGAATTAATCCCTTCCTGTTCTTGAAAAGAAACACACATTTTCCATCTGCAACTGGCAATAGAACAGGGAGCTTCTTGCCATGGAAATTCATATTTCTGATACTTGAAAGGAATTCTACAAGACAGGGGAACATATACAAATCAATATATAGATTAATGGGCACAACTAAAAATGTATACATTTTGAAAAATGGGTATGAACAAAATAAATACAAAAAGGTACACATTAGGAAATGAGCAAAGAAATACAAACTGCCATAGGACAGGGGTAGTCCCATAAATCAGACTGGAATGGGATGCTAAGAAATGCAAAGAGGACAAGACTAGTGGCAAAACTAAAATGGAAGTATCTTGTGTATTGGGCCAGTGCAAAAATTATTGGCCTACTTGAGTGCACTGCTGTCATGCCAATGTGACACTTTGTCATACTAATGCAAGTATATTTTAGTGTAATGGGGTTAGTATGGAGCACCATCATGATTATATCTTTTGGGTAGCCTTTCCTACCTTTTATTTTCATTTCTGCTTACAAAAGAGAAAGATGTGTGTGTGTTTAATTGACTAATCTATATTGGGCTATTTCCTTTTTATTCAATTAAACACATTAAGACGTCAGTCCTATTCCCACTTATCTAAGAGCAAATTTCATTTTTACTGCTGGATCAAATTACACTGCATTGATTAATCTAAAGAATACATTAAGCACTGCCAACCTAGAAAAGGCAAGGCACACTCGAAACACGTGTGTCCTTTGTAGCTAATAATGAGTATCCTTTATTATAGACATAGAGTTGCAGTCTAAAGCTATGCACCCATAACTGCTTTGTATTCACTATTGCTACCGAGTTACCATCATTACACTATTGCCACAACTGTAAATACTCTCTCAAACATATTTTACCAAGTTGCAGCAAAATTGTGCCACGGATGCTTTTTCAGCCGTTGATCAGGGTACTGGAGGATGACATTTTCATACTCTCTCAGACAGATGCTGGACTTCTATTGCAATTCCTTGTCACAACCTTGCTCACTGATAGGAAGAAGGTGGAAATGTCATCCTCTGGCAACCTGATCATCAGCTGAATAGACCGCCTTCACCCAGTGGGACTGCTGCCTGGTAAAGTAGGTTTGCAGGGTTGAGGACAGCATACATTGTAGGAGGAGTAAAATCTGAGCCATTGCATATATATTTTTGGAGTTATGTACATCTGAATAATTAAGTAATAAATATTATAATAATTATATAAGGAATCTGTATATGAATCTGCTCAATCCCTGAAATCCCCAGTATAGGCTTTTCTCTCAGTCTCAACTCACTCCAGGCATATTTGATGGGGATGCAAGACAGGACTTTCTCAGTGGCTGACCCTAAATTCAGGAATTCTCTTAGTTATTTTAGTAGGATTATTTAGTTGGATCCCTAATGGTAGATTTTTTTCTTTATGTTAAAGTCCTTTAAGTCAGGATTGGTGAATTAAAACCCTACTGTGTCGTATGCCCTTCCTTACTTCCTTCTTTTTCTTCTTCCTGTGTTTTCTTTTTACAATTTTCTCCTTGAAATAATGAATATTCACCTGTCTCTGCAGCAGCAGCAGTTTCACAGCTGGTCTTCATAAATTTGCACTTGTGTTCTGTCATTGTTGTTCCTGTAATATAAATAACTTCAGAGATTAAAGTTCTGGAATTTAGAGTAGCACCTTAAGATTAAATGAGCCAGATGTTTTCATAAATAACTCTGGGGAGAAATATCACTGTCTTTTAATTTATTAACAGTACATCCAAATATATAATATTAAAAAACATGTTCAAGCCCTGTTGATGTGCATCCTTGGAAGTATTCTTATTTTTGGGTTCTTAATGCAGTTCTAGAACTTGATTCTCTTAATGTAAGAGAATACAAGCAGAAATGTATGAAAGCCATCTGTGAAGCTTCTGCTACTGTAGAGACAAGTGAATATGCATTATTTCAAGAGAAAGAAGATAAAAAACACATTAAGAAAGGGTTAAAGAAAGGCATACCACTAATACAGTGAAGTTCTAATCCCCCCAAATTATGAATAACTACAAACATAGATTGTAACATTTTAAAGATTTCTTAAGTAAAGGTAAAGGCTTTTCCCTGACGTTAAGTCTAGTCATGTCTGACTCTGGGGGTTGGTGCTCATCTCTATTTCTAAGCCGAAGAGCCAGCGTTGTCTGTAGATGCCTGCATGGAGTGCTATTACCTTCCCACCGGAGCAGTACCTATTGATCTACTCACATTGCATGTTTTCAAACTGCTAGGTTGGCAGAAGCTGGGACTAACAGCAGATTTGAACCGCCAACCATTCGGTCAGCAAGTTCAGCAGCTCCACAGTTTAACCCACTGTGCCACTGGGGGCTTCATTTCTTATTGCTCAATAAATCCATAAAATGGTTTACAATCTTTAAAAAAGTATTAGGTTGCCTTATCCTTTAGATCCCATGATAATTTGGCCATGTGAGCTAACTGAGAAACCTTAACAATCCATTATTTTATCATAGGCGCTTCCGTCAGTGCGCATAATTAAATTGTAACAAAAATGACTTTACTATAACTCTTCAGTGAAAACTATGACATCAAGGGTGGGTTCCAGATTCTGCCTAGGGTCATGAAAGATTTTGAAAATGATTTTTGGTGAACTACTTACTCCTTATACATATTGTCTTCCTCTGACTAACTCAGTTTTTTCATGGGAATGGAGGGATAGTTAAAAATAGAATGGGAGCAAGTAATTTCAGCTTTCACCTCAATGATTTTTTTCCTTCAAAAGTAAATTGAAACACTTCTTATATGAATATATATTGTATATATTTCAATGTCTTTTAAATAGTATTTTCTGATTTTTCAGAGCAGGCAAAATCATATGGTAAATTGCTTTCCAAATGTTAGGTGAAAATCTGAGAGACCAAGATTTGGATCCCTGTTTGACATGAAAACCCACTGGGTGACCTTGGGCAAGTCACACATTATCAGTCTTAGAGGAAAGCAATGGCAAATCCTTTTTGGAGAAACCTTGCCAATATAATTGTGAGGGCTCATTTACACTGGCTGGTTAATTCCAATTAATCCAAGGTTAGTCCAGAGCAGTCCATGCACACTGTCCTGAAACCACAATAGCAGCAGGTTGGAATGCAGCCAGTCCAGCTGGACCAAGATCACATTGACTACACTGGACCATCTCCTTACCATTACTGTTGCCGCTTCCAAACAGCCTCACACTTTGTGAGAGCTCCTAGCAGTTGCAGTCGCCCCATGATGGCGTAATCAGATGCCCGTACATGACCAGGAAGAAATAGAAAACTTAAAGAGTGTAGGACAGCCCGGATCAAATACACAGTGAATAATAATAATAATAATAATAATAATAATAATAACAACAACAACAACAACAACAACAACAACAACGACAGCTTTATTTTTATCCCACCACCTTCCAAAAGGTACTCAGGACAGCTTACAGACAGCACATAATATTGCCATAAAACACATTAAATACAAGTAAATTACAACAACATGTATAACAATAACAATATCGAGTAGAGTTTATTAAGACCATGTAGACAAGCCCTAAGATAAGATCAACTTAACTGTGAGCTGACTTGAAGGCACAAAATGACAAGATGATCATTATGATGATGATGACAGATGATGATAACAATGATAACAATACTCTCATCCCACCAAATATTTGATCTTGGTGGATACGTTTACTATGAATTGGAATCCCTAAAAAAGTATATTGAAAAAACTCACTTCCTCCTACAGAAGGAAGTTAGAAAGAAAACACACCACTGTCTCTTGCTCTTGTTATTGTACAGGCATGTTGACAGGGACATGACAGTGCAGGTTAAAGTGACTTCTCTCTCAGGGACCACCAGTCTAGTTCCATGTCCTCAATTCCCATCCTTCATCCACTATTGAAAATCCTGCACGCAATTCTTTTATATGTATCCACTGAACTAGTAATGTCTTTCTCCAAAGAAAAATTGGGGGAGCAGACATCCTAGCTGAATCAAAAACCTCCGCACTAATATCCCATCTAATTGCTGCCATTGATTTGAACATTATCTTTTGGAGAAGAGGCATGGCATTTCCTATTGATTATTTTGCTTTGTACACTGAACAGCCTTTGCCTCCTTTGATCACGACTTCCTCTGGTTAAAAATACAGGGAAATCAAATTAGATATTTTCCCTCCCTCTAAACTGCCGTGCATTCTCCATTTAATATCTCTCCTTGAGAAAAAATCCTACCAGTATTAGAACAGTGACCACTTCAGCCTCTTAAAACTTACTTCCAATCTTTCCCTCTCATGAGAACCTACAAATCATTTCTCTCTGGCAATGGTTATTACACGAAGAGCTCTGACTTCTGCCCTTCGATTGAGGTCTATTATATTCATTTTCTGAATACACTGTCCTGCCCTCCACCTCTTTTTTTATCATGACATATAACATAGGTAGCCGACATCGTCCATCATGTTTGTGGCTGGGTTCTTGGAAGTCTTGTGGCTTAGCTATAATGATACTTCCCCGAATCAAAGTTTTGCTCTCTTACAGCCTTAAGCATGGGCTTTAGTTTCAGCCACTCTCATTTCACATTGATTTTCAGCTGAGCAGCACCTAAAATATGGAACTAGGTTTGGTATGCATTATGCCTGAAGCCACATTATAAACCTACAAAATTAAATGCAATATATAAGACCTTATCATGAACGTATATCTGGGGTGAAGATGAAGGGCAAAAGGAGGACATTGCCCTCCCCCCATTACCTTTCTTCCTCTTAAATGAATTTTTCCTTCAGTCCCCACATTTCTAGTATTCTTGAAAGAGACAATGAAAATCCTTTAAACCTAGGACTTTTGTATTTGCTGTGTTTACTGAACCTTGGTAATGTTGCCAGACTGAATTGCATTAGTGATAAGGCATTAAAAGAGGCATAGATGAAGCAGGAAGAAAAACCTATCATAGAAAAACCTTCTACACTGCCATATAAAATCCGGATTATCTGCTTTGAACTAGATTATATGGCAGTGTAGACTCATATAATCCAGTTCAAAGCACATAATGTGGATTATCTGTTCTAATAATCTGGATTATATGCAGTGCAGAAGGGGCTCTATGGAAATGAAGGCTAAAAATTGTGTGATATATTTATCAGAAACATTCCCTTCCAAAATCCAGACAGGATATGTTTTTTCTACCCCCTGTGCATAGGATTCTTTGGATGCTATGCTGTTTTGCTTTGTTTTTACACATCTGCATAAACCATTAAATATTCCATTATTATTGTCTCTCTCTTTGGGGGTATTCTTATGTTTCTTATATTTATTTTCTCCTTGGAACAATAAAATAACAGTTTTTACAGCTACTCTGGAATGAGAATTAAAAGTAATTAGTCAAGTTAATACTTGAGAAACTGGAAAGTATCTTTTAAAATGGTTTTAAAGTGGTAGTTGTAATGATAGCTCATAACTTTGAAGAATCAAACTATACTTTTTATAAAAACAACTTTCTGAGCTCTGGGCAGAAGCATCTGTTTGCAGTGGGGTTTTTTAAACTCCCAAGGGAAAAGAATTATTTCCATACATCTGGAAGGTGTAGAAAAGCACTTATTTACTTCTCATGAAGCTAAAACAAAAATATGGTTGACAGATGGTCCTTCGGGTTCTACTAAAGGAAAATAGAAAATTAGTCTAAGCAAGCTATAGAAATTTTAACCAAAATCTTTTTTCCCTGTTCGAAGTAAGTACTACTGTATTATAGAAATGCATACATATCAGATTGTTGCACATTCACATTCTAAACATGACTCTCTTTGTTTTAGAGCTTGGAATGTAAGTATCATTGTTCACTATTATCCATGGTTTCAAGTAAGCACAGAGGGTCTTGAAATATCACTGTGGATATAGGGATCATGCTGTACTAATCAGGCCTTAGCTTCTGAGTGACAGAATTTCATAGAAATGAAAATGCGCAAAACAAGAGATTTACAAAAATATTTACAGTCCCCAATACTGGCATCTTACACAGCAAACTCCAGCCTTATAAAACTTCACCACTAAGAAAGCTTATTAGTCATAAGGTTTCCTAGTCATAAGCACAGAGATATCCTGGCACTACCAATGCTACATTGTTGACACGTTCTTTTCAGAGACTGGCAACAAAGGAAGGGGAAAAGCTGTGGGAATGATGAACGAGATTATATTGTTCACATAGGTTTTCTTTTCCTGCGAAATTCAGAAGGTGGAAACACTGTAATAAAATATGGATGACAAATCAGTTACTGTTATTTCAATTTTGGAAATATTAACACAACATAAGATACTGTACTAGCCTTTATATGCCCTGCTTACTAAATTAACAGATTCTATGTTAGGAGCCCCGGTGGCGAAGTGTGTTAAAGCGCTGAGCTGCTGAACTTGCAGACCGAAAGGTCCCAGGTTCAAACCCCGGGAGCAGCATGAGCGGCCGCTGTTAGCTCCCGCGCCTGCCAACCTAGCAGTTCGAAAACATGCCAATGTGAGTAGATCAATAGATACTACTCCCACAGGAAGGTAACAGCGCTCTATGCAGTCATGCTGGCCACATGACCTTGGAGGTGTCTACAGACAATGCCAGCTCTTCGGCTTAGAAATGGAGATGAGCACCAACCCCCAAAGTCAGACATGATTGGACTTAACGTCAGGGGAAACCTTTACCTTTACCTTTATGTTGGTTACTTTCTTGGAAACACAATAATGCATAATGAAAGTGTTGGGTTTGATAAAAATTGCTTTCCGCTGCAATTCAAATCTTAGGCAGGCATGCCAAAAACTAAAACTATTGGGGTTATGTGCAGGAAAGATTGTCTAAAATTTTGTAAGTTGTTTTTAGGGAGATTCGTTTTCTCCCCTAAGACTGTTCTAGGCACTGATTCAACTTCTACTATGAAAACACGACTTTATTCCTTTTTGTTCTCATATAGGCCCTGAGGAGCCCCTGGTGATGCAGCAGATTAAACCTCTGTGCTGATGAACTTGCTGACCAAAAGGCTGGTGATTCAAATCTGGGCAGCAGGGTCAGCTCCAGCTGTTAGCCCCAGCTTCTGCCAACCTAGCAGTTTGAAAACATGCAAATGTGAGTGGATCAATAAGTACTGCTCTGGCAGAAGGTAATGATGCTCCATGCAGTCATGCTGGCCACATGACCTTGGAGGTATCTATGGACAATGCCAGCTCTTTGGGCTTAGAAATGGAGATGAGCACTAACCCCCAGAGCCGGACACAAGTAGACTTAATGTCAGGGGAAAACCGTTACCCTTTACCTAGGCCCTGAAGAAGCATTTCATGAAGTTTGATCAAATGTACTGTACATTCAAAATTGCACACAACTTCTCAGTCCAGAAAGCCACTTGGTTATCCAGAAGACCTTTTTTTTGCATAAAGTTTTCTTGCTGACTGGGAAATGTCACAAAGTATCTGATACAATAATCATTTACACTAATTGCTATATAAGCATTCAAGAGTGAAGGCTCAAATGCAAAAATGTAGCTTTTTCTTCTTAAACCGTTTGTCAAATGAATCCAAAAGTCCAATGAACAGGTTGTTTGTTCCAAAGCTCAATGCGAACCACTGACCTAGTGCTGTCACTGCAGGTTTTCTGACTAGAGGAATGGAGAGTCCACTTCCCTTCCTCCCTGTTGCCTAGAATAAGATTAACTGCAGAAAGTGCCTTAGGAAAAGTAGTTATCTGGGGCCCCTTTCACACAGCTATATAAAATACACATTGAACTGGATTATATGGCAGTGTGTTGCACTCTAGCACTGGAACACCTTTGCACCCAGAACTACACCAGATCCAGTAGTACTATCTACAAAAGTTTATTAAAGAAAGCATGTAGAAAGGGGAAAGGGGGCATTTCCCAAAAGAGCAGTAGGATATAAAATAGAGAATAGCAGCAATCCAAAATGCCCAAGTACATAAAGTCAAGAGAGCCAAAATCCACAACAGTCATTCAAACATAAATCCATAAGCATGAAAACAGAAACTTAATCCATAAATATGAAGACATGAACTTTTTCCAAGGCAACCCTTCCAGGAACAAAAGCATGAACTAGAACAGGAAACTTGGATCATGGACTTGAGAGCCAAGACAGGAAATCTTTTCTTAAGGCAATGTTGTTTCCTCTGAAAGCTTGAGGTCCAAGGGCCCTACTTTAAGCCCGTCCAGGCCCGTCCAGGTGCCCATGAGCTCATGCTAAGCACCACGGGCCTTGACAGTAGTATTTCGAATCCTTTGAGATAGTAAAACAGAATGGTTCCCTGTTGCTTCAGAAGGGAACTTGGGTGAAACCAATGTATGAAAACAGTAGAGTAGCAGATGTAGAAGAAAACACCTAGCAAATTCAACAGGAAAAGGCTACCATATCTTAAATGTTTGTCTGGAATGTGGTAGTTGCATTATGCATTATGAGTCCTGGAAAGACTAGGGGTTTAGACTAGATGGCTTCCAAGATTATTTCAAACTCTCTGATCCAACAAGGCCACAAAACTTGTATAAGATTGAGATCTCTTTAAGATTGAGATATTCATATGACACCAATGGAATGCAATGTCCTTTAGCACAGGGATACTGGAATTAAATTTGATGTATATATCTATACTGTAATCTATTTTTTGCTTAAAGTTTTGACATCTGTTATGAAGGCAGTGAAAAAAGTTACAATCATAATGCAATATTAAAAGCAATTTCCCAAACTATATCCTTAGTCATAATGCCATTAAAACAACAAGCATATCATTCATATCCACGGGCCACAAGGATAATGGATACATTTGTTTTGCTTAAATAAAAATAATAATCTGTACTTCTAGCTTTATATAGTGTGTCATTTTATTACCAAACTATTTTGAGTAAGATATTTTAAATTCTGGCTCTGTGTCCTTGTAGCAAGTTCAGAATTTGCTGACTTTCCTCAGCAAATCAATATGCTTGTTTCTTTCTTACAGTCTTCCACTCTTGTAGAAATACTTTTGCTTTTTTTCTTAACCAAAAGGGATTCTATTAAGTACCTTTTAAAATGCCTCATCTACTGTTGAACCAATACAGAACAGGAATTTGGAATATGGGTGAATTATCTGGATTTATGTACAAGAGATCGTGCTTCTCAAACACTGCTAACTTCAGTCAAAGAAAAGTGTCTTTACATTGTAGAATTAATGCAGTTTGATACCCACTTTAACTGCCATGGCTCAATACTATGGAGTTTATCATTTGGCAAAGCACCAGGATATTTAGGCAGAGAAGGCTGAAGATCTTGTAAAACTACAACTCCCTTGGTTCTTCATCATTGAGCTATGATAGTATAAGTGGTGTCAAACTGCATTCATTCTACAATGATTTCAACCCATCTTATGAAGTCATTAGACTCTTGTTCCATGGCTGCTCCCACCTCATGGAATTATCTGAATACATATATGCTCCAAGTAAGCTATCTTCCACAGGATTTTTGCTATGTTTTAAAGGCCATCTAGGCCATTTTAGGTTCTGGGGAGACTTTTTAAAAGAAAAAGGAAGTGACTTCTGATTTTTTATTTTTTTTAAAAAAACCATCCCTTGAACATAACATGATCTATCAGAACCACAAAACATGACAGAAGTCTACTTAGAGGGCATTTTGGAACAGTTTTTCTTAGCTTTGAGGAGCCCCAGAGCACACAAAAACAGCTTCTTGGGCCACATGCAGCCCAATGTGAAATTCTTTACTGTGTACACAGTAACAAAGAGAACAAAATTGAAAAAAATTGTGGTAGCCAGCAGCAACTAGTAGCTCCTATGTTTATGGAACAATCGATAATCTTCTCCCTGTTTTAGCCTGCAGGAGAAAGAGCTCTCCAAGGTTTTGAACTTGTTTGAGAGGCAGGGTAGCATTTGATATTTTGAATAGTTCTTTTGTTTGAACTAATACTCAGAGCAAGTCAACTTCGTATAAGATCAGCTGCAGCACTAGTAGCAGAATTATTCTTTTAGGGCAGAATAAAAAAGAATGAGTACTACTAGTAGTGTGCCTTCAACATTCCTTCATCATATCTTGAAAACATTGATCACAAATAATGTATAGTCAGCACTGTTGTATATTACACTTGTAAATTTTCTTATTTTATGTAATGCACTGCCTACATATTAATGGCTAAATAGCTGTCATTTTCAAAGTTTGCTAAGAATAGTTTTAATTGTCTAATTCATTACTGGAAATTCAATTCAATAAATCTATAGCTTCACAAATCTCATGGAAGAGTAACCTTTTCTTTGATTTTATTTATTTACCCTGCAACCATTACTTACAAAGCTGGAGTTGGTGTTTCATTAAAAAATATCTAAATGAATTCAGTAAAGAAGCAAACAATTCATGATTTGGTATATAGAGAAAAGGAATGAAAAACTGAGCTTCATGCAAATGAACTATTAGAAGCTTCTGCCTATAACATACAATTACTAACTCCAAACTGTGTACTGTATATCAAATTCTGTCTTGAGCCTGCATTCAATTTGTTGCACACATCTTTTCTGTTCATGTCTTTTTTGGTTGCATGTATTGTTTTGTTCAATTCTTCTAAGTTGGTAGGAACATGTTCAGAAATCTTTTAGAACCCCACAGGGCTTAATTTAAAGTAAAACATAAATTCACACTCTACTCAGTGTTCTTTTTGTTTTGGGGAGAAAAATACAACAACTTGACTGGTGACACAAGAATAGAACATTAATAACTACTGCAAGGTAGTTTCTTTAGGCCTTACTATAGAACAAGAGCTTATCTCTTAACTAACTCGGCAGCCTCTTCACTTCTCTACTAGGAAAAGATATCATCAGTCCATTAGGAACAAGAAAAGCTATGATTATCATCTTGAAGGTTCCAGCAATTGGTCAGGGAGAAATATCTTCTAACTACTGCCTCTCTTGTCAAGAGCACAAGAGCTCTGGGCATACAATGCCCTTTGAAAACCCACTTCACTTGTCTTATGTTAACTTCTCCAGGCTCAGACTTCATCCATAGCTTGTTTATGCAATTCTCCTCCCTTCCCTCCTAGCAAACATTTGTTCTTTTAAAATTAAAAGCAAGAGCAAGATATGGGAAAGAGACAGTATTCCTCAAAATGCAGATTTGAGAAGATGAAGGACCAGAATGACTTTGATTTAGGAGACATTTTCACACCACACTTTTCATTCTCAGTAGCCTGAGTCGCATAATTAAATATCTGGGCCAGAGCAACCTTGTAGTAAGCATTTTACAAGGCACCAGAATGAGATCTTTCCATCTTGCTCTGTAAGAACTTATTAACTGAAAATCCTGAACACTTCTAGATATCATGAAAGGCTTCTGTACTTTCCCCCCATAATTTGAACCCAGCCAAGGACTGAGCACAGTAAACTCCTACATACTAATACAGGTCTCCTATGCATGCTTGTGGGTCTATTCATTTTGGTGTTGTTGTCCTTCTTTACCAAGTGCATAGACTTAATAGCATATACCTTGATACTTGATAGTGCATTTTTATGTTGCTGTTCAAGATGTGTATCAACAGCAGTAAAAACAGTCAAGTAGCACAACACATTCTAACATTTTGAGATAATCTTCTCCAAGCCTTTGAAGAAATTTAACTTACGTTAGTGGATTCTTGCATTAATTCAAGAGAATAACTTGTCTTCTAGGAGATGACCTATTTGTCTCTATTGTGCATTTTCCACAGATTTATGTAGAAAGGGCATGTCATGGTGGTCCATTTCCCTCTGATGTGATACATTCTTCTGGAAGACCAAGTTGTACAAATTGTTGATTTCTCAAGAACATAGAAGGGCTTCACGCTCCTAGTCAGTGCTGGATTTATCATTGTGCTTAGGTGTGCTTAAGCACAGAGCCCCATTGGCCAGGAGCCCACCTTCCTGCCAAAAAAGATTTTTATGATGGATTTTGCTTATGTTGTGCAATTCTAATTTGAAGGCAATCCCAGACATAATTATAGAGTTGATGGTCTATGGGAGTGTGCTACAAAGCAGGCAGTGTAGACCTATCTGGTCTACCTTCTTCAGGACCCAAGTAAGGCGCCTCATAACTTAACTAGAACAGGGTTTCATTTGTCCTAAATCCGACACTGCTCCTAGTGCTTTCCAGCTATCTTAGACTATGTTTCTGATAATCTCCAACTAACATGGACACTACAATCCAGGTGTTCTAGTCTTGAAGGAATGTGGATATTGTAGTCCCATTCACTTGGAGGCAACAATAGAGGAAGCCTAAGATAAAGGAAAGTGGTTTTGCTGTGCAGAAGATCACATAGGAAACCCTGAAACCAGTATAAGGCCCAGATGATGATTGCACAAGTTGCAGAGCACTGACGTACATTAAGGACTTTTTGTGGGAGTCTGTTATCTGGCTACCACAGTTTGAAGCTAGTTTCAAAATGCATTAAGCAGTAATGTATCAGCAACTTCTTCTATCTGCTCACCCCAGGCTATTTGCCTGTACAGTTATCAATCAGAGAACAAACAGCATACTAAATGTCCTACCTCCCTCCCTCCAGCAGTGCTGGTGTGACAGTCAGAAGCAGGATCCCTGTCTCCTTTCCTCCACTGGAGATTGCTGGAAGAAGCCAGGTGGAAGCGTCAGGACACAATCTCGATTGATAGCAAAACAGACTTCTGTTTCTCAGTAAAGCAGGGTTGGGGGATTTTTGAAATTGGAATAATGCCAAGTTCATGAATATGTAGGAATAAATGAATGTGAATCAGTTACAGGTACACAGCTCTCGGTCATGCAATACTGAATTCCTTCTTGGGCAACTGATAGAGACACTGTGGGGTCAACAATGATGGCACAGAATAAATCTTGATAAATCAGCCACAAAATTCATATACTGAAACTTCACACATCAAGTTATCATGCCTCCATTGTACCATAAACTCTTAATATATTCCCAGACTTCGTTGCTCTTTCTGTGTTTACCAAAACATGTATCAAACATGAAATGTTAGGAAATGAAGTATCTCAGTTGTACTGTGTTGTGCCTTGCACAGGAGGGGACCCTAAGATATCAAGCATCATGTTGTTCCTTACAATTCTCTATTATTTTTTGTTCAAGCTGCATTATGTGCAGCAGGACACTTTTATCGATTGGTTTTGATTGCAGATTCAGCAAGAGACTTAGCACATATGCTGCCACCTTATGGGAAAGAAAGATACCCTTCTTTCATTGAAAACACAATAGCAACATTAAGAGTAACACATTTAGTATTAAGTACTTGATTCTCCACCTTTGATTTATCACCAATATGTGGAGAAATCACCTAATGTGAAAGCAACATTGTTGTGTTGTTCTGTGCCTTCAAGTTGCTTCCAACCTATGGAGAACCTATCATAGGGCTTTCTTGTCAAGATTTATTCACATGGGGTTTTCCTTTGCTTTTCTCTGAAGCTGAGAGAGTATGACTTGCCCAAGGTCACCCAGTGGGCTCTCAAAAGATAGCTTACCATACAACCAATATCTACCATACAACCAATATCAGTTTATGAAAATTTGAGAGTTTCCTACCAGTATACTGCAGTTGCCTTGAGTCTCGCTATGGAAGAAAAGTGAGCTATAAATAGAATAAACAAGAAAGGGTGTCATTGCAGTACTTCTAAGAGATATTAATAATGTCTCAATTCTCTATAGGCAGTGATGTTTCAACAATGGATAACAATACATACAGGAACTGATTTTTTTAAAGAAGATAATGATAGAATCCTTTTAAAGAAAAATCTGTGCACATTAGCTCATAAATAATGCTTGAAAACAAAAGAAAACCCTGAATAGAAATTGTGAATTTCTGTCAAAGCTTGGTATATTTTTCACATAATTCAGGTTGCTGAATAAAATAGACTAAGGAAAGTAGGAAATCATCAAGGAATTACATTTAAAAACTATATATACATTGTTCCTCATGTTTGTATTTTTTAAAAAATACAGTGGACCCTCCAAATCCATGGGATCAGAATCCACAATTTCTAGTGACCTTGGATTGTGGTGCTTTATAATGATAAATTGCATGCAGGATGTGTGCACATTCATATTACTGCCATTAATTAATATGGGGTGTGATTATCCATGTTCTACAGATCCATGCACAGGTCCATTTGGAACTTAAATCCTCAACTGTGAGAGGAGCACCCACCCCCACCCCGTCCCCTGTGACCCAAATGCAATCTTGTTCAACCTTGAAAATTTTATCTCGGAAGACCCCAGCAGACCACAAATGAATGATTAATCACTTCAATATTTTTGTCATTTCCCTAGCCCCCTGCCCCCAATTCACAAGATGTGGAACATTTAGTACTGTGTGCAAAATTTGCTTTCCTCTTATACATTTCCCCCACATGGTGTCCTGCCATATCACAGCATCAGTGGACAAGTTGTGTTTTTTTATCATATGCCTGCAATTAGGAACTATGGAGTGATATTTTTTTTCATACAGCTGCCTTTGTCTCCTGGTGCTTTAAGTGAAAGTTCTGGTCCACAAAGTCTAAATAAAACCCAAGTGCAGCAAAATTACTGCAAAGTACCAAACACTCCTTGGCAGATAATATATCACTTCAGTTGTTATGACTCACAGATTGCTGCAAGATTATAAACGTAGCTTGCTGTAATTATACAACTGGCTATACGCAAAACAACTGCAAAGATATGTTAGCAAATGAGAAATTGCATTTTTGCTAGGTTTGACTAAAGTTACACATTTGCAGTGTGGGCCTCATCTACAGAAGCCATTTAATCCAAGGCTGATCTGAAGTAACAATATTCAGGACTGGTCCCAGGGGCAGCTACACTGCCCATCCTGGAGCATTGATGGGGAGGAGTTCAAACTATCCAGCAGGACCAAAACCATTTTGACCCCACTGGACTATCACCTTACCTTGGCATTCCCCTTTTGCCACTCCCAGGCTGCCACAGAGTTCCTCGGGAAAGATGCCCAGTGTCGCACCTCAGGCTAGCTACACCAGACTGCACACGGGTTGAAGTCTTTTTAGTTTATTAGAAAATAGAAGGTAAAAAGTTCTTAAAAATCAAAAGTTCCAAAAGTCCGTTACAAAATAAAGCCTTAGAGAATACTTCAAGAAGTCACAAGGAATAAAACGAAGTCCCATTAGAGCATGACAAAGTCCCAGGAACATGAACACATAGGCTGCAAGATAATCCAGGAAACCGAGAGTTTGCTTCTTGGTTGAACGAAAGTTGCTTTGATAAATGTTTGTCTCCAAACACATTGCTTTAATACCCTTTGCAAAGCATGAAAGCATTTATCTGGCCTCTAACCTCCCTCTTGTTTGCAATTCTCACATTCCTCCAAACCCTGAATTCCAAACGGTCAGCTCGATCTAAGGAACCAGTTTCTCGTTAATTTGCTGAGCCTCATTATCAGACTGGGAACTGTCCTCCTTTTCTAAGTCAATTTGCACCTGGATAGTTTCAGTATCATCAACATCATTCCTTGCTGTGGGAAAATGAACTTGCACTCTCTGTTCCTCATCTTCTACAACAGGGGCATTTTGAACCTGATTTTGAACCTGAATCCCATCATCCTCATCAGAGTCAATCTGAGGTTCCAGCTGAGTCACAACACCCAGCAATAGCCTGGAGCCCAATCTATCCCCTTTTTGACATGCCCTGGATACAGGGAAAGGGGGATTGAAGCACTAACTTATGTGAACAATTGACCAGTTTATGTTAGAGTTGGTCCAGCTGTCCATACTGACCCCAAAGTATGGGGCTACTCCTGGGTTTTTCAGAACGCTGGAGCATTTCCTGACTTCTCCTAAAGCAGGGTCAAACTTGGTTAGCAGGTTTTAGTGTGATAGACCTGAAATTCCTGGATATCATTTGGATGTCCTGGAGTACATTACTGGTCTGATGTGTGGTGGAGATCCAGTGTAGACAAGCCCTTGGAGAACAACAATCTTCAGAAAGCAAACACTATTTTAAATAAAATTTAAGCTTTGCACAGGACAGGAACATCACGAGAAGCTATTTTTCTATTGTTAATATTGTTGATAATTGTTATATGTCCTTTTTTGGTCTTTGCCTCTCAGTCATAGGTGATCACTCATGATTGAGTAAGATTGTCTACCAAGGGTAGAGTCTTGGCTGTGGGTCTGTAAGTGACCATGGATTGCTATTCTGGATCCACATGGTCTTTCACAATGAGGATACAGATTTCCAGATAGAAGGAAGCCACGACAAGAGTTTGCTTGATGTGCCTTCCTATCAGCATGTTTCTTCCTTTCTACTTCTGTTTGTGCCTGTTTGTCTCTAGTCTCCACATATAACAAAGAGGGTGACCACCACTGCCTGCACTAAACTCCTTCGACACTCCTTTTAACTGATAACGTGTAAGATAAAATGTAGGTCTGTGACACTAACATTCTGGGAGCTGCAGTCCACAAAAAAATTGTTCCCAAACTCTAATGGGAAGACATAGTAAGGAATGATGTCTCTTTGAGTGTATCCACATTGTAGAATTAATGCAGTTTAACACCATGACTCAATGCTATGGAATCTTGGAAGCTGTTGTTATACAATGTCTTGAGCCTTCTCTGACAAAGAGTGCTCGTGATTAACCAAACTACAAATTCCCAGATTCCATAGTATTGAGCCATGACAATTAAAGTAGTGTAAAACTGCCTTAATTTTACAGTGTAGATGCACCCTAAGCTTGACTGAGTATCTCAAGACAAAGACAAAACCTTTAATGCTATTGTTCCTTAATCTGCTCATACCAAACTAGTCAACAGACCTTATCGATATTGTTAAACTATCTGCAAAGGTCTGTAAATTTTCCCCAGTCCTAAAAAAACTTAGCGATAATATTCTGTATTATTTATGCAGGTGTTTGACAGTGATGCTACCCATATTTAAAATATTTTGGCACTTCTTTGTTTGTTTTACTATCTATACTTTTTTCCTTTTCCACAAAAGCAAACAGAATGTGATTGCAAATAGTTTACATCTGACAGTGCTAAACAGTAAAAGGAACAGCTAAAGAATAACACAAATTTGCAGTCGCTAAATTCTCTTGGTGGAAAATTAAAGTGTCAGCTCAACACTTCAGAGAAAACCATCCATCCAGTTACTGTAAATACATGTGGTCTAGTAATGTACTAACATTTATGGCAAATGTATACTAATAATGGTTATTATAAATGTATTCTGGAAAGCTCTGGTCAAAAATACTATGAACAGAGCTTTTTCTCTAGGTAGCTCTAGATTCTCCAGGGTGACTGTATGGCTGACCATAGAGTTGCCCTGGAGAACTTAGAGATTCGCAGAGGTAACACATTAATAAAAACAAATAAATATTCGTATCTATAAGAGCTAAATCCGCAAATGTGGAGGGCCAAGTGTTCATAGTTAAGCAGAATATGGAGCAATTATAGATCCGTAGTTCTAGAATATAAATTAGTAAGTGTTATATACGATGTCAGTTTGTTGAAATTACAAACAAGTCAGCTGCCCAATATTACATTCTCTAAATGGAGTTTGGATTTTTGTATAATATGCTGTATAAAACATTGTAAAACACAAGTAATACTTTTGTGCAGAGGGCACAAAGGCTCATTGACTTTCAAAGCTCATTGATTTCTTAATCAGAGAAAGAAAGTAAAACTTTCTGAATTAGCAGACTTGCCCATCACACATAAATATCTTCAAACCTAGGAACAGGGGACCTTTTAAGGAAGAACTCTGCCAAAATAGGCTCTTTTGCTTCACTGGACAGAGTCAGAACAGATCTCAAGAGGAGAGACGTTATGACTGCAATTGTGAACTAAAATTTTATGGGCTTCTTTTATTGCCTTTTCCCATCATTCCTTTACTTTCCTTGAGGAGGGATAACTCAGCTTTCTGGCTCCATGGAAATACTCATGTTGTGACATCCAGTACCACAAGATGGGGATTTTGCAGACATTTATGGGTCTAACTAACTGCATCACTCTTGTTTCTCCTGCATGGTTTTTTAAACCACAGTAGGGCCGGCGCAATCCACAGCAGACCATTTTGCAAATCAGGGTAAAATGACTTTTTTTGTAATATCCTATATTTTTCCCAACTATATCTATTTCAGTTTTTATTCCCTTCCATTTATCTTCTATGAGTTAGATATGATTCCATCTCTTGGATTTTTTTTATCTCTCAAAACAACCTTGAAAAGTACTAACTTTACTTAGGCGCTCTCTTGTTGTCCGGGTATGATAGGTAACATGGGCTGAAAGTTTGTTAGTGGCTCAAAGTTATCACCGCTTCATAGACAACTCAGATCTGAACATGATACTGCCTGTTACTTTGTGCATTTGGGCAGGCAGAATGGGATGGAGCTCACCTATACAACTCATCGAGTTCCTTGTCTTAGGTTAAGGCACTGGGCAAGCACCAAAATATCTTGGCCTGGGCTTTATTGTGGGCAGGTGTAACCTTTCCGTCTCTACTTTCTTCCCATCGCAACCCTGTGGGGTTGATCAAGCTGATGGAAAGTGATTGACCTAAGGTTAGCTAGTGTATTTTATGTCTTAGTGGAGACTTTGAAACTGAATCTCTCAAGTCCTAGCTCAATACTCTCACTACTATACACCATTTTCTCCCTTCTTAGTAAATGATGTTGCAGGGCTGGAGAACACGCAGGGAAAAAAATCAGCAAAATGATTGATGAGCAGGAGCAACTCTTTTATGAATAAATGTTTTAATAATTTGATTTCTTAACTTGGAAAAAATGAGCTAGGGGAAACAGAATACAAGTGTCTAAAATTATGCATGGTCCAGATAAAATGCAGAGAGAAAAGTTTTTTCTCTTTCTCATATTACGGAACATCAGGATTGTGCAGTGAAGCTGAATGTGAGAGATTCAGGTCAGTTCAAAAGAAGTGTACTCCCAAAAATACACGAGATACCTCTCAGATAAGGTCACCCAATTGTCTCTGGCTGTGTCTCAGCCCTGAAACCACTGGCTCATTTTGTGGATCAGTTTTCAAACCTTCTATATCCCAAAACCCATCTTATATATGGAACTTTAGTAATAAAATAACATCTCAAAGGCTAGATTAGTAATTTATTAAGTATCACGAATCTGAGTTTGTCAAGGTACAGATACCACGAAGTCAGTCCCAAGTACAAAGTAACAATAGTTTAATGAAGAAACAGCTCAAAAGAGTAAAAAATGCTTAACAGGAGCAAAATAGTATTCAAAAACAAACACAGACCAACCGTTTTACCTTTGGGAGGTAAAACAGAGTCCCAAAGTCCTAAAAAATCCCATCCCACTAACCAAAATACCCGGCAGAGGTATTCGCTATCGTTTCAGCGAACATGTTCCAAGGTGAAGTAAAGTCGTAGTCAAGCCAGTCCAGAGGTCATCCACAGCAAACAGGATACAGCAGCAGCAGCGTCAACGTCCAATCCATAGTCAGGGCACAAGAGCAAACACGATGTCCAGAAGCGATCCGAGGTCCAAACCAAGAACAGTAGCAAATTCCAAAGAATCCACAAAGTTCAGGAATCACGACCCAGCATAACATACAACCCAGAACACACTTTGCCAGTCGCAAGGTCCCTAGTGCAACCAGCCCTCCTTTTATTACAAACCTTCTTCTGAGTTGCAATCAGCCAACGCCCCACCCTCAGCTGCTTCTGCATTCTCCTCCAAACTAGAATCAGACAACACCCCACACTTAGCTGCCAGTTGTGCTGCCCGAGCTGCTCTTTGCCTTGCCTGCCAAGCGGCCCTTCTCTTGCTTCTACTTACATCCTCCCAAACAGCAGACAAATCATCTTCCCTCCAAGTTTCATTCTCAACAGATCTTCTGAATGTGCCACTACTTGTAGGCTCCTCACCTACTTCTACTTTTGTCCAACCCATCTCATCCACAACCTCATCAGTGTCACTCCCAGCACTTCTCATAGAAACTGCTTCATTGTCAAACCCAGCATCCCCATCAAACCCTTCAAAAGACTCTTCATCAGTGAGTTCAGTAAGTATTTGCCGGATCCTCTCCTGCTGTTGCTCTTCTATAGGATCTTGTTCCCGAGTAGACCTTTCTGCCTGCCTACTCTCCAACTCCCTGTTGTTACTACTACTCAGAGACTCATCCACATCAGAGTTTGTTGTACTAAGATACCCCAGGAAGAGGTTTTGGCAGTCATGCAGCTAACTCTGGACAGGAAGAATAAAACATTCCACATACTCTGTTTAGATTATTTAGGCCTTACAAAAATGGGGAAAATTGGCAGATAAAGGGAGTGGCCATGGAATACCATATGGCTCCAGAGGTTGCCAATTTGTATTTGGAGAATTTTGAAAGAGAAGTCCCATGTCCCAATGGAGAATTTAACAAACAGCTGGTATTCTGCGTAAGATTTTTGAATGATGTTTTCTATATTTGGAGAGGTTATGGAGGTGATCTAATAGGCATGCACAGGACAGTTAATTCTATAAATATAAGTATACAGTTGGATTCTCAACTGAGACATCAGAAGTTCATTATCTGGATTTGGCAATGAAAAGGTCATATCATTACCTCTCTAGATAGAACACCCACAGATTTTAACAAATATCTAAGATTTGATAGCTCTCAACCTAAAAAGGTTAGGATGTGATCTCCCCTATGGAAAA
Source organism: Anolis carolinensis (assembly GCF_035594765.1). Lineage (NCBI taxonomy): Eukaryota > Metazoa > Chordata > Lepidosauria > Squamata > Anolidae > Anolis > Anolis carolinensis. The sequence goes on from NC_085844.1 coordinate 60,271,813, forward strand.
TTTCTCTGCTTAAAATGAAGTTGCTTTCATGAAGAAGGATTTTAAAATGTATTTTATAAGAAGCCTTCAAGTGGTCCCTAGAAAATTCAAAATGTTTTTCTTTCCTTATGCAAGGCTTATCTGACCATTTCATTTCACATGTGCATATAGTTAGTTTGAATAAAAAGATTGCTGAAACATGTTGAGTTAGAATCATAGAATCATAGAATAGTAGAGTTGGAAGAGACCTCATGGGCCATCCAGTCCAATCCCCTGCCAAGAAGCAGGAAATCGCATTCAAAGCACCCCCGACAGATGGCCATCCAGCCTCTGTTTAAAAGCCTCCAAAGAAGGAGCCTCCACCACAGTCCGGGGGAGAGAGTTCCACTGCCGAACAGCCCTCACTGTGAGGAAGTTCTTCCTAATGTTCAGTGGAATCTCCTTTCCTGTAGTTTGAAGCCATTGTTCTGTGTCCTAGTCTGAACAATGGCTTCAAACTAGAGTTGTTCTGTGTTTCTCTCTATGTGTGTGTGTTTGATGCAGGAACCTATCCCTATTCTTTGCATGCTACATTTCTGTTAAAGAGGTGATGCCCAGAAAAGTATCTTATTTATTATCTGAGCTATAGCTGTATCAAGCAAGGATACCCAAGAGGCCCTTTTAGCTATTACACCAGTGTGGACTTTGAAGTCCAAGATACATGCAACTTAGCAGGAGAAGAAGAGCTGTCTTATTTCAAGTAAATGCAGTTGGGTGCATTAAGTCCAGACTTTAAAATGATTTCATTGTATCAAGCAGTGGCGGAAGATTTAGTGCCAAATATAGAAAGATCTAGACACAATTAGGTAAGGCTTATTTATTTATTTCGTGTCAAAAGCATTACATAACAAATACATTTTAAAATGATAAAAAAAAGGAAATCACAAGCAACTAAATAGTTTTAGACCAAAAATGGGCAACAGCAACCGCATTGTCCGTGGCTTTAAACAACTCCTCCTCCGTGCATGAGGCAGGACATTGTGGGCAAGCATACATATGAGGAGTTGTTTGTTCTGCTCCACAGTCACACAAGGTGGAGGATTCCTCCAGGTATGGCCACCTTGCCAAGTTGTCTTTAAATCTACCCACTCCACTTCTGAGTCTGTTCAGGGACTTCCAAGTTGCCCATTTTTGGTTTGCCCCAGGAGGAAGACCCTCATGGGGGGTCATCCAGTTAGAATTGCCAGGTTTAGCTGCCCAGAAGGACGCCCTTGCTGCTGCTGGAGGAACATCAAGAGGAGTGGTGGTTCTCATGAAGCCCTTCCTTGATTTGAGTCTGGTGGGAGGGGGCTGATAGTCATGCAGTGGGTGGCTTTCACAGTGTTCAACCTTATTTCTCTCTTATTTCTTATTAGGTAAGGCTGATCATAGATGATAGATCCAGTGTGATGCAGTGGTTTGAGCATTGGCTCTGGAGAACAGAGTTCAAATTGTTAAGGCTCTGATGTGATACCCCTTTTTAAAGAAGACAAACCTTGTAGAACTCCCTAGTGCCAGTTTTCCAATAAAGGAACTAGGAGGCAGAGGAGATAGGAATACACAGATTTATTTGCAAATAGAGCTGCGAGTGACCATCATGAAAAGGAGTGGCACACCAACTGAGATTTCACATGGGGTATTTATAATATTCTTCCAGGTACCATTCACTTCACAAACATCCTTGTTCTCATGCCCCTCCTTCTTTCATCTTGTTTCATCCTGACATTTATCAAAACAACAAACAACAAATGTCCATCTATCAAAATCAAACTAAAACAAAACACCATCTCTGATCCCCAAATCTAGGACTGTTTCTAAGGTTTAATTGTCCTGCCTGCCTGTGTGAATTCCTGGTAAATTGATTTCCTTTGCATCCCCAGGAAGCTGGTGGGCTTGTTTTATTGCTGGCCATTTGGTGGTGTTTGTGGCAAACATTTCTTACTGATATCTTCTAACTATTAAGAAGACTATTTATTTAATCAAACTAGTCTGAATACCATTGCTATTTATGAATCAGATTGAATAAAATTAAATCAGGCCCTTTGTGTCCCTTTAAAATCCCAACTTAGACTAAGACTAAGAATGCCTCAGTCTCAGAAAACCCCATGATAGTTTCACCTTATGGTCACTGTAAGTTGGAAATGACTTAAAGATATACAACAACAAATCATTGGGAGATTGTTTCTGCTTAGCAATAATTCTCAAATCCCAGTTTAGTGACAATCATACAAGAACTGATGTAATTCCTGCATTTATGTGCCACAAAGCCTTTGTATACTAGAATGAGGCTGCCAGGAAGGAGTTCCCATGCTACTGCTGCTGCTGTTCTATTGCTAGTGTCATATCTGAAATCTGGAACTTTCTGGTGCTCCACCAGAGTCAGACTGCCTGTGTCATTAGATAGAGTGACACCGTTTTCTCAAATAGCTGGTTTGAATGGCAGGAAATGTTTACTTTAATAACTTTGTTGTTTTTATATTTTTTTTTCCCAAACAGAGAGGAACAAGTTCTGGCCTCATGTTCCAAAACATCCTGGTTGGCTGGATTCTTTGCACCTCCCAAATCATTCATTGTTGAATATATTCCAGATAGATTCGTTTATTATTATATGGGATATAGACAGGGCTGTAGTCGAGGGGGGGGGGGCTTAGGGGTTCAAACCCCCCCCCCCCTAAAATGTTACGGTTTTTAAAAAAAAGCCTGGTTTATTCATGAATTTTAACTGGTTAACCAAATCCCCATCAGTGTTCACTGAAGTTTATCTGTCTTGAGTGTCCACTGAAGTTTATTAATGGAGCGATTTCTAAATCATTTTGCGTTATGGAACTATTCTTCATGATTCGCTTAAAAAAAGGTTTCACCCCCCCTCCCCCTGCCGAATTTTTTTTCTGGATATAGATGACCTTTGTGTTTCTTTGGCTATTATTGAGCTTTTGACCTTTGAGGAGAACTTTCAATAGACCACTGTTTTCTATATAATGTTCTCCACATATCCCTTCATATGGTGATTCATGGAAGACCTGGTTTCTTTTTTTTTACTGTCTGATGTTAGCTATTTAAAGTGTCACATTTGATAAATTTTGCTGAATTCTATATTTTTTATGAATTCTTTCTGTTATAATAATTTTGAAGTATTAATATTTAAATTGGTTGTGTAGTCTTGTAATAATTCATAGCCTCCGGAATAACAATGGTAATTTCTTCTAACCTAAGCCCTTCATCAAAGTCTTGATGCTACTGAATATTGCATTAAAAAAACATGACGTTATTATTTGGAGAGTAGTAGAGGTGAACAGCCAAGTCCGTTTTCCAATTGGTAATAAATCAATACCCTCAAGGAACCAGATCCCTCTGATACAGGAAACTCAACAGATATGTGAAAGGGGAGGCCACCAAAGACTACAGCCCCTTCTGCACTGCCACGTAAAATCCAGATTCCCTACTTTCAGATGGATTATATATCAGTGTAGACTCATATAATCCAGTTCAAAGCAGTTAATGTGGATTATCTGTTTTAATGATCTGAATTATATGGCAGTGTAGAAGGGACTTACAAAGTGATATATTCAGAGGAAGACAATGATAAACCAACTCTGGGTATTCCTCACCTTAAAAAAAAGCATAAAATTCATGAGATTGCTATGTTAACAGGAGACCTGAAGGCAGTACTTGCCTTTTGTATTTAAAGTATGTTTGGCAAGGTCAAGTGAACATGCATACTTTTGTTACTTTTTGTTACTCACCTTTCTGGTTCTGTCTATTGCCTGCAGCGACCATTTGCACCAGTCATTTGGATTAAAATTCTTCAACACATCTTTCTTGACTGTAAACAGGTACAGAGTTTTGAAGTAATGAGTTAGAAGTAACAAAGGTGCCTATAACCAGTTACGTTTTGTAGCTAGCTATCAAGAGCGTATTGAAGTTACAATGGATGGGAATGAATCACTTTGTTGGTATAATAAGGATTGTTTTCTATTCATGTTTTAAAGTTTGAAGTCACTTTAGGAACACATTTTTAAAATTACTTTAACTTTTGTTTGATATACAATAATCTTGCTTAGTATGTTAAAGAACAGTTTATTCAGACAATAATTGAAAATTATTATTTTTTTAATTTACAGGTCTTGAACTATGAGGAACCTCTTGGGCTTTGCCAGCTTTTTAGGAGCTGGGAAAAACAATAAAAAAACAGTTGAAGTCATAAACAATAATAAATTAGAGAAAAATATTTTGTCTCTTCTTATTCTTGACAGTGTAGAAAAGTTGTATCCATTTAAAAGACAAATAAGGAAACCAACATCAGGAATCTCAATAACCAGGTTCTGTACATTGTCTTATAATAGACGGTTTTCTGTTACATAGTTTTAGAAATAATTTCTGAGAAGTAAATATATGAAGAGCTTCTCTGAAAACAATGTATGAAAAATAGAAACTATTAACTAAACTCTTTTATTTTCTATTTCCCCCCCCCCCCCCCCAAGTTTTTAAGGAAAAGGCTTTAGATAAATGAGCATGAAGGGGTCGCAGTGATGCAGTGAGTTACTAAGCTGCAGAACTTGCTGATCAGAAGGTCAGTGGTTCAAATCCAGGGAGTGGGGTGAGCTCCCGCTGTTAGCCCCAGCTTTTACCAACCTAGCAGTTTGGAAACATGCAAATGTGGGTAGATCAATAGGTACTGCTTTGGTAGGAAGGTAACAGTGCTCCATGCAGTCATTCTGGCCACATGACAAAGGAGTGTCTACAGACAACACCAGCTCTTCTGCTTAGAAATGGAGATGAGTACCACCTCCCCAGTTTCTGACACGACTAGACTTAATGTCAAGGAGAAACCTTTACCTTTACCTTTTTAAATGAGCATGATGTTGGGTTTGCTCCTGAAATTTCTGATCCCTTCCCTCCCCTTTCACATTTCTAATTGTGAGTTTGTTTATCTATCACAGTGGTTCTCAACCTGTGGGCTGTGGCCCACTAGTGGGTCATAAGAGCAAAAATCTGGTCCACGAATCTTCTTCCTCTTTATTTATTTCATTTTGTTAATTTTATTTCCACTCCTTTCTGCAGAGCTGACCATTGCATTGGATAGACCACATCAGCTCTAGATTATTAAATATGGTTTTCTATGGGTGAGCAGATGGTGACTACTGGGTGGCATATGTTCTGTATCAGAAACTAAAACTGAGGTGGTCTATCCAATGCAGTTTTCTGAATCAGCACCCCAAATAACCAGACCGAATCAAAGGTTGACCAAAAACTGATTTGTAATCTTTTTGGTACAAATTTGTAATCTTTTTGGTACTAACGTTAGAGAATGGGCCCTGGTCAAGTGGGCCCTGGTCAAAAAAAGGTTGGGAACCACTGATCTATCGTATGTTTTATATCTAACATAGCTGATAGAAATCATGCCAGTTATAAACAAAGGAATTATAAAAAGTGGCACGTGTACGTTGTAATGCTGATACACCAGGAAAAGGGGGAAAGCAGTGTAATTTTGTCAGTGTAATTTGGGGGTAAAGCCTTCCTGATCCCCAAGTAAATTATAATCCTACATCTACCCTGAACCAAGGAGGATGGGTAGATCACATTGCTTTGACCATAAAGCTCAGCCCTAGAGAGGCAAACCTTCCCAGCCTCATCTGATGAGAAAGAATTTCCCACCTTTGATAAGATGAACCTTGAAAATGTTCACCATGTGACAGCCAAAAGCCTGGGATGGCAACATTTCTGCTGGTTGTTCTGGTTTGCATAACCGTCTTCATCCATAGAGAGCATGTTTGGAAGGGCACTGTGCTCAGCTTTACCACTGGAGAATCAATCCACATATCCTCAAATCACCCTGCTCCCACTGGTCCTATGAATAATCTCTTTGGATTAAAATGAAAATGTCAACAGCTTTCTTCCTGGTGTCGATGTGACCAGCCTTTAGCCATACGGATAATTTTGTCAATTTGATTTCACAGGAAAGCAAGGAATTGCACAAAATGCAGAAGATGGTTTTATCAGCTCTTTCACACAAACTATTTCCTGAGCTGAAAGAGATGTCCAATTTGAGGAAACATAAAGTGCTTTAAATTAATAACCTCTCTCTCTAGTGATACAATACGCTACAGCACATTATGGGAATAAGTATATGTTGCATCAGAACTATCTCTATAAAACAAACTAGAAAAGGACATAGGAATCTTCTAGTAGATTATAAAGTAATCTTCTACCTCCCCCCTCCCCCCGCACCCCAAATATGCTTATCATTTAGCACCCAGATCTAGTTGCTGACATTTAAGCACTGAGGAAAAAGCTAAGTAGGCCCTATAGTCCTAATATCTCCCCACCTCCATATAGGTATGGAGTGCTTTAGAAATGGGGGGGGGGGGGGGGAGAGAAATGATGATAAGAAAGTTTACCACAAGGATTTATTCTGTGCAACCTTCACTTGAAAGTATAAAGTAAATTGTACAACAGTTGTGATAACAGTTGAGGTCCTGTATGAAAATGCTATCCATATGGCAACCAAGAATTAACGCTTTCGGGTTTGTTTATTTGCAGAGTTTGAAGTAAAACAATTGACTTTGTGCATCGTGATGGCATGTGATTGGCCAGAATTTTTAGAATAATTCATAAAGCAGCTGTCATTTTGTGCCTTGCTGCCTTTGTATTCTTTGCTCACATTCATATTTAATCCTCCTTTTCCTTGCTCTACAGTTTCTCGATCCAAAAGGGATGTGTCTAGAAGGGATTTGGTGTAAAAGAAATACTGTATTGGTGTATAGGTAACATAAAAGTTATGCTGAGCGATAATGAGGATATGAAGTAATGCGTGGTGTCATAATATGAAGTTTCTAGTATTCATACTATTCCATTTTTTTTATTAAAAGTGGTAAAACTATTAAGTTAAAAGTATATGGTATTATTAGTTCAGAGTTTTTGCCAATGCTCATGATACTGCAGTTCTAAAATACTATGAACTGGGCTGCATCAGAATTTCATTTAATGACCTCTTCACACTAATCTTCCCCCTGCCCCTCCATTTTGTCCCGTTTCACCAGTGAAGGTGCACACGGGGCCTCACAGTGCCCCCACACAGCCTCACTCCTTCCCCACCACATGGGAACTTCGGGACAAGGCGTGCTGACATCCGGTCCCCATCAGATGGGGGACAGGGCAGCAACGTGTGTTGGTGCATTAACATTTCCTCCATCACATTAGGGAAAGGCCCCAAAAATGCTGGTAGCTCCATCAGAGCTACCCAAAAGCCACTGACCTTTCTACTGTGGGCAAGGAAGCGTCTTGTAACACTTCCTTGCCACTTCAGGGATCAATGGGCTGGGGCCAAGACAGCATGATCTGATGACGCTCGGTGTGATAAAGTCCTTAGTGGGACAGAGGCCCCTTCTACACTGCCATATAATCCAGATTATCAAAGCAGACAATCCACAATATTTGCTTTGAACTGGATTATATGAGTCTACACTGCCATATAATCTCAAAGCAGATTATCTGGATTTTATATGGTAGTGTAAAAGGAGTTTCATTTTACAAAACTAAGTTTTCCAGCTCCGTGGCTATTAATAGATTCAAAAGTTATAAAAATATGAAAGTAAACAATATTCCACCTTTATAATGAATGTTTGTCTTTTAAATACAGGGTTTTAAAAAAAAAAAATCAGCGCTTTGGTCTATTTAAGCCCCAAAAGATCTAGTTGCCTGTCTCCCTGCTCTATTTGAAATCAAACTTTCTTCATAAAAAGGAAATACTGCCACCTATCTGGCAATTTTTGAAAGGTGAACTTGTAACTGTAATGCTAGCTAGTCATATATACATACATACATGCATACATCCTTTTCCATTTTTTCCATTAAAATACACACAGACATGCACACATATAACATTTGCTGAAATGGTCCTTTGGGCTCATAGGTACATTTTCTCCTTTTCTGAATTAAAAAAACACACACTTAGAATTATACTATTATGACATATAAATGATGCTCTATAACTCTAAGCAATGGTTTTAAAAAAGAGCAAAGAGGACGAGGGGAGATTTTATTTGTTTTGATATGACACAGAAATTAAAAGAGGTGTTGCAGCTGGTGACATGAATTCTCAAAAAATACGCTGGAACAAGATAACTTCTATTTGTATATTGAAACAAAAAAACTACAGTAACAAGAACTAAAAGCACCCAACACACCTGCCCAATATGGTGTGGACTATGGTCTAACTGTTTTTGATCAAGTGATTTTTGAATAACAACCTGTCAAGCATTAAGGTAAAACTATACTGCACAATTAATGTAGTTTGACACCCCTTTAACTGGCATGGCTCAATGTTACGGATTCTCTGTTCTGTGACAGAGAAGGCTAAAGACATTGTAAAATGACTGCTCCCATGATTCTGTAGCATTGAGCCAGTACAGTTAAAGTGGTATCAAACTGCATTAAGGACCTCATCACACGAAGAATTTTTAGTGTCCTAGGACACTTCTTCCCCAGTTGAACGATGGAGCCCCATGCTGCCCCTCATGATGAAATAGCCTCACTTCCAGTGTGGCTCCATTGCTCAACTGGGTAGAATATTTTTAAAGAGGCTATAAAATATATGTCATTGAGCCCCTTCCTAAATATGCCAGTCCTGCTAGCCTCTTTGAAGGAAGCACCACACTAGCATGGCAAATTGGTAGTGTTGTCTGTGGAATTGTATCCCAGACTTTGACATAGGCACTAGATTCATCAGTGCAGTACGTTGGTGAAACTGAAGTGTTATCTCTGTACCACTGTTCAGTTTATAGAGAAACTTAGAATAATTTTGAAACCCAACATCAATTTCACTATTTGAGATTCCCAGATTTTTTGCAGACTGGAGACGGGAAAATTCACCAGGGGTTGCAAAACTTACTTGTCGTCATGCTGGAATTAGGGCTTCTGCAAATTATAGAGCAAAAAAAAATCCCAGTAGTTCTGAATTTATTTTTTCTTCCACTATAGGATTTTCCCCAAGGAAACAGCAGCATGCAAATACCTTTCTATGCCATTGGAAAGTGGCCTTAGTCATTGAAACAAAGACAATACCTTTGGTACAGTGGCTAAATAATACTAAATGGGTTACCTAAATTCTGTATGTGTGTCATTTCCTAGGTCTTTTTGTTATAATCTGTTTCAGTTTCAGCCCTAAACTGTTTATGGGCACACAGTAAATACTGTCAAAAGGCGACGGCAGTATTTAAATGCTCCATTAACCATGAAAAAACCTAGGCATTCCACCACCAAATTCATTTTCACTGGCTCCTGGGTATCCTTGTAATAATGCCTCAGTTCCAGTAAACTGAAGCTGTGTTGTAATAGATTTTAAAGGGAAGCTCTGAACACTCTGTACGTAATAGCTTACAAGTGCCTTCCATTAGCTGGACTACATCATGTTTGGGTTTTTTTCTTCACACTAAGATAATTCAATTAGACTAAACACTCTCATAAAGAGGCATTATTAAAGTGTTCCTTCTGCACCTTAAATTTGACTGTTGAAAGACTGGCTAAAAGTAAAACTTCATTATTTAAAATCAAAGGAATTGCCTGCTTTCAAGAAGCCCCCATTAAAGTAAATGTAGGGAACTGAAGCTAGAAGCTGCCCTACTGCAACTCCATTATCCCAGTAAGCATAGCCTGTCGAGACACAGAGCTTAAAGAGCCACACACACTATTTAGTCCAACAAAAGGTTTATTGCAAAAAACAAATAAAAGCTCAGAGACACTTAACTTCAGTGTCTCTGGCCAAAACTCAAAGAATTTACCCAAACTGGGCTCCAAAAGGCAAACGGAAAATAATCCGGGTTAAACAGAAGGAAAAACCAGATTAAAAAGCAGTCAAAGTAACCAGCAAACAAGCAGCATTGTACACAAGAGTTCCAACAGATAGCGCTGCCCCCAAAGAGTTAACTGCAAGAAGGAGTTGTCAAAGCCAGTGTCGCCAAAGAAAGCCAAAGGATACATCGTTTCCAAGTCCGTCAAACAAAGTCGTCATCAAGTCAGTCCACAATCCAGGGAGGGAGAAAGCCACACTCATGAGAAGTCAGTCCAAGTCGAAGATTCTTAGGTAACACGAACTCCAGGCTGCAGAACCTGAACACGAGAACAGGCAGCAACAAATACACACGATACGTAACCAACACTTTGCCTTCTGCAAAGATTCCCCATTTCAGAGCCTACTTTTAACTTACACATCATTATCCGATGATGAGCTGGCCTCCACCCCATCATCATCTCTTATAGCTGTCCTTGTCTTCACATATGAACCCCTGTTTCCATCCCTCCAGTTCCTCCATCTCTTGTCAAGACTTAGGCTTCCCCATGATTCCGATGTATCTCCCCTTTGCCAATCCTCACGTCCTGAAAACCCCACAAACGTGTCACTAGAGGTTGGCTCTGCACATATATCCCTTATATCTTGTACCTTAGTCCAATCCATTGTGTTCTCCCCATCCTCAGCACTCCCAGACCCATCATTCCCAGAGAAACCCATAAACGACTTAACATCTGTGGGAGCAGTAAGTATATCCCGGATCTTCTTCCTCTCCCATTCTTCATCTGATTCCTGCTCCCAAGTAACCCTCTTTGTGCCTCTATTCCCATCCACCACATTTCCTTCCTCGCTCATTGACTCCCCACCACTTGAAAACCCTTTGAATGTGTCTTCATCAGTAGGTGCCATAAGTATATCCTGGATCCTTTTCCTTTGCTGTTCTTCATCTGACACCTGCTCGCGAGTAGCCCTTCCCCCCCGTCTGGTACTCATACTACTGCTTGCAACATTGCTTACTGGCTCTACTACAACATAGTCTATGAGATGGGTGCAATCTACCTCAGAAACGCATGGGTAGAATCCCACACATACATACCCCATCCAGCAATATGTGAAGAGCCACACATTCCATATCACAGCATCAATTGTAGGTTCACATAAGAGTCCAGGAAAGAGGAACTCGATAACAGGGAGATGTGATCAATGTAACAATATGGTTTCTGACGCACATTATCTTGGATATACTCTCTGTGCAGCCTCTTATCCAACTGTTCAGTTTCTAATGCTGGTTATAAAATAGTTTCTTCTTTATAATGTAAGTTGACATATTAACTTGCAGAGGTGAACTTTTGCACATCTTCACAGTGTTTGCAATACCAGCACACTTTCTTGTCAAGGATAGCATTTTGGTGGCGTTACTGTATTGCTAGCTCATGCAAATGGCTCCGACGCCACTTACTAAAGACCATTTGAAAACTGCAGAACCAAATACTAATCATCTTTCATATGGCAGTTCTATTAAAACAAGCAGATTATGTTCAAGGGAATTTCATTGTACCCTTCACCTGGTTATTTTACTATCTAATTAGGAACATAACTACTCTCTCTCAACAGTATGTTTTAGCTTTCATTGTAATTCAACAACTTTGAAGCTGTTCCTTTTAAAATGAATTCTGAAAATGTCTGATAAAATCTACACTCTCCGAGAGATTTCATTTCATCACATTTTTAAAGCAATGCTTTTTGTTTTAACTTATTACGGGGGCAGTAAAAACAGATTTTGAATTCTCGGCTCAATACTAAAGAGTTGGAGTTGTGTAGCCTTCCAGATAGTGTTGGATTGCAACTAGCCAGTGAGGGCGATGGTGGGGCATGCTGGGAGCTGCAGTTTAACACCTGGAGGGCCACACTGTTTTAACCTCTGTAATACATGGTTTAGTGCAGAAACAATAGAAAGACAGGGGGCATTTGTCACCTTCACAGCCCCATGGAGCCTACACTGGGGCACCAATTATGGCCAGAAGTGACATCATGTTGTATCCAGCTTCATTTTCAGCTGATTTGGGGCATGTCTGGTTGGGGTTTAAAGGATAAAACTGCCACATGATGGTGATTTTGGCTGTTTGGAGCAAAATCATGGAGGAACTGGGGTTAGAGGGTTTTTCTAAGGGCAATGAAATGGGCTCCCATACTGCATTTAGTGTCATGTGTGCATCTCCTGTAGATAAAGCATACATTTAAAAAGGGGGGAGGGGTGGGAAAGGGAAAACAATTACAGCAGCATTTTTAAGGTTAACTGGTTTTATTTAGATGTAAACCCACTTCTTTGGATACAGTATGGACTTATATTAAATCCTCCAGCATAAAGCTTATCTCTACAGTTGTGAGAGTATGACAGAATGTAATACAATCCACAAAGATGCAAATTATGTCCCTTAGCCTGATTTCCCAAAGGGCTGCAAAAGGTTTTATAGGTCTTTCAGATTTTTTAAGAGGTCAGTTATTGTTGATATAAGGAAACAATAAATCTCTTTACAAATTTAGTTTCTAACTCTCTCTGAGAAGTTTCCTTTTGTTTTATTTCTAGTAGTGAGGACACTTGCATTTCTGTATGAGGGCTGTCCAGAAAGTAGATTACGTTTTGGAATTAAAAATGAACAAAGTATAGGAGAAAACATTTACCATATGCAGTTGAAAGCCACATCCAAATACCACTTCTCAACATAGTCACCATTCAAAGCTAGGCAGTTATCATAGCGATAAATGACCTTGGAAAGTTTTCCCTCACAAAATTTTCCGGCTTGCGTCCTCAACCCCTTTCCGCAGCTGCACAGTGTCACCAAAACGCTGCGTTGCCGCTTGGTTGAGGACGCTACCATTAGCCCAGAAAAGCCACACCACTTCCCAAAAAGAGCATGATTATTGGGGGGCAGGGCTGAGATGAGAAGAGGGGTGAAGCCCAGAAGAGGCCGAGGGAAGCTCTGAATACTCTGTATGTAATAGCTTACAAGTGCCTTCCATTAGCTGGACTACATCATGTTTGGTTTTTCTTCTTCACACTAAGATAATTCAATTAGACTAAACACTCTCACAAAGAGGCATTATTAAAGTGTTCCTTCTACACCTTAAATTTGACTGTTGAAAGACTGGCTAAAAGTAAAACTTCACAGAGCCACACATTCCATACCACAGCATCAATGGCAGGTTCATGTAAGAGTCCAGGAAAGAGGAACTCAATAACAGGGAGATGTGATCAATGTAACGATATGACTACTGGCGCACATTATCCCTCAGAGGCCGATCCCCACGTGGGGCCCCTCCCTCCAGGCCCTGCCACTCACCTTTCCAGTCCTGGCGCGGTCCAAGAGAGAAGAAGGTCCGTTTGGTTGGGGTGATCCCTCCAGCCCCTCTGGCCTGCGCGCCTCCTCCACGCTGCCTGTTCTTTGTCACAGGAGCCATGCGTGGCGGCCGAGTGGCCGGGTCCATCCGAGGCAAAGAACAGGCACCGTGGAGGAGGCATGCGGTTGGGGTGATCCCTCCCTCCCCTCTGTCCTGCGCGCCTCCTCTTCGTTTCATTAGAACAATAGGCATTCCTAGTTCAAACATAAATGAGTGAAATCCATAATGAGTAACTTCCATTTTCCAGAAAACATTTGATGAGAATAATATAGTGATACATACGCATTCATAAGTAGCAATATGCTCTCTGGCTTCCTTGCTTAGTCTGGTGAGCAATGTAATTGCATTTCTGTTACTCAAAAATGTGGAAAAAAATTCACAAGGGCAGTAAAAAAAGCTTTGACTTAGCTCATCTTGGGTCATGAATAGATTAAATCAATCTAGTGCTGTCTCAAGCTCCTGCTGATGTTCCACCCTGGTTTTGAATTGCTTTTTAAAAGTGATGAGGAATGCAGTTTTTGGATAAAATGTCCATTTTACAATTCTGCAAAAGCTATAAAATGCCTTTTCCAATTGAGCACATAATATTAGCATTAAAATGGAAACATTATATGCAAGTTATATTTGAGCACAATTAATTCTTGTATCTTTCAGCTCATGTTATTTAAGCTTGTGATAATCTTTAAGGAAAGATTAGGCTATTTTGCGCATTGCTTTTGAGCAGGATTGCTATATAGCAAATTAGGATGCCTAATCTGAATTGTTAATATTATGCAAATCACTCAAATGATGCATAATATTATCACTTGCATTATAGCGATGTACATTGTTATAATTTTCATTTGTGTTATATAAATTACAATTAATTGTGGCAATTATTATTACTACATTTCAGTCTTATACATGTTTACAATCCAAGAAGACCAGTGCAAAACAATGTTTAAAGTGATGTACTCGGGAGAGGGAAACCGAAGTTCAGATTCTTGCTTGATAATGCAGTTTACCATCACTAACTCTCAGCAAAACTACCTTACAGAGTTGTTGTGGATATCAAAAGGGAGAACAAGAGATACTATTTCTGTGGTTGCAGTCATAATGGCTGTACAGGATAGAGGAAGATATGGAAAAGAGAGAGAGATATGCTTTAATTGAAGAGACAGGAATGGGGAGCTAGTTGCCCCTAACTGTCCCACTTAGATAGTCTTGACAATGGAAATCTTGAGTTGAAAATGTAGCTGGGGGATGCCAGGTCTGTGCATGGAAAGACAACTGCCATTCAAGACTTGATCTTGAATAAGCAAGCCAACCTGACAGGTATCACTGAGGCATGGTTGGATGAGGTGTGATCTCTCATCTTTTTCTACCAGAGTTCCCAGTTCAACAGCAGGTGAGATTGAGGGTGGGGTCAGAGAGGTGAAGTGCAGAACCACATGCCCTAATCTGCCGTTTCCTTGGTCTCAACATGTTTACCTAGGATCTGTGTGGCTGGGAAAGATTCGGAATTCTGTTGGTGTACCACCTACAGTTTCTCAATAATCTCCCAACCTGAGCTAACTGGAGTGGTTTTGAGAGTAAAACCCCCCATCTTCTGATGAAGGAATTCAACATTCATATCAGGACTGGCTCAGGATTTCACCTCTACCATGACAGCGATGGGTCCACTGGCCCTCTTCATACTGCTGGACATACTCTGGACCTTCCTTTCTGTAGTAGCTTATGATCTGAGTGAAGGAACTGTCTATAGTTCCATTGTTATGAGCAGCTCATCACCTGGTGGGGTTTAGACTTGCTGGGACTCAGAATCTCAGCAGGGATGGGAAACTGATTACAATGATCTGTCCCAGGAGGTTTATGGATCGATATGAATTCCTGTTGGCTCATTGGGAGCTTTCTCTTGCTTTTACAGGCATTCCTATCAAAGTTCTTGCTGACGTCTGCAATGGAGAAATGGCCAGTGCAGTAGATGAAATTGCTCCCAAGCAACCCTCTCCTCAAGTGGTGCCAAATCCATGCCTTGGTTTTCCAAGGAGTTAGTGGTAATGAAGCAATGGAGAAGGCAACTACATTGATATTGGTAGCAAAACTTGTTATTGTTGTGTTCCTTCAAGTCATTTATGACTTATGGCAACCATAAGGCAAGCCTAACATGGGGTTTTCCTGGGGCTAAGAGAGTATGATTCACCCAAGGTGATCCATGACTATGTGGGAAATCAAATCCTGGTCTCCTGAATTGTAGTCTAATGCTCAAGCTATTACATCGATCTCCTGTGCATATTTACTTAGATATGCCATTTATTTAACGTAGAAGAATATATATGTAGGTAGCAGTTGAAAATAAAAAGCGGTTTATTTTTTATTTATTGTTTGAATCCATTTCCTCAAAGTCTCATTATTCACATCAAAAATCTCTCTCAATAAATTCTGTCTTCTTCTTTTGCCATTTCCAAGCTCCTCCTTTCCTCAGAAATAGATCCCACCTCAACTGCACTGTTATCCCTGCCAACACTACCTTGGTTTGGCCAAGGGCATGGCCAGTCAACCCAAGAACAAAAGTTATTCATGAGGAAGAATACCCAATTCTGCAGTATTTTAGGAATAGTAGTATCTGAATATGTGTATTATATTTAAGGATGCATAAGAAATAAACTAAGCACAACATTAATAATTTTTTTAAAAAGATAAAACAATCAAATCACTCACATATTGCATACTTCCAAACTCCCCACACATTCCTAAACAGATGAAGGAGACAAGTGAATCATGTTGGTATAATATTTAAATAATTATCTGTCGATTAATGGCTGTGTGTATATGAATAATGAAGAAACAATTAGGAGCTCCCGGTGGCCAAGGGGATAAAAGCCTCGTAACTTGAAGGTTGGGTTGCTGACCTGAAAGCTGCCAGGTTCGAATCCCACCAGGGGAGAGTGCGGATGAGCTCCCTCTATCAGCTCCAGCTCCATGCGGGGACATGAGAGAAGCCTCCCACAAGGATGGTAAAACATCAAAACATCCGGGCGTCCCCTGGGCAACGTCCTTGCAGACGGCCAATTCTCTCACTCCAGAAGCAACTCCGGTTGCTCCTGACAAGAAAAAAAAAAATGAAGAAACAATATACCTTTTGTACTCAAGTACAGTTCTACAACCACTAGGTGGCATGGCAGGAACAAACTAAACTTACTAAACATAGTTCAGTGAGCACAGAGGTTATAGGTCACATACACATGTGTACAATTTAAAAACTAACAAACAGGACTTCTGCTACTGTTTGCTAATTTATTAAAGTTCTAATTGTTAATCCCTCTCCCTCTCTCCATTTCTACATTCTGTGTTCAGCAGCCAGTATTTTATTTGTGAAATCCATATAATTTTAGAAACTCTTGCTACTTGAATGTAATGAACAATTCAATTTCAAATGTTTTGTAGAGGCTTTCTGTAAATAAAAAGAAGAAGAAGAAGAAGAAGAAAAAGAACTGTCCTTGAAGAACATTATCCTACCCGACAGGAAGAAAATATAATTAGCAAAGGCAAAAGTCTTCTTGACATATCAATTTTCATCCATGTTAAGGAGAAATTCCACATATCACTGTCATTCATCATTTCCTATGCATCATTCTTCTACATTTGGAAGGATATAACTCAAAAAGAGGGTTTGATCCAGATTCAGGGCTCATTGAGACCTAGGAGTCCTTGATAATGCCATGTGTCTTGGTAATGCCATGGGGAAATATTTGCATGATTTCCAAAATAAAATCAGATTGTACAGGAACAAAACCTGAGATTTTCAGATACCATTTTTCTCTTCTGAATGGGCTCTTTGGTGTGTGGCACTGCAGAAATTCTGTGGTTTCAAGGAATGTACCATGCTTCAAAAAAAAAAAACTTACAGGGAACTAGAGTCATGTACTTTGTTACCTGTACATCCTATTGCATGAGAGCTGATATGATGTAGTGGTCTGAGTGTTGGAAGACCAGAGTTTCAATCCATGCTGGAAAACCAACTACTGCCTCAGTTCAGCCATGGAGCCCGGCTGGAAGTCAGCCTACATTGTCTGATGGGTAGTGTGGGGCTCCCTGAGTGAACTAGGACAGAAGTGTCCTAAGATGCTTATTTTTTCACACGTGATGAGGTCAATAGTCTTAATGGAAGGCAATGGTGACCTTCCTCTGAATAAATCTTGTCAACAAACCCTTTGATAGGGTTACTATATGTTGGAATCATCTTTAAGATAAGAACAACACGACCTATTGCATTCAATGGAGCATATTTCATAACAGGCACATTTAATATTTCCCTGCTTGCTATGTCTACAAGGCTTGTTTTCAGTGTAAGTCTGGTCCTGGATGTTGCTGCCCTGTCTATGATTGATCCTCTGCACATAAACTTACATTATGAAAGTGGCAGTAGTAGATGCCACCAACGGCAAAACAGTAAAGAAGCTTAAGGTACTTGCAGCTGGATGAGGAGGAATATCAAGTCAGAGATTGGAAAAGTGACTCCCAGACAGCAAGGACATGTGCTGGCAGGGAGTTGCAGTAATTGTAGACCTAAAGGTAACCTTTCCAATTACTCTGCCAAAGACAGGACCAACTGAGGTAACAGAAGCAGTACCAACATTAATAGTAGGAAGCTAGAGGTCTTCCACCATTGGGTAGACAGCAGCTACAAAACTCAGTTTCTAAATCAAATTACCTGTTCCCCTGCACAACCCGAGACATGCATGATGGGATGCTGGCAGACAACTACAAAAAGACCTGCAGTCTCCCTTATGGTTTGCTCTGATTTTTCTGAAACTAGATGCTTTCATGTTATTATAAGGAAATGATTGCTTGCACATTCTTCCTATGTTTACTGGAGGATTGGCAGATTTTTCTTATTACAATTCATCGCTGACTGGAAAGGAGGGAGTAACAGAAACTATTTTGAACTGTCACACATGGATGGATTGAGAAACAAATTATCACGTGCTTCTGAAAGAGTGGCATAACTTTATGCAGCAAGGTCAAGCGACAAACCCACCTTAATAGTCAACAGGACTGATTTTTTTCCCTCCCTTTTACACTAACCTGTATTTATTTTTCCCCCAATATATTCATTTATTTATTATATTTAACACTAACAATCTATATTACCACAAAATAATATACATTCAAAAATATAGGAGAAGGAAGGAACCTGTATTGAATTTTTAAAGTTCATTTATCTTCAGTCCTTAGAATTACTACCTCTAAAAAATGTCTTCCAAAATTTTAAGCGTCATCTTACGCGATATTTTTACCAATAGTTTTTCACTTGATAAATAACTCATTCAAAATTATCGGGATATTTCTATCCAGAACTGAAACTTTCCTTAAGCAGAATATGGAAATTGTCTCAGGTGACAGCTGCTGAGAGAAATAAGATACTTGGCAGGACAAAGCCCTGTGTCCCACAATCCCTGCACTGCCCTGATGTGATTTCTGTTCTCATAGAGAACGTATACAGCACAGTTACAATTATGAGTCTTTCTATGTTCCACAGTTAGGATAGGCTACAGTGGCTTTAATGACAGCAATTACCTCCTGCTGCAATCCATATCCCCAGATATGTCACATGTCCTCATTTTCAGCTGAGACATGTAAATATCCTTCCTTTCAAAAGAGGTGTGGAGGTTGCTCAAATCCTAGAAGCATCCGGCCTTTCCAGGCATTATGAGAGAAAGAACATTTTTAGACTTCCTTAAGTTTGGGTTTATCTAGAACTAGCCCAAGACATTTTGCAGGGCAGTAAATCAGGCTTTCCATCCACCCAGATCAAAACTCATTGCACGTCAGATCAGTCACATTAATTTGATTCTTGGGAAAATTCCTCAATCATTCCTTATCTGGAAGTAAAAATAAAACCACATCAAACTAAATAATTACAACTATGGAGATGGCAGATGTACTTTTATATCAATTTTCCATGAAAAACAGTACACAAAGCCGCTGGTGCACATCATATCATACAAATGTATGTGTGTATATACCATACAATCTTTGTGTTCTGCTGTGGATAAATGAAATCATGGATAATAACGAACCTATTTGAAATGAAGGACTTTTAACCCAAGAATGCAATAGCGTAGTGCTGGAGGACCTAGGAAATACTGATTTCATATTTTGTTGGGTGTGGATAAATGAAACTGCAGGTACCAGTCCTGCAGATTCAGCATCATACTCTGTCTGTGTTTGTGTATGTGTTTCACATTATACATTTTGTGTGTGTGTGTATCTCCATTACATTTTTTTTACAAAAATCAAAAGCATAAAGAGTGAGCATTGTTTCCAATTCTTGCAGCTAGTCCAATCCCATATACAAGGGTAAGGCACTGTCGTGTCCCATTAAGACCCTCACTGTTTACCCCTAGTTAAGCCCCTTTTAGTTAGAGGGATTAATATTTTATCTAGTTTCTGGGGAAGCGTGTCAGTCTAGACAGCCTCTTTGCATTTGAAGCGTCCGTCGCCCTGTCCCTTCCCCTCAGTGTTGGAGCCTCAGGCAAGACACTTCTGGTTCTTGGAAGAGTCAGCCTTTTCATGACTGGAAGGTGAAGAGAGAGGAAGGTCAGAAGGTCTACAAAATAGCACGTCCAGTCGGAGATATATTCAAGTCCAGTTGGAGCTATAGTCAAATCCAGTCGAAGTTAAATATTGAGACCATCTTAGAGACAGTTGAACACCATACAAGAAAGAGACAATAAGAAGAAATAAAGATTCAAGAACCTCAGTTTGGCTAGAACTGTGTCTATCTCTCAAAGACTTTACATCTTATCATAAAGACTTTGTAGTGAGACTCAGGAGAAAGTCTAAAGGTCTTGTCAGTTAATAAATTCATGTTTGATTCAACTATACAGTCTCCAATCTGTTCCCTGTGCAGCCAGTTCACCTTCCAAGTAGCTAAGATAGTGTGGGGACAGAACAGGCACCAATTTGAGAAAGGCCCCTGTCATATAACCTTTTGCACTAGTACATGCCATTTCTATAATATTTTAATGATCTTAGAAGACATATTGCCTATCTCTCACAGGCAGAAATTCTTCACTGAGAGATATATCTCATCTGACAGCACAGTAAACATTTCTTCTTGTCTATTTACCTATTTAGAAATTCCTAAATATTTTAAACATTGCTTAAAGGCAGGGAGGTGCCAGTGCCTAGACAGGACAATTCTTTATTCAGAACAAAAGCAGAGAAGTTGACATACAGCTAATGGAACAAAAACAACTCAGCGGGAGACTCAGCTATTTTGTTACGCCAAAAGGGAAGGCTGAGACCAGATTGACTGAGCTCATGAGCCAGGAATAACAGAAAAGCTCCATTTTACATCACATTGCTTGTACAAACAGCGCAAGTATTTGTTTTGATTATTCACTAATTTGGCTTGTGGTAGAAAGCCATCATGTAAGTAAACACAGACAATAAGGAAGGAGACCAACTTCACAACTGGTCATTAACCAGGAAGTACAGTAGTACATTTGAGCCAAAAAGATCACTATTGCCCAATGCCTAGCAGGAAGGCCTTTCTGGTGTTTCTTTTGTAAATGAGGTGCTGACTTGTCTCAGACCATCTCTTCTATGGCCCTGGATTTACCATTATTTTCCAGTCCAAAATAACCTGCCTGATGTAGATGTGTCCCTGGTCTTTTTTCAGGCTTTACTTTCTAATTATAACCGCACAGATTTCTTGCAAATATGTTTCTTGCAAAGAATGAAGGGAGTTTGCTCATTTTTCACAAATTTACAGTTATTTTTTTATTAAAAATTTTATTTTTCCTCAAGCTGTTCTGAATAAAGCATTTTACTTTCTCTACCCAACTGTATATGATAGTGAGCTAAACCAGGATAAACAATCCAATACCTTCTGTTATTGCTAAACCTCTAATGTGGTATAATTTGACCCAATATTTTTTGTTAAGAACTGTTCTTATAAATCTCTGTCTGCCTTTTTTTTTTAAGGAGGTGATTTGATTTCATAGTGCCAGTGCTGTCGAGACTCACTTCCGAAGTTAAGCCTGGAAGGAAACCTGCTCTTTCACCCTGGAAAAAGAGCAAAAGAATCTCTCATGTTGTGTCTGTACTTTGGAAACAAAGGTCAGGAGGATGTTTGGAGGACTGTTTCAAAAATAATTTTTCTTTCAGATTTACTTTATTACCCAAATAACTATATTCATTGATAGAAGAGCACTATGTGCTGGCTTCAGTTAAAAACTCGATTATATGCACTGGTACATAGTTAAATGTAACATGTTAACAGCACAATTTTCTAGTCTCTGGCAAGGCAATCCAAGGACAATAGTGTGTTTTCCTTGGACACCTTTCCACAGAGGCAGCAGAAAGGTTTGCTGTCAGTGATCCAGCAGTGGAAAAGGCAGAATGGAAGCTTCAGAGGTGTGTGCCAAAGGCTGTTCAGACAAAGGTTCAGATGAACTGAATCTAACACCCATCCATTCTTCTGGCATCATTCAAAAACAAAAGAGACAAATATAGAGCTGACATTCTTCTTTCACATTCTAACATAGGCATGGGCAAACTTTGGCTCTCCAGGTATTTTGAACTTCAACTCCCACAATTCCTAACAGTTGGTGGAAGTCCAAAAGTGGGATAGAGAAGGCAAATGTTTGTTTCTATCTATCTTTTCCCCTAAGACTGGTGAATCATGAATTCTCCCTCCCCTGCTCCTTTAGTAAGGATGAGGAACAAATGATCCATGCACGAGACCCTTTCACTCCTTTATTAAAGTCACTGGTGTTGTCTCTCCTTCACCATCACCATAGCACAACTGTAGTGGCTGCAATCTCCCCTCTAATTTCATTTCAAAACACAATGCCTGTGGAGTTTAGTCCTGATTTTAAGGGAAAGGGTCCTGGTTTTAAGGAAAAGGATGTAGCATGAAGTTGTCCCAGAAGAGTCAGAGAGTAATTTAGAAGACTCCCACAAAAAGTTGCCCCAGTGATTAGCACTATTGAATCCCACTGCATGTCAAATTCAGTAGAGTTTCACTTATCCAACATTTACTTATCCAACATTCTGGATTATCCAACGCATTCTGCCTTCCGCCCAGATCCACAACTTTCTCTAGGCAGCAAGGACTGAACTTTTTACGGATTTAATTTTCAACAATGTTGTTACTGTAAATTGATTTTATGCAATTCTATCTTTATTTGTTAGTAGCCAATGTTTTTGTAGTCAATGTTTTCAATACATTTCAATGTTTTGGTGCTAAATTTGTAAATACAGTAATTACGACATAACATTACCATGTATTGAACTGCTTTTTCAGTTGATTTGTTGTAAAATATGTTTTGGTGCTTAATTTGTAAAATCATAACGTAATTTGATGTTTAATAGACTTTTCCTTAATCCCTCCTTATTATCCAACATTCTCGCTTATCCAACATTCTGCCGGCTTGTTTATGTTGGATAAGTGAGACTCTACTGTAGATGAAAACACATTAATGACACTAATGTTTTCAATGTGTGTGTTCAAACAATGCTTCCAATATTTAAAATGTTATATCAGGCTATTAGTTTGCTTGCAAGTATTAGAAATCTCTAGAGAAACTGTAAAAATTTGCAGAATTTATTTTGCTTTATTTAGATGACCATAGAATGTGAAATATTCCTGAAGACTGAACATTATAGTTCTTAATGACACCAGCACAATGCATGGAGAAACATCTGTTTACCAATCTAAAAAGGAACACAAGGAAGGACTTTAGCCATTAAACCTTTTAGAATAAAAGCCATTAATGCCATTGTCCATATGGTGGTCTGACCTCCAAAACATCCTCTCCATTTGATGCCGTTACTTTCTTGTAACTTACCATATTCTTCAATATTTAATGATTAGCATCTTGGCTTTTAAGAGATGAATAATTCAAAGGTATTAAAAGATGCTCAGCTTTGCTAGCTATCTGAAAATTGCATTTCTCTAATTATCTTCAGTTTGTTTTCTTCCACATATATTGTTTAATGCGTTAATAAGCAAAATCAGCAAGTTCGCAGCTATTTTTGTATTCATTACATGTGCTCAGATATTTGGGGACCTAAGGCCAATTTTATTTAAGAAGCCTAAATAAATGAATGCCTAAAGGTTACTCAAATGATTCATTAGTATTAAAAATTAAATATGATGTAAAAAACATAACATATAACTTTGATTTTTTTCCCCCACTTGTCATATCATATTCAATATGATAAATCAAAACTTAGATCTTATCCATAGATGTAAAGAATTTCAGAAAATCTGTGTCTTGTATAAGGACAAAATCTATGTCCTTGTCTCTCAGATCATTTGCAAAATCCTTAATTCACTGCATTGTGAATCATTGTGAATGTCAGAATCTGTAGACTATTTAACAGACAAATCTAGCCACAGGCAGAAACTGGAACAAATACCCTTCTGTTTCAGTATTCAACAACAATGCTGGTTGATGGTTCCTTGGTACAATCTCCTGGTATAGCAGTCTTGGGGATAAAACAGAAGTGATGGTATGTGCTTGAATACATTTAACATATCTGCTGTCCCCAGTAACAATGATGATCTTTGACATTTCCCCCTGCAGAATGGGCCCACCAAATATGACATTTGAAAAGCTGCTATAGTATGTACCAGAGTGGGGAGCTTCCATTGCCTCCAAGAAAGCTTTTTAGTGGGACCACAAAAAAGTTAAATCTCCTTTTCCTGAATGATATTCTTCCTGTATGTTAAAATCTTGTTCAACATGACATCTTCTTTGGTTTCATTTTTTTAAGCTGTGCTCTTGGGTGAGATACTTTTTAATAGATGATCTGGTGGAGGAGATTTTAGGCATTTATTTAAATGAAGAAGAAAAACTTCACAATAAAATACACTGTAGTCGAAGATGTTGTTGACATTATTTTGAAAACAACTGCTATTGAGAATTTCCATTCTTGTCCTTAATAGCAATACAAATTACCTCACTTCTATTCTGCAGTCCATGTAGCAATATTTCTCAGTATTTCTATCTCCCTCTCCCCTTCTCTTTCTTTTTTCGTTCCCCCAAGTCAAGAATTTTCTATGATTTCCTGAAAGGATATAACTAAGTCTGTGAAACATAATCTCTGCTGTAGAAGATTGTATATCTTATCTTGCACATGTTTCCATGGATGTGTTAGAAATAACACAGAAGCAAAAAAAAAATTTGCTTATAGCTAGTCTGCATTTATATTTTTTGTCGTTTCTGCAAATATTCTTCTTAAAACTGAAAAATGTTTTCACTTCATGCTCAGCCCATTTTCACTTAATAACCAGTCCTTTGTGTCATTATAAAATATATGGGCAACTTTATCTGTTTTAAATACTGATTTTGTAATCTGCACTGATGGTTCATCTGGACCACATTTCAAGGTGAAAAAAAGAAAGAAAGATGCAAACATGGATCATAGTACAATATATGAATAATCAATAAACACTGCAATGATAAAGATATTAAGAATTTGTTATATAACATTTCATAAAGATTATTTTGGAGCCCCTGGTGACGCACCAGGTTAAACCGCTGAGCTGCTGAACTTGCTGACCGAAAGGTCTGCAGTTCAAATCCGGGTAGTGGGGTGCGGTCCCACTGTTAGCCCTAGCTTCTGCCAACCTAGCAGTTTGAAAACATACAAGTGGTAGTAGATCAATAGTACTGCTCCAGCAGGAAGGTAATGGCACTCTATGTAGTCATGCCAGCCACATGACCTCAGAGGTGTCTACGGACAATGCCGGTTCTTCTGCTTAGAAATGGAAATGAGCACCAACCCCCAGAGTCAGACACAACTAGACTTAATGTCAGGGGAAAAATTAGCGTTATAAAGTGCTCGTTTCCTTATTGCCCAGTTTGCTCCTGCAGAATTCTGGGAAATGTAGTTTAGGGTAGGGCCTTTGGGATTCTCAGTTACAGAGGTCCTTGGCTTCCCTAAATTACATTTCCTATAATTCAGCCGAAGCAAACTGGGGGATCGCAAAGTGGATACCTCCACTTTATAAAGCTAACGTGATATCGTTCTGAGTCTAACCCTGAATGTACTAGATCATACTCACTTTTACCTGTCCCAAGGAAGATTATGGGGAGAGTTGGATTAGGGTAAAAGCAAATAGAATTGTCACTTGTTATTGAAAATGGAGAATCTAGGTTTTAACTTGCTATCTTTGCTACTCAGTTGGAAAAAAATCAGTCAAATGTAGTAAAGGGAAAGCCTAGCTGTTTAGGTCTGATGTTTTATTCATCTTACCTTGCTTTTTACTAGCCTTTCCTGCAAGTCTATGATATGATTAAAAGAACGTTCATGACACAGACTGGGGAGCTTGAAAAGCTCTGTTTACTCAAACTTGTTTGCTAAGAGTGCATACATTCTGGTTGTACTAGTACAACTTAATCCTCCAAATTCTTTCTTTGAGAAATTCGATTCCACAGCTTACATGGTGGAAGTTCTTGAGCAAGGTAAGACAATCTTTTGATATCCCAAGACCATTTTATATAATATTTTTGAGAAACAGAGAAACTTCCAAAGATTTTTTTAAGTCTTCATTCAGAGGATTATGCAAAGGTGAAAATAGAGAACATGTTACCCCCAAATATTGGAGCATAACCCCCACTATTCTTCAGCATTGGCTATATGCCTGAGAAACTTGCAATCCTCCATATCTAGAGGATCACAGGTTGCTCACATGTCATGTATAAAGCAATAAGCAGAAAAACCAGGTAAGGAATATCCAAAAATAGCATTGGATCTCATACACAATACCAAAAAAATGTTGCATTTAAGTAAACAACAGGGTGTTCTTTAAAGTTCAGACATCCATGCATAACAACCGTCACAGATGCAGCTATGTCTATATGTTGATATATTTCTGTATTTAATATTTCAAATGAGGTATTGATCACTGTGATTCAGCAAAAAAAAAAAAGATACAGAACAGAGATGCCAAAGACATTAAACACCAGTCAAAAATGGCAGTGCTAACCAGGATCCCAAGACTGAATGAGTATGACATTTCCAAACTCTTTCCTGTTTACTGACCTTCAAAACAACCTCTATGTACTCCAAGGAATTGTGAATTCTTCCCAGAGGAAAATGCCAGGTACAAACAATATAAAATATATTGTGTCCCTTATCTATTAAAACTAATTCATCTCCCAGAAAGAAGAAATACTGGCGTGTCCAACTCTACAGACTGAAAATAAAGCATCAGCCTTAATGCACAGACCACCAGGAGAATTCATGGCTCATATGGGAGCTGCTATGCTCATGCATTAAAAACTAATTTCCTCCTCAATGTTGGAAATGTTTTCCTACGAAATGAGCAGATATGTACTGATTAGGCATTTTAGCTAAAATGTTGGCAGTTTGTTGACTTATTGCTTCTTGTTTTATAGATAGATAGATAGATAGATAGATAATTGAAAACTTCCCTTCGTCATTTAAGTCACATTTCTCTTCATGTATAAAACAGTAGGCACTATGGAATGACAAACAAAAGAAATTACAATTTTTCATAGCCTATTCAGAGCATGACTCTTTTGGAAGTTAGAGGAGGAACAGAAAGCTGGTTCTGTTAAGTTTAGACTATAGACAGATATAATATTTAAAAAACGGTGAATTTCACTGGATAAAATAGAGGCTTTACCGCTAGTCCCTCTGACTCCAGTATCTAATGTAAAGTAACTGAGATGCTTAGATAATGTGAAAGATATCTCTTCCCTTGGAAAATCATAAACCTTTTACTTTCTCATAATAAAAAGGAGTAAATGGGGAAAGTGAAAAGATCATCCTTCTTAAAGCTCTAATTCTATTGTGAAGTACATCGCTGTTAAAGAGTGGCTGAATCTTCCGCAAGATGTTGCCTTTATTAGGCAAAAAATATACCTGGAAAGTAGCATTTTTAAGCAAAGCAATGTAAGTTTCTTTTTTTAACAAAATAGGCACAGATGTATGAAACCTGGCAACCAGATTTTGAAGTAGCTTGTGGTGGCTCCTACAAGATGTTTTTTCCCCACTGGTCTGTGGGGAGGCCATCTATATCCAGTATCCAGAACAGTTACAGCAGGACAGAAACCTAGGACCTTATCACACAGCCTTATTACCCTGTTTCTGGTGCCCTTTGCTTACTAGTGCCTGTGAGTCCTGTCACATGATGGACATTCATAGGCACTCTGTAGAGGGACAATTCTCTCACACCAGAAACGACTTGCGGTATGTTCTCAAGCCACTTCTGACACAATAAAAAATAGGCACTCATAGGCAAATAATCTGTCATGGATACTTTTTGAAAATGGGAAATAAATAGCTTTAATCAACTTTAATTTCTCCATGTGTATCCAAAGTGCAGTTTTATGTGCCAGTAATGTGTCTTTTGGGATATATTTTGGAGGCAGTCTTTTTATACCACTTGGTTCTCCTTTGCCAAAATGCCCAGCAGTACACTTCCAGTGGAAGTCAGAAAAAGACTGTGAGTGAAGCAAGAAATGTTTTCTGCTTTCCCATTATTATTTTTTCAATTTCAGAACTGTGAAACTTAATAGGAACAAAAATACATTTTTAAGTTTATCTAAAGTTTTACAAAGTTGCATGATTGCACAAGATCCACCTGCAAAAAAACTTTTTTTCAAAGGAAGACAGTGACATAGGGGAGCATGGCACAGACTGGAAGGAGTTATATCTCGGCTGTGTGATAAATCTGACACAAAGTATTTTATTAGAAATGGAAAGGAAACAAGCCTATGAGGTGGAGTGAGTAAGTATCCAGTTCTCATTCAGCATTCTTAAATGATGAGTTACCTACTTAAAAATGCATTTCTGAGGTGTGTGTGATAAGGTTCTTTGTTTTCTGTTGATGAAAAAATAAGGCAATTGTAAAGAAGTGATGTGATGACAGGGATGGAATCTTTTTGGATCCCACCGCTGCCACCAAATTGCGAAGGATTCACCTTCTACCTCTATGTATTCCACTTTTCTATGTTGTTGCTGCCACCACCTTTGAAAGATGCTTTGCTCAAATAATAAGCAACATTTGAAGAAACAGTAACTTGTTTATTTATAGCACAAAGCTTGATGGTTGCAAGAATGTTATATCTTGAGGTGAACGATGTTACTTCTGTACAGTAAGTGTTGCAAGATTTCTCAATAGTTTCACTGAGCTTAGTATGGTATCAGCTTTATATTACTTGTTTCTTTCAGTTAGGAATATTGTCCTTCTTGAACTTAGTTGACCTGTACCCGATCAAACTTGGATTGGGGAGTTTAACTGGTTAACCCTAGTCCTCCTTGACTTAGGGATATAGCCTCAGCTCTTTAGTTATTCCTCAGCAACTTTAATTTTAGCCCTTCTCCGCTAAAACTCTCTAGCTGCTCAACTTCCTCCCACAATCTCTTTTTTCGATCACCCTCCTTTCTCACTGAACAGAACTAACTGCTCTGCTCAACCGACAAACTCCAACTGCCCAATTCCAACTGCTAAATTTTGAATTCTAAGGCTTCCACCAGCAAGGTGAAGCCACGCCCCTTTTCCTGGCCATGCCTTAGAGGCTCCCAGCTTCTGTATAAGAATAGCTGAAATATATAACCTTAAACAGTCAACCTAAACATAGCAATCATGAATAAAACACAATGATCATGACATCTTTACATACCTTCCAACCCGGAAAGATTATTTTTGCTTTTTCTAGACCCAGAATAAGCAAAAATAATAGAGAGTAACACAAAATACATATCTATACATAAACATAGCATCATACCTTAAACTCTAAATACAAACCTGTAAGTCTTCCGATCAAGGTGCTCTGGATAGAGCATCAGCTACTACATTACATTTGCCCTTTATATGTTTAATATCAAATGTAAAGTCCTGTAGTGATAAACTCCATCTCAATAATTTGTTATTGGTCCCTTTTACATTATCCAACCATCTTAGGGGTGCGTGATCAGTTTGTAACGTAAACTTCCTTCCCCACAAGTATGGTTTCAGTTTCTTTATGGACCAAATTATCGAGTAACATTCCTTCTCGATTGTGGACATGCTAAGCTCATTAGAATGCCACTTCTTACTGAGGAATAGTATGGGCCTATCCTCTCCCTGAGTTCTAAAGGCCGTTTTGGACTGGTCTTCAGGTGCCATAGGCACTTGCCAGAACCCCTTAGTCAAATCAATACTACTTATAAATTTGGCTTTTCCAATTCTTTCTAGTAAATCATCCAAACGGGGCATCAGATACATGTCGTTTTGGGTGATTTTATTTAACCGCCGGTAATCTATGCAAAACCTTACGGTTTTGTCTGGCTTCTTTACTAACACTATGGGCGAAGCCCAAGGGCTGTTAGATGGCACGATTATATCCAAATCTAACATCTCCCTGACCTCTTGCTCTATGCATTCGCTTATCTTACCCGTTACCCTATAGGGAGGGGATGCTATCGGTGCGGCGTCACCGGTGCATATTTTATGTTGCACTCCCTGCACTCTCCCGGGTAAATCCGAAAACATGACTTTATACTTAGCCAAGATTCCTTTAACCTCTCTTTGTTGTGATGGAGATAAGTCTGAATTTATGGATACTTTATCCAAGTTTCTATGTATCTCCCTATCACCTTCCCAAAATGAAAAAGGACCTGTATCTTCCTCTGATACTATACAGTAAACATTTGCTGACCTATTTACATACGGCTTAATCATGTTTACATGCACCCGTTTCTCAATCCCCAATCGTTCATCTAGGATGTCACAGTTCACATGGTTCTGCTTCCTGATGATCCTCCACGGTCCAGTCCAGTCTATCTGTAGTTTGTTGTTCTTGTTGGGTGTTAAAAACAGGACCTCATCTCCGATGTTGAAGTCTCGGGGTCTCGACGTTGCATCGTACCGGATCTTTTGTTGCTCCTGGGCCGTCATAAGATGTTCCTGGGCGATGTCCCTGGCCATCTTTAATGTTGACTGAAGATCCTTGATGTAGTCGTCGACAGGAACAGGATCTGGCGTAGGACTTGCTTCCCAGTGCTCTCTGATCAAATCAAGGGGTCCACGAGCCTTCCTTCCGAATAACAATTCAAAAGGCGAGTAACCAGTGCTGTCCTGTGGGACTGATCTATATGCGAATAACAGCTGCTGCAACTTGGTGTCCCAGTCGTGGGGTCTCTGCTGGCTATAGGCCTTGATCATTTTCACTAGTGTTTTGTTCAGGTTTTCTACTAGGCCATTCGTTTGCGGATGATAAGGTGTGGACGTTAGGTGTTTAATTCCGCACAACTCTAATAACTTCTTCATTAGCCGCGAGGTGAACTGAGTCCCCAGGTCTGACACAAGCTCTCTGGGAAATCCAGTCCTTCCCCAAATTGATAACAGTGCATTGGCTATGGTGGAAGTTTCAATATTGGTCAAAGCCACTGCATCTGGATACCTGGTTGCATAGTCTATTACTGTGAGGATATATTTGTATCCTCTCCGACTGGGCTTATACAAAGGACCAACTAGATCAATCCCTACTCGGAAAAAGGGTTCCCCAACAACCGGCATGGGAACTAAAGGTGCTTTGGTCTTATCTCTTCCCGTGCTAAACCTTTGGCAAGTATCGCACGACCTGCAAAACTCCTTGATATGTTGATACATGCCAGGCCAGAAAAAGTTCTTGCTGATTCTTTGGGTGGTTTTTCTAACCCCCAAATGCCCTCCTTGTGGATTGTCATGGGCCACATCTAACAGTTGTTTCCTGTAGTTTACAGGTACCACTATTTGGGTACGTGTTTCTGGCTTATTCAAAGTCTTATGGCTTGTACTTTTCCTGTATAAAACTCCCTCCTTAAGTACGAACTTAGGAGTTTTACTTTCTTCTGTTCCTGTGGCGCTCTGAGCTTGCAAGAACAAAGGTTGTAATGTTTCATCTGCTAGCTGCTCTCGCAGTATCTCTTGTTTTCCCTCTATTCCGCTGACCAACTCAGTGATGTTCGAACTAGACTCAGGAAGTTGCTCTGAGCCAGCTTGGATGGTCAAACACTTGGCTTTTGGAGTGTGGACCTCCATGTTGCTTTCATGTTTATCAGCTTCTTTCTGCCAATTCCTAACTTTTCCATTTAAATCATTCCCAATCAAACATTTGTATGGGATATCCGCGCAGACAGCGAAGTCCCATAATCCTTCCCAGCCTTTGTACTTGATGGGTAAGGATACTACAGGGGTTGGTATCGACGGGCCTATCCCCTTTAAATTTATCTCTGAAGAGGGATGTTGGTATCTCTGTGGGACCACTTCAGGACGTATAATACAGACATCCGACCCAGTGTCTCTCCATCCCTGCGTGTGTATCTCATCTATGACAATAGATTCTAAATAGTCTTCAGAGACTTCTCTTGAAAGGATAAATAAACATTGTTTTTCTTTTGGCCTCGCATCAGGGCTTCTAGACTTAACTTCAGGTTCCACTTCTTGTTCTATTGTAGCTCTATTTACAAAGAAAGTAGACCTGTCTTTCTTGATTAAGTTACATTGATATCTAAGATGCCCTGGCCTTCCACAATGGTAACATTTTATCTTTTCCTCAGGCCTGGCTTGGCCTGCAACTGCCTCATGCTTCCTATAGGCGGTGTTTTCTCCTGAACCTCCCCTTTGCATCTGTGTGCGTGCGTGAGGGTAAAACGTCGGCTTTAGAGGTTTTTTTCTCTTTTGGTTCTTCCTCCTTCCTAAAACCTTCTTTCAAGGTAATTAGCTGGTCAATCATAACTGCAGCTTCGTTGGCTGTCTTTGGGTTTCGGTCTTGAATTAGCCATCTGTATTCTGAGGGAACTAGGTGAAAGAGCTGCTCCAGCTTCAATAGTTCCTTAAGTTGCAGAAAGGAATCTACTTCAGAAGTCCTCAACCAGCTGTCAAAGTATTGAGCTTGCTTTGAAGCAACTTGCGCAAAACTTTGGTGTCTGTCCCTCTTTAAAGTTCTGAACTTTAATCTGTAAAATTCAGGCGTCAACTGAAACTTTTGTTGTACCTGCAGTTTAAACATCTTATAATCTCTGTGAGTGTCTTCAGCCATATCACTATATATTTCTAGAAGCTTTCCACTAATTTGTGGCCTCAGATATAACATCCATTTGTCTTCACTCACTTCAAAATCTTTACAGCACCTTTCAAAGGATATAAGGAACTTTTCTATATCATCTTCCTTGTTATATCTGGGAAACCTTTTTAAAATTACATCAGGTGCTTCAGCTCTCAAATCCCCTTCTTGGGTATCAGCATGAGGTTGAGAGTGTGTCAATCTTTGCTTCTCCAAATCTATTTCCATTCGTTTCAGTTCTATTTCTTTATCCTTCTGCAGTTGCCATCGTTTTTCCTCCCATTCTCTCTCTCTTTGCTTATCCTCCAATTTCTTCATCTCTAATTGATACTTGAGAGACATTTCAGACAAGGTTACTTGTTCTGAATCTGAGGAGGAAAGCTCTCCTGCCTCCTCTGCCAACTTTTTCTGTTTCCTGGTGGCCATTTCCAGACAAGTTTTACCTCAGCCCTTTTACCTAAAGCTGATTTTCGGCACCAACTAACCTTTGCCAAACGAATTTCAGGCACTGAATCAGTTCTTGTCACACGGATCCCAGGCACTGAATCAGTCTTTGTTACACGGATCCTAGGCACTGAATCAGTCTTTGTTACACGGATCCTAGGCACTGAATCAGTCTTTGTTACACGGATCCCAGGCACTGAATCAGTCTTTGTTACACGGATCCCACCGCTGCCACCAAATGTAAAGAAGTGATGTGATGACAGGGATGGAATCTTTTTGGATCCCACCGCTGCCACCAAATTGCGAAGGATTCACCTTCTACCTCTATGTATTCCACTTTTCTATGTTGTTGCTGCCACCACCTTTGAAAGATGCTTTGCTCAAATAATAAGCAACATTTGAAGAAACAGTAACTTGTTTATTTATAGCACAAAGCTTGATGGTTGCAAGAATGTTATATCTTGAGGTGAACGATGTTACTTCTGTACAGTAAGTGTTGCAAGATTTCTCAATAGTTTCACTGAGCTTAGTATGGTATCAGCTTTATATTACTTGTTTCTTTCAGTTAGGAATATTGTCCTTCTTGAACTTAGTTGACCTGTACCCGATCAAACTTGGATTGGGGAGTTTAACTGGTTAACCCTAGTCCTCCTTGACTTAGGGATATAGCCTCAGCTCTTTAGTTATTCCTACTAAAGACTCAGCAACTTTAATTTTAGCCCTTCTCCGCTAAAACTCTCTAGCTGCTCAACTTCCTCCCACAATCTCTTTTTTCGATCACCCTCCTTTCTCACTGAACAGAACCAACTGCTCTGCTCAACCGACAAACTCCAACTGCCCAATTCCAACTGCTAAATTTTGAATTCTAAGGCTTCCACCAGCAAGGTGAAGCCACGCCCCTTTTCCTGGCCGTGCTTTAGAGGCTCCCAGCTTCTGTATAAGAATAGCTGAAATATATAACCTTAAACAGTCAACCTAAACATAGCAATCATGAATAAAACACAATGATCATGACATCTTTACAGCAATATATTCAATCAAATGTTCATCTCTGATTCCTTGGTTATTTCATTTTATGTCTTTGAAATGTCACAGCATGGATTAGTGGTTTGAACATCAGACTAAAACTCTGGAGACTAAGTCCGAATCTCTACTCAGCCATGAAAATTTCTTTGAGACCTTGGGCAAGCCACACACTCTTAGCCCCACAAAACCCTATGATAGTTTGCATTAGAGACACCGTATCTCTTTTTTTGAAGGCACATAACTACAACAACAACATATGTCACAGATCAATATCCTGTCATTTAATACATGTATGATAGCATATTTTCTGGAAGATACATTATTGAAAAGATCTAGAGACATTTCCTGGAAAGAATATTCATTTCTACAAAGTGGAATGCATTAGCATTCAAAGATATTCTTAAAGATTACGTTTGTGTCATCAATAGTGTAATTTAAGCAAACTACTCACAGGACATGAAATTTCTATACTGCTGTTGACATTGTACACACATACACACACTTTGCCTATAGCAGTGGTGGCAAACCTATGGCATGCATACAGGAAACGGCACATAGTGCCCTCTCTACTGGCACATGTGTCATTGTCCACTCCCCACTTATTTGGGCACTGTCTCTATAGTAATGCTGGGGAAATCCTTGCCTATAGATAGGTAGGTCTCCATGCCTGTACTACCAAGCTTGAATCACTGCAGCAGAGAGGCAGCCTTACAAATAGGAATGTTCATGTAAGTGCACAAAATGACCCATATTTTGCCACTACTTCAGGATTCAATCACTTTAACTCAATCTTGGTAAAGACACAGAATGGGACATAAATAAACTTAATAAATAAACTTTATTCTTATACCCCGCCCCATCTCCCCGAAGGGACTCGGGGCGGCTTACACAGGGACATGCCCGAACAACAACGTAACAGCATTTCATGTATAAAATTTAACAGCAGATTAAACATTCCAACAATAAACAAAACAACATAACAAAACAGTTACTTAAAAGCCTGAGCATCAATTATTGCACACAGTAAACGGTGACAAGTGCAGCGCTCAAGGGTCCATAGATAAAATCAAACAAATAAAGGAGAAATACGGGGACAGGGTCCATAAAGTGCTATAACATATGGGATAAGGAACAGTGATAAGGTGCCAGACAATTTTGTAAACATAGCCAATAACAGTATGAAGACAATGTGTTGTCGAAGGCTTTCATGGTTGGGATCACAGGGTTGTTGTATGTTTTCCGGGCTGTATGGCTATGTTCCAGAAGTATTCTCTCCTGACGTTTCGCCCACATCTATGGCAAGCATCCTGCCATAGATGTGGGCGAAACGTCAGGAGGGAATACTTCTGGAACATGGCCATACAGCCCGGAAAACATACAACAACCCAGTATGAAGACAAGTCTGAAGGGCCTATTCTTATCAGTTGTCATCTGAGGAACTTGTTTTGCACAGTACAAATTATAAATAATAATAATAATAATAATAATAATAATAATATATAAATAATATAAATTATAAATATTTTAACATCTGATATTGCCCTGATCTGTTTCAAAACAATTGATGATGGTGTACATTGATTACACACAGTACCTGCCAATGCTACTGCCTGCATTTATCACCAATACAGGGGGAAATCCATTAAATCAACTTAATTGTTAAGTCAGTATTTGAAGACATTCACTGGTACATTGGCAGCAAATGCCTATCATCTGATGATTCAGAATTTCTGCATTCCTCCAAAGGTCAGATAAACAGAGCCTCCTCTGCTCTCTCAAGGGAACAGATTGCAAAGACAGAACATCTGAAGTCCCTCTAAGTCACAACAAACTCTGGGTGTTCCCACATACAATCTGCAGATGTGCAAATAACATTTGAGGTCAACACAGCATAAAGCTATAAATGTATCTTTTTGAACGGTAGAGAAGTCAGCGTGGTTATCTCCATTGGCTATAGCCTGAATTTAACCCGAATTTTTCATTTGTATTGCAAAAAAAAAAAAAAGTCAACAAGAATACCTTCTCTGTTCCTGTCCCCTTGCTGAAACCAGATTCAGATTTATTTGGGGATCAACAATTATTATGGGAAATATGTTTTCTTTAGGGTCAAACTGCAGGTTTGAAGTGCCTTCCACTATAGATGAATTTGTTTTGTTTGCTTAACCCAAAGCAACCTAAGGAAAGAGGATCATTGTGGATAAATTGCATAACTTCCCCATCCGTTTATACACAAACATCTTTTCCCAGCTCAAAAATCAACATTATCACACATACACAAAATAGAAAGTATGCATTACACTTAAAAGATAAAAAGCTATAACAAACCTACATCATTATCATGTAAATATATAAATACACACACACACACACATAATACAGTAGCATGTTAATTGGGCTGTTCTGCACCTTAGACAGGGAAAACTCCAGACAGGCAGCTTCTCACTCATTCATGTGCACGATTAGTGGGTCTGGGGATCAGTTCTGACTCTAAGGACCTGCCAAACACTGTATACACACACACACACATGCATGCACATAAATAAACAAAAGGTTTACCTGTGTTCTGAAAACTGAAAGTGGCTTATTTGGGGGATAAATCATAGACATACACATAAAGGCATTACAGACACTTTGAAGTAAGGGTAGGCAAAGTATCTCCCTAGATGCATGTGTCATTTCTTAAGTTTTGTAAATTAGTTTGTTATTATTGGTGTTATTCTCTGTTTTCATTGTGCTGTTGTTCTTGGGCAGTTTTTGTAGATGTTGTCCACAGAAATTATCAACATTTTCTATAGTTACATGCTTTAAAGCAAAAAAAAATTCCTGGACGCTTCTAGGAATTGTCGTTTTTCCTTTTTATAGTACAGTGTTCCCTCACTACTTTGCAGTTCATTTTTTGCGGATTCACTGTTTTGCGTATTTTCAATAAACTCTAAAAGACTATTATAAATCATAAAAAATTACAATTTACAGCCTAAGGAAGGGAGGAAGGAGAAGCCGAAGGGAGAGGAAAGGAGCCCAAGTGGCAACGGGAGGAGGAGGAGGCGATTTATCAACACTTAAAATAGTGTATAACTACTAAAATAATGTATAAATATTAAAATAAATATAGCATCCCTACTTTGTGGATTTTCACTTATTGCGGATCGTCCTGGAACCTAACCCCTGCAATAAGTGAGGGAACACTGTATAATCATTTTTTTTACGGTTGGGGGAGTCTGCAAGTGCTGGAATGATGGGGGAGGGGAATTACAGATGGTCTGCCACCTTTAAATTTACCAATCAGAAGAATGGGCACTATTCAACCCTTTCCTCTTTCACAGATCTTTGTAGGAGCAATAAGACAGAAGAAGTAGTGGAAATCTGTATTAGAGTGGGAGACAGTAGTGTTTGAATCCCACTCTCCCAAAATCCATGAACTTAGCCCAATAAAAAAGCTTAATCTCTTTTTTGTGTAGTTTAATATATATTTTATAGAAATTTGCTTTACTCTGTAACTTTTATAGAAATATATTTTAATGTTTGTGTATTTGTGATATTTTTACAATGTTTGTGTTAATTTTTCTGTAACCTGCCTCAAGCCATGATGAGAGGTGGGTAAGAAATTATTATTATTATTATTATTATTATTATTATTATTATTATTATTATTATTATTATGCATATGTAAGAGTCCCAAAAATGAACAGAATAAGCTGTTTTGAGCTATATTGTGTTTAGTGAGGAATTTATTCATTTACCTAAGGAACTAGAAAGCAAAACCTGGGAAATCCATGCATGCATTTCCAGAGAGCTCCCATTCATACATTAAGGTCTTTTGTGCTGTTCAGGTCAATAGTTCACATGTAGAGATCTGTCAAGTGCATAGGATCAAGGGCGAGCAAATCATATTGAACAGAGAGGCAAGTGGCCAAAGGTCAGGCAGGTCAGGCAACCATTAGGCCAAATGAAGGAGGCACAGATCCCTATGGAATACTTTGGCCCATAAAGCCCCTTCAACATCACAGAGCTGTGGCACATCCCAATTTATAATGGAAACTAGTATACTCTCAGGTATATCCTTTGCTGCACCAAATTATGTATAACAAAAGTTGAGAAATTATGACATTCATATAGAAGGGAAATAGTACATTAACTAAAATAACATGGGCATCTATGAATGATCTACTTAGTTCTAAATAAAAGACTATTGTGTTTAATAACCATTCTGGCCCTTTGGAGGAACAGTTGTGAATGTCCTCAGGGCCAGTTGTTCCAGAAAGAATTTCATTGTGTTGTATGCTTTTACGTTTCTGTGTAATGTGCATAGAAATAGCAGAATATAGCCTTTAAATGCCAATAATCAATCCATTACTAGGCTCAGCCCAGAGTCCCTTGATTCCTTTCTCCTTTAGAAATTCATTTAGAAGTTATAATTATTTTGTAAAATCAACTGTTATAGTTGTGCATGCCTATCCATTATCATTTCTCTACGGTCGTTGTGGCTACTATTGTAAAAAAAAAATCTTGGAGTATGGTTTGTTCTTTTCTAGAATGTAGTTCAGAGCATATGGTTCTGCAATTAATGTTTAACTAAATATGTCATGCTGAAGTGGGTTTTTTTATCTTACAAATTGATCACCACCATAAATGTTCTTCCAACATATGGAAAGTTGTGTTTTTTTTAGCTTAGATGTCATTCTTTTATATAGCCTTTTTTCTCTTGTGGTTCAGAAATTATTCAGTACCTAGGATATTTTACTTGCCAAGAAATGAAGAGCATTATCTCACTTTTTTTTACATTTGCAATCTTGAAAGCTGGAAAATGCTATGTGTTACTGACATTGCTAATGATGTCATTGCTCAAGATTTCTGCCTAAAAATCTCTGTTGCTCTATTATTTCAGATACCTTTTATTAAAAGAATTTAAGAGCTCTTTGTCAGTTTCCAGTTAAGCCCATGCTGCCACAAAGTGTCATTTTCAAAACTTCCTGTGAACAAAGTTTAGTAATCTGTTTGCCTTTATACTATAATGAAACAGTTTTAGATAGATTCTGAACAAATTGATTTTGATACGAAGCTCCAGCAACTCCAAAACGACTCAGCATTCTCATTGTACCCCTGTTCTGTTTCAGGATTTTTTCTCTCCTTTGCATGGCATTTCCATTTTTAATGTGTTTTCCATAATGTATGCATTTAATACAATTTTGTCATGCAACATTCTTGTACACATTTCTTCCATTGAATAAATATTATCAAATGTGCAAATTTACATACATTTGAACTTTTTACATACATTTGAACTTTTCTGCAGATTAGGCAGACACCTAATCCTGAACTGAGGCTTGCTAAATAATTCCCGGGCTCCTAGTCTCACAAACACCAGGTGACATTCTAGTTAGATTCCAGACTATCCCTCTGTGTTTTGAGTATATCTGTTAGCCATTTATCTGTCTGATTAACTGTCTATCTTCCACATGTTTTTCTGCTTTTCACCAATCCTCCTGACAAAATAAACAGTATATTGTATATACTCATGTATAAATCTGAAAGTTTTAGTTAAAAATTACCCCAAAATTTCAGATTGACTTATCTTTGGGTGTGGAAGGACTGTACCATAATTCTTATCAAAAAGGGAACCACCCCCTTCTCTGAGTGTAGTGATAAAATTATGCCCTGGAAGAACCCAAAAGAAGCACTGACACCTTCTGCGTTTTCTACTGCAATGCCACTTCTTGCCTTTTTGAATGCCTGGGCAGAGAAATGGCAGTGGTGGTGGTGACTCTTTGATGCGTTCTCTCAAAGGAGAAAGGAGAGGCCTGCTGGCACTTCTTTAATTCTTCCGGGATGGATTAAGCTCTCACATTTTGCCACTCTTATAAGAGAAGTCTCCTCTTTTAATAAGTGTTAATGTTCCATCTCTCAGGGGTTTGATTTGCATTGTCTCATAGTTGTAGGAAATAGCACCCTTTTTTTTGCATTTCTTCCAGGGTTGCTACAGGCTCAGCAGCACCCTGATAATTAATTATTAACAGATGTTTGTAACCAGCCTGCAAAGCCTTTGCTGCTTTCGGCTTACAAAAGTATCCTTTTGTTCTTGAGACCGCCCCTTTTTCCTGGGGATGAAATCTCCATTTTGAGAAGGCTTTTTTGCCTTTTTTACTGAAGAGAAAAGAACTCAGATGTGCTTGTGTGGTCAAGCCAGGCCAGTTCAGACAAGCCATCGTAAGTACTAACCTCTTGCCTTTAAAACTGGTTCTGAGTTTAGATAAAGACCTGCTCTTTCTAAAATAGCAACTTAGCACTGGGGCAGAAAGTATCCCAGGATTTTTCTGCCATTGGAAGAAGCTCTAACCACTTCATCTCCAAACTAATTTTGAATTTAGATAGGGAAAGACCAGCCCTTTCTAATATAGCAACTCAGAGTTAGGGTAAAGAGTATCCCAGGATCTCTTCGCCTTTGGAGGAAGTTAACCTAGCAGCTAGAAGGAAAAACAAAAAGGAACATCTGCATGATTTTATAAGTTGACTGTTTGTATTTGTAACCTCAACAACTTGTGCCAAGCCTGTTAAGAACTTTCAGAAAATAACTTTGTTTGATGTTCGATTTGGAGTGGCCTTAGTTGCTGGGACTTCTGAGTTTCAAAGTAAGGCCCCCACTTTTCACCCGGCAAAGAAAGGAGCACATTTTAATTTACCACAGGTGTCCGGGTGTGATGGCACAGTTAATACTCTACCTTAATAGTTGTCACAAAAAGAACCATCTCCTTCTTTGATTAGAGTGGCAAAAGACATTTTTGAATACCTGGGCACAGTAGGGTAGCCAGGATTTTGATTTGGGGGGCAGGGGGCTGAGTCTGGGTAAGACGGGATCTACCCTAGCAAACCTTTCGTATCGTTATCCCAATGATACGAAGCCCCTCAGCCCCCCCCCCCCCCGGGCTACATGCCTGCCTGGGCAGAAAAATAGCCATTAAAGCAACTGAATTGACCCTCTGAGGTAGTGCTGGCACTTTTCCCTCTCCTTGCAGTGATTTTCATCTTAGTCATGAGTCATATAAAAATCTGTGTGTTTGCGCCACAAACCTGCCTTCAACTTGTACCTGAGGTAGATATGGATAATTGTTGATTGCAGTTTCTACAAATATAGTCACATATTTCCAGCCCTACCAAAAGCTATTTGACATAGTTATACTCCTCAATGGTGGCCTGACAGGCAACTTCAAAATACTCCCAGAACTTGTGGGACAATTGAAAGGAACTGAGATCTTCCCTTAACTTTTAAAGTTGGCACATATGAAGGCAGAGGACATCTCAATCAAACAGAACCATGAAAGCTCCTCTGTGTTGACAAAGGAATCTGGGTGCTTAAAGGGAAGATTGGAAAATCTTTCTCCTTTTCATTGCCAAGTAGTTGCAAAGTCTTTAGCCTAGTTTTGCCAAACATTGCTGACACGTAATTCTTCCTGCCTCTGGG
Organism: Anolis carolinensis; assembly: GCF_035594765.1. NCBI lineage: Eukaryota > Metazoa > Chordata > Lepidosauria > Squamata > Anolidae > Anolis > Anolis carolinensis. The sequence continues at coordinate 60,312,983 of NC_085844.1, forward strand.
CTATATGTTATGTTTTCTCCATCCCACAGTTCAACTAATCTTTGGTTTGCACATTGTGCCAAGACTCAAATGTAACCCTATTTCCCATTCTACAACGGCACAAGAGCTTAGTCAAAACATAGCAGATGGGTTCAGCCAGATTGAGTTGCAGATCATAAGGAAAACAAAGTAGAAATAAATGAATGATAGATGGGGACATAGCACTTTCAAGGATGCAGAACTCAGAATGAATAGACTCTTGCAGGAAACAACTTTAGCATGTGCAAAAGAAAGTGTAGATTGTGCCAACGGCATGTGTGTACAAGGGGATTGGACACAGGAAAGAAATGAATATACATAAGTAAATTAACTCAAGAAAGGTCAAGGAAAGGGTCAGCCAAAGGCAGAGTCAATACTACCGCTGCTGACAGTAGAGGGGGGGAAATTGCATATAGCACCAGGATTAGTTCTAGAAGATAACCATTTTCTTATTCTTCATTTTGCATGCTCACAAACACATTTCTTTATCTCTTCTCTATTTCAGACTCAACGAAATCTCCTTGACGCTTTGTCTGACAGTTCTCCTTCTAAGATGAGAGGGAAGGAGACATAGTTTTTTTTCCCTAATATGTGTGCATATGCTCATAAGACTGTTTCCTTTTTCCAGATGTCTGTTTATACTTGTGTGTGCATGTGTGTGAGAGAGAGGTAAAGAGATTATCTGCATTTCAGTTTTCTCCTTCACATCCAAAAATTTTGCTTATGAACCTCGGAAGACATTTTACAAACAAAGGAGGGAATTTAATATATGCTTGAGGTGAAAGTTCATGCATTCCAGATATGTTCTTGGGGAACTGGGCAGCCTTAAGGCTATGTATTGGCTGTAAGCAAATTATTCCTTTATGCTCAGATCCTCTGGTTAGTGCCAAATTTGACATACATATGGTGTGATATTTATTATTTCCATTTGTACTTTGACAACAACCTTCCTTTCCCCTGGAGTCCTGAACTGTATGGCTGAAAAACTTTTGGAATAAGCAAATGTGGTTTTCATGTGGAAGGGCATTCAGTACAAATTTCTGGATTCAGAAATTTCCAAATGTGTTTGTTTGCCCCATAATCCAGTGCCCACAGGGAACCTAGTAAAAAGTAAACAGGAACCTGTCCAGCTCAGATTTAAAAGTAAATCAGTCACCCTGTTTCTTAGACTGATGGAGTAAGAGTCCTTGCCACTTATCAAATAATCTCAATTCTGTTTATGGTCATCTTTATCAGTTTCTGGTCACTTGAATGATCAACTCAGGTCTATAGCAAAACGGATCTACTGTCAATGTTAAAAGCTGCAAATTGGAATACAATTATGAGTACATATATCAATAAATCCTTTAAAACACAGCACCAAATTGGTTATGCAGCACCAATAATCAAAACCCCATAGAGATCTATAGTATTTTCTCTCAGTTACCTTGCAATGGTGTCTGATAATTTAATGCAGTGGTTCTCAACCTGGGGTCTCCAGATGTTTTTGGCCTACAACTCCCAGAAATCCTAACAGCTGGTAAGCTGGCTGGGATTTCTGGGAATTGTAGGCCATCTGGGGATCACAGGTTGAGAACCACTGATTTAATGTATCTTTTAAGACACCCGATTGATCATATTGGCTGGAGATGGTGGAATACGTAACCTGAAAGATATCATATTGAGAAATACTACATAAGAGAAGTAATGAATGTCTAGAAAATAATAATAATAATAATAATAATAATAATAATAATAATAATAATAACAACAACAACAACAACAATAATTGTGGCTATGGCTTACAAATGGGACACTGAAGAAGGAGACAGAAGGCTTGATCCTTGCAGCCCAGGAGCAAGCCATCAGAACAAATGCAATTAAGGCCAAGATCGAAAAATCAGCTGATGACCCAAAATGCAGACTATGCAAGGAAACCGACGAAACCATTGATCATATTCTCAGCTGCTGTAAGAAAATCACACAGACAGACTACAAACAGAGAAACAACTATGTGGCCCAAATGATTCATTGGAGCTTATGACTCAAGTACCACCTCCCAACAGAAAAGAACTGGTGGGATCACAAACCTGCAAAAGTATTGGAAAATGAGCACGCAAAGATACTGTGGGACTTCCGAATCCAGACTGACAAAGTTCTGGAACACAACACACTAGACATCACAGTTGTGGAAAAGAAAAAGGTTTGGATCATTGATGTTGCCATCCCAGGTGACAGTCGCATTGACAAAAAACAACAGGAAAAACTCAGCCACTATCAGGACCTAAGATTGAACTTCAAAGACTCTGGCAGAAACCAGTACAGGTGGTCCCGGTGGTGATCAGCACATTGGGTGCCGTGCCAAAAGATCTCAGCCGGCATTTGGAAACAATAGACATTGACAAAATTACAATCTGCCAACTGCAAAAGGCCACCCTACTGGGATCTGCGAGCATCATCCGAAAATACATCACACAGTCCTAGATGCTTGGGAAGTGTTGGACTTGTGATTTTGTGATACAAAATCCAGCATATCTATCTTATTTGCTGTGTCATACAATAAAATAATAATAATAATAATAATAATAATAATAATAATAATAATAATAATAATACTTTATTTATAACCCACCCTATCTCCCCGAGGGAGATACTAATATAAAACATATACATTTTTTTTAAAGAGTAACATTTCATGGCAAATGGTTCTCCCCAGTGATAGTTTCATAAACCCTCAAGACTTAGTTCTCCTTTCCTTGTAACCCCTTTTTATGATGAAAACGGAAGGAACCAGCAGTAAAAATAACTTTAAACGGTGTCCATAAGTTCTATCAAATCAAGCCAAAAGGTAAGAATAAAAATGAATTAAGGAAGAGGAATCTTAGTGTGTTTGAAATAAACAAAGAAATTTGTGTCTAAAAATCAAAGCCTCTAAGTACTAATAATAAGGTGGAGCAGCATGAGAACTTAGAAGCATGAGAACCTATCTGCAGCTTCCCTACTATTTTCTTTTCAACACGATTAGTCATCCATATCAATGGGTTCTGTATTCAAAGATTCAACAAAAATATTCAGGAAAATAATCCACAACCAAAGCTTCATTTTGGCACATGGCAAGTATAACACTAACATGAATGCATACCAGCTGTAGCCTCACAGATCCTCAGACTCTCTCCAGTACTCAAATGAGTTATTCAGCATGTGTTATAAGGAACACCATTTTACTATACCATTGTATATAAAGGGACTTGAGCACCCATGGATTTTGATATCCACGGGGTACTGGAACTAAACACTAGCAGATACTGAAAGTAACTGATATAGTTCTTCCCCCTTTTTAAGGGCTAAATTTCTCCCTCTCATGAGAACATGAACGATCATTCCTCCCATCTATAATCTACTAGCTGTGCCCGGCCACGCGTTGCTGTGGCTAGGACTTTATTTTTCTTTTCTTTTTGTTGTATGAACGTAGAGGCGTGGATGAGAGGTTGTGCTGTCAATTTTCGAGGTTGTGGGGCGTATAGTTTAGTTGTTTTGTCCGGTGCCAGGATTCCATTACCGTTTTATATATATATATATATATATATAGATGGTAGGCCCAAAATATTTTATCCCATACTCCAGTTTTTTATACCAGAGAACAAATGCTTTTTCATGTCTTAGTGGGGGCTTGGGGAGGGATGGAACGGGAGAAAGAGACACATTTACAATATAATTGAAACTATGAATGTCTATATCAGGGCAGTGGAGAAAATGAAGACATTTCCTCCCAAAATAAGAATTCTGTACATGCAATTGTCCTTGATTCCGAAATTTTGTAATTAGTTAAGCAGCCAAGTACTGCCAGCCTAACTCCCCTAATCTGGATTTAGTCAAGAGGTTTATCAAGCATGATGCAGCAGACTGGCCTTTCCCACCTCCAGCCCCAGCAATCTGGTGTGACAGCAGAAGCAGGATTGTTGCCATAATTCCGCTTCGCACTAGAATAGGGCGGAAGTGTGGATATTCTGTGTCCTGACTGACATAAGAAAAGACCCCTGTTGCTCACAGCAACTGCTGCCTGATAAATCCAGGCTAAAGGGCTTTCAAAATTCCTGTTACCCGTTATTTTTATATGTAGAGACAGAGAATATGAACCAGTCATGAATACATAATTCCAGTTTATGCATTACTCACTGTGACTTCCAGCCACAGTTTAAACATCCAAAGACAAAATCACCAAGGGAATGCAACCGTGGGTGTCTAAAATTCTCAAGAGATGCTGCTAGCAAGAGTACAAAATACAGGGCTATATTAACTAATTATTTCAGGCTATAATGAAACTTTGTATGCTGATATATAAACTGCAACACAAAAATAGTTGCAGCAAGACAAATATGTAGACAAGTATGCCAGCTCTCCTGTTGTCTTGCCTATGCTAATGCCCAACAACTGAATGTCTACATATAAAATTTGAACGCTGGTTCATAATAGAGTACATATCACTCTACTTTCTCTACTAACAGCTTATTTAGTTTGAGGCAAAATCCATGGTATTTTTTCTTAACACTTTCCAAGCAGCATACCTTGGTTTAGTAGCAGCCTGGCAAGAAATGAAAAACAAATATGTGGTCTCTCATGCACCATAAATGTTTCTCTCATGAGATATTAGACTACTTCACTTGCATTGCTGTGGACTCTAAATTAATGCCTTCCAAATTCCTTGAGTATATATGAAGGTCATGGCTACATGCTTCAGTTCCTTTGGTTGATGTCCATAGTGTCTTTACTTAGCAGCTGTTAGTGCCTTCTCAAGTATTCCTCCATCTCAGCTCTTGGCATGTATTAATAGATGCAAGTAGTGGGAAGAAAACAAGGACATCCTTTTCAGTTCCTTAACATGCTTTGCATTTATTTTCACTTCTGAATTACTCCACTCCATAACTTAGTTGATACAATAATTTATCCTTGACACTTATGCATCCATGGTTACTCTCACCTCTCCTTCTACCCTGGCAGATTATTTATCTCACCCAATTGCCTAGATAAAGCTATTCCAGTAGCTATTGCTATTAATCCAGACTCTTCATTATTAGAAACAGATATTCAATGAAAGTGGGCACCAAGAAATAGCAATGGTTTTGTAACTATATAAATGCAAAATACAGATTGAAAACAAAAGAGGGTTGTTGTATGTCTTTCGGGCTGTGTGGCCATGTTCCAGAAGCATTCTCTCCTGACGTTTCGCCCACATCTATGGCAGGCATCCTCAGAGGTTGTGAGGTATGGAGAAAACTAAGCAAAGAGGTTAATATATATCTGTGGAAAGTCTAGGGTGAGAGAGGTCAGTGTGAATGTGTAGTTAATCACTTAAATTAGCATTGAAAAGCTTATCTGCTGTCTTCTTCCTGCCTCTGGGGCATCCTTTGTTTAGAGTCGTTAACTGCCCTTGGTTGATTCATGTCTGGAAACCCTCTGTTTTCAGAGTATTGCTTTTTATTTACTGTTCTGATTTTTGAGTTTTGTAATACTGGTAGCCAGATTTTGTTCATTTTCATGGTTTCTTCCTTTCTGTTGAAGTTGTCCACATGCTTGTGGATTTCAATGGCTTCTCTGTGTAGTCTGACATGATAGTTGTTAGAATGGTCCAGCATTTTTGTGTTCTCAAATAGTATTCTGTGTCCAGCTCTTCTGATGTCTGTGGTGGAGTATCCATTGGCTTGTAGAGCCCAGTTTAGGTGGTTGAGTTCACCTTGGAGGAGGTGAGGTTCGCAGATTCTTTGTGCACGGTCTGTCAGGGCTTTGATTGTGCTCCTTTTTTGACTTGGGTGATGGTTGGAGTTGGATACTCCACCACAGACATCAGAAGAGCTGCAAGGCCAAGAACAAGCCATGAGAGTCAAGACAAAGATCCACCCAGAGGAAAGGTGTACTTACCATACATCAAGGGAACTACTGACCGCATAGGGAAGCTGATGAAGAAGCACAACCTACAAACTATCTACAAACCCACGAAGAAAATCCAACAAATGCTACGGTCAGCGAAGGACAAGAGGGATCCTCTCTCTTCTGCAGGAGTCTACCGGATACCATGCAGCTGTGGACAAGTCTACATAGGGACCACCAAACGCAGCGCCCAAACAAGAGTCAAAGAACATGAAAGGCACTGCAGACTAATTCAACCAGAGAAATCAGCCATAGCAGAGCATTTGATGAACCAGCCTGGACACAGAATACTATTTGAGAACACAAAAATGCTGGACCATTCTAACAACTATCATGTCAGACTACACAGAGAAGCCATTGAAATCCACAAGCATGTGGACAACTTCAACAGAAAGGAAGAAACCATGAAAATGAACAAAATCTGGCTACCAGTATTACAAAACTCAAAAATCAGAACAGTAAATAAAAAGCAATACTCTGAAAACAGAGGGTTTCCAGACATGAATCAACCAAGGGCAGTTAACGACTCTAAACAAAGGATGCCCCAGAGGCAGGAAGAAGACAGCAGATAAGCTTTTCAATGCTAATTTAAGTGATTAACTACACATTCACACTGACCTCTCTCACCCTAGACTTTCCACAGATATATATTAACCTCTTTGCTTAGTTTTCTCCATACCTCACAACCTCTGAGGATGCCTGCCATAGATGTGGGCGAAACGTCAGGAGAGAATGCTTCTGGAACATGGCCACACAGCCCGAAAGACATACAACAACCCTGTGATCCCGGCCATGAAAGCCTTCGACAACACACGAAAACAAAAGAGTTTCATAGTATTTCCCAGTCATTTTTGAATGATTCTCAGGCAGATGAGTAGTTATGTTAATTGTCTTATTTTCCATATATTTAAAACTTTTGCCTCAAGTCCCACAGATAATATTTTGGAAATTTCATGTCCACCTGGCTTCAAACTTTACTTTTATTACCCTTTTACACACATATTCAGTATCTACATTTATTTACATCATTTTTACACCGCCCTTCTCACCCGGAGGGACTCAGGGCGGTTTGTCAACTAAGAATAATTCTTCATGCATGAAATGCACTTGTGCCTATGAAAGTTTATATCACAATAAATGTGTTAGTCTTCAGTGTCAGAAGACTCTTTCTAGTCTAATCTCTCAATCTCATACTATTATTAAGTACATAGAACATGTCATTATACATCTGCAGCTACATTCTGCAGCTACATTTATCTTTATATGCTTCCCAGGACTCTCCAAAAAGCTAGGTATGCTCCTTGTTTGTAATCCAGCCATACACATTTAGTCTAATTTGTTTGCTGAAGTATATTTCCAGTCTTATGACAATATCACAAAAAACCTACCTTGTATATTTAGTTTTGTGTAAATTGTGCAACAAAATGTGACTATGGCTTTATGTTTAATTAAAAGAAAGTTAGTTTTTCTTTAGGATCGGCCACTTATCACTTCTTCAAAGGACATATGCTCCTAGAATTAGCTCATAAACCAATTATTTCCATAGTATAACGAATACTATGGATGGGAAGGGGTCCACCATAAACAACTACCATCAATTTTCATACTTAGTATATACAGTATATGGTTAACATATAGCTCTCCACTTTAAAAAAGACTCATCCCATCCCTCACCATTGTTGACAATGACTGTAGCAACATCTGTATAGATACACATCTTCCATTGGTCTTAGTAAGATACTTCTTAGTTAGATACTTCTTACATGGTTAAACAAAAGCTTAATTGGATTAGTTGTGACTTAACTATTAGAAGAATCAGAGTATAAACTCTTGCTTTGTAAAACTAATGCATATTAGTAAATCCAGTGGCTTTTCCATACCCTCCATTTTTTTTTCAATTTAGCAGGGACAGAACCAATTGTTTGTCATCCCACTTTTTCATCTGCTTTTAAAATGTTCCAGCATCTTTCTTTTTCCCCCTTTGTCCCCTGCATATTTCAGTACATATAAAGGCAGTTCAAAATGCAGAAGTAGATAGTGCTCAATAACCTAGCAGGAAGAACAAAAGGGGCAGAATCTTGCCCTTTCCTCTAGACTCAAACCAAAGCAAACTGTTGCCATTTCCATACCTCACAACCTCTGAGGATGCCTGCCATAGATGTGGGCGAAACGTCAGGAGAGAATACTTCTGGAACATGGCCACACAGCCCGAAAGACATACAACAACCCTGTTGCCATTTCTCCTAAACGTGTGTGTTCTTCCTCATATATAATATATTCCATAAAATAATATTGAATCCTGGGGTTTGCAACTACATTAAGGAAATGTTTTGAGAATCTCAGTTCATCCAGCATGTCACCAAACTACAAACTCCAGGATTCTATAAGAACTTTAACCATGGCGGTTAAAATGGAATTATAGTGCTCCAATTGTGTAGTATGAAAATTCCCCTAGTTCAGAGAATTATACATGGGAGCCACCCTATCGCTGCTGCTCATATGCCTGCCACAAGAAGTCTTTTCACTTGGGGGGGGGGGGGGGGCAAGGAGGGGAGAGAACAATGTAAAAACTGCACATCTGTTTTGCTGACTCAGTCAAGTGTCTACTGAAATTACAACCATTAACAGTCATTTTTACCAGGCCCAGAATTTGGACCTGGGCCATTCCTGATATATCGCCCCATAGTTCTGAAACTACACTCACATTTTCCACAGTAAAAATGAGATTGTAGGAACTGGATTCAGAGTCTGATTGCGCCGTCCGTAGCAAATTCCTTTATTTCACCAGAGACCACATCCTTTTACCATATGTTCTGCAGGGAGGAAGGGAAATTGGAGCCCTGCCATTGATTATGTTCTTCCCTAAAAACACAGATTATAGTTAGATCATCTGTTGTGAGAGAAGTGCCAAAAACAAATTCCAGGCTTATCTCTCCCCCCATCCTTCCTCACTCTTACTTTTTAGTAACAGAAATACAGAACTAAGTCCATTTGCTCTGATCCAACATACACTTCTACATATCTGTTGTGGGCAGCTGTGCATACAGTTCTCAGTGCTAGATTTTAGCATTTTATAACTGAAAGTACATTTGATGTTATTGATTTGGAAGCCCATAGTAATGCCAAAAAGATGTTATGTGTGCTTAATTTGTTGTTATTGTTACACTAGTGTGACTCTTCCTTTTCCACCTTTGCCTATTTCTTCACAGACTATCCTATGGTCCCAAAAACCACGACCAATAGCTTTTTTGTTTTTGATTATTGTGAATATTACCTAACGGAACTTCTCTTTCTTATAATTCACTTATTGCCGTTTAGTTGTTCTCTCATGCTTTTTGGGATGTTTGACTGTCAACCTGGCAGCATGGAAGATTTGTATTGCAAACTCTGCTTTCCTACCACCACCAACAATGTCACTAATAGACTATGTCTGAAAGTTCCAAAAAAGTGCCAGATCAGTTAAAGTTGAATTTATATATATGTTGATGACATATGTGCTTATATGGATAAAAAATATAGTCATTTGAAGTCTACAGCTAAAAAGAAAAACATGTTTTTCTTTATACTATCTTGCGTAATATGCTTTATTTGTTTTTTGTGTTCATGCATACCTTTATCTTCTAGTCTGTTCCATCCATCCATTTAAATTGCATCTTACTGCAATGTAAAGCCACTGTATTTATATTATTTAGCAAAATTGATTAAACTAAGAACTCATGTGAAATAATAGGATTTTTGTTGGAATTTTATGATAAATATGTATGCCATTGCCATATACAGGGGCTGTAATGTGGTCCAAGCAAGTGGGGTAGGGGTTGATGACTTGATGGCGATTAAAAACAAACCCCTACCCCACTTGCTTGGACCACATTACAGCCCCTGTATATGGCAATGGCATACATATTTATCATAAAATCCTATTATTTCACCTGAGTTCTTAGTTTAATCAGGCACTGTCTTACACGACTGAGTCTATCCATCTGTATTGCAGTCCTGTTTACCTACTGCTGTCTATCTTACTAAACCCTATTGTCTTTTCTAGCAACCCTTGTCTCTGATATTGCCAAAGTATGGCTTTCTCAATTTAGACAATTTGGCTTCCAGGGAGAGTTCAGGCTTATTTCTTCTCAGACTCACTTATTTGTCTTTTTAACAATCCATAGAAGTTTCTCCAGCACCATGTCAAATGAATTGATTTTGTTCCTATCAACTTTCTTCGCTATCCAGCTTTCATACTCATGCATAAAAATTGTCCTAACTCCCTATATCGTAAGAGTCTTTGTTACAGAATTTTGAGCACCGCTTTGCTTGAATGGGAAATCAGTGCAATGTCCCCATGGTTACTGCAAGCCTTGGTGTCCCCTTTCTTGGGAATTGTAATGTATACTGAACACTTCCATATGTGAAGGGCTCCAAGTTGAGGAAGTCTGTTCTGTGCCATTGGAATTTTTTTCCTTACATGTCACTTTTCTCCAATCAAGAAATCCAAGTTGGTTTTGATACCTGAGTCCTAATTGCACAGTAATTTACCCCCTGCATATGATAAAAGCAGAAGATCAGAGGGCCTCTGTTGCATAATACCCAAGGCTTAAGTCTTCCAACTGCCCCAAAAAATAGGATAGAAAGAACAAAGAAAAGTATGGGTGCTTGGAATCTAAATTGTAAGTAAGCACAATATATAAGACAGTAAAACAAGTTTCTTTTGACACAGTTTTTCCAGTTAATTCCTGATCGTTTAACTTGCCATTTTCATACATTTTGGCACACAAGTAAATCAGTATTTAATAGAAGGGTATTTGGGTTTTTTTCTTCCTGAATTATTCCTTAATTAGCTTGCTTGTATTACCACATGGGCCAGAATTTTTTAATAATCTGATTCCATGTATTATTTCCCCCTCTATCTTTTATAGTGAAGCTCTTATAACAATAAAAGGAAATGCTGACATGATTGCCTGTTGGATTCATAATTCATTAGGACAAGAGTGCTAGATGTCTCAGAACTTGAAAGAGCATTTCTGTCTGTCATTCAAATATTTCTGCTAAATTTCAAGTCAACATTCCAAGTATGTTTCTCCCTGGAAGAAACACAATGGGGAAGACCACCCATGGCCATGTCTACAGTGGCCAATAAATCTGGGGCTAGTTCAAATGCTCTGGACTTGCTGTGGAGGCAGCCACACAAATCCTCATGAACCCCCTGTAGAAGTAGTTTGGAGTCACATGGTTCAGCCAGGACAAGACTACATCAGCCTCAATGGACCATCTTCTCACCTTCTGTGTTGTCATTGCCATTCTCAGCTGGCCAACTGTGTGAGCTCTTGGACATTACAGGTGCCCCATTTTGACATCAACAGACCACCTCTACTGATGTCAGTGCAGCTTGCTCACAATGACCAGGAGCTCACACAGAGTTCTCCAGCTAGCTGGGAGAAGCAATAGCAAAAAGGGAATGATTTGTTCGGTGTGCTGATCAGTGCAGGGAAAGGATGATGATGATTGTGTCCATCTGGACAGCAGATCAAACCTGATCCCACTGCCCAGTCTGCTCCAAAGTCCAGATTTAGGGCTAATGTAGACAAGATCTCAGGGGAAGACAAAGGTAAACTTTCTCTGTACAAATTTTGCAAAGAAAACCTCATAACAGTTTTGGCTTATGGTCGCCATAAAACAGAAATAAATTGAGGATACACAGAAATATTTTGATAGACACATGGGCTGATGGTGAACTTGTGGATCTGGATTTTTCCAATGTTTAGATAGGATACTTACTCTATATATGCATATATAAGTCTAGAAATGTTAGTTAAAAACAAACAAACCAGGGTCAATTTATCCACGGTCTATGTGAACACTTTACCATAAAAATTTTTTAAGGGAACCATCCTCTTCTCTGAGTAGACTGTCAAAAGGCAAGAGCTTAGTTCATCCTGGGAGAACTTCACTCACTTTCATGGTGCTGTTTCTGGCCTTTTTGAATGTTTACATGGGAAAATGGTGGCAGTGGTCAGGTGTGGTACTTTCCAATTTGGTGCTTTCTTCATACTGATCCTTAACTTATCCACGTATCCATATCAAAATCAAAATCCGTAAGCTTGACCTCAGACTCACATATGATGTTGACTTATGCATGAGTATATATGGTACCTGCCCATACTACTGCTTTCACAGGATCTTGCCACTTTTGTAACTGTTATATTTTTAAATTCAGCAATCACTATGTTAACCAAATTCAAGAGTGAAATCTATGCTTTTTTAAGGTTAATGCTTGCTTTGTTTTACTAGGAAATCCTTTTTGGCAGATTTACAAGTATGTGTCAAATAAATGTCTTACTCCAAAACCTGTTTTGCTGTAATCACAGGACTGATCAAATGAATGGTTATAATTTAACATTTGTTTTATTCCACCTCCTCAGTGGCTTGTTCCTGTGTTTATCACATTAGATGCAATTCTAGCTGAAACTATGATCCAGTGTAATAGAGAATCTCTCTCTTTTTATACTACCCCTTGGTGTTTATAATTTGACTTCACAATATAAGTTCCCAGCAAGAGATTATATTTTACTTTTGCATGAAATGGGTGGATTCATGAGATTTTGGCAAGTTGACTTTTCCAGTCATAGAATCATAGAATCATAGAATAGTAGAGTTGGAAGAGACCACATGGGCCATCTAGTCCAACCCCCTGCTAAGAAGCAGGAAATCGCATTCAAAGCACCCCCGACAGATGGCCATCCAGCCTCTGCTTAAAAGCCTCCAAAGAAGGAGCCTCCACCACAGCCCCGGGGAGAGAGTTCCACTGTCGAACAGCTCTCACAGTGAGGAAGTTCTTCCTGATGTTCAGGTGGAATCTCCTTTCCTGTAGTTTGAAGCCATTGTTCCGTGTCCTAGTCTGCAGGGCAGCAGAAAACAAGCTTGCTCCCTCTTCCCTATGACTTCCCTTCACATATTTGTACATGGCTATCATGTCTCCTCTCAGCCTTCTCTTCTGCAGGCTAAACATGCCCAGCTCTTTAAGCCGCTCCTCATAGGGCTTGTTCTCCAGACCCTTAATCATTTTAGTCGCCCTCCTCTGGACGCTTTCCAGCTTGTCAACATCTCCCTTCAACTGCGGTGCCCAAAATTGGACACAGTATTCCAGGTGTGGTCTGACCAAGGCAGAATAGAGGGGGAGCATAACTTCCCTGGATCTAGACGCTATTCCCCTATTGATGCAGGCCAGAATCCCATTGGCTTTTTTAGCAGCCGCATCACATTGTTGGCTCATGTTTAACTTGTTGTCCACAAGGACTCCAAGGTCTTTTTTGCACACACTGCTGTCAAGCCAGGCGTCCCCCATTCTGTATCTTTGATTTCCATTTTTTCTGCCGAAGTGAAGTATCTTGCATTTGTCCCTGTTGAACTTCATTTTGTTAGTTTTGGCCCATCTCTCTAGTCTGTCAAGATCGTTTTGAATTCTGCTCCTGTCTTCTGGAGAGTTAGCTATCCCTCCCAGTTTTGTGTCGTCTGCAAACTTGATGATCGTGCCTTCTAACCCTTCGTCTAAGTCGTTAATAAAGATGTTGAACAGAACCGGGCCCAGGACGGAGCCCTGCGGCACTCCACTTGTCACTTCTTTCCATGATGAAGACGACGCATTGGTGAGCACCCTTTGGGTTCGTTCGCTTAGCCAATTACAGATCCACCTAACCGTAGTTTTGTCTAGCCCACATTTTACTAGTTTGTTTGCCAGAAGGTTGTGGGGGACTTTGTCGAAGGCCTTACTGAAATCCAGGTACGCTACATCCACAGCATTCCCTGTATCGACCCAACTCGTAACTCTATCGAAAAAAGAGATCAGATTAGTCTGGCATGACTTGTTTTTGGTAAATCCGTGTTGACTATTAGCAATGACCGCATTTGTTTCTAAGTGTTCGCAGACCACTTCCTTAATGATCTTTTCCAGAATTTTGCCTGGTATTGATGTGAGGCTGACCGGACGGTAATTGTTTGGGTCGTTCTTTTTTCCCTTCTTGAAGATAGGGACCACATTCGCCCTCCTCCAATCTGCTGGGACTTCTCCCGTTCTCCAAGAACTCTCGAAGATAATTGCCAGTGGTTCTGAAATAACTTCCGCTAGTTCCTTCAGTACTCTTGGGTGTAGCTGATCTGGCCCTGGGGACTTGAATTCGTTTAGAGAGGCCAAGTGTTCCTGGACAACTTGTTTCCCTATTTGGGGCTGGATTTCCCCCAATCCTTCGTCTATTCCGTGTTGCTGAGGTTGAAGATGGCTTTCTTTTTCTGAGAAGACCGAGGCAAAGAAGGCATTAAGTAGTTCTGCCATTTCCCTGTCCCCTGTCGCCATCACCCCATCTTCTCCTTGCAATGGCCCTATCGCCTCCTTTTTCTTCCTTTTTCTACCAACGTAAGCAAAAAAGCCTTTTTTGTTGTTTTTTATGTCCCTGGCAAGCCTGAGCTCATTTTGCGCTTTAGCCTTGCGAACCTTTTCCCTACAGGTGTTGGCTATACGTTTGAATTCTTCTTTGGTGATTTCTCCCCTTTTCCACTTCTTGTGCATGTCACTTTTGAGCTTTAGCTCAGTTAGAAGTTCTTTGGACATCCATTCTGGCTTCTTTGCACTTTTCTTATTTTTCTTCTTTGTTGGCACTGTTTGCATTTGCGCCTTGAGTATTTCACTTTTGAAAAACTCCCATCCATCCTTAACTCCCTTGTTTTTTAATATCAGCGTCCATGGAATGCCGCTCAGTAATTCCTTCATTTTTTGGAAGTCAGCTCTCTTAAAGTCCAGAATGCGTGTTTGACTTGTCTTAGTTTCAGCATTCCTTTGTATTGCAAACTGCAGGAGCACATGGTCACTTGCCCCTAAGGATCCAACCACTTCAACTGTATTGATCAGGTCTTCCACATTTGTTAAGATTAGATCAAGAGTTGCAGATCCCCTTGTTGCCTCTTCTACCTTCTGGACCATAAAATTATCTGCAAGGCAAGTGAGGAATTTGTTGGACTTTGTACTCTTGGCTGAGTTTGTTTTCCAGCAGATATCGGGATAATTGAAATCGCCCATGACTACTATATCTCTTCTTTGTGCCTGTTTGGTCAGCTGTTGACAGAAGGCTTCATCAAGTCCTTCATCCTGACTCGGAGGTCTGTAGTAGACACCCACGACAAGATCTTTTTGAGTCCCGGTTCCCTTGATTCTTATCCAGATGCTTTCAAGCTGGTTTCCCGGATTACAGTCTTGCATTTCTTCTGCAACGTAACTGTTTTTGACATATAAAGCTACTCCCCCTCCTCTCCCCTTTGTTCTATTTCTGTGAAAGAGGTTATAGCCCTCAATGGTTAAATTCCAGTGATGGGAATCATCCCACCAGGTTTCAGTGATGCCTATGACATCGTATGTGTGGTGCTGTGCTAGGAGTTGGAGTTCGTCTTGCTTATTTCCCATGCTCTGAGCATTAGTGTAAAGACATGTAAGCCCCTGTGACCTCCCCTCGAACTGTTTATTTGGGATTATTGTGCTCTCTGTACTTGGTCCTTGCTGTGTTTGTGCAGTCCTCCGTTTAGCCTTTCGGCGGTTCCCTGTGGTCGTGGGTAATATAGTGTTCGCCAGGCTGTTGTTCCCCTCCCCCAGTGGATCTAGTTTAAAGTGCGCCTGATGAGGTTTGTGAGTCTGTGTGCAAAAAGATGTTTTCCTACTTGTGTGAGATGCACCCCATCGCTTGCCAGTAGTCCATCCTCTTGGAAGAGTAGACCATGGTCAAGGAAGCCAAAATGCTCCTCTTGACACCATTTTCTGAGCCAGTTATTGACCTGTACTATTTTTCCGGCCCTTGTAGAGCCGTGTCCTACAACAGGGAGGAGGGATGAAAAGATCACATGTACATTATACAGTTTTAGCTTTGTTCCCAGAGCTCGAAAATCATTTGTGATCTTTTGAAAAGTATGCCTAGCGGTGTCATTGGTACCTACATGAATCAACATAAGGTGGGGAGGGTGATGGGGCTTTAGGAGCCTGCTGAGCCTCTGAGTGATATGGTGTATTTTTGCCCCCGGGAGGCAGCATGTTTCTCGAGCCATCCCATCCGGTCTGGAAATGATGGCTTCCGTTCCTCTAAGGAGGGAGTCACCTACTACCAAGACCTGTTTCCTTTGAGGATTGACAGGGTCCCTTTTGTGCAAGACAGTGTGTATGTCCCCTGAAGAGTGTTCCTGTTGAAGTGAATCATGTAGGTGTAAAGTGTTGTCCTCCTCCTCAACATCCCCAGTGCATTCATCAATGACAATCCATTGAGATACATCCGAGAGCCCATTACTCTCCCAAGGATGTTCCTGTTGCTCCTGGTCTATGATTGGGGATGGAGCATTTGCATGATTACATAAGTGTGCCTGTGGTGATGCACTGTCCCCGTCAGGGCTATCCCCTGCGCATTGATCCAGGGTGGTCCACTGAGTGGTATCTAAGAAACTGTGGTCCTCCACAAGATGTGTTTCCTGATTGTATGTTAATGATGTAAGAATTTCAAATCTGTTGTGTAAATGCAGCTGAGCAGAGGAGTTCTGCGGAGGCTGCCTGGTCCTGCGTCTCCTTCTATGGGTGACCTCCTTCCAAGCCTGAGGGTTGTCTACCTTTGAGTTGATCTCCCCATAAGGTTCCTGATCATGGTCTTGGTGGTGTTGGTGTGATGCAGGCTGCTGATCTACAGCAGCGTGTTGTGCAGTGTCCAAGAAGAGCGCGAGTGCCTGAATGTCCTTAAGGGTCTTAATACGGTGCTCGAGCTGTTGGATCCTCTGCTCCATCAGAGTTATCTGTTTGCATTTGGAGCAGATGTAGTTGTCTAGTTTTTGTGTGAAAAAGCGGAACATGCCACAGCTGGTGCATGTGATGGGAATGTTTTGCTTTTTTTGCATCTCTTGGTGAGCGTGGTGGCCAAGGAGGATCTTTGTACAGTTAAGTAATATGCACGCACTTTATGTGCAAACTGCAACAAACCACTTCTTTGTGTATTTGTTTATGTTGCTTTGTTTCCTGTATGTACTGCAAAGGATAGTTAGTAAAGGTGCTCTGGCAGAAACTCACACTGGCAAATAAAGCTTTCCCAGAAACTCAATTAACAGGGGACAATGCCTGCTGTCAATCAACTTAAGTACCTGGCTCTCTTTCAACACAACAGTCACACAACAGTTAGACTTTGACCACAGGAGCCAAGCCCACACTCAGTTTAAAATCTTAGCCAAATCTTAGCCAAATCCTACCTGAAGCCAGGGAGCAAAAATGTCCTCCTGCTGCCTCTGCTTCTGCGAGAACCAACTCGCAGTCATTTTCTATCAGGGAGGTGAATGCTTCTCAACTTCCTAAAGAGTCATCTTCCCTTCTTTTCCTTCACCCTGAATCTGACCTACCGCATGTTAAAGTAGAAACGAGGAGAGCCATATACACAACCACATTCATTTCATTGGAGGAAATGTCTAATATCAATTTTTTTCATGTCAGGAGCGACTTGAGAAACTGCAAGTCACTTCTGGTGTGATATCAATGAAACTTACAAATAAATATTAAAGAAATGCAGTCCAGCTCATGGACAAGACACATTTACAATCCCTTTGAAAAAGATTTTGGACTAAAATGTTAAATAACCTCCAAATTATCTAAAAACAAATGTGCTGAAGGGTAAAGAAGACAACTGTATAAGTGAGAGCAGAACATCCCTGGTACAAAACACATTTCCCCATTTTGTCACAATAATAATAATAATAATAATAATAATAATAATAAACAACTTTATTTATAGCCCACCCCCTCTCCCAAAGGACTCAGCACATAAATATGAAACCAAGCAGAATAAAAACAGAATTCATAATACATAATGACAAAATAAAAACATTGCAAATTAAACTATCATAATAAAATACACAGATTAAATTCAGCAGGATTTAAAAACATATTGTGCACCAGGGAAAACCAGTTTCAGCCAGTTGGTGTTTATACACTATAAAAACCACCATCATAATAAGTTATAGTTAATCATTTCTGAACAGCTGCTTCCATGTCCATGTTTTTGATTCTATCCTAAAGTTCGCTAGAGAGAGGACCAACTGTGTAATCATACAGTTTGGGCAGTCTCATGAGACCTTCTTCCTGTGCTTCACAATATTGGAAGGACATTATTGGAAAGAGTGATGGAAGAACAGCAATATTGGATTCATGGACAGGTTTTCCCATCAATGAAACGAAAAAATGCAATCACAATTCAAGTACAAATACAGTTATGGGAGAGAAACAACATTGTGCAAGAAGCTTCATCCAAAGGTGTGTTTATCCTGCCATTATTATGCTGTATCAGTTTCATGTGACAAAAGTCCTATGTGTCATTTTAAACCATAGCTTACCTTTATATATTGGAGTTCTGGCCAAGGTTTAGGTTTTGCACAAACCATGATTTGTGTTTATGTCTGCACTGCATCACTATGAGGAGAAACTGATTATTATAGAAGGCATCACACTTGAAGAGAAGGTCAAAAGTTGTTTTTTTTTTCCCAGACAGGGAAGCATTAGTAAAATCCTGAAGAAGCAAACTGTTAAAAGAATGTAAACACTAACAGAACAGCAAATTACAAACTATGTAGGTTGAACAGTATGTTTATGGCCTGGTGATGGACTTAAACACAAATTGAGAAGAATTAGACACTGGAAAAAATGTGAATGTCATCCATTGACTGCACATAAAGCAACTGAATACAAATCACAAATGAACAATCTTAATATGACTCAAGCACCAAAATATTACTATCAATATCTGTTTGCCTTCTGGATTGAAACAAACAAATGTATGATCAATGTTAATATAAAATACAGGGGGGATACTGGGATAGCATACATGAAATAAATATCAACGTTATAAAGATATGAATCAATTAGAGCTGCCTATAATTAGCATGTGTGGTCTAGTCTACAGTAAATGAAAAAAGGGAGCTAAGAGAACATACAAAAATAAAAGAATGAATTAAGAAAAAGGAAAGACACTAGAACATTTACATGAAGAATATTTAATACATTATCTAAAAAACCCCAAAAATGAAAAGAAACTGAGGAAGTGTAGACATGAAATGAGGAAGAAATTTCACTGGTTTTAGAAATTAATTACATACAGTATACGGTATTTGTTGACTGCAAATCAATT
Source organism: Anolis carolinensis (assembly GCF_035594765.1). NCBI lineage: Eukaryota > Metazoa > Chordata > Lepidosauria > Squamata > Anolidae > Anolis > Anolis carolinensis. The sequence goes on from NC_085844.1 coordinate 60,332,080, forward strand.
TATGAAACAGGCAAAGTATTAGATGATGATGATAATGATGATGTTTATTTATATCTTGCTTTTTCTCCAAAAGTGGCTTATTCTGACTCCATAACCTGGCTGCAAGTATGAGGCAGTGGGAATGTCTGTGGTAATCTCCTTAGACCAGTACTTACACCAGAAACTTCGTCAGATAGTGCCCACTCAGCTGCAGAGACGCAAAACAAGGTTCCAGATCTTTTATTCTGGGCAAATCTTGCTAAACATCACAGTACAGCGGGTGAAAAAATGATAGTTTCCCAGAAGCTGGCCAGCCATATGCTTTCTTCAGAAGAAGTACAGGCCACAGAGAGAGGAGGAGGAGTTATAACTAGGGGTACAGAAAGCCAAGAGGGCCAAACTACAAAGGAGGAGCTATTGCATCATACTAAGAGTACAGAAAGCCAAGAAGGCCAAACTACAAATCAAACACAGTGTGGCATATACTATGTTGTGGTGGCATTATACAGGACCAAGCCTAATTATATCCAATGGGATGTATTTCTATCTAACTTGTTTCCCCTAAAATAAGACATCCCCAGAAAATAAGACCTAGTAGAGGTTTTGCTGAATTACTAAATATAAGGCCTCCCCCGAAAGTAAGACCTAGCAAAGTTTTTGTTTGGAAGCATGCCCACCGAATACAACACCAGAGCATGCAGGATCGGTAAATTTACGTACCATAAAGTGTTGTACATGGAAATATTGGTAGTAACAAGAAATTCTTGATAGGATTCACAGTTTGTCTGGTTATGCTGGTTTATGATGGCAACTACTGTACAATATATAAAAAATGTTCATTTTTTTGTTCAACAATAAATGTGAATTCTTCTTCATGGAAAAATAAGACATCCCCTGAAAATAAGACCTAGAACATCTTTGGGAGCAAAAATTAATATAAGACACTGTCTTATTTTCGGGGAAACACGGTATGCATACATTGCAATCTACTTAGTGAACTAATCAATCTGTATGGTTTATAATTTTAAAAGAAAATAAAGTTGTATTTTTTAAATCCCAAGACAGTGTGTATATGGGGAATAGCTCAGCTAACATTCATAGAAGATGAGAAATTGCAGAGAGCAGAAGCAGATAGTGGTATAGACAGCAACAGCAACTTGGCCACATCTTTACTTAGTTTCTTCAATCAATAAACAAATCATGCTAAGCCAAAGAAGGAGAGGCATTTGCCCCGTAAACAATACTTCAAGAAAGATGAAAAAGCATACCTGCCCTTGATCAATCTGGATGGGAAAAAATTAAAATCCTTCCCAGAAACAACAAACAGGCAAGGCTAGGTGTATGCCCAGCCAACTGTACTGATGACAAGTCCTGAGAGAATGAAAAGGATAGAGCTCTCAGTATACCTCATTCTGAAATCTCTTGTGGTCTGTGATCATAAAATCCCATGTCTCTTAAGACATCTATCTCTTGTCCCTATTCTTTTGACAGTTTGACACCTTTAGTCAGAGGCTTTCTTTTGAGGCCTCCCTTAGAGGCACACCATGTCCAAGAACCATCAAATTTTTGCCACATAAAATGGATTTCAGTAGTAACATCTGTGGGAGCAGTAAGAGCTGCAAAACTGCACAATGCACCACTATGCCTTAAAATCTTGTGCCCCTTGCTCTTGTTTACTTCTCTACTCTTAGTATCTTATTCATTTGTGGACTCTACAAATCTATCTGTACACTGGAAAGTGCCTGTTGGGATGAATTGTACTGAAATTTGTTTCTCAAGTAAATAAGTCAAGTAGTGGGAGACAAAGCCATCATTATCATGTGAGTTTCTGTGTAACTATGGGTTTTTTTTAAGCAACACAAGGCATTTGCTGCAAAGCAAGAAGAGGAAAAAGAAAAAGAAGAGAGTGTCAAGAAGTTGAAAGTACAATCATGAAGTCTCAGCTAGTCATGTTCATTTCAGGCCAGGAGATCATCAACAATCACCGGTGTGGCTAATGAGCAGTGTCAAGAATACTATTAGAGAAAACAAAAATGTCTTAGAAGCAAATAAGGAGACATACATGCAGAAATTGCCAACGGAAAATCAGGGATGCAAAGGGATTTTGAAAGGCATATCACTGATAACATTAAGACCAACTATTTTAAAACAATTAAAGCAGGAAACCAGCTAGGGAGTTGTTTGGAACTTTGGAAGTTAAAGAGCTGCTAAAGGATATGGACATTCAGAAGAGATGAATTAATTATTTGCATGTGTCTTCATAACAGTTCAAGTGTGAGTATCAAGCTTTATACTTGAACTGATAATCTCAGGAAGGGAATTTGAGAAACTAGGCTAATCTTGGTGACATAAAAGGTAGTTCTGAACCTTACTGTCAAATGAAAAACAAACAAATCACTGCATCCAGATGGCATTCATCCAAAAGCCCTTTAAAAACTCCAATATAAAACAAAAATATGCAATATATTTCTGAGATTGGCCACTTGCCAGAGGACTTGGAAATGGCTGATGTAACATGATTTACAAAAATATTATTGTGATTATTATTAATTTATTATGACACAGCAAACAAAATAGACATGCTGGATTTCGTATCACAAAATCACAAGTCGAACACTTCCCAAGTGTCTAGGACTGTGTGATGTATTTTCGGATGATGCATGCAGATCCCAGTAGGGTGGCCTTTTGCAGTTGGCAGATTGTGATTTTGTCAATGTCTATTGTTTCCAAATGCCGGCTGAGATCTTTTGGCACGGCACCCAATGTGCCGATCACCACCGGGACCACCTGTACTGGTTTCTGCCAGAGTCTTTGAAGTTGAATCTTGAGGTCCTGATAGTGGCTGAGTTTTTCCTGTTGTTTTTTGTCAATGCGACTGTCACCTGGGATGGCAACATCAATGATCCAAACCTTTTTCTTTTCCACAACTGTGATGTCTAGTGTGTTGTGTTCCAGAACTTTGTCAGTCTGGATTCGGAAGTCCCACAGTATCTTTGTGTGCTCATTCTCCAACACTTTTGCAGATTTGTGATCCCACCAGTTCTTTACTGCAGGGAGGTGTTACTTGAGGCATAAGTTCCAATGGATCATTTGGGCCACATAGTTGTGCCTCTGTTTGTAGTCTGTCTGTGCGGTTTTCTTACAGGAGCTGAGGAGATGATCAATGGTTTCATTGGTTTCCTTGCATAGTCTGCATTTTGGGTCATCAGCTGATTTTTCGATCTTGGCCTTAATTGCATTTGTTCTGATGGCTTGCTCCTGGGCTGCAAGGATTAGGCCTTCTATCTCCTTCTTCAGGGTCCCATTCATGAGCCAGAGCCAGGTCTTCTCCTTATCAGCTTTTCCTTCAGTTTTGTCAAGGAACTTTCCATGCAATGTTTTGTTGTGCCAGCTGTCAGCTCTAGTTTGTAGTGTGGTTTTCTTGTACTGATTTTTTTCTGCTGTGCTTTGAGAAGTTTCTGATTTTTGACTTCAATCAAAGCAGGTTCTTCACTTTGCTTTACATATTCTGCCAGGGCATGTTCTTCTTCTTTGACTGCTCTGCCCCCTGATCTTCTAGGCGGATATAGCTGGTCAACATCACTGAGAGGGTGCAGTGAATGATGAATGGTCATGAGTTTTCTTGTTTTTCTGTCCAAATTGTCCAGTTCCATCTGTGTCCAATTTATGATGCCAGCAGTATATCTTATGACAGGTATGGTCCAGGTGTTTATGGCCTTGATGGTGTTGCCTCCATTGAGCTTGCTTTTGAGAATTTTTCTGATCCTTTGTGTGTATTCTTTGCTGACCAAATGTTCATGCTTGATGTTATCCAGCTGTAGTATGCCCAGATATTTATAGGCCTCTGGTTGTTTGGCCATTAGGCATATTTATGCCCTCACTTTCAATGATTTTTCCTTTCTTCAATGCCACTGTCGAACATTTGTCCAAACCAAACTCCATGCTTATATCAGTGCTAAAATTTAAGACAGTGTTGGTCAGAGACTGGATTTCAGTTTCCGTTTTCCCATACAGCTTCAGGTCATCCATGTACATCAGATGTGAAATTTTGTGAGATTTCTTAGATGTTTGATAGCCGATATTTGTTTTTTGTAAGATTGTTATTACAATTATTATAATATTATTATTATTATTATCATCATCATCATCATCATCATCATCATTAAAACAGAGAAGGCTGTTAAAATATAATAAAAGCAGTCTTCAACAGACAGCTCACCCAAAGGCCTGAGTAAACATGGCATTGGAAAGAGGGCAAAAGGGCATCCAAACTAGATTCCACAGTCTGGAAGAATTCCATGGTCTAGGAGCCACTACCTAGACCAGTGGTTCTCAGCCTGTGGATCCTCAGGTGTTTTGGCCTGCAGCTTCCAGAAATCCCAACCAGTTTACCAGCTATTAGGATTTCTGAGAGTTGAAGGCCAAAGCATCTCTGGACCCACAGGTTGAGAACCACTGACCTAGATATTGTCTTGCACTTCCTCACCAAACATGCCTGTAAAGGTGGTAGGGATGGGGTAAAAAGCAACCTCTCTCCTGAGGATCTTAAAATTCAGGCAGGCTCATATTGGCACATACTGTCTTTCAGATAGCCTGGACCTAAGCTTTTCAACAGAGATTTTATATGATTCCCTTGGTCAGCAGTATAGCTGAAGCCACAAGCTGATGTGCTTTTTCAGACACTGCATCATGAATCTATGCAAATCACTGCCATGAAGAGCAGTGCTAATCACTGATCTACCACTGTAAGAAGCATCTTACACAAATGATCTCTATGAATGTATCAATTGCTGCTATTTATAGCTATATCAAGGCTGCCATTACTTTACTATGAGATAAAAAATGCCACTGAAGACCTGTTGCTGGGGAAGATGACTGAGATGGTATAGTTACTGCACTCATAGGCCACTCATAGGATCTCTTCGCATGGGGCTAAAATCGGTGGCATGCTCCTGTTTAGCCCAGGTCACACACAGAGCCTGCCGGCTCCCATCAAACTACATCAGTATAGCTCCGTGAGTGAAGGTGGATGGAGAAGGCACATGCCACCATCACAGCAACATGGGATGCTATTGGAATCCATGGGGGGAAGCTGCGCACTCTATGCACACTCCACGCTTCCCCCATGGGATTATCCTCAGTTAGAGCTGGGCAATGCGGGGCATGGGGTGCTGAGTTTGCCACACACCCCAATGAAGCAAAGTAACTTTGGTGGCCATATGACTAGATTCTAATATGTTTTACAATATTTCCATTGTAGGAACAAAATATTGGTCTTTAGTATAATTTCTTCCTATGTGTTAAGATTATGGCAGTAAAATTGTCTTTGTTGCAATCAGTGCAATTGACAATTTTAAAGAGAAGCCAATTGGGCTAGCTCTGCACTGTAGATTGAATCTACACAAAGTATATGTGTGAAAAAGCATTCAGTCGCATGTCTAATTCAGAAGGAAATCCTACTGAGTTCAATGGTATTTACTCTGCTGCAAGAGAGCAGATGACTGTAACCTTAAGATTTTCCCAGCAGGAAAGAACAGAAGGTGAGCAGCATTGTAAACGAGTAAATTAGATTTAAGATTATTTTTAAAAAAAAAAAAATACCCAGTACAACAGGCATATTGGCTGGAAGTCTTTTCCTGTCTCTAGTCTTAACATTTCTGTCTGCTTTCTAATCACACATTTCAAAGGAACATATGCTGCTCTGTTTTTATTTCCATGAGTATGATAACCAGTTTGGAAGTTTCCTGAAGTGTTCCTGAAACCTCCAAGGAACTAAAATATATTTGCCCCTTCAAATCTGAATATCACAGGTGTTGAATGTATCTTACACAGAACAGAACTACAGCATCCAATATATTGCCCATTAAAGAGTGTGTTTACATTGTTACTATACTGAAAACATTGAAAAGAGTGAAACAGCCCTAAAAAGCCTTCAGGTTTTTATGCACCAAGAAAAATGCTGTTCTCTTTTATGAAGAAAGGAACATTTGAAGAGTACAGAGTGTTTGTTTTGAGAATAAAATGAATAATGACTTAGTCTTTGTACACTAAAGACTTTTTCTTAAGGGACTTATTAGTAAGACTATGTCAAATGTAGTAAAATCAAAGCATTCCTTGATAAACGTTAAATGATTGAAGAATATGTTTTGTGCTATATTTGGCTTTTCTACAATACTGTGTGCAAGAACAACATGTAATACTTTGTCATGCAAATGTTTTACTTTGTTGTTGTCTTGTGCCTTCAAGCCCATTTCCAACTCCTGGAGATCCTAAAGTGAACCTATCAGAAGGTTTTCTTTATAAGATTTGTTTGTTTTTCATGTCAGGAGTGACTTGAGAAACTGCAAGTAGCTTCTGGTGTGAGAGAATTGGCTGTCTGCAAGAATGTTGCCCAGGGAACGCCTGGATGTTTGATGTTTTGCCATCCTTGTGGGAGGCTTCTCTCATGTCCCCATATGGAGAGCTGGAGATGACAGAGGGAGTTCACCCACTCTCCCCGGATTCAAACCACGCACCTGTCGGTCAGCAGTCCTGCCGGCACAAAGAATTAACCCATTGCATCCTCTCAGGCTAGGAGAGTGTGACTTGCTCAAGGTCGCCCAGTGGGTTTCATTTACTAATAGAGCTCACGAGTGGAAATAATGCTATCACACAGCATAACCAATACAATTATAGATAGATTTACATGAAGTATGGCAATATCTACTCCCAAGTAGAAAGCCTGTTATACAAAAACATTTAGCTTGGTGTTAAATTACCTAGTAGTCAAAGGACATTTGCACACCCATGCCATGATTTCTGAATCCCAGACATACCTTCTTTGCAGGTTCTTGGGATAGATGTGAGCCAAGAGGATGCCCTCTTTGTCCCCTATAACCCTACTTTCTGGGGGACCATCCCATTGATTTCATGGTAGTCCACTCCAAATAGACCAGTTGAATGAAGTCTATACCCTGGTTTACCCAGGAAGTGAAATGCATTCTCTATCATGTAGCTGTCACTTGGTTTTCTCCACACACCCCCCCCCCCAAAAAAGGTAATTTTTACTAATTGATACTACCTGTTTTTTAGAAGAGTTCAATATAAAAAGCAGTCCCTACTCAAGCAAAGCAACTTAATTAATGATTGCATGGGGGGTTTTTTTGGTTTTTTTTCGTGTCAGGACCAACCGGAGTTGCTTCTGGAGTGAGAGAATTGGCCGTCTGCAAGGACGTTGCCCAGGGGACGCCCGGATGTTTTGATGTTTTTACCATCCTTGTGGGAGGCTTCTCTCATGTCCCCGCATGGAGCTGGAGCTGATAGAGGGAGCTCATCCACACTCTCCCCAGGTGGGATTCGAACCTGGCAGCTTTCAGGTCAGCAACCCAACCTTCAAGTCACTTAGTCCACTACGCCATCTGGGGGCTCCATGATTGCATGGTAAGTCAATGGTTATGTAAATCCCATTCATTCGATGGGTCTATTCTGTTTGGAAAGCAGAACTGGATTTAGATGAAAGGCACCATTTATAGCCCTCTGAATTTCAGATAATTTTTTTTGGTCTTTTCTTGTAGTAGATGATATAGTTCACTTGAAGGAGTATTTATGTACTAAGCATGCCAGTCTTTGAGGTTCCATGGTGGTATTTGATTATTATTTTATTATATATCCATATTATTTATAAGTATTATCCTCCTTGGATAAGACTGATAATAAAATATACATTCTGGCCTTAACTTTTGTGCTGTTAAAGCTTTCGTTCCGCTTTCTATCATTTTTTAAAATCTCCAGTACTGAGAGCAGGGCCTTCTCCGCTGACTGCAGTGGTCGAGATGGTTTATATGAGGAGATGCAATTTGACAAATAGCCTGGACCTGAACCATTTTGTACTTTATAGGTAATGACCAGCACTTTGGATCTAGCCCGAAAGCAGATCAGCAGCCAGTGGAGCTGCCACAACATGGGAGTGGTTCTCTCCCTGAGAGACACTCCAGTTAGTAACCTGGCTGCTGATCTCTGTACCAGTTGAAGCTTCTGAACTGTCTTCAAAGGCAGCCTCACATATAACATGTTGCAGTAGTCCGAGTGGGATGTAACTAAGGCATGGATTACCATGGCCAAGTCTGACATTTCAAGGTACTGGCACACCTGGTGCAAAAGTTTTAACTGTGCAAAGATGCTCCTGGCCACTGCCGACACCTGGATTTCCAGGGTCAATGATGAGTCCAGGAGCTCCCCCAAACTGTGGACCTGTGTCCCATCCAATACAGGCTGTAGCCCCTCACCCCAATCCCCCTTCCGACTGACCAGGAGTACCTCTGTCTTGTCAGGATTTAATTTCAACTTGTTAGCCCTCATCCAGTTCATCACTGATGACAGACACCGGTTTAAGACAAGGATGGCATTCTTGCCATTGGGTGGAAAGGAGTAATAGAGTTGGGTGTTATCCGCATAAATAGAACTGAACTCCAAAACTCTGGATTATCTCTTCCAGTGGCTCCATGTAGATGTTAAACAGCATGGGGGACAAAACTGAACCCTGAAGGACCCCACAGATTACTGGCAGGGGGATGAACAGGAGTCCCCCAGTGCCACCATCTGGGAATGGCTCTCCAGGAAGGACCGGAGCCACGGTAAAACAGTGCCCCTAGCCCCACCCCAGTGAGTCAACCCAGAAGAACACCATGGTTGTTCATATCAAATGCTGCTGAGAGGTCCAGGAGAACTAGTAGAGACATACTCTCCCTGTCTAGATCAGCCACCAAGGCGACCAATGGCATCTCCGTTCCATAGCCGGGCCTGAAACCAGATTGGGATAGATACAGATAATCAATTTCATCCAATAAACTCTGGAGCCGAGAGGCTACCAACTTTTCTAGAACCTTGCCCAAAAAAAGATTGCAATTTTGAGCAAATTTACTAATACGTTTTATTGTATTCGGTAGAATGTACAGATAAATAAATACAGATAATGTTGGAGGGTACAATGTTAAAGAAATAAAGTGATATATGTGTTGCATATACTCAGATTTATTATTCATGAGCCCAGATATATATAGACTTCTCATTCTTTCCTATGAGATCAAATCACATTGCATAGGCCTTTTGTATTGCACACACTAAACAAAGACAAAAATTGAAAAAATCTGTGCAAAGCCACTGAAGCTGAATAGAGCAGAAGCCAAAAGAAGATTTTCTGGAAACATTTTCTTTACATGTTGGATTTATACTTGGGGTTTCATTTAACTACACTAATGTGTCCATAGAACAAAAAGCTCCTGATGATTCAGTCATGTGAGCCAGACCACAGAGGAAACAGAGAGCGAAATGAGTATAATCAGTCACTTATTTGTAATACTTCCTAATGAAGCTAAGAAGAGTGCTAAGGCCATTTTCACACAAGTGTCTTTGTTAGTTTGTATTCCATTCATTGAAACTTCTTCCTCCCACTCTTTCCCCGCAGAAGCACAGAGTCCAGCCATCCTTGGAACCCTGTTTCCTGGGGATGATCTATTTAGCAGAGGCAAGCAGAAATATCTATGCTCATAGACTGGAGATGTATTATTAAAGGATCCCAAGGCACTTGCAAATGCTGAATGGAATCCAGTCCAGTGCTTTAAACTACCCTGAAAAAAAAACCCCGGTTGTATGTAATTTCATTTCCACTTCACTGAAGCTTTAGGAAGTTATCTTGGATCACTGCATTTGCAGACATATGTGTAAAAAAGCAAAAGCAAAAAGTCTAACTAAAGTTGACATGGGGGAAGTGCTGTCATACTTTGGAAAGAAGTGAAAAAATATTTTTAGTTATCCTTCGCAGTCCAGGGCTTTGTTCTTCTATGTTGGCATATTCATGCTTAATGTAGTTTGCTATGAACACTCAAACAACACTACAGAAAATTTACACTGAAATGCTTTCATATGCTGATATATACACATCTATCTATCCATTTAGTAAGTAAACAAGTCCTGATAGTTACTGGCATCAAAAGAATACATTCTTGTTGACCTCTTCCATCTGACTGCAAGCTATTTCAAAGTTGTGACCCATGGTTGAATTTCCAAATATCTGTCTTTTTCTCTCTCTATGTACCTAGACAGCCTGCATGGCTTAAATGTTACCAGCATGTGAAGATAGCAGGGGGTAAAATTCAACCAGAATGCTTACACAAGGCTCAGATCCCAGAAATGACACGCTGGATGCACCAGGGAACTTTCCTATCTTATTGCATCTCTCCACTCTCTGACCTTAGTTTCTCTGCCCTAAAACCCTGAGATGATGCTAGTCCCTAGAATTATAGAATTATGGAGTTAGAAGAGACCACAAGGGCCATCCAGCCTAACCTCCTGCCATGCAAGAACACATAATCCAGGCACTTACAATAGATGGCCATCCAGTTCAACCTCCTGCCATGCAGGAACACATAATCAAACCCCCCCCCCCCCAACAGATGGCCATCCAGCCTCTGTTTGAATACATCCAGAGAAAAGGACTCCAGCACACTGCAAAGTAGCATAGCCTACCTCTGAACAGCTCTTACTGTCAGGAAGTTCTTCCAAATGTTTAGGTGAAATCTCTTTTCCTGCAATTTGAATCCATGGGGAGGATTGACCCATGATTCAGGGAATTGTAGTTCACCCACTCCAAACTGAGAATACCTAACAATCAAGGACAAATAATGCCTTTTTCAAATAGCCTGGGCATCGCCGGGTTCCCAAGCTAGTATAACATAATTTCAGATATTTAAGCCTGGCTGTCTTGTTATTATTTATTGTATTGTTAAATTGTGTTATGATATGTTGTTTTATATTTTGTCATATTGTATGGTTTTGGGCATGGCCCCATGTAAGCCGCCCCGAGTCCCCGTTGGGGAGATGGTGGCGGGGTATAAATAAAGTTTTATTATTATTATTATTTGTTGGCTAAATATTCTCCAAACTAAACATACTCTGAGCTAAACATACCCTATCTTCGAATAGATTTGACTTCAATGGCAATATCTGGTGTTTGTTTGAATGTAGCCCAACCATGTTAAATCTCTTCTCAATTTATCTGGTTAATGTACACTCAAACTGATAATCTGGGATTGGGAATGAAACTATAATGTTTCATATATCACGTTCTTGTAACTGACTATTGGGAAGGTTGTATAGATAAAGGTAGTACTCTGCTGGATTTCTGCACACTTTTGTGGGCCTTATGGTGCCTATGGAAGTGGAGGCATTTCTGGTGAAATTAGACATTTGGGCAATGATGCAGTGGTGAATTTTGAAGTGCAAGTGCTCATCATGACAGTCCTTATATAGAAGCCACCAATGATTTTTGTTTTAACATAGACAGCAATTTTAGGACTGAAGCTAAACTCAGAAGAGAAGGTTGTAGGAAGATCATTACTGCCCCTTCTAATGACAAAGTCCAAGCTTTGCAAGTATGTGAGATTGGGCTCCAGTGTACTACTACATGTGCAATTGAGGATCAGTAGCCAAGAGATTTAGCCTGAAATTAAGAAGTAAAAAAGGCTAGATATCACACAGCATTAGAAGGAGTTCATCTATAGCATAGATCAGAATATACTGAAGGGGAAAATTGATTTTTTAAAAAAGTAAAAAAAAAAACCTGAAATATTAGACTCAGTGCAAATAAGGAGGAAGGAACAAGGAAACAGCAGTTGGAATAGCACACAAGAGAACAAAAAACAGCAAGAATGGTATGCAAACATGATGTTTAGGAAGCAACCAAGACAAAGAATAATCAGACTCCAAAGACCAGATAGAATAATCTGTAGATCACGTAAACAATTCCAGGTATTTCTGTCAAACTAGGGTCAACCTACACCTGTTCCCAAGCAAAAAATTTCAAAGGTCTGACCAGGAAGTTTATTTTGTCTAGTTACCAAAACAAAATTACAAGATCCACTCAAAAGCAACTGAGTCATTCTTACTGTTTGTGTTTATGAACATATTACCATAATATTAATATGTGAAGGTTTCACATGGGAGTGTTCCCTTTGAAAGTTTCTTTCTGTGCAGCATACTGTGTGTGAGCGTAAAAACTGGTGTTCTGTGATGACCCACATATGTCTATTTGAATCACACATTTGCTGTCTATCTAACTGGAAACTTTTTTTTAGTATCACCAACTATAGGAGTTGAAATGTATGGATTATTTTAGAACCAGGTCACCAAAATCTTCAATTGTGCCAATTCAAATCTAGACAAATTGGGGATGAATGCACAAACCAAGTGGATTTTCTTGCTTATGTCATTGTAATTTAGAACTTTAGATCCAATGCACTAGCACCTGGAGTTTATTATGTACAGTATAGCTTTCCTGGAAGCTTGTAAAAAGTAGGGATATGAATTAATGGATTTCATAGAGTCATAGAATAATAGGGTTGGAAGAGACCATATGGGCCATTTAGTCCAACCCCTTGCCATCCAGGAAAGATGTATTCATTTGAAATGATGTAAAATAATAAACAGCTACCTAGGCTTCTTCCACACTAGCAAAAAAAAAACAAAAACCCTATATCCACTACTCTATTCTAGCGTAGTATGAACATGTGACATCCAATTGTTTTAACAATAAAAGTGATTTTAAAAAAACCTTCTTGCTTCATAGTTTCTGTATTGTGGTTGTTGCGTTCCTGTTGCAAACTTGTCATAGGATTTCCTTGATAAGATGGGTTCACTACTGAGGCTGAGAGAGTGTGACTCACATGACATCACTTGGGTTTAATGGCTGAATGGTGATTTGAACACAGTTCTCCAGGGCCTACATTATTGTCCATGGCTCTGTGCAATCGAATTGCCCAAACCATTACTCCATGCTTTCTCCTTAAGACCCAATGCCATTAAAGTTCAAACTAGATTATGTTTTCAGAAGTCTGGTGTCATCTGACTCCTGACTGAAGAAAAAGGGGGGAAATGGGGGAGGGGAAGAGACAGGGAAACGGTATGGGATAGCTGACCATCCCCAAAGATGGACCTTGGAGATGTTTTTCCATTCTTTCCCCCGCTTCTCTCCCACCCGTAGAATAATGTCCTGCGACGTGCAGACTGAAATGGAACTGTATATTCTTTTAACTTAACTAGGCTCCAGCAAAACAACATAGGGCTTGTAATTTTGTTGCTATGTGCTTTTATGTTGGCTCCTATTTATGGCAACTCTATCACAGGGTTTTCTTGGCAAGTTTGAATCAAAGGATGTTTGCCATTGCCTTCCTCTATTGAGAAAATCTGACTTGGCCAAGGTCATGCAATAGGTTTCCATGGCTGAGTTGTGAGTTGAGCCCTCCTCTCCTGGAGTGCTGTTCCAGCACTCAAACCATCACACCACACAAGCTCTCTAATTAGCTATCAATATAGTATATTAAATAAAGCTGTATATTAAATAAAGCTGTGCATCTCTGATTCATCTCTTGCATTTGTTTAATCTTCTTTGTTTCACACTCCACATTTTTCTTTATTTTTGTCTTTTGGACTTTGTTATGTGAGCCTATAATTTGTCTTTCATTCAGAAGTGGCAGTGCCAGTGTGGTGGTTTCCTTTAGTTATGGTTTTGCTCTTTGGTAATAAATCCTTTTGGAGCCAGATCTGTTGCGGTTTGGAAAAACATTGAGCTGGTTGCCTTGGAATGCCAATACCATGAGCTTGCTGCAATCTGAGGTTGTTATATTGGAGCAAACTGCAAAGGAATGAAAAAGGTGGGGCAACATCCATGGGTTAATTATGTGCCATGTGTCTTCTATGGCAGCTTGCCAATTCCTGACCTAGAGCTATTTCTTTTAGCAGCCTTCTGTACATTTGTTGCACCACCCATTTGTCAGGCCTTCACTGTCAATCGCAATGCCTTACACTAAATTCTCTTTCGAATTGAGATGAAGAACCAAGTTTCCCACAGCTTCCAGGCTAACTACTGCACCATTAGAATCATAGAATCATATCCAGTCCAACCCCTTGCCAAGAACCAGGAAATTTGCATTCAAAGCACCCCTGACATATGGCCATCCATCCTCTGTTTAAAAGCTTCCAAAGAAGGAACCTCCACCACACTCTGGGGCAGAGAGTTCCACTGTTGAACAGCTCTTACAGTTAGGAAGTTCTTCCAAATGTTCGGGTGGAATCTCCTTTCCCTGCAATTTGAAGCCATTGCTTCGCATCCTAGTCTCCAGGGCAGCATAAAACAAGTTTGCTCCCTCCTCCCTATGACTTCCCCTCACATATTTATACATGGCTGGCTATCATGTCTCCTCTCAGCTTTCTCTTCTGCAGGCATGACCAGTTCTTTAAGCCTCTCCTTATAGGACTTGTTCTCCAGAGCCTATGAGGAGCAGCTTTGGCTAATATTTATTTTCATTGGCCAATGCTTATTTTCTGTATCCACAAATTGAGGTTATCAGTTCTCAGAGCTAGAACAGACATAAGGAATGGGAGCTTATTAGAGAAATAGACAAAAATAATTTCCCTATTAAATGAAGTCTATTTTAAAAAGTAAACATATGAACAGTAATTGAATAAGTGAATATAAAATACAGATGGAAACATAAAATTAACATTAATTTTTCCATAATGTTGGAATTTGCTCTTTGACTATTTGAAACTCCCATTGTGTTTTATACTAAGAAACAAAATATAACAATTAGCCAATTCTGATAGCAAACTATATTTAGAGAATTTGGGTTTTATAGGACAGAAATGCAATGGCATAATTCAAGGATACAGTCATTAAACTCTAACTGTAAACAGTTAGCCCCCAGTGGGGCAATGGGTTAAACCCTTGTGTCAGCAGGACTGATGACTAAAAGGTCAGCAGTTCGAATCTGGGGAGAGGGGTGAGCTCCCATCTGTCAGCTCCAGCTCCCCATGTGGGGACATGAGAGAAGCCTCCCACAGAATGATAAAACATCAAACATCCGGGCGTCCCCTGGGCAACGTCCTTGCAGACGGCCAATTCTCTCACACCAGAAGTGACTTGCAATTTCTCAAATCACTCCTGACATGAAAAAACTGGAAACAATAGGCATGTAACTAAAAATTGTGTGCATATGTACTGTATATGATATTACTTTCTATTGTTTAGGATTTAAATTGGGGTCAGGACATGTTATGATATGATGATCCCATATTGGTCCAGGCCTACAGATCAGCATTCCTGTGATTATTCAACCTTGCTATTTGTTGGAGGAAGTTCAAGACTGAAGTGGTTTGAAGCTGTAGGTTTCAGTAGCAAAGAGCAAAGAAAATCACGGCATATTAAAATCTTCTGGTTATTCTTCCATCAAAAAGAATAATCTCCATTTGATTGCTGTGAGAATCTTCACTTGAAAAAAGTTTCTATATACAGAAAGAAGTTTGATAAGCTTTAAATAATTCTCTCTTTTGTTAGCTGTTTCAACAATATATTTATATAAAATTATGGTAGTTATCAAAGTATGCAGATAAAAGATTTTTCCTTAAAAGTATGTACTCTGAAATCCACATCTCAAGTAACTGTTGACGGAATAAATTGCTGAAAGACCTTATTAAAGGAGTCATTTTTGCTTTGAAATACTACACTTCGTTTGGCTTATGTCGCATATGTGTTTAACTGCTAAATTAAATTTATTATGAAGCAAAAAAAAAAAATCCAGCGCACAAATGCAAGTCTTTTGAAATCCGGTCCTTTGAGGGATGTTTTACAGATTATGTCACTAAAATGCCATTCCTATTCCTGGTTGTTATTCATATTTGTGTTTTTGTTGTGTGCCACCAACATGGATTTGATTTATCATGGCCCTATGAATGAGAAACCTCAAAGACCCCCTGTTATTTATAAAGAGCTGTAAGGCCCTTTTGATGACAAAATCAATTTCCTTTATGTGTAATCCAAAAGGTTTCAGAGCATGGTCTGTCCTCTGGATGGTGCCTTTTGCATTTGCAATCCCTTCAGCTAAATAAGTAGACTGTAACATTTTACTATGGGACCTCAATTCTAACTTTGCAAGTCACTTCTGATATGAGAGAATCAGCCGTCTACAAAGACGTTGCCCAGGGGATGCCCGGATGTATTTCGATCCTGCAGGGAGGCTTCTCTCATTGGAGCATTGCAGCACACCCGAATACTTGGGAGTTAGCCTAGACTGTGCTCTGACCTACAAGAAGCATTGCTTGAATATCAAGCAAAAAGTGGGTGCTAGAAACAATATCATATTAAAGTTGACTGGCACAACCTGGGGATCACAACCAGAGACAGTGAAGACATCTGCTCTTGCACTTTGCTACTCTGCTGCTGAGTACGCATGCCCAGTGTGGAATACATCTCACCACCTGAAAACAGTGGACATGCTGATAATGAGACATGCTGCATTATCACAGGATGTCCACGCCTTACACCTCTAGAGAAATTATACTGTTTAGCTGGTATTGCACCACCTGACATCTGCCAGGAAGTAGCATCCAATAATGAAAGGTCCAAAGCAGTGACATCTCCAGCCCATCCTCTGTTCAGATATCAGCCAGCACATCAACTCTTTAAATCAAGAAATAGCTTTCTGAGATCTACAGAGATACTTGCAGGAACGTCTCAGCAAGAGAGAGTCCAAAAGTGGCAGGCTGTTGTGACTCAGCCTTTGTGTGACTCTGATGAGGATTCTGGAATGCAGTTTCAAGATGATGGGATTCAGGTTCAGGATGAGTTTCAAGATGACTCTGATGGGAATTATGGGATTCAGGTGCAGAATGTCCCTGCTGTGGGAGATGAGGAGCAGGGAGGCTTTCCCACAGGAAGAAATGATGTTGTTACTGATGATGGTTTTCAGGTGCAAGAAGCAGAAAGGGAGAGTAGCTCCCAGCCTCAGCCTGATAACACTAATGAGCCCTGTAGTCTTGAAAATGATGAGGCCACTTCTCTAGATTGGGCTAGTCATTTGGAATTTCAGGGGTTGTGCGAAGTCTCAGAATAGCAAATAAAAGGGAGGTCAAAGGGCAAAGAAATGCCTCCATGGTATGCTATTAAAACAGTCTGCTGAGAGGGAAATCTTCGTCAAGGCAATTTCCTCGCTTGAATCAAGAACCATGTCTGCTTTCCTCTATTATCTTATAGCTTGGATATATCTTCATTTCTGGGACTTTGGCTTCATTTTAAGGACATTGCTTCATGCGTAATGTTTCCATGGATTTGTACTTACAGCTTTGTTTTTGTAACTATCTTTTGGTACTGATCTTTTACCTTTTATGAACTATCTTTTCCTTATTTCCTAATAAACTACAAAAGACTACGATCTGTGTGCAGCCTGGTGGCTTTAGCAAGGTGAAACTAACCTGAGGTGCGACACAGGCTAAAACCCGGAATCTCAATCCATGGCTGATACCAAATGAGAGACTGCCTTCTGGGCACACAGAAGACTGAGTGACTTGGAAGGCATTGAACAGACTGCTCTCTGGCAGCACAAGATGCAGAGACAACCTTAAGAAATGGGGCCACAAAGTGGAGTCCACAACATGCAAGTGTGAAGAAGAGCAAACCATCGACCACCTATTACAATGAAGTCTGAGCCCTGCCACATGCACAATAGAGGAACTCCAAGTGGCCAGCTACTGGTCAAAGGACATTTAGTATAATGCCAAGTTTTTAACTTTGGTTGTGTTTTAAATACATTACAACTGTACTCCGGGTTCGCTTCTGATATGATAAATAAAAAAAATTCTAACTTTGAATAAAAGATATCGGGAACAATAGGGAATGACCATTGCCCTCCTTGTGAACTTTCTGAGCCATGAGACACGTGGCTGGACAATCTTGTCAACCAGAAACCACAAAATCTGTTCTTGTGTTCTCAATTTGTGAAAGGTGCTGGGTGTGGGATGAAATGTGACATTTATGTGCTATGAATTGGCTCTGATACGTATAAATATCTTCTCACATGAGCAGACTAACTAAAAAAAGCTTGCTCAAGTTAAGTATTTCAGACACAGAGCTTATGGATGTCGGACTCTCTTCACAGTGTTTCCCATTGGATCTTTGTAAGATTTCATTTTTTATCCATGCTGCTGAATTGTTATTTGTGCATGGTAATCACTACTTCATAATAGAGCTAAATTTTGATGGGTGAAAAAAATCCGCTTCATTGTTTTATGGGCTTTCTGAGTCAAACTCTTGGTATTCTAGCAGTTACTATTTCTTCCTTTTTGTGTTTTCTGGGATGGATGCTGGTGACTGAGCACAAAATACTGCTAGCACACACTGGAATGGGTATCATCTTGAACTGATAATAAAAGAGAGGTGAAATTAATGTACGAGGGAATAATCTTAATCTCATCTAATCTGGAATAATTTGAACAGTTCTGCAATTAATCTAAAACTGATTTTTCCCCATTAGAAATGGCTCAGTGTGTTAAAGTGCTGAACTGCTGAACTTGCAGACCGAAAGGTCCCAGGTTCAAATCCAGGGAACAGAGTAAGCGCCCGCTGTTAAACTCCAGCTTCTGCCAACCTAGCAGTTTGAAAACATGTAAATGTGAGTAGATCAATAGGTACTGCTCTGGCGGGAAGGTAACGGCGCTCCAATGCAGTCATGCCGGCCACAAGACTTTGGAGGTGTCTACGGACAACGCCGGCTCTTCGGCTTAGAAATGGAGATGAACATCAACCCCCAGAGTGCTACTAAACGCGCGGGCGGGGGGGGGGGGGGTACAGAATGAAATTCTGGGTTACTGTGAGTTTTCCGGGCTGTATGGCCACCAATGTTCCATAAGCATTTTCTCCTGTCATTTCGCCTGCATCTATAGCAGACACCTCAGAAGTTGTGAGGTCTGTTGGGAACTATGCAAGTGGGATTTATATCTCTGTGGAATGAGAAAGAACTCTTGTCTTTTTGAGGCAAGTGTGAATATTATAATTGGTCACTGAATTAGTACTGAATAGCCTTTCAGTTTCAAGGTCTGGCTGTTTACTGCCTGGGGGAATCCTTTGTTGGGAGGTGTTAGCTGGCCTTGATTGATACATGTCTGGAATTTCTCTATTTTCTGAGTGTTGTTCTTTATTTACTGTCCTGATTTAAGAGGTTTTTTTTAATACTGGTAGCCAGATTTTGTTCATTTTCATGGTTTCTTCCTTTCTGTTGAAGTTGTCCACATCCTTGTGGATTTCAATGGCTTCTCTGTGTAGTCTGACATGATAGTTGCTAAAGTGGTCCAGCATTTCAGTATTCTCAAATCATATCCAGGTTGGTTCATGAAGTGTTCTGCTATGGCTTTACTATGTTTAACTTTGTTGTATGGTGGTTTTTTTGACAATTAAATGTTTCTTTATGTTTATGTCAGAAACCGCCCTGAGTCCTCTGGAGGAGATGGAGCGGTATATAAATAAAGTTTTATTATTATTTATTATTACAGTACATGTGCCCAGAGACTGGGTGCAACTATTTGCCAATAGGTTATGTCCAATATTTTGAACTTCAACTAGGGGCTGTTGGGAATTCTGGGAGTTGAAGTCCAAACACTTGGAAGGTTGAAGTTTGCATTACACTGTCCTATATCCTAGGATCTGATCCCAGATTATCTGGCAGTATAAAAGGTAAAGGTTTCCCCTGACGTTAAGTCCAGTCGTATCCAACTCTGAGGGTTGGTGCTCATCTCCATTTCTAAGCCGAAGAGCCGGCGTTGTCCGTAGGCACCTCCAAGGTCATGTGGCCGGCATGACTCAATGGAGTGCTGTTAACCTTCCTGCCAGAGCGGTACATATTGATCTACTCACATTTGCATGTTTTCGTACTGCTAGGTTGGCAGAATCTGGGGCTAACAGTGGGCGCTCACTCCGCTCCCTGGATTTGAACCTGCGACCTTTTGGTCCACAAGTTCAGCAGCTCAGCGCGTTAACACACTGTGCCACCAGAGGCCCCATCTGGCAATATAAAAGGTAAAGGTTTCCCCTGATGTTAAGTCCAGTCATGTCTGACTCTGGGGGTTGGTGCTCATCTCCATTTCTAAGCCGAAGAGCCGGCGTTGTCCATAGACACCTCCAAGGTCATGTGGTCGGCATGACTGCATGGAGCGCCATTACCTTCCCGCCGGAGCGGTACCTATTGATCTACTGACATTGGCATGTTTTCAAACTGCTAGGTTGGCAGGAGCTGGAGCTAACAGCGGCCGCTCACGCTGCTCCCAGGGCTTGAACCTGGGACCTTTTGGTCTGCAGCTCAGTGCTTTGCCACCGGGGCTCCATCTGGCAATATAGACTCATATAATC
This sequence comes from Anolis carolinensis, assembly GCF_035594765.1. Taxonomy (NCBI): domain Eukaryota; kingdom Metazoa; phylum Chordata; class Lepidosauria; order Squamata; family Anolidae; genus Anolis; species Anolis carolinensis. The sequence continues at coordinate 60,352,265 of NC_085844.1, forward strand.
CAGTTCAGGGGCCCCTGGTGGCACAGTGTGTTAAAGCGCTGAGCTGCTGAACTTGCGGACCAAAAGGTCCCAGGTTCAAATCCCGGGAGCGGAATGAGCGCCCGCTGTTAGCCTCAGCTCCTGACAACCTAGCAGTTCGAAAACATGCATATGTGAGTAGATCAATAGGTACCGCTCCGGCGGGAAGGTAACGGCGCTCCATGCAGTCATGCCGGCCACATGACCTTGGAGGTGTCTATGGACAACGCCGGCTCTGGAGATGAGCACCAACCCCCAGAGTCGGTCACGACTGGACTTAACATCAGGAGAAACCTTTACCTTTATCTTATCCAGTTCAAAGAAGATAATTAGACTTAAAAACCCAGATATGGAGGCATGACAGTCCACTGAGTGAAAACCTTCTGAATTGCTCCATTCATGCTTCACAAGAAATAGCCCTTAGTGAACTTTTTGCTCAGCCTCCAACGCGCCACGCGAGCCGGGTGCGTGTGCTCTTTAAAAGGTGTCCCTTGAGAGGCTGGCGAGCGGCGGCGGGGGAGTGGCGAGCGGAAAAGTCCCCGAGAGGTCAAGAGAGGGCTCTCCTGGGACTCGGTGGCAGGATCACCACTTTCGAGGCTCGCCCTTCCCTTACAGCCGCGGAGGGAGGGAGGGAGGGAAGGGGGGAGGCCGTCTGCGCGTGGGCTGGCTTCCTGGGGGTGTTTTTGCGCCGAGGGGAGGCTCAGCCCCGAGAGCGGGCACCGGGGCGCCCGGCGGAGGGACTCTCTCCCTCTCCCTCCCCTTCCCCTCTCTGCCAAAAGCCAAGCCCCCTCTTCCATCCAGGAAGCCATGCGCCCCCGGTGACAGACAATGGAGGTGACGGACTCCGGCGGCGTGGTGCTCACAGCCTACCATTCCTACGCTGCTGCTGCTTCCCGGCTGCCGGGCAAAGCGGAGCCGGACTTCGCGGGACCCAGCCGCTCGCCCCTCAGGTACATTGCTTCTTCTGTCCTTGGTTGAGAGAGTGCTTTTGGCGCCTTTCACTTGGGGAGGAATTCCGACCTTGCCCTGCTGCCAGGGCTTGATTCTTAGCCTCGGCGGAGGAAGTTGGGGCGTGTGCGTGCTCCATTGTGCGGCTCCGTCGGCGCCCTTGGAGGCTCGGCGTGGCTGCGTTGCGTGGCGTGGGCCCCCCTCCCGGGGCTCCCTTGAAAGTCCCCGGAGAGCGGCGGGTCGGGTTTGTTGGCGCGCCGAGATTGGCCTCAGATAAGCGGAGGGGAAGTAATGCGGGAAGCGAGGGGCAGAGGAAGAGAGAGATGCACAAGTTCACAGAGAGGAAGGGAGAGAAGAAAGGAAAAGAGAGAATTAATGCACTTTTTTGACTTTAACTACCCCGGTCAATGTTAGGAGATCTTGACAGTTGTAGTTTAGCACTCTGGCAGAGAAGGTTGAAGAGTAGACCTTGTAAAATGACCACTCCCACCATGCCATTCCATTGCATTCATTCTACAGAAGTGGTTCCCAACTTTTTTTGACTACAACCCACTTGACCAGGAACCACTTTGACCAGGGACCACTTTGACTAGGGAACACTTGAACAGGGACCACTTTGAACAGGGAACACTTGAACAAGGACCTCTTTGAACAGGGATCAGGAAATTTGCATTGGATAGACCACATCAACTCTCATTTCTGATTCAAAACATATGCCACCCAGTAGTCCCCATCTGCTCACCCACAGAAAACCATATTTAATAATCTAGAGCTGATGTGGTCTATCTAATGCAATGGTCAGCTCTGCAGAAAGGAGCGGAAATAAAATAAATACAATAAAATAAACAAATGAAGAAGTTCGTGGACTGGATTTTCATTCTCTCAGTCCACTGCTGTGCCGTGGCCCACAGGTTGGGAACCACTATTCTACAGTGTAGATCAGTGGTTCCCAACCTTTGGGCGTCCAGGTGTTTGGGACTTCAACTCCGAGAAATCCCAGCCATTTTACCAACTGTTAGGAACTGTGGGAGCTGAAGTCCAAAACACCTGGAGGCCCAAAGGTTGGGAACCATAAGTGTTTTGGACTAGGCTATAACCTAGCCCAGGAGCCCCGGTGGTGAGGTGTGTTAAAGCGCTGAGCTGCTGAACTTGCAGATCAAAAGGTCCCAGGTTCAAATCCCAGGAGCGGAGGGAGCGCCCGCTGTTAGCTCCAGCTTCTGCCAACCTAGCAGTTTGAAAACATGCAAATGTGAGTAGATCAATAGGTACTGCTCCGGCGGGAAGGTAACAGCACTCCATGCAGTCATGCCGCCCACATGACCTTGGAGATGTCTACGGATTATGCCAGCTCTTCGGCTTAGAAATGGAGATGAGCACCAACCCCCAGAGTCAGACATGACTGGACTTAACGTCGGGGAAACCTTTACCTTTACCTTAACCTAGCCCCTACTCTGCAAGCCTTCTGCACACAACTGAAGACATGGTTGTTTCAACAAACCTTCGACCATATTTAGATGCCTTTCATGAATATATGTGAGGATCCATAGATTTCACCAAGCACTGTACATGACTGAGATTGACTATTGTTGTTATATACCTGCAGCTATGCTGTATTTTACTGGTTTTGACTAGGGGGTTTTATGAAGAGGGATATTATGTTGTTTGTTAATTAATTGTCCATGCTCTTTACTTAGGCCTTGGCCATTCCATGCACTTTATTATCTTTAGTTGCTCCCATCCCTAGTCACCAAAGAATATGCACTCTCAGGTTTCCATTTCCCCTTAAAATGGTCCATGTCTTATGGTGCTTGACTACTGATTGGGATTACCGTTTCTGTTTTAAGTTATTTTAACTTTTGTAAGATGTTATTATACTGTGATTTTATTGTGTTACTGTTTTTATTGATGCAATACTGTTTTGGGCCTGTCCCAGTGTAAGCTGCCTTGAGTCCCTAAAGTTTTATTATTATTATTACTATTATGGTTTCATATTATTGCTTCTGTAATTTTTTTATTTGTGTGTTGCACCTACATGAGTGCTTTGTAAGCCGCCCGAGTCCCTCTGGGAGATGGTGACAGGGTATAAATAAAGTTTATTATTATGACTATTATTATTATTATGAATCCAGTTTGACACCACTGGAACTGCCATGGCTCAATACAATGGGATACTGAGATTTGGTGTTTAGGCCACCATTCTTTGGCAGAGAAGGTTACAGATCTTGTAAAACTACAGTTCCCCACGTTCCATAGCATTCAGCCACAGTCATTAAAGCGGTTTCAAACTGCACTGATTTGACTTTAATGTGGCCTAGGCAAAACTATGCTTAGGTGGATCTGTAATTGATTAAGTGAACAAACCCAAAAGGTGCTCACCAATGCTTTCTCTTCATCCTGGAAAGAAGTGACAAGTGGAGTGCCATAGGGATGCATCCTAGGTCTGGTTCTGTTCATCATCTTTATTAACAACTTAGATAAAGAGTTAGAAGGAATGATCATCAAGTTTGCAGATGACACCAAATTGGGAGGGATGGCCAATATTCCAGAAGACAGGAGCAGAATTCAAAATGATCTTAACAGATTAGAGAGACAGGCCAAAACTAACAAAATGAAGATCAACAGAGGCAAATGCAAGATACTGTACTCTATTTAGGCAGAAAAAATGAAATGCAAAGATACAGAATGGGGGACGCCTGGCTTGACAGCAGTACATGTGAAAAAGATCTTGGAGTCCTTGTGGACAACAAGTTAAATATGAGCCTACAGTGTGATGTGGCGGCTAAAAAAGCCAATGGGATTTTGGCCAGCATAAATAGGAGTATAGTGTCTAGATCCAGGGAAGTCATGCTCCCCCTCTATTCTGCCTTGGTCAGACTACACCTGGAATACTGTGTCCAATTTTGGGCACTGCAATTGAAGAGAGATACTGGCAAGCTGGAATGTGTCCAGCGGAGGGTGACTAAAATGGTAAAGGGTCTAGAGAACAAGCCCTATGAGGAGCAGCTTAAAGAGCTGGGCATGTTTAGCCATGTTTAGAAGAGAAGACTGAGAAGAGACATGATGGCCATGTATAAATATGTGAGGGGAAGTCATAGGGAGGAGGGAGCAAGGTTGTTTTTTGCTGCCCTGGAGACCAGGATATGGAACAACAACTTCAAACTTCAGAAAAGGAAATTCCACCTGACCATGAGGAAGAACTTCCTAACTGTGAGAGCTGTTCAGCAGTCGAACTCTCTGCCCTGGAGTGTGGTGGAGGCTCCTTCTTTGGAGGCTTTTAAATAGAGGCTAGATGGCCATCTGTCGGGGGGTGCAAATGCAGTTTTCCTGCTTCTTGGAAAGCCGAGGTTGGGCTGGATGGCCCACGAGGTCTCTTCCAATTCTATGATTCTATGATAGTGTGGACGCAAATAGAGAAAGAAGCACAGAGAGAGAGAGAGAGAGAGAGAGAGAGAGAGAGAGGCCCCACTTGTACACCATATAACGCAGTTTCAAACTGTATTATATGGCAGTGTATATGGGACTAGAGTGAAGAGAGGAGTGAAGGAAGGAAGGAGAGGAGAAAGGAGAAGAAAGAAGAGAGAAAAGAACAGAATGACACTGTATCATTTATGTGTAAACATTAGTGAAGGGCTCCCTCTTTCTTCCCTCCACACCTTGATGTGGGTGCATCTACACTGTAGAATTAGCGCAATTTGACCCTACTTTAATGGTCATTACTCAGTGCTATGGAATTTTAGGAATTGTAGTTTACAAGGTGTTTGAGCTTCTCTGCCAAAGAGTGTTAATTCTTCACCAAACTACAGTTCCCAGCATTCCATAGCATTGAGCCATGGCCATTAAAGTGGTGCCAAAACTCCATTAATTCAATGTAGTTGATGCCCCCAATATTTAGTTAAAAGTTAAGTCATGTTGAGTGAATTCAGAATGATTGTCTGGGGAAATGTGTACAGAATTGCTGCCCAAGTGGCTTTTCCCTTGTTGCAATAATGGGGTTACTGATCGAAACAGACATACTGATTTTGCACTCACATATTTATATAATTTAGAATTTTCCAAGAACAGGTACAAATAATTACCACAGCAAATGGAGAATGCAAAATATATGTTGCACTATAAAATTCTTCCACTTTGTGGTTGTATGTCTTTAAGTCTTCTGACTCACGGTGGCCCTAAAGCTACACTATCACAGTGGTTTCAAGGGATGTGAGACTTGCCAGGTTCACCCAGCGGGTTTCCATGGCCAAGCAGAGAAATTTTTTTCCATGTCAGGAGCGACTTGAGAAACTGTAAGTCACTTCTGGTGTGAGAGAATTGGTTGTCTGCAAGGACGTTGCCCAGAGGTTGCCCAGAAGTTTTGATGTTTTTAAAATTCTGTGGGAGGCTTCTCTCATGTCCCTGCATGGAGCTGGAGCTGATAGAGGGAGCTCATCCGCGCTCTCCCTGGGTTAGATTCGAACCTGGCAGCCTTCAGCTCTGCAACCCAGCCTTCAAGTCACAAGAGTTTAACCCACTGAGCCACCGGGGGCTCAGCAGAGAATTAATTCCAGGTCTCCAGAGTCTTAGTCCAGTGCTTAAACCATTACACCATGCTGGCTCAAGCTTACAAGAGGTAATTTGTAAAAGGTTTCATCTAACCAGCAGCATTTTTTTCCCTGAGGCAGGAATTTCACAATATTAGTGTACATCTTGGAGACATTCCTTACATTTGTCCCAGATAAATTTGCTGATAAAGGAAATTGTTTCAGTAATATCTTCCCAGGCAACACCTTTGGTCTTGATAAAGCTGACCTTTCTTCTAAATAAGAAGCCGATTTTAGCTGACTTCTGCAATTAAGAGTGTTATTTGTGAACGTTTTACTTGTGTATAGCATTGGGGGATTTTCAGCTGCCCAAGAAATGAGAAGTTTTCTTCCTTTGGGTTTTTTTTTTAATACATTGAGGGTGGATATTAAAACCACAGAAGATAGAAACCCAAACACATATTTCACTTCCTAGTATGTGAAAGAAATACAGTTGTTAACCTGATGGACTTCTGTAGCTTTACTCATAGATTTTAAAAGGACCAGTAGATTATTTGCGAGAGCCAACATGGTGTAGTGGTTTAAACTATGATTCTGGATACTAGGATTCAATTCACTAATTAATCATGCAAACCCATGGGGCAAGTTACATTCAGCCTCAGAAAACTATGTGATAGATTTGCCATACATTGGAAATGACTTGAAGGCACACAATAACAAGAACAAGTAGATGCTTTATAGCAACCATATCATAGTCAAGTAACTAAGTGTCATCTGTCATCCTCTTTTAGGCAGTGCATGGACATAATAAGATGTAAAATAATAACTATAATAACTTTATTAATATAACCCACCTCCATTTCCCCGAAGGACTTGGGCGGGGGGGCTTACATGGGGTACAGGCCCAGAATAAACAGGGAATTCAAAGTACAACATTAAAACACATAACAAAAAATATGATTAATACAATTAAAAGAAAGTTAAAAACATAATAAAATACATCACTCAGCATCACAAAACCAAAAAGTGGGCATATTCAGATTTGTGAAAGAAGGGCAAGGCTTGTGCAAAACGCAGACCAATAGGACCAAAGCTGGGAATAAAATGCTGGAAAACCAGTACAATAAATAAATTAGGGCTGGGCAGGGATGGTTGCAAGCTAAACTGTTATTCAAAGGCATGCTGGAATATACAATGTTGGAAAATCAACCAATAGACAAGATAATTTCAAATGTTTCCATGGACTTTCTCTCTCCTCTGTAAAATGGCATAATTGAACCACCTCTCAAATGGCATAGATCATCAATGTTTTGTTCTTTATTCAATATTCAAAATGTAAATTAAAGTTCTTTAATTCAAAATATACCTTAAGATTTCATATTAGAGTGATATTATTTCTGGATTGTGTTGTTAGTTACTTTGTAGGCCAAAAGTTGGTTGGAAGAGCTAAATGTATTAAATACTATAGTGACTACTGTACATACGTAAGTGCTCTAGAACCCAGAATGGGTTCATAGAGTTCAGTGGATTCATTTTGAGGCCAATCTTGTTCTTTTCAGTATGGTATTCGAGAAGTGAAAAGATCATGAAAAATCTGTAGCTTGATGAATTTTTGCTTGTGATCCTAAAACCATAGGAGCATATGAACTCTGGTCAATTTAGATTAATCAGTGTAGCATTTCCTGTAATGAAGCTTTGCCTCTCCATGAAGAAGGAAAATGCTTTGAGTGTCTGCTTGCTGATGGTTCCAGTTTGTTCCTCTTTGAATTGATCAGGAGAAAAGACTGCAGTAAAAGAACAAGAAAGTGTGGCTGTTGCTGTCTTTTGCTACCATTCACATAGAGACCTGCAGCAGGGAAAATTCCAGCCCAAACACATTACAAAGGATAGTGTAGCCAAAATACTCTTCAGCTTTGTCAGTGAAGTTTTGTAGGATCGCTGAACAGGTGCGACTCTTGTCTTCTTTGCTGAATGCTGACACACAGGTATTCTAGTTATTTATCAACAGAATCCAAGAGTCTAGATTTTTCCTATTCTGATCTTCTTTAGTTAATGTAAAGCAGTGGTTCTCAACCTGTGTGTCCCCAGGTGTTTTGGTCTACAACTCCAAGAGATCCCAGCCAGTTTACCAGCTGTTAGGATTTCTGGGAGTTGAAGGCCAAAACATCTGGGGACCCACAGGTTGAGAACCACTGATCTAAACATAGACACATAACTCTGATCCAGAAAATCTGTTTCATTAGGGATCCTCTCTGTAACATAACGAAAGATGGTAGAAATGTGTTTCTTAAGATATGTGATATTAGGAACAGGCATTTTAAACTCTGTGTCAAGGACTGGTACCATGGGGAACCCCCAGTAGTGCAGTGGATTAAACCACTGTGTTGGCAGGACTGCTGACTTGAAGGTTGGATTGCTGACCTGAAAGCTGCCAGGTTCGAATCCCACCCGGGGAGAGTGTGGATGAGCTCCCTCTATCAGCTCCAGCTCCATGCGGGGACATGAGGGAAGCCTCCCACAAGGATGGTAAAAACATCAAAACATCCGGGTGTCCTTGGAGATGGCCTTGCAGATGGCCAATTCTCTCACACCGAAAGCGACTTGCAGTTTCTCAAGTCACTCATGATATGGGGAAAAAACATGCTTATGCCTATCGCTACAATTGTTTATTAACTGGAAACTGTCCATGGACTGGAAGCTCTTGGCTCATAAACCAGTTATCATTCCACAGACCACCACTTTGTGCAGAGAGGGCTTTAATAGCAAGTAGAATGGGCAAAATTTGCTCTTTTCCTTTTCTCCAGTGAGAGTCTCCACTGAAAGCCAGTCATTTGAAAAGAAGAATGAGCCAATCTGGTCACACAAAAAATCCTCTGGATGTAACACATTTGAAATATGCATTTCTACTGCTCTGTCTAATTGGTGTTGATTCACATGTTCAAAATAATAGTTTTGAAATTTGTTTGTACTCTAACCTTCTTAAACATGCTTGGAGCAAATAAAAATAGAAGCTATTATACGTAAAATATCGAAATAAAGCTCCTATGGTAGATATATGGATAACAACTGTCAGAAACTTTTCCAGTTTTTAAAATGTAGACTCACACACTATTCGGGAAAGGTTCTGCTTGTGAAGTTGCCCACTTCCTGCAGCTGTTTGGTTGCAATAACTAGCTTTTGCCATATGGACAGTCGGAAGCCCCATCTGTGTTTCCAAAACATGCTGTGGAAAGAGGTTGTATTACTTCAGTATGTGGGCCAATGGAATGCAGAATGCATGAAAGCAAATGTACTGACAGGTTTAGCAATGTCTTTAAAAGTCTGTGTTTTACTCCGTGTCCCATTCACTTCTTCAAATACCTTTTCATAGGTTTTCTTCTCACAATTGTCTTCTACTTCCCCATTCAAAGTTTCATAGAATCACACTGTAGTGTGCTCATATTTTGGTTCATTACAACTGCATACATTTATATATTAGGTAGCAAAAAAAACCCCTGGCTGTCCTGTGACTGTTTTATTCAGACAGATGCGAATTCTATGTAACTAATTTAACAGATATGCTTGCCAAATATTACAGGATAAGTGACATGATCAACTGCCATATTATTATATAAGAGGATTTGCAGTCTTTATCTTTTGATTTCTTGTGGAAGCAAACTGTGTTTTTTTTATCAGTAGAGCCAATGTTTCTGTTTAGCAATAGTGGTTGTACGTGGTAACATATTTTGAAAAGTAAAGCTTATCATATGAGAAACAAGTTTAGCTTTCCACCAAAATTCATGCTTTCTCCTTCCCCTATTCTTCTTCTGTGTGGCCAGGAAGAGGAGGCCCAATTTATATCAACTACAGTTTAGTTGTGATGGAACCCTCACATGTGGTTAACCCTTACTGTGATTTATTTTAAAAGTCAGATCATAGCTTGATACTGAGTTCTTTCAAACAAATCATAATTAAGAGCAACCAAATCACTATGCATCTATGATGATTGTCAGCTATCAATATGAATTCAAATTTGCAATGAAATAGACTATTTACTTTAAGTCAAGTTGATGCAGGTGAATAACAAGACAGGAAAAACCTTCTGTGTAGCAGTCTGTCAGAAGTAGATGACATGGAAGGTGCATCTTGTCAAAAGCGGTGGGATTGAACGGTCCCATCATATTGGAGATTTAGACACCTGTAGATGCTAATAATCTGACATTCCAGTTTCTCTGAATGCCTGCCAACTTCCACTAGGTTAGAATGGAGAGAGTCTTTCAGAAAATGGGTACAGGAAACAAGATCACATCACTGGTAGAGAGCACTTTCTATCTTATCCACTGTTTAATCACTTTGATACCACTCTTTCAGTCTGTATGTTGGTGGGTTGAAGGTTTAATCAAATTTGTGTTATTATTGTTACTTGTGTTCGAGTCATTATCCAACTTATGGCAGTCCTATCCTATGTCTCATCTACATGGGCCCAATAACCTTTGCTCACATTGTAGTAGATCCTGGCTGTCTTCATGACATTCTGCACTTCTGATGGGTATTGTCAGGCTAACCCAATTTAACTGTGTTAAGAAAAGTCAGAGGATACTTTGCCAAAACTCTGGAGTAACCTCACACTTCAGTGCAATGTGGACAGCAAGACTGGATCTCATTTTGATTGGTCCACTGTCCACACAAGTCACTGCCACCATTACCTTTTCCCTGTGCTCATTACCCTTCTCCTTCTTGGTGATGTAGTTACCTTTGCTGATATCATCACATGGGGTTAGGATTGTGGTTGTGGATGCTCCCAAGATTAGTCTAGAAATTTTTTTCCTCTCTAAATCATTTAAAACTATTTTTATTATGCATTTTTGTATTGTGTTTTTATGGAATTCATGTGTTCATTTAGATACTTATACTTAGGTAATGATTAATTTTATTTTTGTTTAGTAATTGATGTTTAGTTTTGTTTAGTTAATGATGTTTATTTTGCACTGTTTTGATTTATGTGTTGTTTATCACCAAGACATTGAATGTTTGCCTTTTTTTGCTTGGAAGCCACCCTAAGTCCCCTTGGGGAGATAAGGTGGCCTATAAATAATAATAATAATAATAATAATAATAATAATAATAATAATAATAATTGACCCATATTAACAGGCCAGTGTAGATGAGGCTGTAGGATGATTCTGAAAAGATTTTCCATTGCCTTCCTTTCAGGATGAGAAAGATTAATTTGCCCAAGATCACCCACTGGATTTCATGGTTTCATGGGACTTTGAACCTGGCCTCCCAGTATCCTAGTCTAACAATTGAACCATGGCATCTTGCTGGCTCCCTATCAGATATGGGTCTTTTATAGTAACAGTACAAACAATATGGTTTCAGAAGCATCAAGTGCTACTTTCTAGTAACAATCCCAATTTGTTAAACCAAGAAACCTATGATCTTATCCCTCCTTGAAACACTGGCAGCACATTATACATGAAGCATAAGAAAATGGTTTCTGTTATATATAAGATTCCTTTTGGCATCACATTGGAAACACCTGCAGTCTTAATTGTACTGTGGTAGAAAGATATGCTCTCATATGTTGAGTGGTCATCAGTATGAAGGAAACAATCCATGTTTTCAGTATTAAAAAGCAACCCATGAAATCAATTTCAGCTGGTGTTCAGGAGAGCATGATGGAATTTCTCCATGGGTGGTATTTGGCATTTATTACACTGGACAGCATTGATTCATGGTCTCCTGAATGCCAGAGGGAGCACAGAGACTTAGGCACCTGTTCCGCACACCCTGGCCTGTGATAACCAAGTTCTGGTTTTTCATTGAAACTGAAATTTGAACAATTACAAATCAGAAATTTCTCCTGATTCTTGAACTGGCATAACTAACTTCAGTATTGACAATTCTGTCACAAAGATCTGATTACATTGCAATCAATGGCAACAAAGGCAGAAAGGGATAGGAAATTTATCAGTTGATTCCTAGTGGCAGAATTCAAAAACAGTGTTAGTCTAGATAAGTATGAAAGGGACCCTTGAGCACTTTTAGAAGCAATTGAAAGAAGGAAGTTGATAGCACATGTCTACAAACCAGTAGATTCCTGGCTCTTCAGGCTAGATCACCTGCCACATCAATGGGTAACATACATTTCACATCAGAGTTGGAAAGAGCCCTGCAGTTGTGGAATCACTTTAGTCCAACTTGCTGTCTATTATGTGTATCCTCAGAAACACTCAAATTTCTGTTTAACCTGTGACGACAAATAAATCATTGTAACTCAGACTTTCCAGAATGACAGCGATTTTCTTTTATTAGTTGTTTGCACTATTACTGTACTTCTGTTTGGTCCTTCCTTTTACTCTTTTGGTTTTCCTTTTGCTGTGAAATATCAATTTTTGAAAACAAATAAATAAATTAAAGCCACAGTTAATCAGAAATGAAAACGAAAGTTTCCGATCTCCCTGCAGCTATGAAGGAGAAGTAAGGGAAGGTCATGAGTATGTGGGTAGGCTGGGGTCATTATGGTTGACATGTTTTATCATGACATATATAAGACTAACAATTTTGAAAGTCTTCATGTTGCTGCTTATACGGTGTATAACAATATACCAGAATAGGTCCCTCACCCCTGGTAATTGTTCTTTCAGTTGCTGCACATTTGCAGGAAATGTAAAAATATGTTTTATAAATATTTATGAAGTCCATTAAACTATTCTAATCTTCAATCACATGGTCTTTATTTGGAAAGACAAGTTCCTTCCAGGTTGAACATGCACAGTCACAAATTTTCATAAAACCATCAGGATGTGGTCATTTTGCTTTTTCACATAAAATAAACATTTTGGCTTCCAGCCATACTTTTCCTGATAGCCCTGGAATTTTTTTGTAGCAGACTAATTTTCATAGTTTGTTGTTTTTTCTGTAGCATGCTTCCCTGAAACAAACATTTATGACAAGTATGAGTTAAGCAGATATCAGAAGAACAAAAGGAAGATGTTTACAATGTATTTTAGTAGTCTTATAGGACAGGTATGGGCAAACTTGGGCCCTCCAGGTGTTTTGGACTTCAACTGCAACAATTCCTAACAGCTGGTAGGCTATTAGGAATTGTGGGAGTTGAAGTCCAAAACACCTGGAGGGCCCAAGTTTGCCCATGCCTGTTATAGAGTCACAACATAGTCCCTAGGAAGGGTTCCTATGGACAATAGAATGAAGCACATCTCTGTGTGGAAAATAGATTTTACCTCTGAAAATTATATGAAGATGAGATATCTCCTCTCAAGCCTACTGTCTTTTCTATTAGAACTCCAAAATATAGTGAAAAGCAGACCGCCCATAATTACAGTAGAGTCTCACTTATCCAACATTCTGGATTATCCAACGCATTTTTGTAGTCAATGTTTTCAAAACTTTGTGATATTTTGGTGCTAAATTCGTAAATATAGTAATTACTACATAGCATTACTGTGTATTGAACTACTTTTTCTGTCAAATTTGTTGTATAACATGGTGCTTAATTTGTAAAATCATAACCTAATTTGATGTTTAATAGGCTTTTCCTTAATCCCTCCTTATTATCCAACATATTCACTTATCCAACATTCTGCCGGCCCGTTTATGTTGGATAAGTGAGACTCTACTGTATGTCATGCAAGGATGAAGGAAAACTTTAGGATCCAAGGCCTTCTTGTGTCCCAATAGAATCCTGAAATGGTGGGGAGACGGATGACTCCTTCAGCTTCTGAACTAGTAGTTTATTTCTCTCCCAGTGAGAATATTAAAAGTTTCAAAAGGAGAGACAAAGTCCCCCTTTCCCCCTTTCCAAAGAAATTTTCAATCACCACGTATATATTGTCTGTCCTCCAGACACAAATCTACCAGATCCTATGAACTGGAAATACTATTACTTCTCTCTTCTCTGCTGCATTGCTTAGTTGAGTCCCTTTTGGGAGATAGGGTGGGACAGAAATAAAGATTATTATTTTTATTATCATTTAGATGGTCTTATTTGTTCTTTCATGGACTAAAACCCATGAAGCTTAATCCATTTGGCATATCCATATTTCTTCGTATCAGTAGCAAGCAACTGTGGTAGCTCGGGGCCAATTTTCCATTCCAGAACCTTCTGAGGCTCCAGGGATTGTAAAAATGCCAAAGCAAAACAAAAGCCCCAGGACTGGCTGTGAGACCACCTCTGGTTTTGGAATGTGGGGATTTCAAAACACCAGTCATGGTTATCATACTAGCGTTTTTCTTAGGATGTGCTTTTTTAAAAGTAGTGGGAAGCACAGGATCAGGTGAAGTTGCATAAAGTATTTACAACAGACAACTATAGCAAATTCTTTCTAAAATGCTCTTTCTGCCTCTAATCTTCCACCAATTAAATCTTCCACTTCCAACTCCTTAGCAGTTTGGACTAAAGTTCCAGGAAGAATACCTCAAGAAACAGGTATCTAAAAACTAGTCATGGGAATAATTGGGGGAAGGGGAGGGGATGAAAATTAAGCAGTAAAGAATTAACATTGGATTCCCAGTGGCGAAGTGTGTTAAAGCACTGAGCTGCTGAACTTGCAGACTGAAAGGTCCTAGGTTCAAATCCTGGGAGTGGAGTGAGCGCCCGCTGTTAGCTCCAGCTTCTGCCAACCTAGTAGTTCGAAAGCATGCCAATTTGACTATTTCTTATGAAGCTTTGTTGGATAGCTAAAAGACCAACAAGATGCAGTAATGTAATGATATATTTTTGGTATTATCATAGAATCATAGAGTTGGAAGAGACCTCACAGGCCATGCAGTCCAACCCCCTGCCAAGAAGCAGGGAAATCACATTCAAAGCACCCCCGACAGATGGCTTAAAAGCCTCCAAAGAAGGAGCCTCCACCACAGTCCGGGGGAGAGAGTTCCACTGCTAAACAGCTCACGCAGTGAGGAAGTTCTTATAGGAATCTTTTGAAACAATATTAAAAATGTGTTCCAGTCCAATTGGGATATTACTTTATAATGCACGGATACATTATGTGCCAGTAAATTACCAATTCAGCATACTGCCATAGCTCACACTGAAAGTGGATTGTGTGACTGGGGAAACAAGGACCTGATGCTGATAGTTTGGCAGCAGAGCTGGTTTGACTGCAGATTTATATACAAATGATGTCAAAACCCTTCTGTCAAGGTACAGTATAAACAATCTTAACTATTTTTATATGTTTATCACATTGTACCATCAACTTCCTTGGAGGAGGAGAATACAATAAAACAAAATGCTTCTTCCAAATACTTTAAAATTGTCCCAATGTTTTGGAAGGAAGAACAATTTTCTCAAAAGTACTGTCCTCCAGAGCTTGAGGGGGAGAACTCTTTTATCATTCCCAATGGGCACTGCTACGTCCAGTACAGGCAGTCCCTAAATTATGAACAAGATAGGTTCTGTAGGTTTGTTCTTAACTTGAATTTATATGTAAGTTGGAACAGGTACATTTTAAGTGTAACATACATATATGCATACATAGGTAAAGGATTGACATTGAGTCTAGTTGTGTCCAACTCTGGGGGTTGGTGCTCATCTCCATTTCCAAGCTGAAGAGCTGGAGTTGTCCGTAGACACCTCCAAGGTCATGTGGCCAGCATGACTGCATGGAGCGCCGTTACCTTCCCGCTGGATATCTATTGATCTACTCACATTTGCATGTTTTTGATTTGCTTGGTTGGCAGAAGCTGGGGCTAACAATGGGAACTCACCCCGCTCCCCAGATTTGAACTGCTGGCCTTTTGGTCAGCAAGTTCATCAGCTCAACAGTAACCCGCTACACCTCCGGGGCTCCATGTACATACATGCAAAAATATAAAAGGTTTGGAAAAGTTAACCTAGAGAAAAGTTAACACCCCTGTGGGGTTTGTTTTGCTGTCTGTGCCCCTGTTCAGAAGATTTCACCTCATTTTCGGTCCCCGTGATAATTAGATTTTAAAATTTTTTGCTTGTTGTAGAAGCAGGGATTGGTGATAAAGCATCAGTGGGGGTACCTTTTCTCCATGATAACCCTTCCAAGTGGTAGATTTTTCCTACTTCCTCTTGTCTCACCCCCATTCTTAACTATGGGTCATTTGTAAGTCTGATGTTTGTAACTTGGGAAATGCCTGTACCATCCCTAGGATGCTCTCTTGGGGAATTTTTTGTAGTTAATCATTCTCTAATAGAGTTGGGTAGATTTAGTTGGTAGGTAAAAGATCACATCTTATGGTGGTGGGGACACAACATCTTTCACAGGGTGTAAATTAAGAGCCAATTTCAAACAAGTATTTTTCAACCTATTTAAATTTATTGCTTCAAACTATTATTAAACCATACAGGAGGTAATGCATATAAATAAAGCAGACAATAGCAAACTTTTTCCCTGTATGCTCAAGAAAGATCTACAACATGTCCTTTGAGACTCTCACTAAGGAATGCAGTATTTATAGTCTTTATAGAATTTCATGTTGTGGTTGAAACTGGAGTTGGCTTCTCTGGTTACCTCAGCATGGTGCCCCTGCTGATTTCCCTGGTGCCTTTGTATGCAGAACTTATGGGAAACATCTGGCACTGTCTTTTTGATCCGCTTGTTTGGTTGAACATTTGGCCAGCTGCCCTCCATTCATTTTAATAATGTCACTTACTGCAGTCATTAAATGATGCTTGAAGTTGCCTGCAAAAAATAAGAAAATCTTGGCTCTTCAGATGAGTAGGTTATCCATCATGTTCCCCCATGAATATATATGTCATTCATTTCCACAAAAACAAGGCGAATCCTGTGGCTTCTGTCATCACATATAGTAAGGAATTTATAGCACATAGTAAAGTGGTGGAAGGATTTCTTTTGTGAGCTTAATGCAGAGGGAGAGAACCCTTCACAGATTTTATGACTACCACTCCAAAAAAGGTTAACATAGAACTCAGGAATGATGGGAGTTGGGGGCATCTGGGTGGAAAGAAACTGGCCCCAATCCTTGGATTGATACTACATGAACAATATATAGGATTTTAGAGGCTGCCGGGACCTAGGAAACAGAACAAAGATAAGCACTCCAACTGTATATCAGAAAGAGTGAAATCTGAGTCTAAGCCACTGCTCCCAATTGCTAGAAAAATGAAAAATGCATGTGCTATAGTATTTATGTTTCTTTTTGTCCCAGTACAATTACATCTGTCTAATATTCTGTAAAAGGTTCTTTGCACTAAAAGCATGCAGCAGATTTGGACTTCAGAAATGATCATAGTTGTAAGAACCACCCTAATGTACCTTGCTTAACTGGTCTAATGCACCAGGAATGGAATTACAGAATATAGATGACATAGACTGAAAAAGGGAAATCATCATCATCTAAGGGTTTACAGTGAAATTGTTCATATGAGCAAAACAAAACAGGGATTCAGCCTGCGTTAGTTGGAGTTACACTTTCCCTGAAGACACAGGTTCATAGTTGGGGTGTACTTTTGGACTACATCTAGACTGTAGAATTAGTGCATTGATGCCATCATTGTCATAGCTCAGTGCTATAGAATCTCGGGAGTTGTAGTTTATTGAGGCAGCAGCACTCTGCCAGAGAAAACTAGATCTTGAAAAACTACAACTTCCATGATTCTATAGCTTTAACCCAAGGCAGTTAAAGTGAAGCTAAACTGCATAGTGTCCCAAAAGTCTCCGTACATAGAGAAAAGGGGAAATTGTAGATAAATGTACCTTTATTTACAAAATATTAATTACAAAACCTTTCCAGTATAAAATATATATAATATGTATAAATATAGTATAATATGTGAGTTACTTAATGTTTCCTATGTATTGAGATTTTTGGGACACTCTTTACATTAATTATAAAGTGTAGATGCACCCCTGGACTCAGCTTTGAACTTGGAGGCCCAGGTTTTTGTGATGGCCAGGAGTTTTAACATTTAACATTTGTGTAGCAACTGTGCCCATTCCTTGAAACACTAGTGATACAGGGTTGCTGTGTTTTCCAGGCTGTATGGCCATGTTCCAGAAGCATTCTCTCTTGACGTTTCGCCCACATCTGTGGCAGGCATCCTCAGAGGTTGTGAGGTATAGGTGATACAGGTCTTAGTTACAATTCAGGTTACTGTGACATGCTCTACTTAGGACTGCCTTTCAAGAATGTTCAGAAATTTCTTTGGAGACTTACTTTATCAGTAATGCTGGTGCTCTCGATACCAGTAAAGGTGCTAGTTAAATTTGGTGCAGAAGAGTGGTTGGTGGATATTGCACACATTTAGCTATGAGGGAATGGGATTTGTTTTGTTTTGTTGTCTTATACACAAGTAAAAGAACTCAAGCTCTGAACTATGTAGCATGTGTAATACCCCTTGTACACTGCCATATAATCCAGAATACCAAGGCAGAATCCACATTATCAGCTTTCAACTGGGTTATTTGAGTCTACACTGCCATATAATATAAAAAGCAAATACTGTAATATTGATTTTATACAGCTGTGTAGAAGGAGCCTAAATCTCTCATAAATCAAGATGCTGGGTTTTTTTTTATTTCTGATATATTTGTTTTTTTTTTGGAGGGAAACATTTGAGGAAAATACATCTCAAAGTGAAATGATAAAAACTAAGAAATTTTAAGGCACCCCATATGAAAGCAAGAGAGGAAATTAGCTCTCAAAGGGAACTTGGAAATGTAATATACTTTACAGAGAAAGTTCCTGTAAGTGGTTTTAGTTGCTTGCTCTTTCAGGAAAAACAGTTGTGGTATTTAAGTGGAAATTAATAATTGATTCCATTTTCAGCTCAATACACTGAATTCAGTTGTGAAGAAAACATGATGAACATGTGCTTCCAAAGTCATTCTTTTATTGTTTAATTACCTTATCAGAACATTTTATGAAGAAACCAGATATATTTGTCTTTTTCTTCTTTTTCCCATTGATGTTTTGTTTTCTTGAATGAGAGATGAAATAGTACACAATGTATTTTGACTGGTAATTCTAGGAACCATCTATCTAGAAACACTTTTAATTACCTAAAATTCAGAATGTTGACCTTGGAATATACTTTTCTTCACATTGTTCATTAGTAAGACCTTTTATTTCATGGACAAATGTTCCTATTAACAGTTATTAGCCATATTGTTTTATCTATGTGTATCTTTGCAGTGAAATTATACTTGCTAACAAAGTTCATTGTATCAGATTTTATTATATCAGTTTTTATGCTATCAATGTGTACTTTTTTTTTTAACAGTTGTTAGACGACATGTGGATAACAGTGAGTCTGGGGCCATGGGTCCAAATGGCCTATCCCATCTTGTTATTGGCCTCTCCCTTTGCCTTTGTGTTACCACTGCTACCCCTTAGCTCTGGGGGACCCTGGGCATCACCTGTTGCATCTGCTGGGGTTATAACTTTGGTGTCTGTATCATTGAGGAAGGGTCAGAGTGACCACATGGCCAGGTGCTTGAGTAATGGCTGCAACAATGTGACAGGAGATGACCAGGCTCTCGCAGAGCTTCTGTCTAGTGAGGACAACCTAGTCAACATAGAAAAATTATTATAATGGCAGTGTATGCAAGTGGATAATGGATTGGGCCAACAGTGATTCTATTGAGCTGTCCACATAGCTGAAATCCCAAGTCATGAACCCTGAATATCACCTGATTTTGCATAATGGGCCCTCCCTGGCACTCCGAACAGTATTCAATGGGTGGGTTTCCATCAAAATGTCTTGCAATATCCAGAGAAGCCCATCTGGACAATGGTCAAGGGGATCCCCTTGATGATTGTGCAGTATCTTCTTCTTAAACTGTAGATCCCAACCCAAATGGGTTCCATGTTGGAGTCCCAAAAATTGATAAGAGTAACCGCTTTCTGAACATTATTTAGTGGCTGTTTTAGATCTTTACACAAATCTTTGGTGCAAAGTTCACAATGGACTCTGCAGAAGATGCTTTGGCTATATGAGGTCAGCTGAAAGGGGTCATGAGTGGAAAAGTTTAAAAGACCCTGCTCTAAGATATGGTGATATCTCTGCATCGTTCCTTGCTATATATTTTGATACAATACTTCTTTTTGTATCAAAATTTGATTTTTCACATATTATTTATCCCATTCAGGCAACATGTTTATACACACACAAACACATGCAAACATACACAAATAAACACATGCTTATCAAATTCTAAACCAAGTAGTGTACATCTGTCTTCTTGTTGATTCACAGATTGTGTGCCAAATAGTATATCTATCAAGTCTGAAGCTATGATCTCTAACCCCACAAAATGCAGTACATTTGAAACACTCTTATCTGCTGAAATCTGTCAAGCCAATGCAACTAATGCAAAATGGAATCATACATATGTTCTTCTTAGCTGTCAAATGTTGTTGAATCTTCCTTGCTTTGAATGTGACACAATAAGATTCATTTTTACTCTCGTAAAGCAAAAAAGATTGCCAGATTTGTTTTGCAGCTTAGTATTATTTTACTATAATCTGTATTTCATCAAAGACAGCTTTATCCTCCTAATGCAGTTTTGGCATTAATGGTTACTCTACATATATGTGTGTGTGTATTTGAAAGGACTTTATGAAGAAAGCCAAATTTAAATCCATTGCAGTGGTGAAACAGGAACTATAAATCATCCCAACACAAAATATGATATGGGTGCAATTACAAGCAGATTTGAAGTTAATTATCTGTTGTCCCATTTTATGAATCAATACAATTCTGACTAATCATTGTTTATCTGCATGGTTGAAAAGGAGACTGCAGTGTAAAGCTGTTAGAACAGAGTTTTGTAAAAGTTGCTGAAAGGCTGCGTCCTTGCCTGTTAAAACATTAATTTCTCTTCTCTGTTTATACTGAGATTGTCCTTAGGGAGGGATCTGTAACACTACCTCTTTTCCTTTTCCATTGATCCCATCCCTCTCATCACCAAAAGGAAGAGAGAAAGCTCAAATTTAGAGTTTCAATGGTTATTGAAAATTGGCTATCTTAAGGTCTGTACCTAAGCTATAGGATTTATCAAGGATGAAGTGGAAGTAGGTAGCTGACAGATGGTAGAAAAGTAAGGGAGATTGAGCTTCTCCCTTAATCTCAGCAAATGAAAAAATGTAAAAGCTCCGTCTCCCTTACTCTTCTATCTTCTGTCAGTGACCTACCTTCACTTCGTCCTTGGTACACATGTACCCTACCTTAACGGATTTGTTGGTTCCTTTCATATCTCCTTCCCCTTCTGATATCATCAATATTTTGTATGGGTTGCTGTGAGTTTTCCAAGCTGTATGGCCATGTTCCAGAAGCATTCTCTCCTGACATTTCACTCACATCTATGGCAGGCACCCTTCAGAGGTTGTGAGGTATAAGTATGAGAAATAAATAAAAATAAATAATGAAAACCTTTGACAACACAATATTTTGTATGATGCTTGAGTAACAGACTAAGAACTGCAGGCGATCAAGCTCATTGCAGACTTCACATAGAAAGTAGGCATTCAACACACGAAGTTCTGGTGGAGCTCTTTATGATTCCTTATACTGTATTTTTTTGATTCTATGGATTTCATCCCATGAGGGGGTGAAAGTGGGAGAAATCATATTTTTGAGTGACATTTCATGTAGCTCTGTCTCAAAACGATCCCAAGAAATTACCCACTTACTGATCCAGATCAGTACACTTTTGAAGATCAATATCCCATTCTAACGTGATCAAAGATAAGTTTTTCAGGATGGTAAGAATTCGTCTAAGATCATCACAAAGACTGTAATGTAATCTAGCTCTCCATCTATTGAAACAGCCAAGAATGTACTTTGTCAGCCTACACAGGCTTAACTGCAGTTGGCAGGGTTGGCCTAAATTTCAAGCTGTTATTAGCAACACAAAATTCTTGAAATTATTTCAGTGGGCATTGCCCATGCCAGTCAACTCCTAAGTAATGACTTTTCATTTCAGTACATAGTATATTCATTTTTCCACTAATGGGTTCCTCAGTGCATATGTGGAAAACCAAGAGTAAAAATAATCTCATGCCATTTGAATGTACACAAGCTATTGAAATCCTGAGTCAGTGTAGTGTAGTGTTTTGAGTGTTGCACTAGGACACTGAAAGGCCGGAGTTTGAATCCCAATTAAGACATGGAAACCTGGGCAAGTTGCCCTTTCTCAGACTCAGAGAAAGCCAAGGGTAAATCTCTCTAAACAAATTCTTGCTAAGAAAAACACAATAATAAGTTCACATTAGGGTTACCATAGGTCACAGCAACAATTGAAATCATAAAAAAATATTTTAGTTGATTCATAAAACATAGTAGGATGAGGAAGACTAAGTACATGGATTGCACTGAATCTATATTAAAACAGTTGTCTAGTTGTATCACTATGAATTCATAGTAGTGGGCAATCCATTCTGGTTTATCTTAACCTGCTGAATGTGTTGTGTTAATCAGTTGTTACAACTTGAACTGCTTCTCCTGTACTTCTGACCACCACATACAAAAATGACAATGGGCTGTTTTCTTATTCTAAAGAGGACTATGAAGGACCTATATATCTGGCATAATTTCTCTTATGTACTGACTATTTTGAAAAACAATTTAGTAGACAGCATGGGCAGCATAGTTGTACTATGTCTTTCTGGAACATAGAAGTAGCTTCCTTTGGGGAAAGAACAATATAATCATTTAATGATGGGCTCAGAGATTATATAACAGAATGCATTAGGCAAAAATAAAAATCTACTAACACTCAACAAAAGAACAATGAATTATATAAAAAATTATATAAAACCCCTATAAATACCTATTGTTTGTTATATTTTACTATATAGTTTAATATACAGAAAAATATGCAATGGATTTTTTTGAGACTTATTACCTACAATAAACAAGTTAAACCGCTTTATCAATAGTGACCCAATCTGCACTGCCATACAGTGCAGTTTAAAAATATATTATAAGGTCAGTGTAGACCCAGACCCCATCTACACTGGCATTGAATTAACTGCATTGAATCTATATATATAACAGGGTAATGAAATTTCGGCCTAGGACAAAACAACAAAACTACACATCCCAGAAACACTAAACTTGGCAGCACAACCCCTCATCCATGCCTCTACGTTCATACAACAAAAAGAAAAGAAAAATAAAGTCCTAATTAGAGGGAGAGGAATAATTGTTTTTATCCAATTGCTGCCAGTTAGAAGGTTAAGCTCCGCCCACTTGGTCTCCTAGCAACCCACTCAGCCCAGGGGACAGGCAGAGCTAGGCCTCACTTAGGCCTCTTCCACACTGACGATAAAATACAGATTATCTGATTTGAACTGGATTATATGGCAGTGCAGACTCAAGGCCCTTCCACACAGCTATATAACCCATTTATAATGAACTTAATGTCAGGGGAAAACCTTTACCCTTTACCTTAACTACTACCAATTCCTCAATATTTTATTTCCCATACCACCATACTTCGCCACAGCAACGCGTGGCCGGGCACAGCTAGTTGCATTATATAAGTCTACTCTGACCATATAATGAAGTTCCAAATTGCATTATATGCCATTGTAGATGGGGCCAGTGTTTATATTGCCCTACATTTGCACACTCTAACAGGATGACAGATATGTGATGATATTTTGCAAATGCATTCATGACACAGTTGTCAATGGCATAGGCATCCATGTAACATCTAGTAGCACTTCTGTGGTCATTACTTCAATTCATTGACCCAATGCAGACAACTAAAATTCTGTTAAAATCAATGCATGGTGGTGAAACTGAAATCGCTGTGACAGATTCTGCTTCATCCTTTATAAAGTGATCCAACTGGCCTACTTGGTACAAAAGTCAGTAGTAGTATGTGCATGACCTATATTTACATATCACCCATATTTGCAAAATTTGATGTGTGCCTTCAAGTTGTTGCAATCTCTGGTAACCCTAAGGTGTCTTATCACAGGATTTTCTTGGAGAGATTTGTTCATTAGCAGTTTGCCATTTCCCTCTGAAAAGAGATAGAGTGAATTGCCCAAAGGCATTTGGAAGATTTTATGGCCAAATTGGGATTTGGACCGACTCCTGAGTGGTTCAAAACTCCAACCATCACACCATACTTCCTCCCACTGGGAAAACTACAGAGCACATATCAGAAGGTTACTCCAGGCATGATTTTTTTGAAGCTCAGTGCAGAATGAAAGATCTAATCCCACTTTCCCTATTCCACCTGTTGATTATTTTCATACTTCAGGACTGTTGTTTTTTGCATTTATTTATAACGCCCCCAAATATTTGCTGGAACCAAAGACCAAGATATTGTGTGTGATAACCCACAGACATCATCTATGTTCACAAGACTTTTCCTCATTGGCCATTATTTGTTTTGGATCTAGCTCAAAAACCGTTTCTATACAAATGGAAATGTTATCACATGTTAACTTTGGACACAAAACTCCAAATAAAACAATGAAACAACACAGATTTTCCTTCCTTTTCTGACTGCATCACTGGAATCACTGGCTAATAGAGGAATTGGAAGGGAGGATCTTTCTTGTGAATTTCTCACTGTACTTTGCATTTGGATTTCTCTGAACATATATGCTTGATTAGAAAATGAAATCAAATGTGACGAAGTGAAGCTTAAGGATTCATGACATAAATGTCTTCAGCTGTTTCCATGAGAATATGGCAAAGAAAGATGCAAAATCTCTTAATTATTAAATGTATTGTTATGTAAACAGTCATGTTTGGAGTACTGTGATAGAATTGCTGAATCAGACAAGTAACAGAAGACCCAAGAGAAGAACTTAGTAATGTTTTTGCTTTAAATTCATCCCCGGATGATCACTTGTGAGTACAGTACTTTATTAATGTTTTTATTTTACATATACAGAATGATTTCTTCAGTTCCCCATTACATTTTTTGAGAGTACTGTATATGCTTTCCATATCTCCTGATTTAAGCCATTAGAGGTAATGGTTTTTCAAAAAGAACTTTTAAAAACAAAACTATTTGCTACCATGTCTCTGTATGGGTCTTGCTTGGATGATAGTGGTGGGAATAAACAATAATTTAGATTGTATAGCTTTAGGGGTAGTTAGCAGGAAAAGAATGGATTTGTGTACTGTATTAGTTCTAGGGGAAATTATTACTTTAATAATGCCCTTTTAAGCAAAAATATGGAGCTAATAAAAATGGAAACTAAGGAAACTAAAAACAGAGCTGTTTCACTCATCTTTTTTAAGAGCACCAATCCTGTTTTTCTTTTAAAAAATAACACTACAAATAATAAACATGGCACTTTTTCAAAGAAAGAATAATGTAAATCAAGTAGTACTAATTAGTAACTAAAATAAATTACAGCCATGTAGGATTATTGTTGAACATTCATATGCAGTACAACATTCAGCATGTTTTGCAGCTCTGTCATCAACCCCTTTGGATTTGTAAGACACAATTAAACCAAGACCAATGAGATGTAGTTTTGAGTTTGTTTATTACAGCCATGTATTTTTATTGGATTTTAAAACACTGAATATCCCATTAATACAAATATAAAGTACAATAAACTAATGACAATAAAATATACCAGATACAAAAGACTAAAACTAAATAATGGTATACATCTGCTCACTTCCAACCTATGTAGATTTAAGTAAGTATTTTGTTATTGTTACTGCTGTTGTCTAAGGGCGTTTCCAGACATGGTTTAAACCCACGCCAAAGCAGCTTGGGTTTAAATTCACACGCCCCCTCCAAAAAAGACCCGGGCTTTCCTGGTGGGGAGTCCCTATGGAGCCACCACAACCCCCCAAAAAACTTCCCTAAAACTTGTAAAAAATTACTGGGCCTCCATTATGGCTGTCCTGGAGTCCTCCTGGCATGTAGAAATGACACTCAAAGAGATGGGGGGTGAGTTAAGGAGCAATTTTCCTCCTTGTCCCCCCGGTTTCCTGCTGTGTAATTTCTACCCCATAGAGGCAGCCTAGTAAGTTTGTAGGACAGTTTTGAGAGGTTGGTAGGGGTGTGGTGGTGCCATCTCACTTCTCCAGGCTTTTGGAAGCCCAAAGAAATGAGTTGGCTGCTGAGACTCACTCCCATGTAGTCCTAGGACTACCCCAGGTGTTGTCACTGCGCCTTCGGGGATTATGGTTGATGGGGATGGAATTCGAAGAGGAAGAAAAAACCCTCGTGATGAGGGTTCACTGGAGGAGTTGTGCAGGAAGCGACTTAGAGAGCTATATGGGGATCTTCTGAGGAAGATTCAGATGGGGAGATGGATGCTGAGGAACAGGTGGTGGCTGGGGAAGCGGGCACTGAATGGGCACAGCCACCGGAGATGTCTGGGGATTTGGGGTCTATGGATACTTCTGAACCTGGGGTTTCTGCAGGAGCTGATCCCAATTGGGATGCTTGGAGAAGGGAGGATGGTTCTTTAAGTGTTCATGGGGCTAAGTGTGGGCAGGATGATTGGGACTCCAACGAATTGCTAGGTACTCCAGATCCACGAGCTCTAGCTGTGTGGAGCTCAGACTCTGAGTAGATTTGGGACACCTGGTGTTTGGGTGTGAGTGTTTGGTCACCCAGGAGGAAGGGGAATAAAATGGGAATGTTTGGCCACTGCACTTTGCGTGTGGCAAGGTGTTGCTGAGGCGCCATTGGGATCTCTGTGTTTCCATGAAGACTGGACTTGGACTATGATTTGAATCTGCTGTTATCACCTAGCTTGGCTCTCGCTGTGTCTTATCGTGGACCTGTTTTGGATGACTGCACCCTCTTCAGACCTTGGATCGGAATTTGACCTTGCTACTGCCTTCGCCCTGTGATTGATGACTACTATCGGCTTTTGACTCCTGGCTTGCTCTTTGGACACCGCTGTTATCTCCTGACCTGACCTTGGAATCCCGGACGACGTCTTTTCACCATCCTTTTGGAGCCTTCGGCTTTATCCACATTGTGGAAGCAGTCTACTACATTCTTAGTTTGTTTGTTTGTTTCCTGACCAATTTGGTGTTTTCTTTTGGGAACTGTTCCTTTGAAAACTACAGAGCCGGCTGGCAGGGCAGGGCTTGGACTCAGAAAGTGCAGTTTGCACTAAGTTTGTTTAGCTTTGTTTTTACCTGCTTGTGTTGCTGAATTATATTTTTGTTTGAACTGCTCTTGAAGCACTGATAGTGAAGTGTTTCAAGGTTTTTTCTGTGTTAACATTACTTTTTGGCTTATCTGCTGAATAAACTCTATTTTTGTTCGCTAATTGGCGTCTGACTCTTGACACCAGGGGAGTCCCCACAAGTCTAATACCTCATTAGACCCCTGCCTTTCAGGCCATATCTAATGGGGTATCTAATTAATTCGGGACAAAGTAGGATGAATTAATTTCCAAATTAATTTGGAGGCTTCAGGAAAAAGCCTGACAGGCCCTGCGTTTTGGGGCCTGTCTGGAAGGACCCTAGGATGATTCCATTCGGATTACCTAACAGACACCAGGTTTTTAAAATAAGATACAGTAAAGCAAACATTCTCATGCAATCTCTAATTGTAAAAACAAAAACAAAATATAAACTAGATCTCACTGTATGTATGGTTTACATAAGAAGCAATGGTATAGATTTCTAAATAAGCCTGAATAACAAAAAAAATCTGTTTTTCATCATGCTGTGGTCTTTGTATTACATTTCAGTTTTTGTTGTTTTACTTCTAAATGCCTGGAATAAGGCAGACTTACATGTGGAAGTTTTCCTGTTTCCCCCTTTTTCCTTTGGTTCAGTTTCAGCAAATAATTTGTTGAAAGGAAATCCTCTTTTGAAAGCTCTATGTCAAAAGTGAATAACACATTATACTCTCAAACATATTGAAACATACTTTTAACTGGTATCAACTGATCAGTGAAGATAGTCCACAGAGAGGATAGGGGCTCTCATCCAAGAGTGCTCATCCACACCGTTTCCTTCAAGTTTACTTTGTTTCCTGCTTCATTATTTTCAAATTACATATCTTTGGCTTCAGTACAGTAAAGGCATTGCTATGAAGCACGACCCATGAAACAAAAACCTGGCTAGTTAGTCAATAAAACTGGGAAAGAGAATAGAAGTAACAGAGGGCCCTTCCATACAGCCCTATATTCCAGAATATCAAACCAGAAAATCCCACAATATCTGCTTTGAACTGGGTTATCTGAGTCCACACTGTCATATATCGCAGTTCAAAGTAGAACATGTGGGATTTTATTTAGTTGTGTGGAAGGGGCCTGGGAAACAAATCATTCATGGCAAATAGTATAAAGTCAATCAGGAATGTCACTAAAATTATGAAGACAAAATTACAGACATTGATCATTTGTAACTGGATCTCATTATACTTTGTAATAAAAATAAAAACTAAAATGCAGTCAAATTGACCATTCTTGAAGGATAACACAGCCTAGCATTTTTTTCTTGGTGTCTTGGTTTTTAGGCCTGTTCTTGAGGTTATTTGGGGTGCTGATTCAAAAAATTGCATTGGATAGACTGCACCAGTTCTAGTTTCTTAGATATGGTTATAATGATTTTCTATAGGCAAGCAGATGAAAACAGATATATGTCATATGTTCTGTATGTCAAAAAGCTAGAGCTGATCGGGAAAACTGGTGCCATTTTTAGAATCAGCAGGTTAAATATACCCAGAAACAGGCCCAACATTTGAGCCACCAAAATGTGTGTTGGCCAGTGTAATATTCAAATTTATCATCTCCAAATTTAGAGTCACATTCTTCACTTTTATTTCTACTGAATCCTATTTTACTTTGAAATCATCCTTCTTTCAATCAGTGGGATCAGGTGGAAAAGAATCTGGTTCTTTAGTTACCTATATCTTATATATTCATCTATACTAGAGATGATTAATGTATGTGAATAGAATTCATGTACTGTGTGTAAGCATGGGGTCTCTATGGACATTTCAAAAGTTTAACTTCCAGAAAGATCTTGGTATGTTTCAATTGTTCTTGTGACCGATTCTGGCTTCCTTGAAACTGTTTGAAAATGGATTAAACCAAAGAGATGTATCAGATCATTTTAAAGACAAGACTTCAATGCCAAACCCCACCCCAAAAACTGCATCATGAATTAATTATGTAAATAAATTTTGTATGAGACGGTTATAATACAGTCCTTTATGAAGCAGGTTACTCGTTCTTCCACTTAATTGCAATGCTCTAAGGCATTTATCTTTATTTTCAAATCTGGATTCTTTATTGTACTTCACTTTGCAGATTCTATCATCACTCAGTGCCTATCACAAAATGCAATGTACAGTACATATCTTGCTATAATTTGGAAAACTTAAACTGCTTACTTTTTTTTTTTTTTTGAAAAAATGGTTCAGTATAGTATACTTGTGTTTATAAATCTTATAGTTAGAATAAAACTTAAAATGATCAGCTGGAGAAACTTTCCATATCTGAACCACAGTTATTCATAACATACTCAACAATGGGTCCACTAAAACTAAATGCATAAGTAGTTTATTGACACAGGAACAATGTAAGCCATAGTTTCCCGTAGTCTATAGAGAAATATTCAGTTGTTTGCAAATAAGTGAATCCAGATGTTTGTCTGGCTCACCAGAATCCTGGATATTTCCATCGCTGCAGACAATTTTAGTTTCAAATAAAAGGACCACAGCAAATGGCAATTTATAGATTATAATGTCAAGGCCACAGACATACAAAATGCAAATATGAAACAGATATAAAAATGATTCCATAAGTATTTACAACTCAGGTATACAGTGGGTTTTAATGGATAATTAAAGGATCAACATAAAGAAAATGGGCATTATACTTATTTCATCTAAAGCTCTCTGTTATAAAACCCTTGATTGCTTTGGCTAGTAAACAAAGTAGATAAAACAAATTCCTATTAGCTAAATGACATTTTGTAAAACCACAAACCATATTCCCGAACCATTAACTGCTTGGTCTTTTCATAGACTAGTTCTTAAGTGTAATCTGTCACCTCCTTATTTTTGCAGTGTATTTCTATGTATAATTAATATTGGGTATGATCAAAACTGCAATCTTGAGTGTTTCTCAGGAAGAACCTGGTTTAAATGGTAACTTTTAAACATGTCTTTTGGAGCCTTTAACCCATTCCTCCTGTATTTTAGCTAAACAACATTTAGCCACAAACACACATACACACTTAACCCGGTTTAACATGGGTTATAATGCATGTGTGCAAGGGCCCTTAGTGAGGACATCACAGCATTGTCTTTAGCTGCTCCCAGGTCTTGAAACTAGTGATGTGCATTCGGAACTTACCTTGATCCACTTTGTGTCCTGGCTTTTGTCGGAGGCCCTGATCCGTTTTAGTCTGAACCTCCTAAAATTGGGAGGTCAGACATTTCGTTTTTGTTTTCTGGGCTAAAAGATCAGTTTTCTTTCAGCCCATTATTGGGACTTCACACATAGGCCCAAAGCTCCCAGACCTACGGGTGCAGGCTTTGGGCCTACTCACCTGAGCTTCTGATGCAGGCTTTGGGCTTTGGGCCTACGGATGCAGGCTTTGGGCCTACGCATCCGGGCCTCATAGGGCCTGCAGCCGATTGCTGAGTAAGGATCGCTCCTTATTCGGCAATTGGCTGCAGGCCCTGTGAGGCCTGGGTGCATAGGCCCTTTGGGCCTACAGGTGCAGGCTTTGAATCTACACACACAGGACTCGCAAGGTCTGCTGCAGACTCTGCAGCCGAGTGCCTAGTAAGGAGCGCTCCTTATTCGGCGCTCGGCTGCAAAGTTTGCAGCAGAACCTGCAAGGCCTACAGCTACAGTCTTTGGGCCTACGTGCCCAGGACTCACAGGGTCTGCTGCGGACTCTGCAGTTGAGCACCAAGTAAAGAGCACTCCTTACTCGGTGCTGGGCTGCAGAGTCTGCAGCAGACTCTGCAAGGCCCAGGCACTTAGGCCCAAAGCCTGCCCCTGTAGGCCCAAAGCGCTGGGTTGTTTGCAGCCCCACGCTTTGGGCCTATGTTGATCCGATAAGCAGGCTTGGAGCCCATACCGATTCCTGCCTGCTTTTCGTATCGAGTTGATTTTTGTTCCGGGGGGACTTTCCATTTTGTGCCATCCAAATGGATGGTACGAAATGGAAACATGAATTAAACAAATGGAACAAATACTGCACACAGGACTACTTGTAACTCACTTTTGCAGACGGTTCAATTGGACTTCTTCCTGCTGTCCTTCCTCTGACCAATAAAGACCTTTTTCTTTAAGGAGCCTTTTAGATCTTAATATCATTTGCCAGACTGAGCTTTTAAAGGGGAATGTTGTTTCTGTTTTACTGTATTTTACACATGTGTTTTAAAATATTTTTAACTTAAATTCTCAACTAGTGTTTTTAAAAAGAAAAATGGATTCCGGTGTGTTTTAGCTCTGGTACTGGAATCTTAATTGCATTCTATTTTTAAAAGGTTGTATGTCACCTTGGAGCTCATTAAATTAAATAAATAAATACAGCACATTTGCACTCTTACAAATCCATACAATTTTCATTTAACTTTTATTATACGTTACATGTATTTTGCAAAGCAAAGAAGATATCGTCACATCTTTCCTTCTTGGCTCTATGAAAAAGGAAACCGATATTTGTCTAGTGCTTTCTAAAATCCAAGTACTATTAAGTAATACAATCAAACATATGCTGGTGAGAGAATCCAGACTTGTTGGCTTCTGTTCTTCCCATAGCTGCAGTATAGAGCACAGATTTCAGTTTCCAGTGGACTAAGTTAATCTTTTTTATTTGTCTGAAATTCTTTTATAGTTAAAAAGAAGAAGAAGAAAATAGTGGGGGAGGGATTAGATTCTGACTGTTTGAACCACTAAACTAGAACCTGGTTGAGTCTAAATTCATTTGTATATTGACTAATTAACAGTTTGTGTTAGGTAATTAACAATAAATAGGAAAATTATATAAAAAAAACTGTCAGATGTTCCCAAAATGAGAAGGAATACAATGCAACTACAATATAATACTTACTGATTACAAATACATCCAAAAAACCCCATAATAACAGAAATAACAAGAATTCCAGTCACACCATGAAATCAAGAAGAGAAGGTGGTATTACAGTACCACTCCCATACCCATATGACTGGTACCCATACTTTTACTAGCCACATCTGACAAAATATGACCTCTCTAGTAATATTCTAAGTTCTCCAGGTGATTCTATGGCAGACATGGGAAAGCTTCAGCCCTCCAAGTATCTTGTAGGCTGTTAGGAATTGTTGGAGTTGGAGTCTAAAACATCTGGAGGGCTGAAGTTTGTCATGCCTTTTCTATGGAATGCTTCTTGCCAGATGTTGCCATAGAATCACCCTGAAGGACCCAGCAAATTTCAAGCAAGAATACCTCTCTAGGAATTTTCTAGATTCTCCAGTGTGTCTCTATAGTTCTTTCTGTCAGGTTTGCTATTATCAGTGGTTTCCTGTATATTCTGGCATGTATCTTTCTCAGCCCCCTTCTACACTGAATTGATCCCAGATTATCTTCTTATCCCAGATTATATGGCAGTGGAGACTCATATAATTTAATTCAAAGCAGATAATCCGGGATCTGATCTTGGGATATAAGGACAGTGTAGAAGGGGCCTTCAGGCCCTTCCACACAGCCATATAACCCACAATTTCAAGGTAGAAAAACTCACAATATTTGCTTTGAAGTGGGATATCTGAGTCCACACTGCCATATATTCCATTTCAAAATAGAAAATGATGGATTTTATTCAGATGTGTGGAAGGGGCCTGGGTTATCTGAGTCCACACTGCCATATATCCCAGTTTAACAAAGATAATGTGGGATTTTATTCAGCTGTGTGAAAGGGGCCTGGGATACTGGGGGTGTACTGAACAATGATTTGGGAAATACAAGATCTTCACCTACTGATAAAAAGACCATAACATTAAGTGCCAGGCTAGCATCTTTCTCTGATAGACACTCACTGTTATTTCTGCTGGTGGAAACATCTTGAAAAAAATATATTTGGCCAAAGTTTGGGGAGTAAGTAGATAAATATGGCAGTAGATATTTCTTTAAATGACCTTTTTGTTAGCCATTAATATATTTAAATAGAAAAAAAATCAAAGTACTTGAATTGGTCTTGGAAATGAGCTAGCAGTTACTGTAAATGAACAATATTTGTTGTGGTACAATCTTGATGAAAACTCATAGCTTGTAATTTTCTTGTTTCCCTATTTGGACCAGCAGATGTAAGCAACCTGATATCCTTCAGATGTTTTGGACTATAAATACTACAATCTTCAGACATTGGGATCATGGTAATTTTAGTTCATGGAAGGAAGATTTTTTTTTATACTTCAGCTAAAGTTTTTGGATGTTTTCAGAAGCATATATAGAGAGGGGTGGGGGGTGTTACTAGAGAATGAGCATTCCACAACGGTCCCTCCATGTTTTCAAGTTTAATGTCTACAGATTTGATTATTTGTGGATTTGATTAATTTGTTCTCTCTGAAACTTTATGTTTTCCAGGGTGATTTTAGGGTTAGCTTCTGGCCAGATTTGACCATAGAGTTGCCCAGAAGGCTCAGGAATTCTCTGAGAAAATTGCTCTCTAGTTTTAAAAAAATACAGTACTGTTCCATTATCTGAGTGGAGGAAAAGGGTGCACAAGACAGAGAAGGATAGTCCATGGGGGAGGAGGAAGTTGAAGGAGTAAAACCATTTCTGCTTGTTTTTCTGTTATTCCTCCCACCCATGGCACTGTAGTGGAAACAACCTTCGCTTATGAAATGAGAAGTGGGGAGGAGGAATAACAAGTGAAAATGGGGAAAATTATTTTCCTCCTATTCCTTACCCCCATCAAATTGACTATCTTTCCTTGTCTAGTGCCACCTTTTGGCCTCCATCCGGATAATGGAACAGTACCAAAAATTATCCTGGACCTGTGCTCCTAGCTCTATGAAAGTGAGGGCTTCACAGAAGTATACTTGCTCACGTAACAGAAATTCATAAAATCTGTTTCTGCCTCCAGTGTTGATGACAAAAATACAACCAATTTCAAACTGCAGACTTTGACAACTTGTGTATGAGAAATGCTTCCATTCAAGATCTGCACACCTGGGGTGGTGTAATCCAAGAAAAAACAGATGGAGATGATAAAAATAGATAGAATTTTTGGGTGATTGCTTCCAGGCTTAGCATTTCAACCTTTGAAAGGGAAAAATTATTGCCTCCTTAATATCCTTCCACTTCCAAGTGAACATTTTCTATTCTAACAGACTTTTCACAAGAGCTTTCAATAATGGGCCATTTTGGCAGATTTTAATCTTTTGTCTTTTTACATGTGTGATTCAAATGGTTGTAATTCCATGGAATATAACAGTTATATTCTGTGATGATGATGATGATGATATATATAAAATGTATATTCATTTAGCTAATTGTATTTTTTAGTTAGCACAGTATTAAGCAATCAAATTTGTATGAACCCACTAAGAAGCATTTGCTACTTGAAAAAACATTATGTTAATGCATTAATTGTTGTAATTACAATTCCTTTATTATTAATTTACTATAAATGCATGACGTAGTTATTTTAGTTCATTATAGACTACTGGGTAATTTTGGATGACATTAGGAAGCTGTTAATTTTGAATGAATTTACTATAGCAAAGTGCCATAGAGGGCAGTGGAACTAGCATATTAAGGCTTTCCAATTCTTGTTTCCTGTGACAATGCTTGCAGAATCAGGAATTGGAACACACCAGCTTTTTACGGATTCTTACCTAAAGCAGAAATTCTCTAACTTTGCTGCTCCGGGTGTTTTGAACTTCAGCTCCCAGACCATTGGCCAAATTATAAAGGAAGTGACCTCGTTGTTAGGGCTGAAACTTTAAATTGATTAATTCATGAAACTAGTCCTTCAGTTGAACTTATTCCTCCGCAAATAGATATAGACTTGAATACTACATGGGACAACATATTAAATGTGTTGAAAGCAGTGAAACTATTCAATATTCACAAGTGTCCTGTTGTAGGTTTCAGTGTTTTAAGCCTTCAGGACGATATCTTTTTCTTATTATGAATGTCTACACCTTGATTATGATTCTGTAGCAATTCGTAGGTTTTAACTATCATGTACTTAATTAGTAAACCATTTTGAGTTCAATTTTTGGGAGAAGGCAGGGTATAAATGGTTCTGGCTTAATTGTCCGAACGTATCTCCCTCTATGAACCACTTCAGGGGTTAAGATCTTCTGGGGCAGCCCTGCACTCAGTCCTGTCTCCTTTGCAGGTGTAGTTGGAAGGGACAAGAGACAGGGCCTTCTCAGTGGTGGCCCCTCAGCTGTGGAACTCCTTTCCCAGTGAAATTAGGTCAGCTCCCTCCCTCCTGACTTTCAGAAAAAAATTGAAAACTTGGCTATGGGACCAAGCCTTTGGAGAACAATCAGTGCAATAGGCAGCAATGAAGCAAGCATATATAATTGGAATGGCTCCTGGATTATGACTTTGAATGTATGTAGTTTTAACAGCTGATCTTAATGTGTTCATTTTTTAAACTTTAATGATTTTAGTCTATCAGTTTGTTTTTTGTACAGCATTGAATATTGCCAACTTGGAAGCTATTCTGAGTCCCCTTTGGGGTTAGAAGAGCGAGATAAAAATATAGTAAATAAATAAATAAACAGAAATAACAGACCATTTCCAAACCATTCTGGAAAGAAAGGAGACAACCAGTAATAGGTACAGTTGTCTTTCCTGGGGAATTCAGTCCTGGGAGTTTTCTTTCTTCTAAACTGAATAAAAAGCATGTTTCATTTCACTGGTCTGATTTACAAATGTAATTTAGAAAGAATTTTCATTAAATTGAGCCACAGTTCATGACTCTTTAGGAAACTTTGATAATCAGCACAGCAAAGTGTTTTGAAAATCTTGTCTACAGTTACTGTGATTAATTTAAACCTGTCACTGCAATTAGACAAGTGTGTTGCCAGCAACCCCATCTGTAATACAATAGCTTATCACATTTGATAGCATCCCCCTCCCCACTTTGATCCACCTCTTTTGAGCACTTTCCATGCTCAGCAACTTTTTCTTGCAAAAGCTGAGGAAGCACTAGGTTATCATTTTCCAGCTTTTCTTTGTGCGGATAAAATGCTTGCTTCATTGAAAACTGTTGTGCAAGCTAGTATACAGTACAATTGTTATTTTTAACTGAATATTTCAAGTGGCTGGAGGGAAATGTATTTTCAGATAATTCCATGAAACTATTGAGGAGGTCCAGTGTTGGCATTTCCCAGTAATTACAGGTTGATTTACATGTCTGTTGCAAAACCTATGGTGAAATCATCCAGATTAGACCTGAAATTTGGTTTTTGTTTACAAGCTGAACTAAATATTCTGCATATGCATGTGTTTAAAAAACTACCTTATCAGAATGTCATTTTAGAAGACAATACAAGTGACAGGGAAGGTTGCTCAACCTTTTCCCATTCAAAACCATTACTTAACTGTTTCCTCCTCCGGTTCTTGAGGTTAAATTGAAGGCCATGTAGTGTGGAGACAAAAGATGCTTGATTTTGGTTTCTGGACAGCTTCAAGTCTTCTTGCTGGGTTTCCATACTAGTCACACAGCACACCATAAACCTGTCAGGGTAACATGAGCAGTTCGGGTGACATGTTGTATGGGGCCCTTGGGAAACATGGTGCATCAAGTTGAAGTGTACCAATTGACCTTTAGATTTTGGTTTCCTCCCTTATAGATAAGCTTCTTATTATCTTATTTGTAGATTCTGATTCAAAGTTACTATTGGAATAGGGGTATTTATTGGTTTTATAAATGCTTTTTCCTAATAATAAGATATAGCCTCTTTTATCAGCAAGCTGTCATGGTGAACTTTGGACACATTTGATAAAAGAGAATGCAAATGTTGGGATAGTTGCAAATTCTGCTTTTGACAGAACACCATTTTGAAGTTTACTTAGAACCCTTCAGAATCCTCCAAAGCCTGCAGTTCACTATTATGACCTATTGTTCTGATCATCTTTTGTCATTTGGTGTCAGGTCATATATTACAACAGTGTTAGAGCTGTTTATATATACATAGTAAAGATTATTTCAGTTCCAGAGTTTTTTCATCTCTGTCTTTAGCTTTAGATAAAGTGGGCTTTAAATTTTTTGCAGCTAGTGCTGCAATAAAAAGTGAGCTGCTTTCAGGACAAAGATAATCATATGAAAAAGTCTTAGGAATTATACTTCTGAATACAAGATATACCAATGGGTTTATTGCATGGCTGTAATGGAAAAAGAACCTGGCCTCTCCCCAACTTTAAAATTCAGGAGGATAAATCGATAGATAGATAGATAGATAGATAGATAGATAGATAGATAGATAGATAGATAGATAGATAGATAGATAGTTTCCAGGGCTGTAGCCGGGGCGGTGTGTGTGTGTGTGTGTGTGTGTGTGTGTAGGGGTTCAACACCCTCCCCCGAAATTTTTCAGATTAAAAAAAAACCTGGTTTACTCATGAATTTTAACTGATTAACCAAATCCCCATGAGTGTCTGCTGAAGTTTATCTGTCTTGGGTGTTCACTGAAGTTTATCAATGGAGCCTGATTTCTAAATTATTTTGCGTTATGTAACTATTCTTCATGATTCACTAAAAAAAAGTTTCAACCCCCCCCAAAGAAAGATTTTTCTGGCTATGACCCTGATAGTTCCACTGTTGTTTCAAGTAGCCCAGAAGAACCATAACAGAGTATATAAAACTTTGAGTCCATATTGTTGATATTGTAATCTGATAATAGAAATAAAATATTTTTTTAGCTTTACTACTGCACATGTTTAAACCTGAATACATCTGGAATTTATGTGTTATACTGAATATAGTCAGAGGTAAATACTATCCATTGCTGGGAATAAGAATTGCCAAGAAAAAAAAGTTAATTGAAACAGATATAAAATAGAAATAAGAAAAGAAGCACAGGGGGATTGAGTGAATGTAAACAAAACTAGCACATTTTAAGATCCGGGAATAAACAATAATGCCAAGTATTATTTATTCTGAAATTGTACTGTTGTGAGCATAACCAGCCATCAAACATTGAGAAGTATTGAAATAAAGAATCAGTTAAGGAAGAAAGGAATATCAGAGGAAGTAACCAACTGCAGAGACAGCTGTTAAGATGGTAGGTAAGCCACTGTAAGCAAAACTGGAGTAGCAGGATGAAAGGAGAAACACATGTATGGTATGCTTAGAATCTACCATATGTATTATAGATCAGAAAAAAATAATTGCATAGAATAAGTATAATAAACATTTCATGTTGAAGATTGTAGTCTTTAGGTGGAATGAAAATAGTTGTTGAAATAAAAAAGCATGTGTTGTCGAAGGCTTTCATGGCCAGAATCACAGGGTTGTTGTGTGTTTTCCAGGCTGTATAGCCATGTTCCAGAAGTATTCTCTCCTGACGTTTTGCCCACATCTATGGCAGGCATCCTTAGAGGTATATGAAAAAAAAACACTGATTCCTTAGTTTTATGACCAAATAGTGTTAATATATAACCAGCAGAACTTGGAAACTAGGTCTATACTATCAATTCAGAGTTTAGACATCTCTGGATTCAAGATGGTAGGGAAGTCTGATATTGGGTGCTCAGAAAGGAATTTACTAAGTGCAGGCTCATTATATATTGAGCCTAGATGATTTCAAAAATTCCGTAGTAACTTCTCTAGGTATTTCATAGTCACTGCCCATTCATTCTGTTTCACTGGTGATGACAATAGTTTCTACCTTTTTGCTGAAAGTAGTCTACAAGAAATGTGTAATACGTATATAGCAACAAATAAAGAAATAGTACAACTTAAAACAAACTACCAATAAAAATCCTATAAAATCCAGAGTTTAAAATTATATTTAAAAAAATATTTTAAAAAAATTACAAGTGTGATGAAAATATGGTCCATGGGCATTTTTGTGCCCCCTGAGATTCTCAGATTTTCCCCATTATTTTTTTTTTACTTAAACAAATTGGTGAGAGGTTATATTATTCCAATGGTGTCACATTTTGAACTTCTGTGTATTATTTCAGGCATAAGAAAGAGCCTTCTCTAAGAATAAAGTAAATTGAAATTTGAATTTAACAGTTTCATTGATAAATGAAGGGCACTTTCAACCCTAAAGCAACCTGAAGGAAAAATATAGTAATATCAATCTCTCCCCCCAATTAGGAGTGTGTGGGATATTTTAAGTTTAAATTTTTAAGAACTGAAAACATTATAAAAATCTAAGTGGGTACAGGAAGACAAGAGACCTAGAATAATTAGGTAGGCATGTCATAGGACACTAAAGTTGACAGTATCTCTAATATGGGATGCCTCTTACTTGAAGGTTGGAAAATTTGTCCCTTCTTGGGTTGACAGATGATTTTATTGCAACTAATGCTCTCTATTTGAGGTTTGTGAAGTTTTTTCTTTTATACGAATTGAACAGAATGTCAAAAATTTCTGTATTTGAGATTGGGGGCCCTTCAAAAAGACAAAAGTGAGTACATCACATATAGTGTTTTCAAAAGGGCAATAAGAGACTTCATGGACTTCATGATATTCCAGGTTGACAATCAGAAATTACATGATGAAGGATCCATTGATTGTTTTTAATTTCTGATACAATGTTATGCATAGAATTTTTAATTAAAAAACGACCTTAATAGTTGAATGCTGGAACTAAACTGTAAGTATCCATTAATCAAACATCCAATAGCTGGATTATTTTTAAAGGCAGTTTTAGTAATAAGTCATTTAATTTGTCAAGGTATTTTTTTACAGTTGTGCAATATCATTAATTCCAGGTTAAGTCATTTCTTCATTATTGAAAAATTTAGCAACTCTTCTCTAGCAAAAAAAAAAAAATGACCTAGGGAACTGGTCCTTCAGATCATTGCTTTTTATTATTATTATTATTATTATTATTATTATTATTATTATTATTATTATTTTATTATGACACAGCAAACAGGATAGACATGCTGGATTTCATATCACAAAATCACAAGTCGAACACTTCCCAAGTGTCTAGGACTGTGTGATGTATTTTCGGATGATGCGTGCAGATCCCAGTAGGGTGGCCTTTTGCAGCTGGCAGATTGTAATTTTGTCAATGTCTATTGTTTCCAAATGCCAGCTGAGATCTTTTGGCACGGCACCCAATGTGCCCATCACCACTGGGACCACCTGCACTGGTTATTATTATTATTATTATTATTATTATTATTATTATTATTATTATTCACATACTGGCACTACATATTATGCATTCTTTCTTCATTTTTCTCATGCTTTGTGAGTATTATTTTCTTGCATGGCTGGTTTTATGTTTAAACAGATTAGTGGTTAAGCACTAACTTATAATGAACCAAGCTGTAACACATTGACATATTTCCTTAGTTAAAAGAGAAAGCTTTTTAAAAGCACTTTAAATAGCACCCACTTTAATTCTGGACATAAATTTTATTGACATTTTAGCACTTTCTTAGATGCAAATGAAATGTAATGGAAGTCTTGTTTGCATAATAATAGATTTCATTATTTGTTTATAAATGTTGATCTAAGACAGTGGTTCTCAAAGAGTGCTATGCGGAGCCCTTGAGGCTCTATGAAGCATACTGAGGGGGCTCCATGCTTCCCTCTCTCTCTTTATCCCCCCCCCCCCGCTCCAAACTTTCCCTCCTCTTTCCTGCTCCCCACCCACCCCAAACCCCTCCTTGCCTCCAAAAGCCTTTCCCCCTTGTATTCTGTGCTGCCCAGGGCCTTTCCCCCTTGCCTTCCTTGCTTCCACAACCCTATTTTCCTCCCACCACTTAGGGGGTGCTTTGATTGTGCTTTCCTTGCATGGCCAAAGGGGCTTGGACTGGATGGCCTTGAGGTCTTCCACTGAAATACTGTTAAGTTTATGTTAGTTAAAATTGTTCTTTTTTCTTTCCTTTCCTTCTTTCTTCTATTCCATTGTGCATAGGAATTTGTTCATGTTTTTTTCAGTTACTTCACACAAACACTTCATCCATCTGCCACTGGCCTGGCCCGTCTGTCAAATTTTATAACACAATGCAGCAAAACATTTGCCCATGCCTGATATACATACATACTATAATATATAATATAAAATATAAACATTTCTTGGGGCTCCAGGTTAAACTTTTGCTTCAAAAAGGGCTCCATGGCTGAAAAGGTTTGAGAATCCCTGATCTAAGAAAATTACTTGTTTTTATTTATGGTGATAATTAATTTTATCCCACCTTTTTTTCTAAAAAATGTGACTTGGTTGTTGTTGCATAACTTCCAAATTGACTTATGGCGGCCTTATAGGGTTTCCTTATATTCCATGGAGGTTTGTCATTAAAGTAAGGAAGTAAAGTCTTTAAAAAATTGAGATGAGCACCAACCCCCAGAGTCAGACATGACTGGACTTAACGTCAGGGGGATCCTTTATCTTTACATTTATTGTTCTTTTATTGTTGTTGGGGGGTTGCACTACAAATAAGACATGTGAAGTGTGCATAGGAATTTGTTGGGTTTTTTTTTTCAAATGATAATTTTGCCCCTCAGCAGTCTGAAGGATTGTGGGCCGGCCCTCTGCTTAAAAAGTTTGAGGACCCCTGCGTTAAACCATAAGTAGTACTAAACCTATTGAAATGAAGGACCTCTGGTCCAAGAATACCATATAATTAAATAATAAATAAAGAAGAGCTTTATTTATATCCCACCCCATCTCCCCAAGGGGACTCAGAGCGGCTCAATTAGTTTAATAATCAGGGTTGTTGTATGTTTTCCGGGCTGTATGGCCATGTTCCAGAAGTATTCTCTCCTGACATTTCGCCCACATCTATGGCAGGCATCCTCAGAGGTTGTGAGGCAGACAACCTCTAGGGATGCATGCCATAGACGTGGGCGAAACGTCAAGAGAGAATACTTCTGGAACATGGCCATACAGCCCGGAAAACATACAACAACCCTGTGATCCCGGCCATGAAAGCCTTCGACAACACAGTTTAATAATCAATTAGTTTCCGGGCAAAGTACAAGGTGTTGGTTTTGATCTTTAAAGCCCTACTTGATTTGAGTGCAGGTTACCTACAGGATTGCCATTCCCCATAAAATCTGCCCTGCACGGTTTGTGAGTTGACTACTCCAATCAGCCAGAACCCGACTGGCAACCATCACCCAGGGGACCTTTATATTGGCCACTCCATGACTGTGGAACAACCTACTGAAAAAGATCCGACAGCTAAATGAGCTGTCAGAATTTAAAACTCATCTGAAGACCTATCTCTTCTGGCAAACCTACCCAGCCATTTTTAATTAGGAATATTAAACTTGCGTCCTATATTTTAATCTTTATTCTGTGTATTTTAATATGTATTTCATCAGAATTCATTTTAATATGTGTTTTATAAAATGTTTACAATAATTATGTGTTTTAACTGTGTTGTAACCTTACCTCCAGCGGGAAAGTAACGGCGCTCCATGCAGTCATGCTGGCCACATGACCTTGGAGGTGTCTATGGACAACGCCGGCTCTTTAGCTTAGAAATGGAGATGAGCACCAACCCCCAGAGTCAGACATGACTGGACTTAATGTCAGGGGAAACCTTTACCTTTTTAACCTGCCTCAAGCCATGAGACGGATAAGAAATAAAATTGTTATTGTTGTTACTACTGCTACTACTATTATTATTGTCATTCTGGAGACTTAGAATATCCTTAGAAACAAATAAAACTACAGATACTGGCCCCATGGATATGGTGTTAAACTGTGTATCTCTGTGAGAGATCTAGTATGAGTGCTTTTGCCAATTTTAAAAGATCCACATGATTAAATGGTAAACATTGAAAAAAATACTATCATAAATGTTCATTTTTCCAAATAACAACAACAACAATTTTACATGGGAACCAAGCCCAATAATACAACAATAGAATACAACAACATAAAATACATTCAATTATAATGAATTAATACATAAAACATAAAAATCATAAAAGCATAAACTCAACAGCAACTGATAACCAATGTTCTTCCTGAGCTATTTTATGTATTATGTTGTACATAAGTATTCTGGACAGGATGCAACTGATACGGAGAATCCATGTTGCTGCCTTTTTTAACAGTTAATTGAGGGTGACTTATAGCCTTCTGGTAGAAAACAAACAAATCATTTTTCTTGTACTTTCACTCTCACAAGAGGGCCCTTATGAATCTCCAAGGCTACTAGAAGCTGATGGAGCTTTTATTTCTTTTCTTATGAAGTGGATAAAAGGTTTTAAGTCTTGACACAAACAGGAGAATACAGTCAAAGCATTTATCCTGAAGGCACCAAGCCTTTAAATAGTTACTATGCTCCGTTTCCCTCAAGGACCAGTAACAACTCCCTTGTTCTTTGTTCTTCTGGACCATGCATTACTAGAAGCACTATGCTCTTTTCTGTCTCAGCACATGCCAAAACTTTCATTATGTTTAGTTTGAAAGGGGTCTATTGCCACAGAATTATGGCAAAACTCTATCTCTTCTGTTTCGAGTGTCTTCATTAAAACATCAGTCTACTAAAGGTAAGATTTCCAGATTTATATCCCATCATTATTTTCCTCTCTATTTTTTTTCTTGAGGAGTAGAAAGAAATAATGAAGGTATGAAATTACAACCAGTGAAAAAATATATTATTGAATTTTTAAGCATAGAGGAAGGTAAAAAAGAAGAGATAGTGATTTGTAAAATAACATTAGGATATTCTGAAGTTGAGTATGTTTGAATGAGATCACATATGTTTTGTTTCTCTGAAAAGCTTGAATCATCATGACTTAAAATAGATGTTCCATTGATAATAGTAAATTTGACAAAAGTTTAGTAGTCCAGCATTATGATGCTTAATCTCAGCAACTACTTTATTTTGTGAAACATAATAAAGTTTTAATTAAATTTAAATTAAGGGATTTAAATTAAAAGTAAAACAGAAGATAGATAGGGAAATGGAGAAGTTTTGTTTCACACTATTTCAGAAAACGTTTAAATCATTAAACGTCCTATTTCTCACTACCGTATGTATGAACCAATCCTAGAGTCTTACTTCAGGGAGAGTCATATTCGGCTCAATAGGTAACTACGTAAAGGATTAAACTGATAATGCCATAATAGCTTTTGTGTAATTGCATACTGTTATTAAAATTACAAACAAAATGTTTCTCCTAAGCACTCTGCTAAGGTAAGTGCTCATTATTTTAATACTTGCAAAAAATCTGTGGATCTTAGCAAATGCTCTTGTGGTATGTATCAAAACACAGTCTTCAATATCATTTTTTTATCACAACATTCTTTTAAAATATATATTTACTTGAAAGTGCACAGCATTGATAACCACATTCGTAATTCAGTGTTGAATGTATTACACTGTCTTGTGCCAGTGTACTCTGATTTTCATTGTAAAAAGCAAACATGATATATTTTTTATTTCCATCCTTTGAAATATTAATTCTTTTTCTATTAAAAGAGTATCAGCATATGTATACCATGTGTAATAGTCATTGCCAGAAGACACTGCATGTGTTTCATGGGAGGGATATGGATGCATCATCATCACTGCCATAGGAAATCACTTGTGGCAGAGTCTGGGGCCCTTCCACAGAGCTGTATAACCCAGAATATCAAGGCAGAAAATCCCACAATATCTGCTTTGAACTGGGTTATCTGAGTCCACACTGCCATATATTCAAAGCAGAAAATGTGGGATTTTATTCAGCTGTGTGGAAGGGGCCTCTGATTGTCTTCCAAGGATAGAGTCTTGGCAGTGGGTCCATAAGTAACAGTGAAGACCTATTCTGGATCTAAATGGTCTTTTACAATGGAGACATGGATTTCCAGATGGAAGGAGGTCAGTACAAGGATTTGCTTGATATGCCTTACTCTCAGTGCATTTCTTCTTTTTGACCCATATGCATGCCTCTTCAAAATCCATTGGTAACAGCTGACCTCCAGTTACTAGGCTTAGGTGCCAGGGCTTCCCAGTTCTTGGTGTTTATACCACATATGTTTCAGTTAGCTTTTGAAGACAATGCTGATGCATAACAGTTGTGATCAGATGCCATAGCTGCACTCATAGGAGCTCTGGTTTATCATAAGATCCAAACCCAGCCACTGTCTTGATTTATACAAACTGTTCTCAAGGACTCTGATGTTGAAGAATAAGCAAAATCCCCCTTCCCGTGTGCCAGAAAACAGTATTGTATTTTTGTCCATTGATTATAACTGCTTCTTTCTATTACTGGTAGCCAATAGATTGCAGATCAGCACTGGTTTAGTGACCACCACCTTGAGTAGCAGTATACAACCCCTCCGTGAAATTGCAGAAAAACCAGTGAATCAATATGTCAGAAGT
This sequence comes from Anolis carolinensis, assembly GCF_035594765.1. Taxonomy (NCBI): domain Eukaryota; kingdom Metazoa; phylum Chordata; class Lepidosauria; order Squamata; family Anolidae; genus Anolis; species Anolis carolinensis. Next base: position 60,397,145 of record NC_085844.1, read on the forward strand.
ATGTTTAATACATACTTTTTATACACAATGGTGCTACTAAAGTGTTGTGATTTTTTTTTAAAGTAGCCTGCAGTTATGTGGTATTTGGGAGATCAAAGCTGCATTATACATGAATTTACTGCTTAGGAATGACGCTCAACATAAATAGTAGTTATATTATCTCAAGTGAAGTGTACTCAATACAGGAGAGAGCAAAATTAGAGTATATGGTAATATGGAGCTCCCGGTAGTGCAGTGGGTTAAACCGCTGAGCTACAGAAATTGCTGACTGAAAGGTTGGCAGTTCAAATCTGCAGAGTGGAGTGAGCTCCCACTGTTAGCCCCAACTTCTGTTGGGGCTAACAGTGGGGCTAGCATGTTTTCGAACTGCTAGGTTGGCAGAATCATAGAATCGTAGAGTTGGAAGAGACCTCACGGGCCATCCGGTCCAACCCCCTGCAAGAAGTTTTGAATGAGATTTTCCTGCTTCTTGCAGGGGGTTGGACTGGATGGCCCGTGAGGTCTCTTCCAACTCTACGATTCTGTGATTCTATCATTCTATGATTCTGCCAACCTAGTAGTTCAAAAACATGCAATTTTGAGTGGATCAATAGGTACTGCTCCAGTGGGAAATTAACGGTGCTCCATGCAGTCATGCCAGCCACATGATCTTGGAGGCGTCTGTGGAGAGCACTGGCTCTTTGGCTTAGAAATGGAAATGAGCAGCAACCCCCCAGAGGTTGACTTACAATCCAGGCTTCCCAATGATATTTTAGTAGACAAGATTATAACTATATAGGAAGATGTTAACTGCTCCCACTTAAATCTAGTCTCTGCCATAAATGACTAACTTGCCTCTCAATAGGAAGGGGCTGTAAAATGCATTGTAAGTAAAAGGAAAGATAGATCATTTGGTAGGCACAAGAGGAAGATAGCATTATAGCCCACTTATTGTGCTTACATTATTTTAGTGTTAGAAAGTAGGGAGTATTGACAGAATTTTTGACATATGGGAAATCATTCACAGAACATAATCCCTTAGATGATTCATAAGATTTATCAAGCCACAAGGGAAAATGCTATGAAGGTAATAAAATGTTAGTTTTTACCAACTTTTTAAAGTTTGAACATTTGCATCTGTTCTTCCATTGAATTCCTAGCAAATGTTTGTCACACCCAAGAAATATGCTATCATCCTGAGGAGAAGCTAATACTTAATAGGAGCCCTATTCTACTTTGAGCAGTGGCTAAAGGACGAACTGCATTAGCTTTGGTCAATAAACAAGGGGCTTTTATCTTCACAGCAGAAACATTTAGTATCTTATCTCTAAGTATGAACAAGAACAAACATTCTGGCAAGGTTTTCCATGAAGAAATTTAAATGGCAGATGGTTTATCATCATCATCATCATCATCATCAATATCAATCATTATTTTGGTCCAAAGACCCAATTTGCTCAGCAGAAAAAGTTCACAAAAGATTCATAAACTGATAAAGCCACTCAAAAACAGGATGGTGAAATTCTTGATCGGGCATGGGCAAACTTTGGCCCTCCAGGTGTTTTGGATTTCAACTCCAACCAGCTGTTAGAAATTATGGGGGTTGAAGTCTGAAACACTTGGAGTGCCAAATTTTGTCCATGCCTCTTCTAGATGCACATGAATATGGGTAAAAACACTGCAAATATATATAAGGCAAGATTCAACCTGATTCTAATATAGGAAGGTGTCTAATCCTGGCTACCTCAGAGAGAAACTTGGCAACAGCCAAGGTCACATGGGAGAAATTGTCACCTAATAAAAACTTTACTTGAAATTGTGCAGATCTACTGGGTAGGTTGCTCAGTAGTGGGTTAATATTATGTAGCTGAGCCTGCTTGCAAAAACTGCAGGACAATAAGATGTAATACAGCTGAAGACCTGGATGTGGGACCAAGCTTTTGGCCCATCCTAAGATACGGTTGATATAATCTGATGTATTTGTTGGATTAATGTGAAATTGAATACAGACTGGCTCTGACTTTTGGCCCAATGCTACTGGCCCTCTTGTAATGGTCACACAGTGTTTTACTGTTTTAAATGGGGTATGATATTGGTTTTTAAGTGTGTTTTTACGATCATTTGTTTTACTATATTTTGTATTATATGTGGCATTAATCTTGCCATTGTGTAAGACCGCTCTGGGTCCCCCTGGGGGAGAAGAGCGGTATATAAATTAAATAAATAAATAAATAATACATTCAACATCCTGGTTACTGCATGAGCAAAGTCTTGCATTGTAAGGGACTCCCACAAATCTGCCTCGAAGCACTTTGGATGGGAACACATTGAACCTTGTTTTGGAAAATAAGCAACAATATTTGGCTACAGTCAAGTTCTTAAGATAATTTGTTTCATGAAAAGGCCCAGCATAATGTATGCTCAGGGTGCTTGGGAAACAAGAAACATATGAGCAAGAACTCAGTTCACAGAAGGCAATGCCCCACAGTCTTTGTTTAATAGATTTAAGTGCCATGTCATAACACAGATGAGATAAGAGGGATGAAGAGAGGTCGATAGAAGAGGCCTTTTTAGAGTTAAGCTTGAACCAGTTGCTAATGTAATCATCCTGGGCTAGATCGTGAATCAGACCTGAGCCCAGTCTGAAAACAGTAACCTTAATTCAATATTTAAAGGCCCACCACCAAACTCTTGTTGAGAGGGGGATTTCTCAGATTCTAACAGCAAGACACAGAATGACACACATCTGGGGAACTGGAAGAGGGCCCTCAAGAACCTTGATTGGTGCTGATCTATCTTAGGTGTTGAACCACTAATCCAGATGCTGGATGCATAAAGCAACTGGGTAGTTGTCTTGGCATTAAAAACGTTAATAGCCGTTGGTATATACCAACCCTCTTTGTTAATGCTAAAACATGTAATGGCTGATCTACTTTTGTGCTTTCAGGGAAATAGAAGATATGTGAGTGGACCAGCACAGAGTGTGATGGAAAAGCAGCCCCAGATATTGTTTATGACTTAGAATAGCTGAGATTCTGTAGAAGATGGAAATAATTAATAATTCAAGAACTTTATATAGACTCTTGCATTGTCAGAGAATTTGACTTAAAAACTAAAATGAGCTATGTGGACACATAAAAACAGATAAGTTTGACAATACCAGATGATATTTTATTCTTTTCACAAGTCTGTCTACTCATTGTCTCCAAATTGGCAGACCATATCTTTGAGGAATGCATTTCATTCTTTATTGAGGCCTATCTGAACTGACTAGTTAATCACTGGAAATGGCCATCTGTCAGTGGTACTTTGATTGTGTTTTTCCTGCATGGCAGAGGGTTGGACTAGATGGCCCATATGGTCTCTTTCAACTCTATTATTCTATGATTCTAGGTTTACACACACACACTTGTCCCCAACCCAAGATAGTGCTGGGTCAGATTTAAGCCTTGATGCACTGTCACCTTACCATCCACCTTGCTGTTGCCACTTCGAGAAGGCTACAGAGTCATTACCCACTTCCAGTTGTTAACCCGGTGTACCCAGTAATAACCACTGGAAGTGGCAAAGTGTCATGGAGACAATCAGAATTAAATGCACAGTGAATGCAGGTTATAAAGCCTGTGTAGCCAAGCCCTTAGAAACAAGCAGTTAATGTTCACCTGAACGAAACAATTTCTGATTTCAAAGGTTTTTTGTGAGTTATTGTATTTGCCTCTGAATTGTTTCTTCCTTGTCTGTAATAAGTGCTTATACAAAGTGTCCAAAAATCTCCATAAATGATACATTATATTCTATTTTATATTTTTAGTATTTTTATATATTTTATATTTTTACAATGGCAGTGAAGGTGGATGAAGGCTGCAACAGATAAGTGGCGATCAATCATAAGTGGCGATCAATCCGTGCCATTGGATTAGAATCTCTTTCTGTAAAGATTGTATGTTGGTCACTGTGCACTGATTCCCACGCATAAAACAAATCCATGCATAGGTGTCTTCCAAGCAAACCTTTGGAAGACAATCAAACTTAGTCACAAGTGATTGCCTATGATGAATGTGCTTGAGTAATTTGATCACAGAAATAAATGCATTTCTTCAAACAATAAAAGAAACACATTTAGAGTTTTCTATTATTCAGTTACTTTTACTTAATTATTCCACAATGTTTTCATCACTTAGGAAGTTATTTAAGAGCCAAAATGAATTAGAAATAAATCAGCAATATAGATAGTATCTGAGGGTTTCTTTCTTTTTATATTTACCTTTGCTTATTGAATTATTTAAGATTCCCCTACTTCCATGTGTCTTAGGTTTGCAGTAGCAACTGTATCTTGTACATGTTATAAATAATTTGTACAGTCTTGTGTGAGTTGCTGGCAAAAACTTGCCAATAGCCACATTCCTGATTAAGTATAGTGCCCATTCAGGTACGATTTCTATTTTTTCCCTGTGTGTAGCAACACTCTATTATAGAGTGCATATAAATGATTAAAGTAGTCACACAAGTCAGAAGTACTGCTGAGTGTGTACTGAAGATAATAAGACCTTTCACAGACATGTCCAGAAGATCCTGACACAAAGGATCTAATACCACTGTTTCACATATGACCCATTTTTATGCGGCAACTTTGTTGGTCAGTACCCTGTTTCCCCTAAAATAAGACATCCCCAGAAAATAAGACCTAGTAGAGGTTTTGCTGAATTGCTAAATATAAGGCCTCCCCAGAAAGTAAGACCTAGCAAAGTTTTTGTTTGGAAGCATGCCCAACGAACAGAACACCAGAGCATGCAGGATCGGTAAATGTACGTACCATAGAGTGGTGTACATGGAAATAATGGTAGTAACAAGAAATTCTTGATAGGATTCACAATTGGTCTGGTTATGCTGGTTTGTGATGAGAACTACTGTACAGTATATAATAAATGTTCATTTTTTTGTTCAACAATAAATGTGAATTCTTATTCATGGAAAAATAAGACATCCCCTGAAAATAAGACCTAGAGCATCTTTGGGAGCAAAAATTAATATAAGACACTGTCTTATTTTCGGGGAAACACGGTATATGCATGAAAACCTTTCTTATATTCCAGTTATTAACTAGAAAATTCAAAGATCTAGTGCAGGCCAAGCATTCCTTGTCCAAAGTGTTTTGGATTTTTTGGGACGTTGGAATATCTATAGTTGCATACATTTGCATATCTTGGGATATCTTGAGGATGAGACCCAAATCTAAACCCGAAATTGATTTGAGCGTCATAAATGCTTATTGATGTAGCCTGAAGGTTAATTTATACACAATATTTTTAATAATTGTGTGGATGAAACAAAGTTTGGGAACAGCAAACCATCCAAAAAAGATATCACTCTTTTTGCCATTCATGTGAACAATTTTGAAGTATTTCAGATTTTGAAATTCCAGATAAGAGATTCTCAACTGGCACAAATTCAGCTGTTATCCAGTCCATTTCTGAGTTATATATTTTTACTACTGTTGCTAATTTTAATATTTGTCACTTTTTACTGATTGGGTTTTTTTTAGATGCCAGTAAGAGAATGAGAGAAAGAGAGTATACATATGCATGTTATGCGAATAGTCATATACAGGTTTCTAGATTCAGTTCTTGGCATTTAGGTTAGTTAAAAGTTTTTTTGGGGGGGGGGAACTGTTGCAGCAGATTTCATGTCAATTAGAGTAAATAAATAATACTGGCTTAAATGGACCATTCTGTAGTATCATCATGTGCTAAATAGGGACTGCAATGGGACTTTTATGGGTGGCCATGGGAAGCCTATTGATGGCTTGAAAATGCAGTCCTACCTCCTAGGAGCAAATAGCTTCTGTACAAAATAATTCTGTTTTACCAGAGTTTACCATTTATGTAAGTATATGCAGTTGACACTAGAATGTTCACTCATCTCTCCTTTTAGATGAGAATTAAATGTGTCTGCTAAGCACAGTGTAGTTTTGTTGCTGCTCTTCTGTTTTAAGGACTCTTCACATTATTTAATTGAATGGAAAGCACAGACGTTCTGTTATCATTATTCAGGCAATGATTAAGTGTCACCAAACTTGTTCAGTATGATTTATTTGACACAGAAGGACCTTTAATGGCAACTGTTTATTAGACAGATAAGGACTGTACAGTGGGTCTTGGTATGCACAGGGGATTGTGGGTGTGCACACACATACAAGCACACACATACAGATACCAAAACCCATGGCTGCTCGGTCCTGTTATACGTATACAATGGCATAGTAAAATGGTGTCCCTTATATAAAATGGCAAAATTTTCCCTTTTAGCTGTTTCCCTTTTAGCTGTTAAAAATGTTTTCAAACCATGGGCTGTTGACTCTGTTGATGTGGAATCTGTGGATATGAAGGGCTGACTGTTTCCTAATGTGACTTTTAGAAATTAATTCTGCTTTTCTTCAGAGATATGATAAAAAGTACATGGTTCAGCAACAGAAATAACAAATACCTAAAGGAAAACATCAATCTCCTGTTGAGTCCCCCACTGGGGTGAGAAAAGGGGTATACAAATGAAGTAAATAAAGCATGCTGTTTGAAGCTCATGAATACCTCAATCATAGGCAACATGATTTTCCAGAGTATTGCTATTTTGCAGGGTTTTTTTGTAGGATTTAAATCAAACTTATATCAGGACCAATTGAAGGCAGTTTCATGCCCTGGACATACAGTAAACACATAGCAAATGGCAGTTGAATCGAGTTGGTGGTTTTATATTGGGTAGAATGTGGCAACTGGTGTTGAATTTTCACTGGGTGGAGTTCTTATTGCCTTCAATTATTCAACCCAGACATCATTTTTTTATTTGTTTTCCTCTTTGGTTTTATTTTACGGAATATTTATGGCTTGGACCAGAAGTTTCATGATGTCTTGATTTAGAATTGAATTTGACTTGTGATCATGTTCACAGCAGTTGTTCAAAAGAAAAGTGGCAGCCAGACATTTGAATTAGTATACTAACAGTAAAGAAAAAGAAAAAAACATGTTGGGTGACTCTGTAATTGTTTTAGAAAAAGGAGAATTTTGGATATGTTTGGCAAAAAGTAATTTATTTGGATACATTTGTTGCTTCTGCTACATAGAGATTTAAAATATGTGAAGTTTGCTAACACAACTTAATTGAGCAGTGCAATTTCTATTTTGAATGCCATCACAAAAGGGAAGTGGTGGCAGGGCTGTTTTCCAGTGGGGCTATATATAGATAGATCATAAAATTTTATGCATACACCTTTCTGTATACTGTAAGGAATGCAGAACCCAAGTACTCATAAAGTGAACATGCTAAAGTTGCCCTGGGCTGCAACTTTAGGAATATTAAGCTATATTTATTGTGTCAGAAGCAAACTGAGGGTACAAGTTGTAATGTATTTGAAAACACAATTAAAAAAAAACTTGGCATTACACTAAATGTCCTTTGACCAGTAGCTAGCTGGCCACTAGAGGTGCCTCTGGTGTTGCTATAAGAAGGTCCTCCATTGTGCATGTGACAGGGCTCAGACTGCATTGTAATAGGTGGTCTAGGGTTGGCTCTTCTCCACATTTGCATGCCATGAACTCCACTTTGTGGTCTTATTTCTTAAGGTTGGCTCTGCATCTCGTGGTGCCAGAGCACAGTCTGTTCAGCACCTTCCAAGTCGCCCAGTCTTCTGTGTGCCCAGGAGGGAGTCTCTCATCCAGCATCAACCAGAAGCAACTTTCAATATTAAACTGAAGTGACTTTCATTGAAAGCAGTAAAATGCATGCATCTTTTTTAGAACACAGGAATGAACATTATGGTCCTTGAAATGTTGCCACACTACAGCTCCTATCAGCCCTAGCCAGCATAACCAGTGATAAGAGTGGATGGGAGTTATCTATTTCTAGAATCTGATCAGTGCCATTAATACGCAGGAGTGGCTGACTTCCTGTTCTACAGTTATTTTGAATAAATTGCAAAGGCTTCTTTTGTCATTTAGATAAGTTCTGCTGATGTTCTTGTAATCACAAAGCTATTGCTTTGCATAGCTGTGATTTTGTCTTTAAACCTGCCATGATGGGTGAAATGTTGCTTGCCACATTAGATATTACAAGCATGATTCAATCTGATTTCTATGTTATTGATTTGATAGTACAAAAAAAAGGAAAGACTGTTGTTGAAATCATAACCCCTTTCTTTTTAATAGGGTGATTTGTGCTGTCACTTGGGGCTAGATGATGTAAGGAAAGACTTCAGGGTGTGAAGCTTGTAGAGAGCAAGGATCACTGCTGATGTTCTTCCCTCTGGGAGGGAGGGAATGCTTGAATTCCTTGACAGTGACTAATAAACAGCAAACCATTTTATTCTTTATACAGATAGCATGCACAAGTGTTGGTCAAAAACAGCATATCTTAGATAACTTGAGGACTGAGAGTGATGTGACACTGCATGGTGGAGCACATTTGTTCATACCCACTGGGACAATTTTTTCTGATTGCCATCTGTAGTTGTACTTGGCCTATTGATTTGTTGGACTAGAATCATATTTTTCCTCACCATTTTCATGCTGCTACAACCACTATCTCCTTAATTTCAGATACAGACAACATGCCCCACAAAAATATGTATAATTCAGAATATCCTATAGCCCTATACATTACATTTATGATTGTCTGATACAGCAAAGGTCAACAGTGGAAGCACTATTGTAGAAGAAGAACAGACTCCTATCACATACACAGAGTGGTGTGCTTTTTCATAAATCTGCTTGATTCTCTTGTAAATTTTTCCTGAGCAACCTTCTCATAGCTATCTTGTTCTGGTGGCATGGTTGCAGTTATTAATGGGCATTGTGCTCCTCCTCAAGTAGGCCGTATAATTACAATTTCCTTCTTTGGCCCAGTTGATCCATTTAAAAATCCATTTTATTGGCCCTTATACCTGAAATTTCTAAGCAGTATATGTGCACCACTACTTAATGTGTAAGATGGGGTACATCTACACTGACCATTTACATCAGTGTGTGATTAGATCAGCCCTGCAGGGTTGATCTGGATAAACTCGGGATAGCTGCTTAGCTATCCCCTGAGTTTGGTATAATTGAGAGAACTGGACCAATTGTATGCTCCCTTGGTTCAAGTGACCTGGGGACATGTTTCTTCCTGTCTATATAGCTGCTGGCTACAGCAGAGATAGGGACACCTACTGTACCCTCAAGGGCCCAGCCTTCTGGTGGGTGCTGTGACTCGTGAAGGAGGCTGAAAGGGGAAATCCCCCTCTCCTTTTCCCAGGCTCCTTCACAAGACATGGAACACAGCAGGTATTTGTGTCACTGTTGTAGCCAGAAGCAGTTAGGGTCCCTTCCCAGCAGTACTGAACTGTGACTTCTCAGGGAGTCTCCTTGAGGTCACTATGCCGGCTTGGTGTAGAAGAGGCCATAGTCAGTCCTGTAAACATATGAAAATGCCCAGACAAATGCACTGGAGAAAAAAGCTATCAGAAAAGCCATGGTCAACCCAATTTCACCCAGCAGACAATACACATAAAAAAAATGTAAAGTAAAATCTAGGGTAGTTTTTTAAAGCTCCGATTAAAACTATCGTTTGGTTTGATCCTGAGTTTTAATCCTCAGGAAATGACTTGATTTAATCTTGTGTTGATTGACCCTAGTTAATGCCACCAGCCATTTGCTTACCCCACTTTTGACCTTTGAGTTGTACCTATCCTGGGGTGTTTTTATAAAGGAGGTTGTATGTATGCTGCCACACCTCCCTGAGCTGTTTCTCTTAACTTATCTAATCAGTCTATATTTGTGACTGCCTGTTTTTTTCTGTCCACTGACCTCACATCCCTCCAGATTCATTGCATCTATTGCATCTGATAGAGGTTTTCCTTCCACTATGCCTCTAAACTCCATTTTTGTCTACCTCCATTAGCTTGCAGTTCCATGGCTTTTGTTTAGATTGGCAAGATTACAACAATCCCTACGTATTTCCAGATTCACTTTCTATGGGCCCTTGAACTCCATTATGACCAAGTGACATGTGGCCTTCTCTGTTAGGAGTTGTATTGTTACAAGGGTTTCCATCTCAACCCATTTTTCATTAAACAAATGTCATTTTTGATGTTGGATTCAAATTTCTTGCCTTGAGTTTATATCATAAGGCACAGATGCTGACACTTATAAAACAGCAGGCAAATATAATTTGATTCAAATATTTGTTCTTGGGAAATGATGGGATCAACACACTTGACATCTCTTTTTGATTGAGCAGTTTAGATTCCATCCATCAAAGGAAAAAGGTGATTGTGCTCCCTTCAATTTTAGCAGCCCATACTAGAAAATGTAAAGAAAAGTTTAAAAACAGTTTAGTGAGTCATGAATGTATAAAATATTAGGGTTGTGCATTTGGGGTAAACCTTGACCCATTTCATGTCCCCACTTTTGGAAGTCTCCCGAAATTGAAAGGGCAAAACTCTGTTTTCAATCTGGGGAGCCGAAAAATTCGTTTTCTATTGGCCCATTATGGAAGGGGGCTTCCCAGGCTCCCCTTCCCCGCATGCTTTAAGGAGGCTTCTTCTTACCAGCTGTTTCTTTCTACTGTAGAGGAGGTGCTCGGCTGCAGGCACTGGCAGGTGCACAAACTTTCTGGGAAAGAGAGTGCATGTGTGGCGTGTTGGCCCAGAAAATGTGCATGCCTGCCAGTGCCTGCAGCCGAGCACCTCCTCTAGAGTAAGAAATTCCTTCTCTAGAATGGCAGGTGCCCTGTGCTTTCTCTCCTGGGCTACACCACACCAGCCAACTACGTACTCTTTCTATTCCAAGGCATTTTAAGGAGGCTTCCCACTTCCAGATAAGGAAGAGCGATGACCCCCTGAAAGAGGAGAGTAGTTTTCAGGGAATAAGGGTTTACTCTTTGTTTGTTGGGGGATTAATATAAAAGATTAAGCTGTGATGCCAAAAAGTAGGCTTGCAACTGAGATTGGCTCCCACTTGCTTTCGTGGTGAGCTGATTTTCATACCAGGAGTGGGGTTCCCATTACGTGCTCCTGAAGTATCAAAGAAAACAAAGAAAAGGGGAGAAACAGATTCTGCACACAACTCTATAAAATATATGCACTGTACTTTTTGTGTAGCTAAATATAGTCAACAGTATTAAAAGTTAAAGTTTTTGTGGGAGGGGGCCAGAGATACTCATGATTCCCCACTGTCACTGGGTCCTGTGCCTATAATCTTTACAGTGTAGAGGGACAACAGTGTGTCTCTGTGTGTACGTGTGTTTGTGTATTTTAAGGCTCTTTTTAAAGAATTGTGTTTTTGACAGATGTTCAAATAATAGCACCAGAACCCACAGTTTAGAGAACTTGAGAGAGTTGCTCCCCCTGAGCTGAAGCCTGTTGTTTTGTCTTTGTCTTTCTAGTAACCAGACTAGATGGAATTCTCTCAGTTTAGCTTTGATCATTTAGATGTCCTTGCATTATCTTGCTTCTGCTTTGTCCTTCTTAAAACAATAAGCAACCCATAGCATATGAAAAACCAAAGAAGTATTTGCATTAATTGGGAGGGGGAGGGAGAGTTGAAATAGCAGAGCCAGTCATTTTTAGCAAGAAATATATTACTTCATAGAATAATATAATAATAAAAGAGAATAATACCTTAATAAAAACTCTCCTCTGTTTCAAAATGCTATATTTTAATTTGTTTTAAATTATTTCCATATCAATTGATTTTTGGCAAAGGAATTTACTGTGTGATAAATCCGCAAATCACAGAACTACTTGAAAAATTTCTTTTACATTTTCTTTTATTCCCACAAGTCATGTACAAAGCTGAGTTATTTATTTCATTTCCTCTAGTGAATCCTTTACTTACCTTAGAGTCTCCTATAGGAAAATCCTAATGGCCAATGTTATTTCAAAATCTGGCAGGTTTATAGCAATAACTTTTCCAGTTGATCTCCAAGTTCTAAGTATTGATTGGCCCCCTTCTATTATATCTGTGCTTCTTATCACTTAACCCTATCCTTTTTGACATGATAACTACTATAAGCCCTGGTGGCGAAGTGCGTTAAAGCACTGAGCTGGAGACCGAAAGGTCCCAGGTTCAAACCGCTGTTAGCTCCAGCTCCTGCCAACCTAGCAGTTCAAAAACATACCAATGTGAGTAGATCAATACCGCTCCAGAGGGAAGGTAACGGCGCTCCATGCAGTCAAGCCGGCCACATGACCTTGGAGGTGTCTACGGACAACGTCGACTCTTCGGCTTAGAAATGGAGATGAGCACCAACCCCCAGAGTCAGACATGACTGGACTTAACATCAGGGGAAACCTTTACCTTTACCTTTACCTATGCTACTACCATCAGTAGACTTCAGGGAAAGCAAAGGAAGGAGCTTTGTTTCTTTATAGCTTGAATGCTCAGAGAGGATAGATGAACAGGCCTTCATCACATGTAAAGCTTTAAAATCCTAAGCTGTAGTTCGATTATTCTAAATTTGATGTTAACTGTCATCAAGTTAACTTCAACTTCAGGTGACCCCATGAAGGACGAGCCTCCAAGTCACCCTATCATCTAGAACTCTGTTTATGTCATGCAGAGTCAGTGCCTTCCTTGATTAAGCTCATCCCCCTCTAACGTGGTTTTCCTCTTTTTCTACGGCGTTCTACTCTCCAAAGTGTTATTGTCAACAGTTACATCCCTGGGGGACTTTATTATAATTAACTATTTTGGAAAGAGAACGTTCAAATATTTCACATAGGAAATATATTGCTATAGTGTCAGGGCCTGCGTGATTAGAGATTATGAGAATATGGAAAATATTGAAAGATCTTTCATGTTACTGCTGGTCGGTTTGGAATGGGGAGTTGCTCATGCGGAAAAACTGACTTGTAGCATCCAAATGACTAGAGGAGAACTCAGAAAAGACACGTTTGTTACAATCTTCTTTTATTACACCAGTAACTAAGAATGGCCATGTTGTCTCATCAACAAACAGTTTTCATTCCAACTTTTTAATACAAGTTAAAGCAATTGAAGTGATACGGTCTAGGAATTCTTTTTTAAAAACAAACTCAAAAAAGCAGTGTTTGTGTAGCTTTCTTGAAAGCAGTGCTGTTTTTTCCATTTCTCATTTTTTTTCTTCTCCCAGTGTTCTAGTTGCATTAATTTTCTGCTACTGTAATTGTTAAATTTGTGTTAAAAATGTGTGTGTGTGTGGGGGGGGGGTGATATTTGCTATCCAAGCCTGAGCTCTTCATGTGTGTGATTAGTATTCAAGGCTCAACATTAGCATTTCAGATCTCCTGTGCTTTAATTGGTCAACCACTTTGAGTTCTGTTTTATGAGGAAAGCAGGATATAAATAAATAATATAATGATGATGGCAACAACAATGGCGACTGTGATCATAAAAATATCAATTCTCTTCTAGGAAAGCCTTGCCTAATTTAAATTGGAAATGCTGACGATCATGACCAAATGTTTAGTCTTTGTTCAAAACTTTTTTCCTTGCAGAAAATCCCTTCCTCGGTGCCAAAGAATTAGCAGGATGCTCTCCAGTGAATCCTTGCGTCCTCCTGTGTACAGTCGCTCTAATTCCCAAGCTTCTGTTGACAGCACTTCCATGGAAGATTTCTGGTGTGAAGTAGAAAATATCAAAGAAAGCACTGAAGATAGGCCAGATGAACAAAACCTGTTAGAAGTCAAGCCTCGTGATGGTGAGCATACTTGAAGTTTTGGGGTACTTCTGAACTCAGCATTGAGCCTGAAGGCCCAGGTTTCTGCAGAGACCAGGAGTGCCTTTACTCGTTTAAAATTCTGAGCCAACTGCATCTATTCCTTGAAATCTGGCCATGGTGGTACATGCCTCAGTTACATCCCATTAGGATTACTATAACACACTCTATGTGGGACTGCCCTTGAAGAGTGATCACAGACTTTCCCTCTAAAATCAGTAAGAATGACAGCATCATTCTAAATATATTTAGTCAGAAGCATTCAAGAATTTAGTAGGTCTTACTTCTTACCCCGTGATATGAACTAATTTTGCTCACCATCTCTTAAATGTGTTCCAAATACAGAGCCTTTATTTATTTGCATGGGAGAAAATATGGGTATGTGAGAGATCAAAGGAGAGGTCTGGAGGTTAACTATCAGCATGGGAGCACAATAATGTATTACTCCTCATGGTGTCTGTGGAATGCACACATATTGGTAATTCCCTGCACCTGTGCAGCTTATCCAGAACTTCAAACAGCTGAGTCTAGTTTGGCTACAGCCCCACCCACCTTCCCCTGAAGGTATATAGCCTCAGGTGGGGATGTAGCCCACGTTCCTTTTTTTGCCGCCGCAGCAGCGTTGAGGAACTCTCTCAATAGTTTAGTTTGGCTTTCTGACATTGGCAGTGTGGCTCAGGCCCAGCTAACCGGCATGGCCACCCTTCGATTCAAGAAATGCTCAGGCTGCGGGGGTAACCTTCCGGAGTCTGATGGCCACGACAGGTGCCTCCTCTGTCTGGGGGAGGCACACTCTGTGAAAACCTGCGGGGTCTGCCGGGCATTTACGCCCCAGGCCCGGAAGAACAGGGAAGCGCGGCTGAAGGCGCTGCTGTATGAGCGCGCGCTCTTCCCTGTGCAGCCAGAGAAGCAGCAGCTTCCCTCAGGCCCTCCAGCCCTCTCCCGGCCGGACCAACCTTCACTTACCTCTTCGTGGCCGGCAGGCTCCAGGCGGCCACGCTCCCCGTCCTTGCAGCGAGAGCGGTCCCCCCGGGCCTCAGGAGAGGAGCGTGGCCGCAAGAAGAAAAGGAGACGCAGGGACGCTGAGGCCTCAGCGTCTGCGGCCATGCGGCCGATTCCGGAAGGAGGAGCATCCGGGTCCTCGCGAGCATCCGGGTCCTCGCAAGGTGAGCGGCAGCTATCCCCCTTCCGGCATGGCCCTGGTGCGGCCTTTTCGCCGCGTAGGCCATTTCGCTCGCCCTCCCTGTTTAGGTCTAGAAGCCCGTCCCAGGCAGGCCTCCTAGACTTTGCATCCTCCCCAAGGCGAGTGGCTGGATCCAGCAGCCTAATCACATGGCAGGGAGACTCTGTCAGTCGGGACCATCCGTACCGGGAGGACTTTGTACATCATTCACCAGGGGGCCGAGCCTATGTGTTTGGCCCTATCCTTGTGCCAGAAAATCAGAGGGCCCAGCCACCGGTCCCCTCTCTGCAGGATGGGCCGCAGCCTTTGCAACTCCCCTGTACTGGGGTGGGGGTAGACGCTCCAGACCTGGACGGCATGTCTCTCTCTGGTTCTCGCACTCCTTACTCTTTGGTAGAGCACGATCAGGAGGCTCAAGGGGAAACACCTATGGCTGCAGATGCTGCCTCTCTTCCAGCCTTGTTGTCACGACTTACTAAGGCTCTCAAGGTCCCAGTAGCACCTCCTCAAAAACCAGTGGAGGACTTCTTGTTTCCTTCTGACCAGCAACAGCAGGCCCCACTCCCGGCCACGGTTTTACCAGCCATTCCCTACATTCTACAACTCACTAAAACCCCTGATGTGGCACCTCCCACTGTAGCTCCAGTCTCCAGAAGGAACGAGCTTCTGTATAAGATTGACCTGGCGACAGCTCCCTGGGTTGCCAAGCCGCCACAACCCAACACCATTGTGGCGGATATGACTCGTGGAAGGGGGTCAAGGTCCCAAACTTCACCTTCTGATAAAGAAGGAAAGAAGTTGGAGGGCCTGGGCAGAAAAGTACACGCCGGCGCGGCCTTCGTTACACGCCTTGCGCATTATGGCGCCTACATGGTGGCGTACCAAGAATACCTTTGGAAGCGTATGGCCGCCTATGTAGATTCTCTTCCTCAGGAACATCAAGCCTATGCCTCTGCAGTGCACCAGGAAGCCCTCCTGCTCTCTAGGGCACAGAAGGACATGGCGAAGCATACGGCAGACACCGCTGGCCGTATGTTTGCTACTTCCATTGCGATTCGTCGTCACGCTTGGCTGCGCGCATCGACGTTATCGGAAGAGGGGAAAGCTCTCGCCGAGAACCTTCCCGTACACGACACCGGCCTCTTCAATCCGGATACAGATGAGAAGCTAAAGCACAAGCAGGAGGTCAGGCAAGCGGCCAACAAGTATGGTTATACCACGCAAAGGTACCCCAGTCGCGGTAGATGGGCGCCCTCGAATACCTATGGTCGTAGGCCCTACAGTTCGGGCACTAGGCCTTTCCCGCAGCAGTCATCATCTCAAGCAACCCGCCAGCCTCCGTCGTCCCGCCCACGACAGCAGGGTAGGGGCCGCTTTCAATCCCAGTCCAGACGGCGCGTTTAGCGCCACCCATTCGCCCCTTGGGGCGCCCAGGGCACGTGTGGTGATGGGTTTCTCCCCGCACAATGGTGATTTTCCTTTTTCCCTTGCTGACCTTACGGCGCTAGAGGAGCGTCAGGCCCTACCAGGGGTACATTTTACGTTTGGGTCACGCCTGCAGCAGTTTTTCGCGGCGTGGACCGCCATTACCACGGATAGGTGGGTCTTGGATGTAGTCCAGAATGGCTACTCAATTGATTTCCACGTTAGGGCCACCCAGCCTTCAGAAGTTTTATGGCAAGAGGTGCGCACTTTGTTAGATAAAGGGGCCGTAGTCCCCTTGCCCCCTAGTTCTTTTTCAAGGGCGTTCTTTTCTAAGTACTTTTTAGTTTCAAAGAAGGGCGGAGGTCAGCGCCCTATTTTGGATTTAAGAGCCCTCAACACTTATATCTGGGCACCCACCTTTCGGATGGTCACGCTTGCAACCATTCTCCCTCTCCTCCCGGAGGGGGCGTGGTTCGCGACGATTGACCTCCGGGACGCTTATTTTCACATCGCGATAGCTTCGCGACATCATCGTTTTTTATCCTTTATGATTGGCAATAAAGCATTTTCTTTTTGCGTCCTCCCCTTTGGGATCTCCACGGCCCCCCGGGTATTTACAAAAGTGATGGCGGCGGTGGCAGCACACCTGAGGACCCAGGCGGTCATGGTGTTCCCGTACATCGACGACTGGCTGCTGGTCGCAGGGTCCCGCCACCGCCTCCTACGCGATATTAGTTTCACTCTTTCACTCCTCCAGAGCCTGGGGCTGGTTGTGAATCACACAAAATCCAACCTCCAGCCGTCGCAGAAAACCAAGTTCATCGGGGCTCTCCTCGACTCGACCTCCCGGAGGGCATACTTACCAGAGGAGCGCTTTCTCGCGCTTCGTTCATCACTGTTGCGGATAAGGCACCAGCCCTTGGTGCGGGCGGACCACATCCAGTCCGCGCTCGGCTATATGGCATCAACAACGGCGGTCACCCCGTTGGCACGCCTTCGGATGCGGCCCCTCCAGTCGTGGTTCCTTCGAAGCTTCAAGCCACTGCGAGACGAACCCTCCACTCTGCTCGCTCCGCCTCCGCACGTCCGCCACTCCCTGCTCTGGTGGCTGTCCAGGACAAACGTCTGCAAGGGCATGCCCTTCCGTGTTCGGGACCCATCCCGTACCATCACGACAGACGCCTCCCCCCTCGGGTGGGGCGCCCATACCGGATGCCTCGCCGTGCGTGGCCAGTGGACACCAGCCGAGTGCACACGACACATCAATCTCCTAGAACTCCTTGCTCTATACAAGGCCCTACAGGCCTTTCAGGATGTCCTGCGGGGGCATGCAGTACAAGTTTGTACAGACAACACCACGGTGGTCTGGTATATAAACAAACAGGGGGGCACGAGGTCCCGTGCCCTACTGGCCCTCACCGTGACAATCTGGGATTGGTGCGTGGGGAACGCCATCCTGCTGTCGGCAGTACACCTGCCAGGGCACTCCAACACCTTGGCCGACCACCTCAACAGGACCCCGTCCAGCGACCACGAATGGTCCCTACACCGCGACGAGGTAGCGGCGGTGTTTCGCCGCTGGGGCCGCCCAACCATAGACTTGTTCGCATCCCAGCACAATGCCAAGTGCGACCTGTTCTGCGCCTGGGGGGCGAAGCTGGAGGGCACACGGTGCCTCGGGGACACGTTTCTTTTCCGTTGGACAGGCCCTCTCCTATACGTGTTTCCGCCCACTCCGCTCCTGTCCAGGGTTGTTTCCAAGCTGTATCATGACAGGGCGGATGCCATCGTGATAGCACCCTGGTGGCCTCGCCAGCCCTGGTTTCCCCTCTTGGCAGCCATGACAGACGGATGTCATCACGACCTTCCCCGTCGACCAGATCTTCTGACGACCGAAGACGGCACAATTCGTCACCCGGACATCCACTGGCTTCATCTGGTGGCATGGAGAGTACGCCCCAGCCGTTCTCCAAAGCCGTGCTGGACATATTGGCAGCAGCGCACAGACCGTCCACCCAGCGGTCATACGCCTATAAGTGGGGGAAGTTCGCAGAATTCGTAAAACAGCGAGGGGCTGACCCGCTAGCTGCGCCAATACCCCTCTTGTTGGACTTCCTCGCCTCCTTGGCGCAGAGGGGCATGGCGCTCTCTTCTGTCAAATGCTATCTAGCAGCGATCTCTGCCTATCAGAAGCGCCGTGGCCTCACATCTTGCTTCCAGGACCCCATGGTTCAGATTTTCCTGCAGGGCTATAAGAACACCTATCCACCTTCCGCCCTCCCGCCGCCCGCTTGGCAACTACGGCTGGTACTCTCGGCGCTCACAAAGCCCCCGTTCGAGCCTCTCGCCACGATTGACCTTGCCCACCTGTCATGGAAGACAGCCTTCCTAGTGGCTATTACGACGGCGAGACGCGCCAGTGAACTCTGCGCCCTGCGCGTCGACAACCCCTACATGAGGTTCCACAAGGACAAAGTGGTGATGAGAACTGACATTGCCTTCCTCCCCAAGGTCATTACCCTATTCCATTCGGCACAGGACATCGTGCTCCCGGCCTTTTTCCAGGAACCTGCTACTCCATTAGAGCAGGCCCTCCACCTGCTAGATGTCCGCAGGGCATTAGCATTCTACGTTGAGCGAACAAAGGAATTCAGGAAGTCTCCCCGCCTCTTCTTAAAGTATAGGGCGGACGCCAGGGGGACCCCGGTGTCCCCGCAGCGGCTGTCGGCGTGGGTGATCGCCACGATTAAGCTCGCCTATCAGTTGGCAGGGCGAGAGCCGCCTTCGGGGCTCAGGGGCCACTCCACGCGGGCCGTTGCGGCTTCCACAGCCTTTGGCCGCGGTGTATCCTTGGAGGAAGTCTGCAGGGCAGCAACCTGGTCTACACCACTTACCTTCGTGTCACACTACAAGGTGGATCTGCTGTCCAAGCGCCAGGCGTCCTTCGGGAGAGCGGTGCTGTTTTCAGCAGTGGCATGATGCCCTCCGTCCTCGGTAAGTGGCTTGCTAATCTACCAATATGTGTGCATTCCACAGACACCATGAGGAGTAAAGTATGGTTGCTTACCTGTAACCGTGTTTCTCCGAATGGTGATCTGTGGAATCCACACATCCCCACCCATCCTCCCCGCTAACATCATGCCTCTCTCAACTGCCGCTACGGCGGTAGGGAACGTGGGCTACATCCCCACCTGAGGCTATATACCTTCAGGGGAAGGTGGGTGGGGCTGTAGCCAAACTAGACTCAGCTGTTTGAAGTTCCGGATAAGCTGCACAGGTGCAGGGAATTACCAATATGTGTGGATTCCACAGATCACCATTCGGAGAAACACGGTTACAGGTAAGCAACCATACTTTATTGGTCATGTTTATGATGTTTCAAACAGGTTCAAACTATGTATACAGTTTGGCCTTAGGGGCCAAATAAATGAATTAGCCATGTTGCTACGATCAAACTGTATATAAAAATTATGCAAAAAAAAATTCACAGCTGTAGTGAGGGCAATTTCCTTCCCTTTACTTTGTCTTCACTCAGGACAGCACAGAAATAAAGGTCCTGGATGACTCCACTAGAAATCACCTTTCCTGTCACCCCAAAAATTAGCAGGAAAAATGTATAGAACAAAAAAAATCAGATGAAAGCAAAGAACACAGAATAGAAATGAAGCCTGGTAAAGGGCATGGCAAGGCCCAACATGTCAATTTTCTAGTCCAAATAAGAAGATAAATATTCTGAAGAGCAAGATTTGTCAAGTGATGTTACAGTGCCACTTCCATTTTCAGTTTCTTATCAACACAGTTCTATTCTTCCACAGAAGGTGAACTGGAAGCTGAATGGTTGCAAGATGTAGGTTTATCGACATTAATATCAGGATCTGAAGAGGATGATGGAGAGGCATTACTATCAACCCTCACCCGAACGCAAGCTGCTGCAGTACAGAAGATATATAATATTTACACTCAAACAATGAGAAAGAAAAATAAGCACACAGTCAGAGATGTGCGAGATATCTTTGGCATCAATGACACATCAGTAAGTAGAATAATTAGTGTTTTTCAGATCTTTGCACTTTTACTCATAATGCATGTTTGTCTTTTATCACTAAATGCTACTGAATATGATATCATCCTGGGCCAATTCTGAAAGAAGTATTGGGTTAGGGCTAGTACTTGCTTTACTGGTTCCTACTTATAGAATTGATCCCTACAAAGGAAATGCCTTTAAGTTGATATCTGTTCTATTAGGGGCAGGAGTTAGGCTCAGATACGCGTTTTAGACATTGGTTCTGGTGTACTGTGTAATGAATGGGATATTTTTGTTTTGACTGACTTCCTTTCATTTTACAATGTTGTATCAAATCCATGGTTTTCTATCTAACGGATTCCTAACAAATGGATCTATACACAATCCCCTTTTGGGTTTCATTATTTTTGATGGTTTTCAAGACCTTTAGAATGTGTTTGCACTGCTTTTTTATTTCCTCTTTGAATAGCAAGTATTGACTCTTAATATAGAGAAGCAAAGAAGTGAAAAGTCTAGTCTAGTTGTTTATAGCCTCATCATATGGGCAAAATTGTCTGTCGTACAACACTCCTACTTCAGTTGCAGCACAGAGTCCACTGGCTCCCATCCCACAACATTGATCTACTTCCAGCGGGCTCCATGCCATGAGTGAAATGAGAACGTGGTAAGCCACCATGGCAGCAACACGGGAGGCTTCCCATGTAGTGGACGCTAGAATGATGAGGGGTGATGAATTACCCATGCTCCCTACCAAGCCTCACCATAGTCTCCACAATGCTTGACAAATCCCACCCTTAATGTGATGAGGTCCATAGTCTACTCCAAAGACGGGTTTTGCATATTCTAGTAACTAACATGGTGTAGCAATGCCATCCAACAAATACTGAATCGGTGATACACCTTTTATGATTAAATGTGTCTAAGAATATCTTAGAAAGAGATGAAATAACCAAAATATTAAGGACTTGTATTGAATAGAAAAAGCACCATTTGGGCAGTTGGTGTTAAGGGGGAAATTAGTCTGTCACTTTGGAATGTTGCCTACTTTAAAGTCATTGTTTTTCTTTTAAAGTGATGCTTTTCAAAGTTTCCAGGGCCATAGCTGTGTGAGTTACTGAAAATGCCACTTCAAAGCAAGTAACATTAAGGAGACCAGGAAGCCCACAAGATAAACTTGGGCAAGCCATATTTTGCTCAGCCTCAAACAAAGGCAATGACAAACCATCTCTGAATAATTCTTTCTGAGAAGGTCAGGGTTAGCTATAAATTGGAAATGACTTGAAGGCACATAACAATGAAGTATTATAGCCTAAGGAACACTTTAGATATAAATATTTTGTTTTATGTCTTCTTCACTGGCAGGTAATTACTTATTACTTTGGATTTTTTTAGTGATTTATAACAGGCATTTGGATATTTGTGAAAATATATGACTTCATAATGAATACAGTTCAAGTCCCTCATGCGCAGGGGATATGTTCCTGAACTTACTGTGGAAACAGGAAACTATAGATAATAGCAAATTTTAATAGAATGAATGACTTCTGCCAGAAGTTATCATAAAAGTATCCTCTCTAGGAATTTGCTAAGTCCTCCATGGCAACACTGTGGTAATTTCTAGTAAACCCTTAGTGAGGACATATTTTGGTGGATGTGGTTACTCACATCCACCAAACTATAGGCACCAGTCCCACAGGCACATGAGCCATAATGTGTTTCAAAGCCTACACAATTCATTCGCACCCAGTTACACATATGTTGCTGCCACACTTCATCTCTATCTTTGTGCTGGATATCTTTTTCAGCGACTCCACTAGAAATTGCATCCAGTGTAGTATTTAGAACCAGATCTGTGGATTTGAATTTACTATATTATGTTCTATTTTGGGTTTTTTAAATCTTTTCAATTTGATTTTATTCAGAGCATAACATTGCACAGAAGAGACAAAAATTGTTACAGTCTTTCATATCAAAACACAAAGCAAAGTAAAACTCAGAAATTGAATGTTGCAACATTGCATAAAAACTAAGTTATTCTTATGTTTTTTTTTCTTTTCCAGCCTATGTTTGAAGCCATACCAGTATCACCTGTTACAACCAATGGCATTCAACTTCCCGTACAAAAACCAGTTTGGGAAATGCGTAGCTGTGAGTATAGAAATACGTAGCTGGATTCTGTAGACAAATATGCAAGAGACTTTGTCAAAATATCATAATGGGTTCTTGGCCCCACTTTTTTAAACAAGAAAGAAGTATGTGTTCCTTTATATTCTTGTATTTTAAATCCTACATGTAATTATCTAGCATGGAATCTAATGGGACATTTCTGAGCAGATTTATTTAGGATTACATTGTAAGTATAATATATAGGAGACATAACCGTGCTGTGATTTGGCCTGTGCCTTTTCCCCAGCAAATATGGAGAGCTGACTGTATTTCATATTTTACTATTTTTGTCTTTGATTGCATTTTAGACTTTTGCCTTTTGGTGGAAAGGCTGTTACAATTGCTCAATTGCTCATTGAGCGTTTTGTGTGGTAAGAAGGAAATGTTAATATCAAACATCTTTATTTTCAGCAAATAACCATTTAGAATATGAATTTGATAAAGACAACCAGTTGGTGAAAGAAGAGCTGTCCTTTGACGTCTCATTCTCAGAATCAATGACAGTGATTCCAAAGCATAGAGAGTGGCATAAAAACCAAAGGTTAAAAAAGGACGAATCTTCTTTGCCTGTAAGTTTTGTCACTTCAAAATTATGTGCTTGTTTGTTTAATCCCTCAGTTATCTGTTGCTTCTTTCCAACTGAATAATGGTCTTAAAATGAATTTCAGTGCATTTTTGGAGGGTGAAGTAGAGCTTGGAAGATATTTTGTGGCTTCTTGCAAACCGCTCACAATAACTACCCCCCCCCCCCCCCAAATGAAAGGTACTCTGGAATTATTATAATTTGTTTGCTAGACACTTGGGTTTCCCATATGAGTAAGTAAGTAACAGGTTGCATGGCTGAAACAACCATCATTATATAAAGTGTCTTCCACCACAATATTTTCAAAGGGAAAAGACATACGAATGCTGTTTAACAAAACAGGCTGTATCAAACTTTAAACAAGCAAAGTGAAATCTGTTCAGTTTTCTTCGTTGATTCCATTACTTCTTCCCTAAATTGGATCTTATTTTAAAATGCATAATAAAGTCAAAGGATTGTTCACATGCCCATTTTTACATCAACAAAGCTTGGATCAAAATCAAAACATGTAGCAAAGGTTTTACATCTCCCACATTTTCCTCAAAGAGCAAATATTGCTTCAAGAATTCATAGAAAGGTTGTTTATGGAGAGGAAGGGGAGTCCCATAATATTGACAAAGATATCAGTTAAACAAAACCTATAAGAGGCCTAATACCATGACACATCCTCCTCCTACTTTATCTTGTTGTACTGTTGTATTTGTCTCTTAATAGCTTCAAAACAGTTTTATTTATATAGGGAATGCATGTATTCAGTTTACAGAAGGTTTCTTCACCCTTTAACATTTAATGATAAAGTTATTTGTTATAATTCAACAATACAGAAAGGACATGTTAGGATGGCACGTGTTCAGAAATGCTTATTCCTTATGCCTGTACTCAGGCAATTAGACATTCACTCTCCTGGAACTTAAACCCTGCTACTCATTTCATACTGCAGTAGTTCAAGATAGATTATAAACAGGGAGGATCACATTCACTGGAATCCTGTATCAACTTTTACTTAATGTAACTTTACATGTACTTAGCTAAGTAGGAGAGTGGTAAGTGCTGAGAATTGCATATTGAGATATTAGCAAGAGTGCCCAATGCACTTCAGACAATTTTGTTGGCTCTGTTACATAATAATGTAACAATAACCCTGTACTGCATACAGATGTTATGAAATTGGCCAGAATACTTATTTTCATGTACAAAGACATTACTTTCTTACAGGAGTTCAATCATTATCTGAAGACATTTTACACCTTTATGACTGTATATATCTATGCAACTAAAATATTGTCCATTTTAAGCTCAAAGGAAGGCAACAGATTATTTGAACCTTCTACAGGGAGTCCAACAAGTATCTTTATGATTTCCATTTATTTCCAATTGAAAAGATATTTTCAAACACCCTGTATACTGCTATGGAAAACATTATTTCCCCTAGCCTCCCAGAAATAATTATATTTCCACAAGTAAGACTGTGTGATAATCATGATTTCCTCATGTGTTAATGTATAGGAAGGTACTTATTTGGTCTAAATTTGACCTGACCTATCACGGCTCTTCTTAAGTTTGGTTTTATAACCTTCTTCAGTGCACACTTTTAAACTCGTGTTTGATGCAGGAATGAAAAGGTGGATTCTATGTCATTTCTAAAGCCCTTCCCAATTACAAAATGGGAAATGTGGGATGTATTTGCCTGTGTTTTTACTCAGATTTTTTTTAAAGGAAAGGAATAGAATATAAAGGATTGTTTGTACTAGTTGCAGTCTGATGTAGTTGAGAAACAGATGTGCACTGCTGCACCTACTACATATTTTTTCAAGGTCATGGCAAAAACTTTGGCAGTAATTGAGCTCTTAGTGGGCATAAAGGAGACCTCCAGAATAGACTGCCCCACTTCTGGCAGCCCCAGTGCTGACAAAGCTACTTTATGCTAGTTAGGAATAACCCTTGCCATAAAACAATCACTCTGAGATTCCCACCCAAAAGAGTTGAAATTGCTTAATAAGCTTAATAAAGCTAAAGGTTTTCCCCTAACATTAAATCTAGTCCTGTCCAACTCTGAGGGTTGGTTCTCATCTCCATTTCTAAGCCGAAGAGCTGGCATTGTCCATAGACACCTCCAAGGTCATGTGGCTGGCATGACTGCAAGGAGTGCTGTTACCTTCCCACCAGAGCTGTGCCTATTGATCTACTCACATTTGCATGTTTTTGAACTGCTAGGTTGGCAGAAGCTGAGGCTAACAGCGGGAGCCCATCCCACTCCCCAGATTCGAACCCCTGACCTTTCGGTCAGCAAGTTCAACAGTTCAGCAGTTTAACCCGCTGTGCCATTGAGGGCTCAATAAGCTTATTAGCAGTATTCAAAAGTAAGGGTCTTAGGACTACAAACTTAGAATCTGCAAACCTTTCCCTGCATTCCTTTAATTCAAAACTGATTTTTTTTTATTCTGAGAGGCTTTTAGAATTGAAAGCTTTTAAAGAAGGCACTTTTAAGAGAGGCCTATAATGTACTATTTATTAACTGCTTTTAAGTATATGTTTCAAATGCATGCAACCACATAGTGAATTTTAAAATCTACATTAAATCAATTTTACAAATATATTATAGAACTTTACAATCAGGAAAAGCCGATTAGGACTGACTGCAATTGGAGATTTGTCTCCTGATGACATGAAGAAAATTTGCTATTTCTCTCTGATTGAGCTGACAGCCTTCTACGATGCTTTAGGAATAGAGCTGAAGAGGAACCGAACAGAAAGGATCAAGGGAAGAGGTAACTGCATTTAATTATAGTATATCAAAATAGATAGTTGTGACATTTTAGTATTCAGCAGGTGTTGTTCATCAGGAATCCCTATATTTTGTAATATTCTTTTTCTTAAGAAAATGGCCTTTTTGGAGTTCCACTGGCAGTATTGCTGGAAAACGACCAGAAAAAGGTTCCTGGGATAAAGGTTCCACTCATCTTTCAAAAAGTGAGTAAAACAAAAAGTTACAGCCAATTATGACACTGAAATTTCATTCCATGACTAAATCTTGTTTTTGAGAATGACATTCCATAAAAATGTTTAAACCACTTTCAGCCTGGATGCTAGAGTGTATTTCTGTATATTTTAGTTAACAAAGATACAACTTTAAATAGGAGTACAAGTTCATGCATTCAATTTAGTGTTGACTTCAAGCAGAGACAACCTTAAAATTTAGTACCAAAGTTGGTATTGTTTGATGGCCAAATTATATAATAAAATTATACAATCTGATTCTTATTCTAAAGGATAAGAATTTGACTGCTGAAGAACATATTTTGAGAGAGAGAGAGAGAAAAGCATTTTCTGAACTAACTATATCCATAGTTGTTTCAACTCTCAAAAGTGATTTTATGAAACCAAATATTGGACGTGCTCTTTGGGAAGTGTGAACTTCAGAAGGTCCCAAAGTGACATATGGTATCAGGTATCCTTTCATTGGTTGGACTGATCCGTTCTAGTCCTCTGATATTACTTCAAAACTAATCCTTTGTTGTAGAGGAAAACATGTAACTTCAACATGAAAACACTGAACACAATCTGGCCAACTGAGGACTGAATGTTACACCTAAACAGAACATATAAGGGGCATACAGTTGTATATGGGCCATGCCAACTGCCCTGCCTCCTTTTTGCATCCTTCCAGTAGTGAACTCTGAAGGAGGTTTCCATTTATGTTTCCCTAAATATGAAGGAGCCCTGGTGGCGAAGTCCCAGGTTCAAATCTGGGGAGCGGAGTGAGCGCCCGCTGTTAGCTCCAGCTTCTGCCAACCTAGCAGTTTGAAAACATGCCAATGTGAGTAGATCAATAGGTACTGCTCCGGTGGGAAGGTAACGGCGCTCCATGCAGTCATGCCAGCTACATGACCTTGGAGGTGTCTATGGACAACGCCGGCTCTTTGGCTTAGAAATGGAGATGAGCACCAACTCCCAGAGTCAGACATGACTGGACTTTACGTCAGGGAAAAACCTTTACCTTTACTAAATATGAAGAGAAACCTCCCCACAATCAGGAATCTTGGTGCAAGAATTTCCAGCTGCATGGAAGGGTGGTCCCATTGAAGTGAATATGAGTGGAAATCACCTTCAGACTTCTTTTTCCTAAGTTAGGAGGTAAGGCACCAAGGAGGTAGGGACGTGGATGCTGGAGTTACAGCCAGCCTTTACAGCTCAATGCCCCATACACATTGTGGCTGAGTCTCTGGGGCATAATGCCCCAAAAGCATTAAAATCAGGACAGGATTATGATCTTACCATTTCATGTTTGTACAGCCCGAATTGCATATCTTTTACCTTTGCACTGAAAGGCATTTTAAAAAGTAATCTTTTTATCTATTGTGGCATAGCTATTACTCAAGCTTGAAGAAACAGGCCTGGAAACGGAAGGAATTCTTCGAGTGCCAGGATCTGCTTCACGGGTTAAGGTATGTAGCTCTTCCACACAAGCTTTATAAATTGGTGTTAACTCTTGTTGATAGAAAATACTTATGGACAAGCAATATGGGACTGTTTATCCATATATGAACCACACTATATAAATATATAGCTAATTCAGTTCACTAAGAAACCCCAACATATAGAAGTACCTAGTAATTTTAGGAGAAAACAGATGAGAGATAGTAGCAGGAAGGACATTTTACAACAGAGCAATTGAAATAGATGGCTTGCTACAGGAAGAATGGGCTCCAGAAACATTCCACACTTCAACATTTTATTTATTTTACTTGTGATCAAAGTCATTACATTCAAAACATGAGGAAAAAAGGCAGGGCCCTGCAACCCAGAAGATTACCGGTACTCCAAAGGATTTCAGGTAGGTGTCATGTGTCATGCTCATAAAGACTGCTGGCTTGGTTGAGGCTAAATTAGTCCTGCCACTTAAGCTCTAGTGAAAGAAAGCGTGCCTCCTTTGGGGAAAGTCTGTTGAAATAGCTCTTACCAGCAGAAAGTTATTCCCAATGTTTAGTCAGAATATTCTTCCTTGTAATTTGTTTACATGCTACTCTGTTTGTTTTTTTAATCATTTATGTTTCTGTATCCAGACAATTCTTTCTGATATGTATTATTCTGTCAAACTTTCATTTACTGGATGAAAGCCAAAAATCCACATGAAAGATGCAGTGTTTTTAAATTTCAGTTATTAAATCTGATCAAATGTCACCCAGTAAGGGCTTCTACGCCAATCCAGATTTCACCATTCAATGCCATTGCATATTATGTTGACATTTGAATTTGAAACCATTCAAAAAAAATGTTTTAAACAAAAGCATATGGATTTAATTAAAGAATATTCCTTGAAAGTAGTAAAAGGTTAGAAAAAAGTGCATAATTTCATAGATCCATTGATTTCTGATTAAAAACAAAGTTACTTGGTCATTATCCATCATGATGCTGCTGCTGCTGTTGTATGCCTTTAGCAGCGTCTGACAGATGATGATCCTAAGCTGTAGATATCACAGGGTTTTCTGGGGTTGAAAATAGCTCACCCAAGGTCATCCAGTGGGTTTCCATGGCTGGGTGAGGAACTGAACCCTGTTTTCCAGAATCATTGTGCAAAGTTCAAACTACTGTTACACACTAGCTCACTTCATCATGACCAGATATTAAATTCTGACTAGAGGAGAGCCACAAATCAACTGGATTTAATGGCAAGTTGCCCAAGTCTTACATTTGTCAGTGGTTTGTAACATAAGGACACATACTGTAATATCAAGCAGTATATCCCTGTATTGCTTGTTCCTAAATTGCAAGGTCTTCTATCTATTAACAGCAGTAGAACACCCAGAATCATTTTCTGACGCAGCTGAGAGCTAGCTAAAAGATACTTGACACAAGCTGATTTGCAAATATTTAGATATAAGAGCTGAGAGCCAATTTCTGACACTTTTATTCTAGGAACAGCTTCGTCTGAAAATATTACATTTCACCTAAGCAGTATGTCTCTTTCAACAAAAGTCCCTTTTATTAGCAACTTTTCCTAATCAGTCATTTTTATTTTATCCTGCAGAGTCTTCACCAAGAAATTGAAACAAAATTTGATGAAGATGCTTTTGACTGGGATCAAGTGCGTAATAATGATGCAGCAGGACTGTTGAAGATGTTTATACGGGAACTTCCAAGTCCCCTCTTCACTATGGAATATCTGCCTGCCTTCATCTCATTAGTGGAAAGTAAGTAGAGCAATTAGTGTTCTGTATAGTGTCCTCTTTTTAACCCAACAACTTGACAGATTCACTATTCACATTCCAGAAATTTAAAATAATCATTAGCTTTGCTCCAATATTTCCTCCAACAACCACACCAACATCATTTCTTCTCACATCTACAAGTAGACTTCTATCTAGAGCAGTGGCCCTCCTTGTAGTTAGACTTCAACTTCCAGAAGTCCTAGCTGACATGCACAATAGACGTGAATTTTAGTCCCTGCCACATGCACATACCAAGCTTCTATCATCTCCTCTATTAGGAGTTTTGTCAATCATTTGCTGTCTTTTCTCCTTGACCTCCTATTCAGTTTTGAGTCCTGGGGGCATTCAAGCATATTCCACTCAGGCACAGTCTGAGTCACTGTTTAAGACAGAGCTGTGCTGGAAGTCAGAGATTAGATGATGCATCATCCCCTCCACATCAATTGGCACCATAAGGTTGTCCATAAACCTGGTAGGGTTTTGAGAACTGGGGAAAAAGCAAATAGCAAGTTATTTTTAAATTGCAGTGTCAGTGGCAAGTTTTCATAAGCAACACAGCATGGAAGAAAGTTAAAGCACCTCTTCTGTAAATCACAATATTAATCTAAATCAAGCCCCATTCCCA
This sequence comes from Anolis carolinensis, assembly GCF_035594765.1. Taxonomy (NCBI): domain Eukaryota; kingdom Metazoa; phylum Chordata; class Lepidosauria; order Squamata; family Anolidae; genus Anolis; species Anolis carolinensis. Next base: position 60,427,061 of record NC_085844.1, read on the forward strand.
GCTGATACTTTTTAAAAAGTAGATGAGCACAATTCTACATATAAAAATCAAATGCTCTAAGACCCCCGTATCCACAGGGGATACCTGAAACCATAGACCACCCATATCCACAGGAGACACCTGAAACCATAGATACACTCAAATGCCAGTTACAGTATACTATGGAGAGCACCCATGGGGCTGTGTCCAGCCTGCAAGCCTTTGTTGACCCATGCCTGCATGGGTCAACAAAGGCCTGCAGGCTGGACACAGCCCCATGGGTGCTCTGGACCTCCTAATTTTCTCTGTCTTCTCGGCATAACAACGTGATGGACCATCACTTCCTTATGCCGAAAGGACAAGGGAGGAAGGCAAGCAGCAGCTGAGAGTTCTCTGGAGGGCTCCCAGCCACCTCCCAGCCTTCCTCAGGCCCTCCTCCCGCACAAGGACTGAGCAGCCCCGTCCTTATGGTGGGAGGATTGCCCCAGGAAGGCAGATGGCAGCAAAGAGTCCTTCAGAGAGCTCTCAGCCACCACCTGTCGCGCCCTCCTCCCGGCACAAGGATGGCCCCTGGAAGACAGTCAGTGATGACCCCAGCCCTCTGGAGGGCTCTTCACCACCACCTGTCTCACCCTCCTCCTGGCACAAGGATGGGGTGGGTGAGTTGCCCCATCCTTATGCCTAGAGGACAGCCCGAAAATCAAGCAAGAGGATTGGGTCAGTCGCCATGTGTTTTGCCCTCCCCCGGCATAAGGATGGGGTGAGCAGCCCAATCCTTATACCAGGAGGATAGCCTGAGGATGACCCGACCCCAGCCTTGCCCCTCCTGGTCCTCCCCCACCCATCCACCCTCTCAGCCCAGCCCTCCTGGTCGGGCCAGCAATGCAAAGAATTTTGCCCATGCCTGCTACAGAGTCACCCTGGAGGATCTATTCTAGAAATTCCTAAAGTGGTATCACTTCTAGAGATTAGTTAGGTGCTACAGGACAACTTTCTGGTAACTTCCAGGAGAAACATACCATAGACTCACCTGGAGGACCTAGCAAATTCATAGATCTCGGCCATTCTTCCCTGTGATGCTGATAAGTGAAACCATGGACATGGGTTCTGTGGTTACAGGGGTCATACTACATATAGCTGCTTTTACTGACAAAATCAGTGGGAAGGAAACTTACATATTTGGTCCCCAGCCATGCCCTGATAGATCCCTAATGTGCTCAATGTCACATTGTAATTGGCTTTGCAATCTCCCCAAATATGAGACATGGCTTGTTGTGTGGCACAGATGGCTGCATTGTAGGGGAGCTAGAAGAGTCTGCCTGCTTGGATTCTGGCTTTGATTTGTTTATTTGACAGGACAGTAGAAGAATGGAACTGCTGGGCTGTGAATACAAACAGAGCCACAGGTTGCATGCACAGCCTCCAGAACTCCCACTGAAATACAGCCTGTGTGGAATTCTCTGCTTAGGTCTTTTCTAGTTAAGCTTGTAAACAAGCATTTATCATTTATGGCAGGGTATTGATGATAACATTGATAGAGAAGAATAAACGAACCTTTCCCAAACAGACATGCTCTGTTGCTTCTCTCCCTGGCATTATCTCTTTTAGCAAAAATTGTGGGTTTCATCAAAGGGATTGGGGGGGGGGGAGAGACAGTTTAACATTGCTTATTATTTTAATGTCAGCCCTTGAGTTACTTTTTAGATTTTGCTTTGTACAGGATGCAGTTTTCCTGCCAAATGAAAAGATAACAGTGATTTCAGTGAAATGAGCTGTTGAGTCAGGATAGTTTGAATCAGAGGATTAGATACAGCTTGTCAGCAATTTTAATACCAGCCAATCCTAGAACCATGAAGCCAGAGAAATGTAGATTTGGAAGAGACCACAAAGGCCCTCCAGTCCAACCCCCTACACATGGGAACACACAATCAGAGCACTCCTGACAGATGGCCATTCAGTCTCTGTTTAAAAACCTCCCAAGAAGGAGACTCCATCACAATCTGAGGCAGCATATTCCACTGTTGAACAGCTCTTCCCATTAGGAATTTCTTCCTAATGTTTGAGTGGGATCTATTTTCCTTTTGTTTGAATCCATTACTTCATGTCTTGGTAGCTGGAGCATCAGAAAACAAGCTTGAAAAAGAAGCATTGGAAAAAAATTCAATCTTAATTTTATGTTCAGAAAGTCGCTACGTATTGTTTGACCTGTTATTTCTACCACTACTTCCTATGGCGTTATTAATCTGTAGAAGAAAAGCATGTGGTCTGCACAGGATTAAGTGAGCCCCTAATGGCTCAGCGGGTTAAACCTCTGAGCTGCCGACCAAAAGGTCGGCAGTTCGAATCTGGGGAACAGGATGAGCTCCCACTGTTAGCCCCAGCTTCTGCCAACCTAGCAGTTCGAAAACATGCAAATGTGAGTAGATCAATAGTAGATCCCTCTCCAGCGGGAAGGTAACAGCGCTTCGTGCAGTCATGCCAGGCACATGTCCTAGGAGGTGTCTATAGATAACTTAGGGGGAGTCTACGGACAATGTCGGCTCTTCAGCTTAGAAATGGAGATGAGCACCACCTCCAGAGTTGAACACAACTAAAATTAATGTCATTATATTGTTGTGTTTTTTATACTGTCTGTATTCACCTGGCCCTGGCCCCATGTAAGCCGCCCCAAGTCCCTTTGGGGAGATGGAGGCGGGGTATAAAAATAAATTATTATTATTAAAGATATTAAGGGGAACCCTTTACCTTTACTCTAGTGATTGTGGTTATTTGGTGATATTCTTAACAAGGCAAAACATGGAGAGCGTATTGTTCTCTCTTTTTAAAAAATTATTTCTTGTTGCCACTAATTACTAATTAATTGTAGTAATTTAGTAATATGCTACGTTTATGTTTATACCATCTCATGATCATCCATGACACTTTAGGAGTAATGAGTAAAATTTGTACCAGTTGTACCAAAATACTAACAATATTACCAAATAATATTGTTATACCTTCGTTAGCTCCCTAAGAACATGATATAGATAACATTGTTACTAGGCACATGTTATTTTCAAGCTCTGTCGCAGGGGACATAGGAAGGGGAATTTAGAGGTGATCACTGCAGAAACAAAACATTTTATAGAATTAAGAAAAACAACATAGAATCACGAACAGACTGAGAGCAACTCCAGTTGCTGATATATAGCTGTAGAGGTTGATGAAACAAGACAAACAGAGTAATGCACATGTGGTTTAATGCTATCTGGGATCTGTGCAACATTAAACAGCCTGGCATGAAAAATCCCTTGAAAATGAATGATGTGGTGTTTAACCTGAGACAGAGATGGAGGGCTGCTTTGAATTAAAAGTGAAGGCTCCTGAGACATCAAAGAAGGACTGATTGGCAGGCCAGAAGGAAAGATGGCCTGCTTGTGACCCAGAGGATAAACTATGTCAGGAATGTATCCCTAAAGACAAGGTTTCTTTCTAAGGCATTGCCCCTTAGGAAGCCAGAACTGAAGCTTTCCAGTCTTTTCTTATGTAGGATTTTCTGCCCACCACCTGGGCTGAGTTTACATGTAAAGAGGAGACAGGGAGGACATGGTCCAGTCATGCATGTTCAATCAGTATTCAAGAAAGTGTATATAAAATTACTCTGGAGATGTATATAATACAGTAGAGTCTCGCTTATCCAACGTAAACAGGCTGGCAGAACGTTGGATAAGCGAATATATTGGATAATAAGGAGAGATTAAGGAAAAGCCTATTAAACATCAAATTAGGTTATGATTTTACAATTTTTTTCTCTTGTCAGGAGCAACCGGACTTGCTTCTGGAGTGAGAGAATTGGCCGTCTGCAAGGACGTTGCCCAGGGGACGCCCAGATGTTTTGATGTTTTTACCATCCTTGTGGGAGGCTTCTCTCATGTCCCCGCATGGAGCTGGAGCTGATAGAGGGAGCTCATTCGTGCTCTCCCTGGGTGGGATTCGAACCTGGCAACCTTCAGGTCAGCAACCCAACCTTCAAGTCACAAGGCTTTTATCCCCTAGGCCACTGGAACATTATTAAGCACCAAAACATTTTGTTATACAACAAATTTGACAGAAAAAGTAGTTCAATACACAGTAATGCTATGTAGTAATTACTGTATTTATGAATTTAGCACCAAAATATCACGATGTATTGAAAACATTGACTACAAAAATGCGTTGGATAATCCAGAATGTTGGATAAGCGAGTGTTGGATAAGTGAGACTCTATATGGTTTCATGTGGGAAAACAAATGTGGGGAAGTACATGTATTCTGCAACTGGTTCAGCTTCAATTATGTATTCTAGTTCAGTGGTTCACAACCTGGGGTCCCCAGATGTTTTTGGCCTTCAACTCCCAGAAACCCTAACAGTTGGTAAACTGGCTGGGATTTCTGGGAGTTGTAGGCCAAAAACATCTGGGGACCCCAGGCTTAGAACCACTGTTCTAGTTAGTGATAATGCATAACAATAAACCATTTTTGTTATTAATCTTTCTGGTATCATATAATCCAAACATTGATAACACCAAAATTAACATGCAAAATGTAAAATGATTAATCTGTCTTCACTTATCAAGAATCAATAATATCAGAATAACTATGCAAATGTAATGATACAAACATTGTTAATAACACTGCATAATAAAGTGTCAATGAGAAATGCAAGTGTCAGAGCCTATCAGTTTAACACTTAATGCAGAATAAAGAAAAATTAAAGAAAAAAATATTGACTTCTTAACCACTTCAATTGAAATAAAATAATTAAAAGATTGCACATTAGAGTGGAAAGATTATCTTGCTTGCCAAAAACCTGCTCATAAACTATATATCTCATAACACAGCTGCAGAAACATTTCACAACCAAACTGTTCCATTACCCCACTATTTTACTCATTATTTTCAGATTTTAATTGTGTACAGTATAAACAGATCCCATACATTTTTTTCAAAAATAAGCCCTAATATTCCCAGGCAAGTTTAAATAGAATTAAAACCTTTTTTTATTTTGGTTGGTTTCCAGCTCCAGCTGTACATCTTCACATTCTAGTTGATTTGAAGGAAAGCCAAGTTCTTGCGAATCTGTGTTGATCTTAAAATTGTACTATTGCAAAATGTATCTTTATTTTGGAAAATCCTAATGGGGCGAATTACTCTTTTGGTCATGGATTACACCCAAAAGATAACAAGTTAATGGAGCTGACATTTGTGATAACTATAAACTGTGAGAACTGGAGCTGATATCCATCCTTCAGTAATAGAAGAATTTATACATAGATTTGTGATAGTGGATGAAAATGTAGTACTGCTTACTGATTGTCCTACAAGAGGATTTGATTAAGAAAGAAAGCTATCAATGGCAAGATCTTCCACTGAACAAAATGAAAGACTTATCCAAATGCAGATGACAGAAAAATCGAACTGTTAAATGACCAGTATACAGGACAGCATAACCAAAGAGGAATAGAAATTGCAAGAAAGACAAGTGTAACTCTCATTAATTCAGTAGGTCTACTCTAGCTGAAAGTATCAATAGGATTCAGTCCAGTGTCTGAATTATCATTTAAAGGCATTGGGTTCTTCACTTTATACACAGCAATAAATTCAACATTAAGTGCCTGTCTGGCTCCGGACCACAGGCAGGTGCCTGACATTAGGTTGGGAATTGTGTAGACCAATTTATAAAGAAATCATTTTTGTAAAAAAAAGAAAATATATATACACACCACTATTATCATTATAATAGTTTCTTCACATGTGGAAACCAGCAGCACAGGAGACCAATTTGCCTTTATGCTCAGCTTAGAAAGCTAAGATTTGCTGCTACTGGGAAAGACGAATGGATGTGACCCAGTGTAAATATATTTGTGATTCCTACAACTTCATCACATTCATTAAATACTACTGGGCCACCCACTTAAGAAATGGCAGCCTACTGTGTTTATTAAATGATGTAGTCTTCAAGTGTAGAATAGAGATATCTTGGGGTTAAAAAAAAGCATTGCAAGGGGTTATCTTTTCAGGTGTTTTCTAAGCTGATTAGCAAGTGGCTTCTTTTTTTTTTGCAAATTATCAAAATAGAGATGGGCAAAATGGCCAATTCTGTCATGTGATGATATCTGTCGTTCTCAGCTTTAAAATGATATGGTTAGGCAATTTGTGGGAGAAGCCAAAATGCCCTTGAGAAAAAAACTCCACCATTACCTTTTGCTCATGGAGGAGGGAAGATCGTCAGTATGTTGTGTTCTGTCTCATGCACTTTCTGGGGACTTTCTTTCCTTACTTCTTTCATGCCTTCTATGTATTGTGTGTGCCATGTGTTACCTCCCCCAGATGCCTCCTTCCTTCCTTGTCCTTCGGTTGATCCCAAGGGTCATCTAGTCCAACCCCTTTCTTTTTGCCATGTAGCAAAAGCACAATCAAGGCACCCCCAACAGATAGCCATCCTACCTCTGAATAATAATAATAATAATAATAATAATAATAATAATAATAATAATAATAAAAAATATGTTCCTAGTTTGAAAGTGTTGTTCCTGTTTAATTGTGTAGTCTTTACATTGAAAGTACTTGTTGTGCTCCAGAAACTTTGTTTTTGTGCCCACAAACTATGTTAAATTGGTGGAGACTCTACAAAATATTCAGTCATTGAGAAACTAGAGCAAAATGTGCTATAGCAGGATGTCCCTCCTGCACAGACAAAAATTTTGCAGTTTAATAAACTTTTCCCATGTGTTTATGATAGAACCAATTAGGAAATTACATTTATAATCCAGGAACAAACATCATAGCCCAGGAGAGGAGGTGTTTCTTTTCACAAAGAAAACAGGGGAGGGACAGTGGGCAAGAACAACTCTCTATAATATGATGGCAAATCAACTGAGAACGCCTGAATAAAATGGATAGTTTACTTGTGTGTGATGGAGGTAGGAAAATCATCCATTTAATTTCAAAACGGAGTATGCCTGAGCTATATAGTAATCTACCCTTCCAAACACTTGGCATGTTCAGTGGGATGAAGTCTTTACTTAAAAAAAAAAGATCCTGTAAGGCTACTGTTATCTTACTGGACAAGTGGCTACATTGCTTTTTTAAAAAAAAAAAAAACGGTGATACAGCCATCCTTTTTCTAAGTTAGCTTTTTCTCAGGTGGCAGATTTCATTTTTTTTAAAAAATCCTATCATGTTGTTCTTAGAAATCTCTCAGGTCAAACTGCAGCTGCAGGCCTTGCAGTTGCTGATCCTGTTGCTTCCTGATGCCAGCAGGGATGCAGTCAAGGTAGGCATATTGTTCAATGAGGTTTGCTATCTGTATTTGTTGACTTTCAAATGAGCTGATTATATATGCAGAAGCTACATGCTTCCAAGAGGATAACAAATGTAATGCTCTCTTATTCTTAGGCTGAGAAACCATTTTCCTCTGGGAACGATTAATTCTGTAGAGAGAAGGATGGTTGAAACATATACAATTAATCGATCCCTTGGTTAGCATGTAATTCTTTATTCCCTGTACCTCTGTTAAAATGTTACAAGAATGTGTCTAATCAGGAAACAGTGAAGAAGCCAGGCTTCATCATTGTCAAGGATTATTTTTCTAGTGTGTGCTGACTATTTATCACTTAAAGAAATGGGAAAGACAGTTCTCTAAGTGCCCTAGTATGCATGGGTTTAATAAATTAATGTTACTTTATAGACATAAGACACACAAAGCCATATGACTGCATGATCATTAATGTGATGTTGTGCGTTTAGTGAATTGCTTTGATTTTGTATTCTTGTGTTCACTGTCACAGCTTTAAGATTAGGTTTCAAACAAGTATGTTTAATGATGAAAAATGACACTACAGATCAGAGAGAATATTTTGTAGAGTGTAACATGAGTACCAGTTTGACTTGATAGTTAACAGATTGTTTTGCATGATAACCAATTCCAGCTTTTAAAAAGGGGTGATATTCTACAGAGATATGAAAACAGAGGTTGAACCAGGATATGTTACTTAGACCCCTTCTACACTGATCACTTAGTGCAGTTTTAAACTAGGTTCCAACTGTGGTGGCTAGACAACAAACTCCCAGAAAAGCACACAAAAGAAAGTCCTTAATGCACATCAGTGCACTGTAGTGTCTGTAATGACAATCTGGCCCTCAGACTGTTTCCAGGATATCCTATCTAATCATCTACACAGCAAAACCAATACCGGTTTGAAACTGCCATAATGGTCAGAATAGAGGACCTTAGTTGCATATGTATGCAGCTGGCCAACCCTTCAAGCCCGCCATAAGAGCCAGCAATGTTAATCATGATTCAAGGAGAAAGATACTTCCAAATCCTGAGCAAAATTGCAACAAGGAATGGTGAGATGTCTTGCTTCTGGCAATTGCAGATTCATTTGTTGATGGGAAAGGGCTCTCTGAGGTGGTTGAATATTGGCTGTTAAGATGAGCTAGTGGGACATTTGTATAGTCTTACTGAATATGGCTCAATTATAAATTCATAAATGCAATCCAGAATACCAGTCAATGTTAACATATTTAGCAAGAACTAGAATCCAGAAGTGCTTCGGCCCACTGAAAATACACCTAGCTTTTCTGCTAATATTTACTGCGACTAAACTAATATTCATAATAGTACAGATTAGAAGCACACAGAATGATCTTTGTCATCCAGTAAATTGAGTCTGAGTAGGCTTCTTTCTGCTAGGCCCTTCTGCAGTTCTTGAAAAAAGTGGTGGCTAATGAGAAGAAGAACAAAATGACTTTATGGAATGTTTCCATGATTATTGCCCCAAACCTTTTCATCTACAAAGGCAAACGTGCAAACCAAGAAGAGATGCTAGCAGCTGCCACCACAGCCCATGTTGTGAGACTTTTGATAAAATACCAGGATATCCTGTGGACAGTAAGTCAAATTGTTGATTTTTAATATGATGGTTAAATGGGATTAAGTTCCAGAAACTTTAAAGTCAAGTAACAGTGTATTTACATTGTCTTTGACAAAGCTTGGGAAAGCTGATAATTTGAACTCCAGCTTTCAGCAGCCTTCAGGCATCATGGCCATTGATTATTCTGGGAATTGTTGTTCAAAAAGGTAACACTGATAAATTCTGATTTCAAAACAATATTTTGTATTTGAAGCTCAGATCCATGTTCCACAGTAATAGGCTATAATACAGAGTCAAGTTGAGTGTTTGTATGTTGGTCTTCTTGTCTGAAGAAACTAAATTTCATGTTTGATTTATGGAGCCAGTTTTATATTTCAAAATAGAAAATAACAATCCTCAGAATTGAATCAAACGTTCCTAAAACGTTTGATGCAAATTCAATTTCCAGCTTGTAGGCCTTGACATTCAAGTCAACATTTTCTCCCTGTTTTACAGATGCAAACTTCAATTTCACAGCATGTGGCTTCTATGGGAGCTAATTGTTAATTATATGCTCACCAATCAAAGGCTGCAAACTAAAGCAGGCGGCACATTCAGTAAAGCTGCAGGAAGTGACCTGAACATATCAAAGATAGAGTGCATTTGCATGATTTTTTAAATCCATAAACACGAAGTTAGAGGTTTTTCAGAGAACACAAGAAACTTCTTTATTCCCATCTACAATGAAAGACAGAAGAGCTGGAAAATTAGTGCCTGCATTTGCTCATCAAAGACCATAAAGATTGTAGCATGAGTCCTTTAATTGCTAGTATGCCTGATGCTTTGACACGTAGGGGTAGAAAAGCTGATGGAAGGACATGTTGGCATTCATTACCTTTTTCTGAAGAGAGAGGAAAATGTTGAACAAATAAACATTTCAGGGAGGAATTCTGGGATATTGCAGAAAATGCCTTTATGTTCCTTTTTATGAGGTTACTATAAGACCACTGTTTCCAAGATTGTGTTGAATTTCTTGAATAACATTGCATCCAAGGAATGTCTTTGAGGTTATCATGTATAGTTAGTTTTCTTTTCTTTGTCCATTTAGGTCCCAACATTTCTGATTTCTCAGGTGAGAAAGATGAATGAGGCTACTATTAACAATACCAAAAGGCAGCTAATGTTTGACAAAGGTGTGCGAAGGCTACTAAGAAGAAAAACTATGGAGCGAGAGAGGCCAGAAAAAACAGAGGTGATTATTTGTTTGTATATCTTTCCCTTTTCCCATAAATATGTCTGCACAATAACATCACAGCCTTGCTGCTCCAGATCTGATCAAGCAGCTGCAAAGTGTTTGGGCAGAGAATGGTAGAGAAGGTTTCTTTAGCCATCTGAGAAGTGTATTCCAGATTCAGTTTGCTGGTTCTGAGAGCAGGTGGGTTTGAAAGTGCAACTTACAAATAATAAAGGCCAAAACATTTGACCATGATTTGTATCATCTGAAGAAATTTGAGGTTGCAGTGATCCATGTGAATGTATAGAGAGGGGATGTGGTCCCACTCTAATAGATGTCTCCATACATTAAATTGATTGTGAAGGGTTCTTTCTCCCCAAGTGGTGTTGTTCTACTTAGTTGATGCCAGCCTTGTTGAGTAGTAGACACAAGAAAAATGAATCCGTGATATTATTGGTTGGAGAAGCATTGCCTGAATGAGCACATAAGAGGCACTGAAATGTAGAACCAAGGGGATCCAGGAGTCTAGATATTGCAAAATTGGTTGATGTAAGCAGTTCCTTTAAATTCTGGAAAGCTATTTGAGTGGATAGATCCCAGTAGAATGGAGATTTTCCCTGCAGGAGGTTGGATAAAAGTGCAACAAGCTTTGCAAAGTCTAGGACAAAGAGCGGCAATAATTGGAAAAATCCAGAAATTGCTTGACCTCCTTCCTTATTTTGGTAAGATACCAGGAGAGTACTGCTTCCATTTTGGAAGTATCCAGCTCTGATCCCTTCATAAAGATTTGATTGCAAAGGAAGTTCACAGCTGGGAGGTCAAATGCACATTTATCTAGCTTGGCATACAGCTAGTGTTCTCGCAGTTGAGAGAACCTTCTTGCAGTTGCCCACCCCTCTTGTAGACCAAGCAAAAACGTAGTGCACATAAAGTACATTACATGAGCTTATCAGTCCATGAACTCCAGTGAGCAGGCTGTCCCATTATGAGCAGACAAGAGTATAGTTAGCATACTTGTGATCCAGGTAATATCCACTCATCAGCAGAGAGATCAGTTTGCCCTTGTAAAAATTCAGGAGCTATTCTTTCCTCCTGAGAAGGTAAAGCACTGTATAGAAGAGGCAGATTCTCCTAATATTGCATCTGGAAACTACGCATCTACGTAATCTTTGAGGTTTGGATTTTATTATTACCCATGTTTTCTTTGCTTTACAATAAAATCTATTCCCACAGTGACTTACAAGAAAAAATACAGTATTTTTCAGGGTTTCAGAACTACAAATTAGTTGATTTCTGACATAAATCTTTGACACAGAAATGTATTAGTCATAGTAAATGGAATGGGAGATTGGCAGTGAACAGTATTTGGATAAGTAGTTTACATTTCAGTTAGCTCAACATAAAATCTACCATTCAGATGTTCTGAATTAGATGTTAGTAGAAATGGAGTATAAACTACTGAGTCTTCCATTGTTCTTGTCTCTGAGTGGTACAAATTGTGTTAGGAACTGGAAGTAAGCATTGCTAATTGTGGGTTGTTGTATGTTTTCCGGGCTGTATGGCCATGTTCCAGAAGTATTCTCTCCTGACGTACCTCACAACCTCTGAGGATGCCTGCCATAGATGTGGGCGAAATGTCAGGAGAGAATACTTCTGGAACATGGCCATACAGCCCGGAAAACATAAAACAACCCTGTGATCCCGGCCATGAAAGCCTTCGACAACACATTTGAGTTATTTCTGCTGTTATTCACAAAAAAGACTGATAAATGTTGGACTGTTCCAAGTAAGGTCAGTGAGATTGTGTTTAGATCTACCTTTACAAACAGCAGAGCTTACTGCTACATTATCTTCAACAGGAAATAATTGCTTCCATTGCTAGTTCTGTATGATTTAACTATTATTGATCATGTCACTAAGAAAAAAAAACCTTTTCCTTATACCTTTGGTTTATTCAAGTCCAACAGATGTTTCCATTACTATTTCCACAGTCCCCATATCCCTTCACCTTCTGCTTTCCTCTTTCCCACCTCCACCCTTTTGTTTTCTTTGACATCAATTATGTACTCACTGGATAGAAATGACTTGAAACTGTGGTGTTATGAAATTCACCTCGCCAAGTGAGTTTTTTTAAAAAAACTGGTGACATCTTTTTAGCTAGTGAGAAAACCTACTGAGAAAACCCAGCCTATTCTATGCCTTAATTAGACAGCAGATCTCTCTACAATCTTTGTAAGTATCCCTCAAATGTCGGGAAGCAAGCCCAGGGCAATAGAGGTTTGTATTTACCATGAGGCTTCCTCACCTACTCTCCCACACCAGCAACTCTTCAATTTAGGAGGCCTGGGAGATTTAGTGAAATACATACACTAGAACTTGTGACTGTGGAGCACGCAGCATCAGTGTGGACACGATGGTAAAAGTTACTAATAAATAAATATACACAAGCTAGGAAAGTCTGCGGCAGTTTGAATTTGCCCAAATCCACTGGAAATGGCAACAATCAACTTGCTTCTCTCCTCCCTGATGACTTATTGTGTGTATATTACTTTTGCACTTTGAACTCAGTTTGCACCAGCTGAAGTAAACAAGGAGGAAGAGGAGAAGGAAGGAGTAACAAAGTGAGACATTTTAAATGCATCAGAAAAAGTGAGTTAATTAGGACTGTCCCTAAATGGAACAACAGGAGAGTATGGAAAGAGGGATAGCTCTTCTTTTCATCCTCTCCACTTTTTTCAAATTTTCCTCTTCTAATGGTAGTCATACGTGACATCCTAGGCCTAGTTATTCATCAAGAAAGGCTTCTCACAGGCAAAATGGGAAGTAGAGAACAGGGAAACTCCATTGTCTAATCATTACTTAGGTTAATATTTTGGCTGAAATTAACAGATGGTTGTTTCTTATTTCTGCAGTCTGACATACCTGAGGGAGTGATAAGAGTTCATGCACCATCACATTCAAAAGTTTCTATGGCAATTCAGCTGAACAGTCAAACAAAAGCCAAAGATATTCTGGCACGATTTCACTGTGAAAACAGGTAAATAAAAGCACAAGACTGAGATATAGCAGGAGTCGGGAAAGTGGTTTGTGGGCCCCCAGGGCCATTTTACAGCCCACAGGTCCAAATTTGTTTTGTGGCCCCCAAAGTCCAAAAATGTTTTGCCTTCTCAATCCTCCTACCTCTACCCTCTTCCTGATTGGTGGGCAAAACAGTATTTTGTAGGAGGTCAGCCTCCCTGATTTCTTGTGGGGCAAGAGGCGATTTCTAGTTGACAACAGGTTCAAAATACTCTGTTTTTTTCATGTGAATTGAATTTCAATTTTATTTTATTTCATATTCACACATGCACATTTCTTTCACCTCACACATCACAGGCAGTTCTTGGCTTCTACATTAGAACAGTGAATCTGCTCAAGCTTAAACCCAAACTTTAAGAAAAGCACCCACATTGTTGAACCCTCTGTTGAAGGCAGAAGAAAGAATGGTTTCCAAAGTACCATTTTCAATGTTTTTAATAGGTATACAGGGTAAAAAAAATTGAGATTTAACTTGGATGCTTTTTTTTTTTGGTTTAAGTTTGTTTGGGGTCTTTTGTGACTGTCCTGCTCCCCACTTGTTGTTTGCAATAGAATCAAACTGTGTTCATACGAAGACTGGAATAAAACAGGGATGGATATTGAACATCCCTTTACATGTTGTTGGACTACAGCTCCTAGAATACCTCACTATTATAAGTGCTGGGACTTTCAGCCCAACAACAGTTGGAGGGCCGACTATTTCCCACTTTGTGCTTGTGGAATGGGATCCAAGCCTGCTCCAAATTGTTTCATGTTTGTCATCGGTGTTGGGGGAGAAACAAAATCAGATCTTTCCACAACTATACTGAAGTCTTTCAAGGCCTTATCTTTTTTTTCCATTGAGCACAGAATTGCTGCTTTAATTCTGATATGTGTATAGTCAGCTCTTTGTATCACAGCTTCAACCCACATATTTAATTTTTTTTAAATCGAAGAAGCAAACCTTGCTTTTGCTATTTTGTATAAGGAATATCGTTTTACGATACCATTGTACATAATGGGACTTAAGCATGCAAGAATGTTGGTATCCGCAGGAAATCCTGGAACCAAACCCTAGTGGACACCAAGGACTACTGTATTATGTAAACCGCCCTGAATCCCTTCGGGTGAGAAGGGCGGGATATAAATGTTGGAAATAAATAAATAAATAAATAAATAAATAAATATTTGCAAATATGCACTAAACAGTTAATTTTCTAGAAACTGTAACAAATAATTGAGTTTAATGTAGGCCAGAGATTTGTTTGAATTGACTGGTTGATCAATATGTGATTTGAAGTAGGAGGTTTCAGATTTCTGATTCTTAATGGAAAAAATGTGCTAGCATAATGGTAATTTCAGTTGACATTATTTTTTTTCCATTTCAATTCACAGCCACACCTCATCAGAGAAGATGAAAATGCAAACCCAACGTTTACATGAAATTGGAGGAAACATAGGTAAATGCTGACTTCCACAGTAGCAGACATGTCATCTTAAATAAATTTTACCTGTGCAATTAAAGCGAACTGCAACACATAATAAGTCAGACAGATCTTAGTAAGCAATCACTTCAGCAGAAATGGGAATGGTTGATAAGAGTGAAGAGTTAAATAAGTATCCTCCTCATCTAATGCTGTCAGGAATCTGTTTTTGTCAGTACTGGAATTAGTATGGGGCAGAGTTTGATCAATTACTTTTTTTCATTATGGCTCCCTAGCATAGCTACTTCCCTAACAGGACATGCAACCCTTCTAGTAAGTGTGACAATGCATCACATTCTGTGTACAGTGTCCTGTTCCGCAGCAAGTGCCATAGCATTATGATGTCTTTTGCCCAACATACTCCATGGCACTCAGTTGCCAAATGAGTAATAGGACCCATAGTGCAACGGCCTTGCTGTTTATGTCATATGTGAAATAGTCTCAGAGATATAGCTACAACATTGGGCAAGCATTACACAATGTTGCAATCAACATTTACATGAGTTATACTTCAATTTAGAGTGATGCAAATGCCCAACAGGTTGCCAGCCAATATCTGTTTTATTGTGAAGCCGATTTTCTTCCTCAATGCAGTCCTTATGCCCCTACCCCTCCACACACACACACCTAAAATGTGGTTTGGACATGTTTCGGTTGCCCAGACAAGACCTAGTTCAAAAAGAAAATAGCAGATTGGTAAAAATATTGTTATGTTATGGAGCACTTTTTTTCCGGTGGCTACTAAAAACCTGAGCATCAGTCTGAACTGGGATTTTTTTTTTTTTTACATTCCTGACATAATTATCAGTGGAGTATGAATACAGATTCCATCCTCACATTAAAAATGTTACAAGTATGAAGATAACATTACCTAAAACTATTTTATTGCAATGTTTCTCTCAGGACAGCACTGTTTGGATCCCGATGCTTACATGTTGGATGTTTACCGTGCAAATCCACAAGCAGAATGGGTGATTAAACCAAAAATAAGTTGAAATCTGTAATGGCGTCTTGGCAGAGCACTTTGGAGAATGCCAAAAGAATGGTTGAAAAGCTCCCTCTTTGTCTGCGGTGAAACCAAAGTAGTGATGAAACTCAGCAAATACCTTCTCGGTGTAATTTGCAACCTGTGTCTTCCAAGTGTTTCATAGATTTTGAGAATTCTTACTTCAGTTAATGGTTTGCTATATTAATAATTTATTTTGTAATGACTATATTTTTAACACTGGTTTTACTGCTGCCACTTTTCAACGGATATGAAGGAATACAACCGGCTCTTGTTAATAGACTAAAAACTGGATCACCAGTTCCACTGTCACCATCACACCATGTACATTGATATTTACTTAAGGTGGAATCCCAGGAGGATAAGGACGACTATCAGAAAAGAGACAGTATCATTTAATATGAAGGACGGTGCCAAAAACCATCCCTGGTCAAAGGACTTTTTTATTGTCAAATACTTGTGACTCAGTTCAAGTTAGCCAATAAGAGGGAAAAACTACTGTGTAAAGCATTTTTACTGTTAATGTACTGTGCATGTATATAAATATATAGGTATAAACAATTACATATCAGGGTCTTAATGGCATTTCTCTGGTTTATCCATGTCTAAATTAATATGTAGCAATTTTCACAAGTTAACATGTGCATTTTATACATATGAATGATTGGAGAGCCAGTGAAGTGTATTAGTTTGAGTGTTGGGCTATGACTCTGTAGACCAGGGTTCAAATTCCCACTTAGCCATGAAACCCGCTAGGTTACCATGGGCAAGTCACACTCTCTCAGCCTCAGAGAAAGGCAGTGGTAAATATCTTGGAATGAATCCGACAATAAACCCGTTTGCTTTAGGTCACTGTAGGTTGGAAATGACTTAAAGCCAAACAAAAATTATTAATGATTGATTCCAAATACAAACTACTTTGAAAGAACTGAAAAACAGAAGTCTAGAAACTTCATAAAATTTTCAAATTGTTTTTTAATTATGTATCACTCTATTGTTACACATTTATAGCATGTGACTTTCGTGATTTCTTGCTCGAATGCATCATCCTTCCCCTTCCCGGACACCTTTTTTTGCCTTTTCATTTAATGACAAAGTAGCTAGTGTTGAAGATGGTGACCTTGCTTTGTTGGATTGTTGTCTTCATCACATACACAAAAGTGTGCCTTCAACATATGTCATTACAGACTTTGAATACAATCCCAAGCAGTTTAACCCTTTCCCAAGTATCTTTCACATGACATAAAAATGAAGGCATGTCCAACACTAAGTGGGTATTCCCTATACTAGTGTCACCCAAGGCTATACAAATTAGCCTTGGGTGACAAAAATATAAAAGGTAGTGTCTAATGGGAAGTATTCACTGACCACTGTAATTATAAGAGTAAATGTACTGCATGTATTGAGTTCCAGTTTTCATATATTTTTATATCTGTAGTAACTGTAGTGTGTGTATTTTTGTTTTGTTTTTGTAACTCTTCTGCTTCTAAGCAGAACCTCAAACACATTTCGATGGTTTAACATTTGGAATACTGATTACAGCAGTTTGTTTCGCTCTTCAAAAATTGTACTATGAATTAGAGAATGAAGGAAGGAAAAAGCAGTTGCAATTGATATGTATTTGAGCATATGACTAAGCAAGTGCATTATCTCCATTGGACTAGATAACCTATATCAGACCAGACTGCATACAATACATTATATTTTATGTAAATCAATGTAACGTATGCCTATAGATTAGCATTTGATATAGGTGAACTATTTACAATATTTAGAGGGATATAAAAAGTAGTGGTATACATTTTGTAATCCATGATTTGCAAAATGGAATATTTGTCTTAATAACATACACATTTCAGAGAGGTACTGTCCAGTATTCATTTATAATACTGTAACTCAGTGGTTCTCAACCTGTGGGTACCCAGGTGTTTTGACCTAACACTCCCAGAAATAATCCCAACCACTTTATTATTACTTATTACAAGCATTTATATCCCACCCTTCTCATCCCCGAGGGGGGACTCAGGGCGGCCTTACAATTAGCATTATTCAACACTGAACAAACCAATATAAAACATAATATATAAAAACAATTACAATTAAAATAGATAGCATTAGTTAAAACATCCATATAAATATTTTAACAGATGTTAGGATTTCTGGGAGTTGATGGCCAAAACATCTGGGGGCCCACAGGTGGAGAACCACTGCTGTAACTTCTCAATCAGTTGCTAGAGTCTTAAGGCTGCATATTCTGCTTTTTCCTTGAAAGCTTTGGAAATTCTAAGCGTTTACCATTCTGATAGCCCTTAATAAACCATTTCTTGTGGGATTTCATCAACTACATCCCCACCACATGAGATCATATTAAGAATGCTTCCCTTCCTTTGTTTCTGCATGTAAAATCTCAATTATGCAGGAAGTCTTAATACAGAAAGCGATAATCTAGCTATAGTATGGACCCCCAAATGGAAAAGGTGAGCTCAAGCTGGGGAAAGGAGTGACTAAGAAAATGGGTATGTGAATATGAATCAGAAGTGTACTAGGTGATCAAGCACCAAGAAACCAATGGCAATGGTTTATCTTTGAGACCTCTTGGGCGTAATTGAAGCCACAAGCTGTCCTGTGCACATTTACTTGGGAGGAAGTGATCTGGAATACATTAAAGACATTTCTGAGTATTTATTATGTTTGTAAGAATCTTCATAAAGATGTTTGAATGATAATGGATGAAAAGTAGACAAAATGAATAGCACCTACCTGCCAATGTTGATGTCCCTCCTTTAAAAACAGCCCAGAGGGGGCTTGCTCACAATACAGCTTCAGCTTGACCATTCCACTTTGAAGAACTCTACCCAGATTTGTCTATAGTTAATAATTTGTTATACAATATGACAAGCAAATAGAGCAGGACAAAACCCTGCAATTCCTCCCACTTCATTGTTATTTTCCAAGTCTGCTTTGATGTTTGCATGTTGAATTCTTATGTTTATTTATTTTTATACTGAAACTCTTTTTACCAACAGCCTTATAAACCAGTAATGGGTTCAGTCTATTATGTTCTCACAATACTAGCCCAGACGAGTAAAGATTGCTCTAAAACTGTTTGTAAAAAAATGTATTCCGCATTCAAACAGTTATGACCTGTATTCTAAACCTCTGTGTCACTGTTTCCTTTATTCATGTGATCAAAGTAGTCATATATGGCACCCTATGGGGAAATCTTCCTTGTTTCTCTTGGATCCAGAAGCAACTTGAACAGTTTGGATATTGATGGTTTTGTTCCTACGCCACACTGTATTAGAAGTTCTGATATGGGAAGTTCTGGCAGGAGAGAGACAACATGAGGTTCCACAATTGGAATGTTGGATGAGGATTTCAGGTGATGAAGGCTGGGTCTACACTGCCCCCTATACCAGGATCTGATCCCAGAATATCTGTTTTGAACTGGATTATATTAGTATACATTGCCAGATGATCTGGGATGAACAGATAATCTGGGATCTGATCCTGGGATATAGAGCAGTGTAGATCCAGCCTTACAGAGTGATAATTGTTCAGTCCAATATCTTGTGTATCCTCCCTATGGTTAAAATCTGAAAACCTGACTAAGTTAAGCAATGTACTAGATGTGGGAAGGGGAGTGAGAACAGAACTTTCAACATGTTTATCTGTCTTTTCTATTGCATTCACATGAAATAAGAAACTACCAGTATAGCTTTAGAATTAATAGCCAGAATCCTGTGTGGTACAGTATTCTAATTGGACTTTTGTATGCAGAAATTAGAATTGGGCGGTTTTGTAGTCCAGTAGGAGACTACAGCTGCATTCCTTTGTACTAGAGCTGACAAAGTGGTCATTCTGCTATGGAACCACTGCCCAACAGGACAATGTACATCACTCCCATTGTGTACTGGCCATTTTTACCATGGTCCCAATACATATCTTTGCAATACAGTAGAGTCTCACTTATCCAACATAAACGGGCCGGCAGAATGTTGGATAAGCGAATATGTTGGATAATGAGAGATTAAGAAAAAGCCTATTAAACATCAAAATAGGTTATGATTTTACAAATTATGCACCAAAACATCATGTTATACAACAAATTTGACAGAAAAAGTAGTTAATTACACATTAATACTATGTAGTAATTACTATATTTACGAATTTAGCACCAAAATATCATGATATATTGAAAACATTGACTACAAAAATGCGTTGGATAATCCAGAACGTTGGGTAAGTGAGTGTTGGATAAGTGAGACTCTACTGTATTACTATTTAGCTAAGTATACATCTGAAGATTTAGAATACAAAATACGTATTTACTTTAATCAAGGACAAAAGTGTAGGTGGTTATCAACTAGATTACTTATATGATTTATATAGAATATCCTATTAGAAAAAATGTTTCCGACAAATAAGTCGTCAAGCAGAAATATTCAACTCTATTAAAATAGAAATTGAATATGTGGATATAGGGCCAGTTATTCTTGAGCACTTACAGCAACCACAAATTTAAATCTAAAAACATTCAGGCTTATCTGGGCTGTGTACTAGATGGATGAACACTTTTAGCCATTTAAAAACATTATTTTATGCTCCACCAATGGACAACTAAGAATGTTCTGAGCTATTTTAATTGCATCCCACCATAAGCAGTATATAGAACCCAAATTTTAAAATCCAACCCACCCTTCTTTACAAGAAAGCCACCATGCAGTGGTCCAAAGACAGAGGTGTCCTCAGCTCTGCCCTGTCATATCACTCCAATAAATGTTTAGCTCATCCCAACTGTGAAAAGCAGGAGTGTAAATGCACTGCACCCGCAGCATCCTGGGTTCTGTACTTGACAATATAAACAGGAAGCATCACTGCCTTGCCCAGAAAGCATTATGTTCTGGCTTCAGTAGAGATCATAACCATTTCTGAAACTCGGTAATTCTTTAAAGGTCCATATTCAAACTAAACCACTTTGATATGCTAGAAACAAGAGACTAGCAGAATTTTCAGTATTTCAGAAGTAATTCACCATGATTTGAAACACTAACCATAATTTGTTCAGAATTAGCCCCCATTTAATTCCTTACATTTGTATCTTGCACTGAAGTGTTTCAGCATTACTGTACACACACATTCTTCCTCAATTGTCTGTCACATTGTCATTATAAGGCGGCTTGTGTGTTTTAGCGAACCTGTGGGTGAAGCTGTCGGAGTCATGTGCTTCCAGGGAGGCAAGGCCACAGGGGAGAAACTAGACCAAGCACAATCTGAAGTCCTCAATGGTGAAGCAAGCAGATGATAACATGGTACATGTTACAGAATAAGGCTACAACAGATGAGAAGCCACTAGTTATCAGGTTAACCATACCACTGGATGTGAACCTCATTCTGTGAAGACTGTGTTGATCAGGTGTGCACTGATGTCCACACATAAAACAAATTCACGTACAGGTGTCTTCCAAGAAAAATAAAACAAACAAAAGTTCCATGGCGATCAGCAAGTGGTGACGGTGACAGGGCTGAAATCTAAAAGCCCCTAGTCACAGACTGGTACATGGGTGGTGGATATGGATTCAGTTGCTCTACCTTAAGATCCGAGGCAGTTCAGCAATTGCATCCACAACTGAGCAGCCCTATTTAGGATCCCATACGGGAACCCCATACGGGAAGGGGGCTAGAAATGGTACTCTAAATATAGTCTACATCTCTTTGCCCTGACTAGACTGCCACATCCAGAGGGGTCACCACCATGCCTTCAAAAAATTAAAATGAGTTTTGGAATGTGGAACATATGGACACTGTTGGATTACAACACCATCTGAGCTCTGCAAGTGCAACATTTTTTTCAAATAAAGCTGAGTGTTTGAGGATTGGGATATTCATAGGGATACCAAGATGCTTGTTTATAAAGCTATTGTCCTCCCAACTCTGTTATACACCTGTGAAATGTGGACCATCTACAAACGTCACTCTCAACTTCTGGAATGATTCCATCAATGTTGCCTCCAAAAAACCCTGCAAATCTCTTGGGAAGACAGACAAATGTCAGCATTTTGGAAGAAGCAAAGACCACCAGCATGGAAGTGATGACCCTCTGCCATGAACTTCACTGGACTGACCACATTGTCTGAATGCCCAATCACCATCTTGCAAGGCAGTTACTATACTCTCAACTCAAGAACAGACAGCAAAAGAGATTTAAAGATTGGCTTAAAGCTAACATCAAAAACTGTGGCATAGATACCGAGAACCGGGAAGCCCTGGCTCTTGAGTGTTTTAACTGGAGGTCAGCTCTTATCAACAGTGCTGTGGAATTTGAAGAGGCACAAATGGAGAGCCAAAAAGAGAAACGTGTCAAGAGGAAGGTCCATCAAACCAAGCCCTGTCAAGACAGCCTTCCATCTAGAAATCAATGTCCTCACTGTGAAAGAATATGCAGATCCAGAATAGGTCTCTATAGTCAACTACGGACTCACCGCAAAGACTCTACAGTTGGAAGGAAATCATACCTGGCCACAAGTGAAAGCCTATGGTGGTAGACAGCCTATGATGACGCACACATTATGGAAGAATGCTTTTATTGTGTAGGGCTCTATTTTACATCTGTATTATAAAAAGAGCCACTTAAACCAAAGAAATACTGTCAAGTAATCAGCACAAGATACATTGTAAACACTGATTTTTAAAAAAATAATTCACCAACAATTAAAAAAAACAGTACTGAGTTAATGTTGTTAATGTTTTAGTAGAGGTATTTGTTGCACAAAGAGGTTTTAAAAATTACAAATGGTATAAAAGTTCTGGCTAAAAACATCATCCTGAGCTGGAAAATATAAGTGGATCACTATACAGTTAAAAACATTTCTTTTTCATTAACAGTATGCAAAACCTCTTGAAGTGGACCATTGCCCCTGCCATTTAGTGCTCAGCCCCAGGGCAGGAATGTGGAAAGACTCCACGCAGGTCAAAGGCTTCGCTGAAGTCAAAAGATTCCAACTGTTGGCCCTTGATCAGGATGAGGTTTCTCAAACATCCTTGGAATGAGCTCTTACTGGTCAAGCAATTTTGTTTTACATCAGCTAGAAAACAAGTAAGAGAACACAATGAGTTTGCTTACTGTCTGGAAGACATTAAAATTTGCACATTCAAAGCTGAGCTGGTATATTGTAATAATTCCTGCGTCACAGAGACAGTGACCAAACAGGTCTTGGGTGCTGTTTGACCACCAAAAGCCACGATGATAATCAAAAGGGCTCTTGATGGGTTTACAAGTTATCATTTTGCTCCCAACATCAAACTTGCCACAATTTAGTTTTGTGGAGGAGAGAAATAAAAGTGCATCTATAGCACTCAAAAGCTGCTCACATCACCGGACCCTGCTGTGTTTTATCGTTCTTTCCATTCCAAAAATGAACTATACCCTATTCTGTCATTTTCACTACCAATAGTTTATAACACACAACTACACATCAAGCTTCACAAAGGGTTATAATTATTTACTTGTCCCCATGCTCCTGCATTTCAAAGTGAGGAAAGCTACGTACCAGGATAGCCTCCAACATAAATGGGGTTGTTCGTATCTGCAGAGGTTGAGTGCGTATGTGGATTCTCTGTCTGAACCAAGTTCCCATCAACTGTCAGAGCAATGTGATGTTTGCTTTTGTTTGCTTGAAGTTTGTGCCACCTTCCATCACACAGGCTGGCTGTGCCTTTTGGTTCATAGGTAGCTGTTATTCTGCCAGCTCCATTGTTGACGCTGAATAAAACCTACACAAAACCAGCCAAATGGCAGTAAGGACAGGAGACAAGTGGAACAGATGGGTTTTTTTTAAACCTAACAAACCATTTAACAATGATGTGGGAATGTTTTCATTTTAATCACATGGATAATGATTAAATCAAAGCTCACTTGAAATGAATGGGGTTGTATACATTCCCTACACTTGACAAAGAAACAAGTAACACAATATTGCCTATGTGGGAAAAGTGGTGTCTTCAGCAGTTTAAGTAGTAACTACGCCTGCAATAACCACAGAAAAATGAATGAAAGTTTAAGAAGGTGAACTTTACTATGTTTCTTGTCTAAAATGTGTCAGCGAGGAACCTTAAAACAACTGTCTTGTCAAAGCAGAAAGATATCTGGTATCAGCTGTTTGGAAGCATTTTACCTTTCACATATGTGATTGAATATTCACAATTTATCTCATGTTTGATGAGAAAGGATGCATACAAAGGTTAAGATACCCCATAAAACTTTTTAGAAGGAACTTGTTGGAAGGAACATCAAAATTGTTTTGGCATCCTGTTCAGTATTTATGACATCAGACTTGAAGGGCTGAGTAGTTCTCATTCATGTCCTTCCAGATAGGTACTAGCTGAAGACTTTGGATGTAAAAATGTGCCATAGCATAGGTTTCTTTGACATGCTTGGTAATATTGATGCTAAACAGCCCAATATCTGTGAGGCTAGGATCCAGAATTTGGAGAAAGTTACATTTTGGGACAACTTCCTGAATTCCCCAGTTGCATAGCTCTCAAAGTAAATAATAATTGCACTTTGCAGAGAGTACCTGTCAGAGTCACCTCCTCACCTGGCCTGTCTCACACTGTCAAGAATTTTGCTGGATAATTTGAAAGACAGAGCTGAGAAAATAAGGAAGATTAGTCCCTAGCAATGGAGTAGAACTTGTGGCCTGCCAGATGTTCTTGGACTACAGGTCTCAATACCCTTATCCAAATAAATAATGGTAAGGAATGTTGGGAGCTGCAGGACAACACCTGGATTGTTACTACATAATTCTCCACACTTACCTTGAAGGATCTGAGTAATAAAAAATTAACCTCACCCACAACCACACACAAAACTACTCTCCTGGTTTCCTAAGAAGAAAACAAAAGTGTGTCCCTCAAGAAAGCACCATCCTTTATCATCTTGCCCAAGTCTACTTCCTGCCTTCTCTCAGGTGTCATGTAGACCATAAGTATTTGTTTTAATTAGCAATTCAGCTTTTGCAGAGAGAAGACGTAAGAAGTACAGTACATAAAAAGCAGAATAGACAGAAAGGTACCCACTTCATTCTAGATTTAATAGGGACACCTGCAAATTTAACATTGGATTCAAGTTATTCTATTAATGCTTTGTTTAATGGGAAAAAATCATAGCAATCTAAAATAGTATGCAGAAGTTGGCTTGGTTGAAATAATGTTTAATTCTAGTATGAACTGTTCTGAAATGGTTTAGGGTTTCCTCCATTGGCAATATATTATCTGAAAGACTTGCTGAAAAGTTTTTGAAGAAGTACATTTTAGATTTCTTAAGTTTGTTATTAATGTGATTATAAAATAGTAAGGGATCTTCAACTCTCTTTTGGAGATGCCTTCATTTTTCATTAGTTTAATTAGAAAATCACTAAGAAACATTTGTTGCATTATAAGGGCCAGGCTGTGGTGCAGCCGGCTATTAACCAGCTGCAATAAATCACTGCTGACCGAGAGGTCATTAGTTCGAAGCCCGGGTCGGGTTAAGCTCCCCCACCATTAAATAGTCTGGCTTGCTGTTTACCTAAGACAGTTGCATCTGTCAACTAGGAAATTTAGGTACGCTTTATGCGGGGAGGCTAATTTAACTAATTTACAACACTGTAAAACTGCCAGCAGCATGTGGAAAGGAATGAGGAAGTACAGCACTCTGTGTCACTCGTGGATGATGATGAACAGCTTCCCCTGTGGCCGGAATCAAGCATACCCTCATGAAGCTGTAAATGTTAAAATTGCCTCTGTGTGTGTCTATACTGTATGTTGTTTGTCTGATGGCATTGAATGTTTGCCATATATATGTTCATTGTAATTCGCCCTGAGTCCCCTTCGGGGTGAGAAGGGCGGAATAGAAATACTGTAAATAAATAAATGTTTTTTCCCCCAAAGTGTATTAAAACAGACAGCTGTAAAATTAGCATAATAACCCAAATTGGGAGGGAGACATTGATGTTGAAAATTAGGAGTATGATTCTAAGAGATAACAAGAGATATGTCTCATATTCATAATGAAGTGTGTATTTAGCAGTTTATACTGTCATAACAACTCCCACATTTTTCCCTCAAGAATTGCACATAACTTCTGCATTCCTCTTGATGTTGATTAGGAGCCCAGAGCTCGATCCATCAAGACTGTTCCATAAAGTTATCATCACACACCACCTGAATACATAACATACCTTGCCGGTTACAAGTTCCAGACCAATAGCATCTACTTTTGCACTACTGATTCCAAGAAGAACTCCATTTGCAATGGTAGTGCGGAACTCAAATGTGATATTAACATCAGATCGTACTTTGTAACCTTCCTTAACTGAAAAAGAAAACAAAAAGAAAAACATTAAAAGAGGCATTTCAATCTTTCAGAGTAGGATGTTGTGGTGAATGAAACATCCCCATCTGCAGAAGCCAAAATGATGTTGCTTACTCCCTGATTTAAATACAGTAATATGAGAAGTACATAAGGCCAGTCCTACTACTTTTTGGTCTAGCAAAGCAGATGTTTCGAAGGGCATCTTCAATGTTCTCTATTTCACAGATTATCTGATGTGGTAATGATTTTTTTTCTCTAATGTGCAAGAGAAAGGCATTCCTGGAAACTTGCCAGGGATTGGCAGCCAATGGTCCAGGGACCAGTTTAGGGAATATTACTTTTAATAGTAGTTCCTCTTGAACACCCTGGCCATTCCTAATGCTGGCTTGTAGTTGGCCTATCCATCCCAGTTAGACACCACTCCTCAACATGTGACAAGGCAGTGCCATATGGTGAATTCCCATAACAAATAAATTGCCAGAAAAGTAATCCAACCAGTCATACTCTCATCTACATGCACATGGTTTGGGGAAAAACTAGACCAAGGGTCTTAACCAGGGGTCCACAGTCTCCTTGGGGGTCCAGAGGTCCATGTTTATGTGCATGTAGATGAGCTTGAATTTTAAAAAATCAACATTATCTTTATTTTTCTAACTGAAATCTAGCATTTTCTTCACTTACGAATGTATAGAGTAAATTACAGTAGTATTCATTTGATATCACATTACAGCTGTTGCATTATCTCAAAAAAGGTTTGAACACATGTACTGTGTTATAAGGTACTAGCTGTGCCCGCCATGCATTGTTGTGGCAAAGTGGTGGTGGTATTGGTTAAAAATTATTGTGGAATTTTTATTTGACGTTATTTGTATTTTTTAATTAATTTTATTGTAACTTATCTTTTTTATTTATTATATTTTATTATTTTTAGTTATTTTGTTATTATAGTATTTTATTGTATTATTTTTTTAGTGTTTTTAATTATTTTAGTGTTTATTATTTTTATTGTATTATTTGTATTTATATTATTTTTTATTCTTTTATTAACACTAGGCTGAGTGGGTTGCTAGGAGACCAAGTGGGCGGAGCTTAGCCTTCTAACTGGCAGCAATTGGATAAAAACAATTATTCCTCTCCCTCTAATTAGGACTTGATTTTTATTTTCTTATTGTTGTCGGAACCTAGGGGCAAGGATGGTGGGTTGTGTTGCCCATTTTCTAGGTTCTGGGGCTTGTACTTTTGTTGTTTAGTGGGAGGAACAGACACCATTACTCTTTTATATATATAGATTGAAACTATGGGAAAACTGTAAACATAACTTTAAATAATCCTAAAATTTAATGGAAAGACATGCTGATATTGTGTGTCATAAAACTACCTGCCACTACATTCTGAGAAGGGGGTTCATAGTTTTCACTTGACTGGCAAAGGGGTCCATGGAACAAAAAAAGCTTAAAAGCCCCTGAACTAGACAGATAATAAAAAACAGAAAAACAGATGTATAATGTTTCATTAAATCACCACTAAAGTCAATGAAAATCATGAGCAGATGATGTGAAAATATCAACATTTACAGCAGCCATAATAGCCAAAGCCTTATTTAGGGAAAAGGGGTAATCTGACCCCATGTATATGAATTTCATATACCGTAGTACATAAAGTAATTTTTAACCGTAAGTAATAGTTAGGAGGAAACTATAAATGTATAAAACTGTCTCAGTGGCTTCCTTCACAACACAAAACAAATAAAACCAGCTCCTTAACTTTTCTGCTCAAATGACTTTATGAAACAAATGTATTTCTCAAATACGGAATAATTATATGAGGAACTCTTTATAGACTGCCTATATATAATGAGTAAATTCCTTCAAATCTTATTTCAGTTATCTTTAAAAATAATTATAATTTATAAATTAATTGATTTAAAGCTAGCGAAATGCTGTCTCCCTTACCAAGAGCAAGAAAACCACTTCCATCAAAAAATGTTCCTTCCTGGGCTGCAGTGTAGCATTTGTTCACAGAAAAAATGGAAAGTGGGCTATCTTTGTCCACTTGCTTATTATTAACCGTTATTCCACCAATGCAAGCAGGGATGCTGTGAGTAATCTGAAAATACAGTCAGTACCAGTGTTAGTAAAGCACATATAGATAAATCAGGTTTCTTGTTGTTTCAGAACTATAAAGCATTTAGGAAGTTAATTGTAGAGACAAAAAGAAAAAAGAACATGGTTATACATATTTGTGTCCATAAAAGACAATGAATCACAGTTGTTAGACTGCCAAACTAGGACTACCCTGCTCCCTGTTGATTTAAAAAATGTATTGAAATCATTTAAAAATAATTACATAAAATATTGGTTTAAATTTAAATTTAAAAAATTAATATATTTTAAATATATTCAGAAAAAAATGAAGTAAAAAAAACAAATGTACAATTCTCACTCATATAATCTACTCTGAAAGCAACCATGGGTCAATTATAGACAACACAAAGAGACTATTTTAAATTATTTTAAAATTAAAATTGTGTTGTTCTCCACATGGATTCAGTGTTTCAATGCATTGCAAATTGATCTCCTCTTACAAACTAGTGGCATTTGGACTGATCTGCTTGGTAGGCAAGATATTTAATGTTCATTAAGAAAAACAAAAGACTTCTTACATTTCCAATATTCCTGGCTGAGTAATCGAAGGGTAGACCTCCTAAGTACAGCTTCCCATCTACATCCAGTGTGTTTCCATCTCCTGGAACATTCACAGCCACAGATTCATGCCCATCAACAATTATTAGACCTTTCTTTTTCATATACTCCGTCCTCACCTATAAGATAATATATATAAGCTGATATCTGCTATTAACAAGACTCTTAGTACATGCAAAGGTCCATATACAGGCAGACCCCAAGTTACAATAAAGATAGGTTCTGTAGGTTTGTTTGCAAGTTGCATTTGTATGTAATTCACAACAGGTACATTTTAAGTATATCTCCAGCCATATCATATTATATATATGCTTTGGATAGCATAGGGAAGGATGAACACTCCTGTGGTGTTTGTTTTGCTGTCTGTGCCCCTGTTCAGAAAATTTCAGGGGCTGGGCTGTGGCGCAGCTGGCTAGTAACCAGCTGCTATAAATCACAACTGACCGAGAGGTCATGAGTTCGAAGCCCGGGTCGGGTTAAGCCTCCGACCATTAAAAAAAAAAATAGCCCCGGCTTGCTGTTGACCTAGCAGCCCCGAAAGACAGTTGCATCTGTCAAGTAGGGAAAATTTAGGGACGCTTTATGCGGGAGGCTAATTTAACTAATCTACAACACCATAAAACTGCTCACGAAGAAAAGAAGAGGAAGAACAGCCACCAATGGACGGTGAAGCAACAGCTCCCCCTGTGGCCAGAATCGTGAAGCTGGAAAGATGTTAAAAAATGCCTCTGTGTCTGTCTAAAACTGAATGTTGTTTGTCTGTTGGCATTGAATGTTTGCCATATATGTGTTCATTGTACTCCTCCCTGAGTCCCCTTCGGGGTGAGAAGGGCGGAAAATAAATACTGTAAATAAATAAATAAATTTCACCTCACTTTTGTTCCAGCATGATAACCCTTTCAGGAGTGAATTTCCCTTCAGAAGAGTAGAGTTCTCTCACTTTCTGTTATCTCACCCCTGTTCTTAACTGTAAATCATTTGTAAGTCAGATGTTTGTAACTTGGGGATTGCCTGTACTGTGACTAGAAGTGGTCTTATGTTGGAAGTCAATGTAGTCTTAATTTATTATATTTTCACAACATTGGATATCTAAATACAGAGGGTATTTGTTGAAAGGTAGACATTCTAATAATGAAAAAGGGGTTTTAAAAGAAATTCCATAGGAAATGAATGAATAGAATTTAAATATACTTCACAAGGAAGAGAAAAGCCCAAGGGTGGCCCGAGATAAGGCTGAATGAAAACATTTGGGGCACCCACCGTATGCCATTTCCCATCATTGACGATCGTGTCATGAAAAGCTACTGCCCGTCCTTTTCCCAGATCAAATGAAAAATAAAGCTTCCCTCCATGTAGCTGAAGGGCTGCATAATCAAGCTGCTTTTGGTGAGCCATGTAGTATAAGAGACCACTGGAAGCAAAGGTCCTGAGGTTCAACTGCACAGACAGCCTAGGAAAGAACAGGCAGAAATTATTTCAGCATGGAGACCCCTGGGGTACTCAATAAGTCTCAAAGAAGTAAATACCTTGGACATACTACCAATAGTAATCCTTTAGTTTGGTGACCTATAAAGAATAGAGCGGGAAGTCTCTGCTAGATCCCAATTCCCATTGTGAATGATTTGCAGTGGGACATATCTGTATCCAAGCCACAAAAATTTAATAAAATTATTCTTAGAGGATCAATGTAGGAAGAATAAAACAGGAAAGAAAGTTGAGCAGAACAGAAATCTGAGGCAAATTAGTAGCAATAGACAGGGAAATGGGTTTAAAAATAAAGCAGCAAAGCACCTAGGGAATATCTAAGGTTAAAATTGGTGCTAAAGGTTCTTTGACTGTGTTGACTGGAACATTTCTTTTGAAAATGCTAGTGGAAAAATCAATGGGGTGGGTTCAAGTTGAGATGTTTGCAGCTAGGAACTTCCCCCAGCCTTTCTGTTCCAGCTACTGCAATATGCTACTCAAAGGAGTCATGCGATTAACTCTGCTGAACAGGCTTTTTTTATAGGTTCCTTTATAGATCACCTTGGAATTCAACACACACAATCCCTTCACTAGGTGCATGCAAATCTATCAGTTTCACTTTTTTCCTGAACTTATTTGTTTGTTTAGAAAAATCTCACTTTCCTCCTTGAGAGAGAAAGAGAATGAGAATGTATGTACTTATCTCTCCCATCCATCAACAGAACTGAACAGAGGTAATCTTTTGTGTCCTTTGCCATTATCTCCCAGTCTCAGTCACTACTCCATGAAATTCAAAGTATCATCTGTCATACATGTTTTGAAGGCAAGCACCAATGAACAATACATTGCATATTTTATAAAAGTGTCATAAAAATATGCTGTTAAGATACACCTACTTTTTTCTAACTGTAGAGTGATTGAAAAGTAGCACTAAGTGACTGTTTCCGGAAAGTCCAAACTGATAAGCCCCGGAGACATAATTTAGTGTTTCATCCTCTGCACATGGTTTCTGTTAATGAGAGAGTTCATGTTAAATGACTTAATATCCCATCAGTGCATGTGACAAAATATTTTGGCTAGATTTCAACAGAATGCTGACTATTCAAGGTACAAATTACAAATATGAAGCTGAACCGTAAGAGTCCAAGCAGACATACCATAATGCAACCTAGTAAAAATGGAAACTGAGTTTGTAGAGGTGTGCTTAAATTAATTCATTGAATGAGATAGTTCTGTTATTTAATAAGCATCCATCTCTATCATTCAGGATGAAGTGGCAGAAAAACTCAGTGCAGTGAGCTTTTTATCTTTGACTGTAAGGTGAAAACCAGAAATCCAACATATTCCCCCCTCTCGATGAGCATAACTTTTCCATGATATTTATTTGAAATTACAGCTATAGAAACACTCTCCCATTCCAGAATACAAAAGAACGCTACAGTAGTTTAATTTCAAGTAAAAATACTATTCAGAAACAGAAACTGTATAGACTAAGTGAAGCATTAACTCATACTATGTATCTGAACACTTACTTTTGTTCAGTGTCGAGCTACAATAATCAAACTGACTCATGGATAAGTCACCCCAGGTATCCTGGGTTGATTTTTTTTACTAAAATGTTTAGATTTATGCATGAGTATAGGGTAAGTATTTTTTTTCTACTTTCCTGTATCTCAAACCTGCTGGTGATTAATAGTGTACAGAAAAGACAATACCAGAGTATTTTGCTAACTTTCTTCAACACCACTATATGTACAAGTTTTTCCCTGCTGCTAAACAGAAACATTATTCTGATGGTGCAATAAAATTGTTGCGGGTTCTCTTCTTTCCAACTTATCTCCCCATGACATCTTCCACCTCTTCAGGATGCATTTTGCCACATGAATCAGTTGTCTAGATCTTTATTTACATTGTTATTATGTGTTTTCAGGTCATTTCTGTTTTACGGTGACCCTAGTGCAAACCTATCATGGGGTTTCCTTGACATAATTTGTTCAAGGCTGAGGCTAAGAGCGTGTGATTTGCTCAAGATCACCCAGTCAAGCAGGGATTCAAACCCTGGTTTCCCAGTATCCCATTCCACCACTAAAACAACTACAGTGTTCCCTCACTTATCGCGGGGGTTATGTTCCAGGACCACCCGCAATAAGTGAAAATCCACAAAGTAGGGACACTATATTTATTTTAACATTTATACATTATTTTAGTAGTTATACACTATTTTAAGCCTTTATCAACCAATCCTATGTTGATAAATCGCCTCCTTCTCCTCCCGTTGTCGCTTGGGCTTCTTTTCTCTCCCTTTGGCTTCTCCTTCCTCCCTTCCTTAGGCTGTACATTGTAAATTTTTTTATGATCTATAATATTCTTTTAGAGTTTATTAAAAAACTGAAAAATAGCAAATCCGCAAAAAGTGAACCGCAAAGTAGTGAGGGAAACTGTATATTACACTGGACCATTTACATACTTCTTTAAATTGAGCAAGAGGTTGTAGAGAAACTGGTAGCATCTGCATTTCAGAAAGGATCTCAAGGTCTTCTGGATGGATGGCAGGTTTTGGCTTATCCCAAAGGAAACAACTGCCCATATCAACACCTTCATACCTCAAAGCAGTTGTGAAATCTAGGAGCCTGGATTTTAAAGGAAGGAGATATATCACTTTGTTGAAATGAAACAGAGGACTGCATGCTTTTTTTTTTTACAACAGTCAGGCATGTCACCATTTTTTTTTATTCTGTGTAAAACATCTCCACGATCTGACTTTGGCCTCTATTCATAGATCGGAAAAAGTACATGTACTAATCTGAAATATTTTAAGGTTTGCAATATTGAATTATGTTAATTAAAACTTTTAAGCATAAAAGCTTCATCTGGTCCTGAGCTCTGCGGGCAGGTTACTAACTGGAGCGCTGTACAAAGAGCAAACAACTCCCATGTTACGGCAGCTCTACTGGCTACCAGTTTGCTACCAGGGATAATTTAAAGTGCTACTTGTTACCTTTAAAGCCCTAAACTACCTGACCACCCGCCTCTCCTCATATGAACTTGCCTGGCCGCTGCATTCATCAAGCTCTCCCATAGGAGATTAAAATGGCCCCTACGCTCTCCTTTTAGGAAACGATTAAAATGCACCTATGCTCCCAGGCTTACAGAGAATCAAACATATGACTATCTGGCTCCCACAGAATGAATGGCTTATCAACAGGCTTTGAAGACGGATATGGCTTTTAATTTATTGATCAGAGTTTTTAATCCTGTGTATAAATGTTGTTGCAAATTGTGTTTTGTTGATTGCTATTACGTCTTAATTATGATAAATTGTATTAATTATTTGTTTTTAATTTATTATGTATTTGTATTTTTGTGTATTTGTGTGGCATCGAATGGCTGCCACCCATGTTGTTAGCTGCCCCGAGTCCCCAAGGGAGATGGGATCGGATACAAATAAAGTTGACTTGACTAAATGACTTTGCTATAACTGAAGGTTATAGAGTATAAGAAATCATAACCTATTTCAGGGTGGGCTATATGAAGCTAATGGATTATTTTCAATTTTTATATAATTAACTTTTTTACAACATCCTGATGTTCCCAGTCCTTTTCCCTTTTTTCTACATAAGACAATAAACAGACATCTATATCAGAGCAAGCAATATGCAGCTTCCGTGTGTGGCCTCAAAGCTCCAAGCCCCAAACCCCATAATCTTTAACAAAAAAAGTCCTGGTGATTTTTTGTTCCACCCTGCCATGGATCAAAACACACCAGTTTTGCTCTCCCAAACCAAAAATATGTCTTAAAACCCGTGGAACTCCCTAAAAAATGAGCCTGAAAATTGAATCAAAACTGGAAGTGAAATAACTCAGTTCCTATTTCAATTTTGGCCAATATATGAGGGATATTGATAGGTTTTTAAGGTATAAAGGAAGGAAAATCATTGCGTTCTGTAGGGTTTTGAACCGGGGGAGGGATAATTGCCAAGAAAAGTGTTTTGTTTTTTTAATGTTTAGGAATCTGGGGACTTTGGTGCACCAATATGATCCACTGGGAGGGGCATCTCTATGAAAACTGGTCCCCATCCCTCCATGGTTGCCCACCCCGTCCTACAAGAAGGCAGGTTTTACACAGGACCTAAATGATCTATTTACCTTCCACAAAACATGGGTGCTTTAATACGAAAGAGTAATTTATATGCATTATTGAATGAAAGGGTATTTATACTCATGGGAACTAACTTACTCCATATTAAATATCAGATTAGTTATACAGCCATAGAAAGAGTTGGTCATCTTTAGCCCTAAAATGCCTTCTCCTGCAGGAATTCCACCAATAAAAAGGTGAGATATATTCATTGGTCTAGCTTCTGCCAGTGGGCCAAGTCTGATTTCTGCAGGGCTATTCTCATCCACTTGGACCATTATCATCCTGAGAGGAACAAAACAAAGAGAAATTGGTTAAGTGTTTAGCTACTACAGATTCCAGTTCTCAAATGATGGTACTTGGTTGCTGCCAATGAATGAAAAATATTGCACTTCTTTTAATAACTTTGTTTTAATGCACCTAATTCCCATTAAGGTGTTTCGTCTAGCCTTTTATCTGCTTCAACTCCCTCCCTCAAGACCACAATGTTTATTTGCCATTCTATCTTCCGTTTTCTTCACCTATGTGATCTCTGTCTAATGAAGAAACCATTGGTCTTCAAGCTAGCATGACACAATCTGCACCTTCTGATTGTCCTAATAAAGTGCCACCGCAATGTCCATTTCAGATTTTGCAGTCAAAGAAAGATTCATGCTCCACCTTAAATAGCTCAAAATTAAACATGATTCTTGGAGTGGTGGTTGTCCACCTTATTCTGGTGGTGATATAGAATTATTTAATATCTTTATAATTAATTTCTAGAGCTAATCCTATTGTAGGTGGATTGGTATGTTTCTAAGTCTAATAAATAAAATAGCTAATTATGTAATTATATTTTCCATCAATAGTTGCTAGGATTCCCTCTGGCGGCCAAAGTATTTGCAGATTTCATGCACAGCTTAATCAGTGGTTGTGCAGAATGCAATTACCATATAAATAGGAACTCCTCCATTAATAACAGAAAATACAACTGTGATTATTGTACTGAAATAAACTAAGCTCAGTCAGTTCTTTAGGGAACAAGATAAACTGACAACAGGCTATAATTAAACAAATGCTCCAGCATGTACCTCTTATTCCGAGTCAGAATGACAGAATGTTCTTGCCCATCACTATAAGTTCCATTATCAGGTTGAACCAAGACCTTTCTGGTACTTGCTCTGTCGCCAGCATTAACATGCACTGCCAAATGACCATTGACCAGCACAATGGAGAAAAACGGCTGAGAATAATACAGAAGAGGATCAAGTTAATAAGGTTTGATTAAAGGTCTGTAGGCCAGGCAGGCAGGGAGGGAGACATAAAACTACTTTTCTGTGTCCCCACATCTATTTTTCTAATACAAATACTGAAATGCATCATATAATATGCGGCTTCATTCTTTCAAAATGTATAGCATGAACTTTTTTTAATCCAAGACAATTCACATTCATGAGATCAGTGGTGTAAAACTTTTGGCCCTCCAGATGTTTCATGCTTCAGTTTCCAGAATTCCTTGCTGGCTAGGGCTTCTAGGAGCTGGAATCTGAAACATCGAGAAGGCCACAAGTTTGACACCTATGCATTAGATAATTCCACTGAGGTTGGAAAATACAGTGACATCCAGAGATGTATGGCCAGGGTGGACACCTTGAAGCCCATGGGCCATATGTTGTGGTGAAGGGCTTACATGCGGCCTTCAGGGGCCCTACCCACACATGGATTTTTGTCAAAATCTTGCAACCAAACCTCCCAATTTCTGGTTTGCAGGAGGACAGCTGCAAAAATATAAAATTGGAACCAGAAATGACAGAAACCAGATATTTAGTTCTGCACATGTGTTGGACAACTACAAAATACAGTGCATGCAGCTCTCTTAGCCTTTACAGCTGCCACCTCTGGGAAAGGTTTTCATTTCATTATGAATTACTGCCTGCCTTCTTCTGGTGATCTTTATCTGGTTTGATATTGCTTGAAGCAAATATCCTGCATTTGCTATTGTTTTGCTCATACTAAAGGAAGGTAACATCTTGAAGTAAGACCTGGTGAAATCATATTTTCTATGTAGACATGTCTAACATCATATAATACATCATTATGTGAATAGTGCAAATAAGAAATAAGGTCTAATACACAGATAACATTATTCTGAAAACTTCATAAATATGTCAAGTGTGTAAATCTTACCAAATTATATCTTACAGAAAAAAGGCAAATTGATTATGGTTTGACAATAAAGTATAACATTTGCGATTTTACCCTCCACCTCCAAATGTTGAAGGACTGGAAGGAAATGTGAAAGGGAAACATAGTTCTTTTCCTTTGCTAAAAATGTCCAGCGATTTTGCTTTGTTGTACACTCCTTGATTTTATTTATTTTTGTTGTGCTGACCAAGTTGGCAAGCATCACTACTTGATTTTTATTATGCTCTAGCTTCAATCTAATGAACCAAGGCATCTGAAAACAGAATGAGAGAGTATCAGTTTGAAAATGACAGGTTGCTTACCAGGTGGGCTTGCCTTCGCCTTCGCTTTTCTGCCCCTTTGCTCAGCCCCACAAGGATGATGCCGCTGGTGTTTTTAGTAACAAAGGTGGCCATAAGTTGTGACTCTGGTGAAAGAGGCTTAGGTGACAACTCAATGTAACCACTATTTAAGATACTGGCACTATATATGGGCTAGTTTGCAAAAGAAAAGAAACAATAAGTAAATGAGACCAAAGAATGAGACAAAACAACACAACAGTTGGTTATTTGCCATCTGATCAACTATTAAATTGTTATCACACATTGTTTTCAGTTGCAAAAAACCTCTTTCAGTTTCAATCTACTCCATGACATATCAGCATGTCTTACCTCCAGAACACAGCCTTTCCTTACACCATATGAGTTTTTGAGCAAGTCAAAGGTAGAACGAGATATTTCCAAGTTCTTAATACATCCGACATATGTTCTGCTACTAAGTCCTTTTCTGGAAAAAAGAAAGATTACTTTTCTTTGAAGGAAAATCTATTACTTCAGAGCAAATGCAGAATGCATACTGAATTGTGACTACAGAACATTAAGGATACTATGACTATTAATACACATAAATGTTTTGTTGATGCATTCACAATTAAGATCTGAATCCTGTCCACAAAGTAAACATAGCACAGCATATAAATAGATTAACAGAATAACATTTTTGTTGCTTAACTGTAAATTTTTTTGGTTTGGTTGAAATGTGATGTTGATGTTTATTGCTTGTTGGATTGTTGTATAATGAATAGTCACACTTTTAAGAAGAACAAAATAAAATGTTTTCTTCTTGTGAACCCACCTCAGTGCCCTTGAACGTGGCAGCCCCCCAATGTAAATAGGATCTCTATCAGAACGGTTCAGGTCAGAGGCTGTGCCAGGAGATTCTCCTTGCTTGGTTTCTTTAGAACTGAGATTATAAGCATCCATGACTGCCAAAATCCCTGAAAGGAATTAAAGCAGAGATCTGTGAAAAGAGCATCTAAGAGCTTGTTACACCACATTTATTTTCATTCAAACATTACAGAAAAATGTTACAGCAATAAGGTATCAGTTTGCTGTTCATTGAAAACAGACTGTTACCACTAAAGTTCTAGGCATTTTATTAAAGTAATCTAATTCTTGTATAAAGCCCCTTCTCAATAAAGTAGAAATAGGAAACATATGGTCTACATGCTATTTTGGGCACTGTTTCTAGAAGAGGTAATAAGAATGTCAGTGTTCCATCTACTTCCCATTTTTAATGTTGTAAACCAGCTTGAGCTTGTTTTAATTACAAAAGTATATGTTAGATTTTCTGATGTAACTGATACACGTTCTAAAAACCTATTTGAAAAATCTAAAAGATGTTTAAATGTGTTCTATACATTTTAAATTTTGAAAGAACACATATCAGGACATTTGATAACTTTTGCACTTTGCACTTAAGTTCTGATTGAAAAGCAAAGACGAAACAGGTTCTCAGGAGTTCTCAAGTTTATTAAAACCCAGCATGCTCCAGAAGTACATTTCTCCACTTCTTTAGGGACATTCTGAAGTTCAATATATGCATTATATTAAAAACACAGGGGGTAGCTTTTTATGTTTTTGTTTGACTTGAGGTGTAAGCACTCCTTTTGCAGTTACTGCCTTCCCAAAACTACCTCCAGCCTTTTACTTCTATGGTAGTTAGGGAAAAGAAATCCAAATCCTTTGCCAGTACCAACTGAGTTTTGATTTTCTTTAATGGCAATATATAGGTGGGGTTTTGTTCTTGGTTTTTTTTTTTTACATATTATGCTCCTAACACAAATTGGGGTTCTAAAAGTTTACTTTAGGAACTGAAAAATAAGCAAGCAGCTGAAGTAAGATGTAGTTTTAATCTACAACAAATAGAAATTTAAGCTTTAGGTTTTTCCTGAGTCTCTTCTTTATAAAATTCAGAAGCTTTATTTGTGATCTTGCTCTATGCAACAGAAGACAAAAGGAATAGCTCTGATATTCTTCTCATTGAAGTGGTTACTATTAGAAATGCCAGATTCATTGACAGAAAATATAGTGAAAACTTAGAAAGTGGTTTAAATGAATGATCTGACAGTGCATTCAAAACTATGTATTTTTAAATCCTCAGACTGGAGCCCCCAGTGGCGCAGCAGATTAAAACTACTGAGCTGTTGAACTTGTTGACTGAAAGGCTGGCAGTTCGAATCCGGGGAGCAGGGTGAGCTCCTGCTGTTAGCCCCAGCTTTTGCCAACCTAGCAGTTCAAAAACACGCAAATTTGAGTAGATCAATGGGAACCGCTTCGGCGGGAAGGTAACGGTGCTCCATGCAGTCATGCTGGTCACATGACCTTGGAGGTGTCTATGGACAACACTGGCTCTTTGGCTTATAAATGGAGATGAGCAGCAACCCCCAGAGTCAGACACGACTAGACTTAATGTCAGGAGAAACCCAGATGGAAAATTTTGAGTCAGTAGTTGATTCTGAAGCTATGCCCCTAAAAAGAAGAGCTGTACATGGGGGTGAAACCATTGCAGGTTCCCCTCCAGTCTTTATCATAATTGGCAATGCACTCTGGATCAGAAGCGTATCTAATTGTTTCTGCAGAAAAGCTAGCACCAATTTAAAATTCATAATCTAGTTGTAAACAACCCCCCAATATCCACAGAAATTCAGTTCCAAAAAACAAAGACGATCATGTTCCATATTATGAACGGCAACATGAATGTAGACACCGCAGCACATCATATTCACATTTTCACCATTTTATAATATAGGATGTGATGATCCCCAATCTGTGTAATTCACAGATCTGGAGTCTGCAGATAGCAGACTGTACTCCATTCTCCACAAACCACTTCAGAAAAATTATGTCATATATAATTTTATGTGTCCATTAGGATCCCAATAAAGTTATAGTCACTTGTTCCTATCTTTGAGGAGTTAATTCTTTTTGCTCAGTGGACAAGCTGATAGGATACAGCCAGTTTGAGTCGGAGTACACTAGAAAACCCTGATGCAACAGATCTGATTAACTTAGTGTATGTATAACTAGAATCAGTGATATCTGTAGAATCGTTGAAATCCAAATTTGTATTGCCTAAAATGGAGAATACCTTTTGCCTTCTCTTATTTTATTTTCCACAGTATTTTGGAATGTAGTGCACTGGTATAAAAAGATAAATAATATGTTTTGCCATTGTAACAACAGAGCCTTGTGGTTCTGTTTCCATAGATACCTCCTCGATGGAGAAAACCTCTGAAGTATCCTGCTGGTCTGGGTTGCAAACTTGTTCATTTATAAAGGACCTAGATAGTGCTCTATTTCATTGAATTCATCTTGATTCAGATTCATCTGGACACACTATCACACTGCCCACTTTGGTATCTTGAACACTTTTCAAGTAAGTAGCTGAAATGGACTGGATTGAATTCTCACCTCATCTTAAAATACTGCCTCTTGCTGCAGTAAGAGGCCAAAACTCCTGTTCAACCAGATAATCACATAAGCTGCTGGCCATCTAAATCTGGACATACTTGTATAAATCAGATTCCCAAAAGATCAGAGTTAAATAAACGGACAAAAATAAAAGAAATGTGTACTGTTTCTGGTCTTTAGTGGTGACTATACATGAAACAAGGGCATCCTTCCCCATACACACACACACACACACACTTGCACCCATAATAATAATCATAGTTGGCAGATAGGTGGAGTATAAGGTAGGTAAAGGTTTTCCCCTGACGTTAAGTCCAGTCATGACCGACTCTGGGGATTGATGCTCATCTCCATTTCTAAGCCGAAGAGCCGGCGTTGTCTGTAGACTCCTCCAAGGTCATGTAGACGGCATGACTGCATGGAGCGCTGTTACCTTCCCGCCGGAGCGGTACCTATTGATCTACTCACATTTGCATGTTTTCGAACTGCTAGGTTGGCAGGAGCTGGGGCCAACAGCGGGCCCTCATTCTGCTCCTGGGATTTGAACCTGGCACCTTTTGGTCTGCAAGTTCAGCAGCTCAGCGCTTTAACACACTGCGCCACCACCAGGGGCCCAGGTGGAGTATATATCTCCTTTTTTCCTACTTGGTCATAATAAAAGCAGGAGTTGAAAAACTGAAGGGAAAGGAAAATTAGACATTAAGAAAGCTGGAGATACAGGACACAACTCTTTCCCCATATCTGGTGCATAAAAGATTTGGCACTGTTTGCAGTTAATCTCTCCAATGTTATTTTTCTTTTCTTTTCAGGAGCTAGGTTGGGGTGCTTAATGAATTTATTTTAACTCAAATTCAATGGGGTTTTTAAATGCTTAGAACATTTAAAACAACTCTTCTTTAATCCCTTGTACATAGCAACACATTTTACCTTCTTTTTTGTTTCGACTGAATGAGATTTTATACCACGTCCCATTATTGTAGCGACTGTCTGTTTTAAGTGTAAGAGGACCTGAACCAAGATCAACCATTAGTTTCACTTTCCCATCAACAAGCTCCAGAGACAAGAAATCCTTCTGCAGAAGAAGAAACAAAGAAAAAATTAAAAGGATGTAATTTGTGCGGGGTATTGTCAGTTTTATTCAAAAATGTGTTTCATACACATACATATATAGGACACACAAACATATAGACATACATGTTTATGTACACACATATAATGTTTATATAGTGCCATTAATTAATTATATATATATTATATATATAATATGTTTATGTGTATATATGTGTGTGTGTGTGTGTGTGTGTGTGTATATATATATATATATTCATAAACATATTTTAAATAATTTTAATGCTTTTATCTAATTGTTTTCAACATTTGGGTTAAACCCTTATACTGACAGGACTGATTGGGTTGGGTTGCTGGTCTGAAGGTTGCTGGTTCAAATCCAACCCGGGGAGAGCATGGATGAGCTCCCTCTACCAGCTCCAGCTCCAAGTGGGGACATGAGAGAAGCCTCCCACAAGGATGGTTAAAACATTAAAAACATCTGGGCATTCCCTGGGCAATGTCCTTGCAGATGGCCAATTCTCTCATACCAGAAGTGACTTGCTGTTTCTGAAATCACTCCTGACACAAAAAAATGTGTTAATGTATTTTGTGAAATAACTTTGGGGCCCTTTTGGGAGAGAAAGGCAGGCTATACATTAAATATATGAATGAAACAAACATTTCCCTTCAATTTGAGTTATTGGCCTGTTGATATGATATTAGTCTTCTCGTTAAGAAACAAAAAGGGAAACCCTCTAACCTGACTAGCCAGCACTGTATGAGCATTTAAACAGCAAATCATGACAAATAATCAAATGGTATCTCTATAGATTACAATATACAGTAACTCCACAGGTTCAAGCTACTTTACAACAT
Organism: Anolis carolinensis; assembly: GCF_035594765.1. NCBI lineage: Eukaryota > Metazoa > Chordata > Lepidosauria > Squamata > Anolidae > Anolis > Anolis carolinensis. The sequence goes on from NC_085844.1 coordinate 60,469,195, forward strand.
TAAAAATGAGAAATAAAATGTAATGAATGTACGTCAAGGGAAATTAATAAATATCACACATCTGGATCCTTTTCTTAGCCATCTGAAATTAATCCTATATGACTTATGGAACCAAACAGTCCTAATAATGTACTTACTGTGCCATTAGAAGCCAGATATACTAAGAGCCCATTGGGTGAAAAGGTGCTGAAAAATAGAATTATTTGAGTCACAGTGGAACGAAGCGACTTCTCAACCAATGAATATCCGCTGCCATCAAAATGGAATGCAATATCTTCATCTTGTGGACTGGGAAAACAAAAGGAATATTATCTTCTCTGGCACCAAGTGATTATTTTTCAAGGAAGACAAATCTTATTAACAGACCACTGGGATACTCACAGTAATAAGATCAGGGCACATATAGTTAATGATTTCCCTAAAGTTCGTATTTTAAAACCGAAATAAACAAAAGTGTCATCCATCCCCAGCTATTTCTAAAATAGCCCTGTGCCTCCCTCTGCTGGTTACAAATGAGACTAAACAAACAGAAATTTCCAAAATCAAGACTATTTATTCTCACATAAGATGCTTGAGATATATACTCATTTACAATTATGAAAATATGAATACACACACACACACACACACACACAATTAATAAAAGAACTATATCTGGTGCTATTTTAAGTGAAATAATAGAAGAAATCAAACATTGATATAGGTGTGTCAGTAATCTCTTGCATACTTATACACACAGCTAAATCACAGCCATGGGGAATGTCCTCTAGATATGTGCGCCCCTTTATTGATGTGCTGCCTTTCCCCATTTTATCTTTCCATCGATGTACAACCCAACCCATGTTATTCTCATCTTTTTTTTTGTAATTCAGGCAAAAACTCATAACCTGGTCCAAAGTCATTAATGCACATCTTAAACACCCGAGGATTTGGACTTTGATTTCTATAGCCAGTCACTGTAGCCATGCCTTAGCTAAATCTTTTTTGGATTATTATAGTAACCTTTTATGTGAGTGCTGCCTTTAGAAAGTGTCTGGAAAGTTCAACAAGTCCCAAAATGCTTCAGCCAGACTATTGACAAGGGACTGATTATAACGAGCATAATTCTAGGCATAATTCAAAGTGCTGGTAATGAGACCTGAGTCCAAAACCCTGTTTTCACATAGAGATCTTGGGAGTGGCTCATTAGAGGCACGTTCAAGGTGGTTACAGGAGATGGACTTCCCGGTGCCTGTCCAAGGCTATAGAACTCTCTTCTAGGGATGGATGTACATTTTCATATAATCCACTTTCAGACTGTAGATTAACTACATTAAACTGGATTATATGGCAGTGTAGACTCATACAATGTCGTTCAATGAAATTAATTTGTATTCTGAAACTGGGTTATATAGCAGTGTAGCTCCAACCTAAGAGTTTAGGCTCTTTTCCCTGTTGTCCTTTCACTGCCAAGAAAAGACCTTCATACTCATGTTTTGGCAAGTAATGGCTGCTGAGAAAGAGGCTTGTAAAGGTCTGGCACAATACTTACGGAGATGCTTTCAAATCACGTCTATTTGGATTATGTTTTACAGTTTGTTTAACTGTATTTTCTTATTACATTTTCTTGTACTTTTACTTGGACTTGTTTTTAATCATCTTATGAGCTATCCTGAATCCCAGTTTGGGGACAATTTTATTTATCAAATAAATACATTACATATTACTCTGTCTCTCATCATAACCCACACTGATTGCCGTAACATGGAAATCAAGCAAATTATGGTAATTACATTAGTTGCAGTCCTACTGTTTGGCTAAATAGGAACCAGAAAACGTAATTTGGTTTTGAAAGCAAATTATCATCAGCAGTTGTTCAATGTAGATATCATGTCAAATTACTATTATTGTGAAACTTGACGTGGAGTAGGAACTCAGTATGCATGAGCAACAAACATCAGGGGACAGGAAAGAAGAGAATGGTAAGTCCACTAGCCATGTCTGGATGAATCTACACAGTAGAATTAATGCAGTTTGATGCCACTCTAACTCCAACGGTACAATGCTATGGAATCCTGGGGATTCTAGTTTGGAGAGGCACTCTTTGGCAGAGAAAGCTAAAGGCACTGTAAAATTGCAACTCCATAGCATTGATTCCATAGCATTGAGCCGTGGCAAGTAAAATGTCAAACTGTGTTAATTTTGCAATGTAGATGTGCCCCTTGAACAGGTTCACAAGAGAACAAATCTGATTTGTTTACTTATGGATTTTGGAAATCAATAAAATAATATTAACTAACTTTTGAACCAGCAAATATAGTGACAACATACAAAGACATAAATTATATATTACATAAATGCCTCTACAGCTACAGAGGGACAATTCAGAACCTGGACATCGCCATATGCAAGACTATACTTATTCCTAAAATGACCAAAAGTAAGATCCACCAATCTTCTCAGGTGTAATATAACTATATTTGTGCATTACAATTCCTGATTTAACCTGCAAGCCTCAACAATAACTTCTATTTCTTACCTTCCAAAGCATCCACGGCATTTGCCTTCTCTTTCCATGTAATTCCAGAGCCCAACAGTTTTGCCGTTTAAAGCTGCCTCTCCCATGCATCCCTTAAAATGTGTCACTTTAACAGCAGGTGATTTCTGTTACAGAACATACATGTTCCATGAATAAAATAAATGTCAAACAACTTGCAGCAGAGGAATATAAAGTGTGGCCCTGGAGCCACTGGCAGTTCTCCAAGGCTGGTTTTGCAACCCTCAACCCCTCCATACTCCCAAGAATGATCTTTCTGTAGCCCATCAACAAATGTGAACTAACTAATTTGGAAGCTTCCAAAAGTGAGAATTCAGCTTTTAAATAGGTACTAGGGTTCCTCTATATTATTAAACCTTATTTTTTCAAAACCAGAAATGCACTTCAGCCAGATACTATTCAAAGACATAAGACATGTTAGTCTGAAATATCAGTATTCAAAGAGATTTTATGACATTTTATTTTATGATTTTATGACAACTTTTTTATCATGTCAGAAGCAACTTGAGATCATACTGCAAGTTGCTTCTAGTGTGAGAGTCTATAGAGACATTGCCCAGGAGATGTCCAGAAGGCTTCTCTCATGTCTCGCAAGCTAGAGCTGACAGATGAGAGCTCACCCCATCTCGCAGATTCAAACCGGCAACCTTCAGGTCAGCAACCCAACCTTCAGGTCAGCAGTCCAGCCAGCACATGGGTTTAATTAGGAGCCCCCAGATGGCGTAGTGGACTAAGTGACTGGAAGGTTGGGTTGCTGACCTGAAAGTTGCCAGGTTCGAATCCCACCTGGGGAGAGTGCGGATGAGCTCCCTCTATCAGCTCCAGCTCCATGCGGGGACATGAGAGAAGCCTCTCACAAGGATGGTAAAACATCAAAACATCCGGGCGTCCCCTGGGCAACGTCATTGCAGACGGCCAATTCTCTCACTCCAGAAGCAACTTCGGTTGCTCCTGACACGAAAAAAAAATGGGTTTAATTCATTGCACCACTGCAGCTCCTGAGACTAACTGAGAGAACAAAGTTTGTAGCATAAGCTTTCATAAACAAAGCTTGATGACGTAGACTTGACCAACAAAAATTTACATTACCAACTTCATCTTCTCAGTTAGTCTCTAAGGTGCTATACAATACCTTTGCTTATTCATGTCAGATAAAAAATGAAGAATTTTATTGAGGAACTTTTAAAAAGTGAATTCCTGCACGTGAAGTTAATTATAAGGAAAAATACATAACATGTACAATCAAATTGAGGGGCATCAAGACTGTGCAGAAACCCTATTATAATAACAGAATGTAGGATATGCTGATATGCTTGGTATGAATAATTTCCTTACCCACAGTTAAGATAACTGAGCCCAATCATAACAACTTTCACACAGTGATAAACATCATTCTTTCAATTTCTGGATGCATGATAACTCTGCCTCATTCATTCATAACAGTGAAAGAAAGCTACCTGGAAACCATTATTGTCAAATACTACAATAGGGTTATTATTTTATTTCACCTTGACTTGTCCTCCAAGTCCACCAATAAACATTAGGGTTGACTGGTCTACATCCAGTATGGTAGCTGTTCCAGGAGAGGTGGCACTTCTCACAGAAGGCTTCTGGAGAGAATTTGTTTCCTCTACAGTTAAGGTGCCAGTTTTTCCAAACCTAATTATGAGAAAAAAACAATGAAAATTGTTATATACACTCAACTACCAATGTATGCTAGATACTGAGAGATAAAGGAAGAGTTGCAATAGCATTGGCTATTATGTAGTATATACATGGTTGATAGTGATGCCCAAACCCTAATCCTCCAAGTGTTTTGGACTTCAGCTCCCAAAATGGTCAAGTATTCTGGGAGCTGAAGTCCAAAACACCTGGAAGATTAACATTTGGGAAATTCTGACTTAGATGACCTATACTTTGCTTTTATATTTACTATTGTCCTTTAAGCAATAATTATGTGCTGATGACAGCAAATTTGATGTTCTCCTAAAATAAACAAACCACACTTGTCATATGCTGCTAACATCTTACCTTGTAGCATGTATTTTGTACCATTTGTTGTTATTTATGGCAAAGTCAGGATATTCTAGTCTTGTAGATCCAGAACCCATGTCCCACAAGAAAGCTACTTTGCCACGTCGCATCTCCACAGCCATGAAATCAATCTAAGAAGAAAATACTCAGGTCACTAATATACCAGTAGTACCAACACAACTAAGTCTGACATAAGTACAAAGGTTTTTGGGTTTTGCCAACTACTATAGGGAGTTTATTCCGCACTTTGCACAATTGACAGTGCCGTTAACCCAACTCTTGCAAAAGAAGCGTCCGTTCGAATGGACTATGGAGGCCAAGAAGGCTTTTGAACAACTGAAATGTAGTTTTCAGAATGGGAACATTTTAGTACATCCAAATGTGAACCAACCATTCATTGTTGAGGCAGATGCTTCTAATTATACTCTGGGAGCAGTACTCTCGCAGAAGGACCCGTCTGGTAGATTAAGACCTTGTGGTTTCTATTCTAGACAACTCACTGCGTTTGAACAAAATTATACGATTTGGGAGAAAGAGTTGCTAGCGATCAAGGTGGCCTTCGAAGTTTGGAGGCATTGGTTGGAGGGGGCAAAACATCAGATAGTGGTCCTATCTGACCATAAAAACTTGGAACATTTGCAAACTGCAAGGAAACTGAATCAGAGACAAATTAGGTGGGCATTGTTCTTTTCCAGGCTCGACTTCAGGGTACAATTTGTAGAGGGGAAGCAGAACTTGAGGGCTGATGCTTTATCTAGGAAGCTTGAGTTCAAAACTGCTGAAATCCTTCTTGAACAAACCATTTCACCTGTTTCAGTGTTAAATGTGGTACAGGACAGGCAGGATCTTCATGAACGGGTGTTGTCTTCTCAAAAAGAGGATAGGTGGACACAAGAGCAGTTGATATTGCTCTCTCAGGATATGAGAACTATACTGCCTAATTTACAGGATGTGGATGGGGTGTTATCACGTAATGGGCAGATTTTCGTGCCGCCTGGTAAACTACGCTTGGAAATCATACAAGCATATCATGATGAGCCAACTGCGGGACATTTTGGCAGGTTTAAGACTGTGCAAGCCATTACTCGTCATTATTGGTGGCCCAAGATGAGGCAGGATATTTTAAAATACTGCGATAGCTGTGCTATTTGTCTACAGTGTAAACATCCAGTAGGTAGGCCCTGTGGTCTATTGTCGCCTCTGCCAGTCCCTGAAAAGCCCTGGCAGATTATTTCCATGGACTTCATTACTGATTTGCCTAGGGTGGGTGGCTACACTTGTATTTGGGTGGTGGTTGATTTGTTTTCCAAGATGGCTCATTTTATCCCATGCTCTAAAGTACCGGCGGCTACAACGTTGGCCAAATTATTTGTGCGCCATATTTTCCGTCTGCACGGGGCTCCAGAGGTTATTGTTTCGGACAGAGCACCGCAGTTTGTTTCACAATTTTGGAAACAGTTCCATGCGCAGCTTGGAACTAAACTGAACGTCTCTACTGCATTCCATCCGCAGACTGATGGGCAGTCTGAACGGGTGAACGGTCTGTTAGAACAGTATCTGCGCTGTTTTTGTTTGCAGCAAGCTGGGGATTGGGTTCAATGGGTACCGGTGGCAGAGTTTGCGTATAACGCGGCGACACATAGCGCTAGCCAATACTCGCCTTTTGAAATCATGTATGGTTGCCATCCACGTGGAGTAGTAGCGCCTGCACAAAATACTGTGTCGCCGGATCCAGTGTATCGTTCCAGTGAACTCAAGGCCTTGCAAGACGTTGCGAGGAAGCTTCTGGTGGAAGCTAAAGCAACGCAAAAGTCACAAGCTGACAAACATCGTCAGCCTGGAGTGGAATTGAAAGAAGGGGACATGGTGTGGTTGTCTGCTAAGCATATCAGGACGCATGCGGGGAAATTTGAGGCTCGGTACTTAGGTCCTTTCCCCATTGTTACTAAGGTCTCTCCTGTGGCGTTTCGATTGCGATTGCCTTCCACGCTGAAGGTTCATCCGGTGTTTCACCGGTCTTTGCGGGGAGGGATAGTGTTGTGACTGTGCCTTCGGGGATTATGGTTGATGGTGATGGAATTCGGAGAGGAAGAAAAAACCCTCGTGATGAGGGTTCACTGGAGGAGTTGCGCAGGAAGCGACTTAGAGAGCTATATGGGGGATCTTCTGAGGAAGATTCAGATGGGGAGATGGATGCTGAGGAACAGGTGATGGCTGGGGAAGTGGGCACTGAATGGGCACAGCCACCGGAGATGTCTGGGGATTTGGGGCTTATGGATACTTCTGAACCTGGGGTTTCTGCAGGAGCTGATTCCAATTGGGATGCTTGGAGAAGGGAGGATGGTTCTTTAAGTGTTCATAGGGCTAAGTGTGGGCAGGATGATTGGGACTCCGACGAATTGCTAGGTACTCCAGATTCACGAGCTCTAGCTGTATGGAGTTCAGACTCTGAGTAGATTTGGGACACCTGGTGTTTGGGTGTGAGTGTTTGGTCACCCAGGAGGAAGGGGAATAAAATGGGAATGTTTGGCCACTGCACTTTGCGTGTGGCAAGGTGTTGCTGAGGCGCCATTGGGATCTCTGTGTTTCTGGACTTGGACTGTAATTCGGATCTGCTGATACCATCTGGCTTGGCTCTCGCTGTGTCTTATCGTGGACCTGTTTTGGATGACTGCACCCTCTTCGGACTTTGGATTGAATTTGACCTGGCTTCTGTCTACGCCCTCTGACTGATGGCTACTCCCGGCTTCTGACTATTGGTTTGTCTTTCGGAATTTCTGCTGCCTCCTGACCTGACCTTGGATTCTTCTGACGACGGCTATTCATCATCCCTTTGAGGCTCTCGGCTTATCTGCACCGTGGAAGCAGCTTTACTGCTTTTCGAGTTTGTTTATTTTCCAGCAATTAACTCTATTTGTTTTCCAAAGCTGAATTGAAGCGTTATTTAGTTTTTTATTGAATGCCAGCATGGGAAATTAGCGTGGCTCGTTTTTGAGTTATTATTGTCCAATCTACTCTCGAAACACTGAAAAGTGAAGTGTTTCAAGGATATTTCCTGTGTTTATGTTATTTTTTGGCTTATCTTCGGAATAAACTTTGTTTTGTATGTTAACTGGCGTCTGACTCTTGACAGAAGAACTATAAAAATATCATTACCAATACTAGTCAAATCAAGAAAAGTCCTGGGGCACTTTCATACTAAACAATCATGGTACCATGATTCTATTATGACCTCTGCAACAACACCCTATGCATTTTATAGATTGGGAAAACTCCAAAATGCCAATATTAGGCTTTCATAGGATGATACCATAACAGTTAAAGTGGAATCATGGCTCTATAACTGATCAAACCCTACAATATGTAGTTTCACAAAAACAATCTACCACAAAAAATACTATGTCTGCTCTAATTTCAAGTAGCTTCACTAGTATATGTACCAAATTTGGAAAACCAAATGAAAGAAAATGGGCCACTTTGGTATTTAAGAGGCTGGCATTAACATGCATGAATACAGAGTGAAGTAATGCTAAGTGGAACAAGTTTCCACACAATTTAAAAAGAATAAAAAGAATTTATAGGACCATTAAAAGTCATATCTGAAAATGAAGCATTCAGGAAATATAAAACTAATAGAGCATTTGCAAAATATGCTGACATACAAAATTATCAAAGCTTCATTATCTGAAGGATTATTTAAGGGATACAGCTGGCTCTCCTAAGCAGTAAAAGCAACATAGTTAAAGAACAAATTATTCTTATAAATGCAAACTGTAAGACAACAATGCAAATTTCTTTTAAGTACTAACATTATATTACTGGCAAAAAAGATCAGCATCTAATTTCCCTGCAGCCGTAGGGAAAAGAATGGAAAGAACAATCTAGGATCTGCTGAGGAATTAGCTGGATTCCAGGCAAAATGCAGTATTCTAATCCCTTTTTCCAAATGTATAGTTGCAAATGAGCGTAGAGTTCCCTTGTTTACAAATGCCTACCTATTCATTTCAATAGAAGAAGCAGATTTATATGAATGTGTCATATCAGCATCATAGCTTTTCCCACCATTGAAAGCAACCGGCATCCTTGGTGCATAAAGCATCATCGGTGCATGGATGATAGTACAGAAAAATGTCAGTGTTGGGCAACTGCTTAATCCATTTTCATCTACCGTACTTTTGATTCATCTAACTATAAAAATATCCCACCATATTTCTCTCCTTTTTTATAATATAAGTATTGTCAAATGTTGAGTTTTACAATGGCTTTGTGATGCAGGTTTCTGTGTTCATTTCAGCCTTCATGTAAAATCTGCACTGATTTAGCAAAGTGTCTATATGTTGCAGGAGGTGTCATTGACTGCATCACTAGTAATTACTATAACCAAACATACCTCAGACACTGTTCATTAAATTCAAGAATGTGTCAAAGGAGGAAAATCAAAATGATCAAGGGGCTGGAAACCAAGCCTTTTGGGAAACAACTTAGGGATGTGCTTAGCTTGGAAAAGAGAAGTTTGAAAGATTATATGGAAGCTATATTTAAATATTTGAAGGAATGTCAGGTAGCTAATGAAGTAAATGTGTTTTGTGCTGCTCCAGAGATTAGAACAGAAACCAATATATTTAAATGATAAGATGAAAGATTCAACCCAAACATTAATAAAAGTTTCTTGAGTCTGAGAGCTCTTTAACAATGGGCTGACTTGGAAAGCAGTGAATTTAGAAAGTATTTTCAGAGGAGTGCTTTAATTGTGTATTTCTGCATAGTGGGGAGTTGGACATGTTCGTTTTGAGGTGCTCTCAACTCCATGATACTATGATTCTATGAAATGGCAATCAACATGGCAAGAACAACATACAATATTGCTGTGAGTTGGACAGGAGTCTCTGTTCCTCTCATTTAACAATACCAAAGACAAAGTGGGCTGGTAACAAAATAATTTACTCCTCTTTTTTGCATTTACTTCACACAGATAAGAATGGCAACTTCACCTATAAATATGTAGGGAATCAACTCCTTAATCAGCCATTAGCCATGAAAATCAGTTTAGGCGATGTATGGCCCTCTCTGTCTTATTGGATTGCCTTTCTCATAAGCCCTAGGGCAACCAATGTTGATGGATGAGGAGTTGCAGCCCAATATCTGGAGATCCACATATCACCCAGAAAGAATGAGTAAATCACATCAAGTAACATCTGATTTTCCAATATACAGTAGAGTCTCACTTATCCAAGCTAAACAGGCCAGCAGAAGCTTGGATAAGCGAATATCTTGGATAATAAGGAGGGATTAAGGAAAAGCTTATTAAACATCAAATTAGGTTATGATTTTACAAATTAAGCACAAAAACATCATGTTATACAACAAATTTGACAGAAAAAGTAGTTCAATACGCAGTAATGTTATGTTGTAATTACTGTATTTACGAATTTAGCACCAAAATATCACGATATATTGAAAACATTGACTACAAAAATGCATTGGATAATCCAGAACCTAGGATAAGTGAAGCTTGGATAAGTGAGACTCTACTGTATATACAAAATATCAGATAGCTAAAAGTGTTCTCTGTACATTAACATGGAAGGCTTTATTTGGCGCACAAAATATTCAAAATCTTACTTTGCCACTGCTACCCAAGTAGAATAGGAGGTTATCAGGTTCCGTTGTTTTAACATTCAGTGTTAATGTATTGTAATTAGTAGATAATATCTGAGGCTGATAAGCACGGATACAATCTCTTTCCGCAGAGACTGCAACTTTAATCTGAAAAGAAGAGGAAGAAAATGCAAAGCTAAGATTTTCATACAAGCCCTGATAGTCTTGAAAATAGGTATTTTTCTGTTTAGTAATGAATTCCTAAAACTGATACAAACTAACAAGATTTTGAGATACAGATGTTTACATCTTTAAACATCATTACTTATATAGTTCTATCAACATGTATGGTGCTTTATTAATAAAAGCCCTTGGGTTCTGCAGAATTACACTTAAGATTCAGCACAGAAGAACAACTGAGAAAGGGAGGCAGGAATAGAGTGGGAAGGAATCCTCCTCCCGATTATATGTGATTCAGTTTGATTAAAGGCACAATTGGAAGAGGGCAAAATCATCCAATGCAGAGCTTTCCAAACTGTGTGTTGCAACACATTAGTGTGCAGCTGCAATGTGTAAGCATGTCATGCAAATGTAACAAGAAACCTTTGAGTATATGAAATAAGCAATCTATATATATAAAAGGGTAATGAAATTTCGGCCTAGGACAAAACAACAAAACTGCACATCCCAGAAATACTAAACTTGCCAGCACAACCCCTCATCCATGCCTCTACGTTCATACAACAAAAAGAAAAGAAAAATAAAGTCCTAATTAGAGGGAGAGGAATAATTGTTTTTATCAAGTTGCTGCCAGTTAGAAGGCTAAGCTCCGCCCACTTGGTCTCCTAGCAACCCACTCAGCCCAGGGGACAGGCAGAGTTAGGCCTCACTTAGGCCTCTTCCATACTGCCTATAAAATACAGATTATCTGATTTTAACTGGATTATATGGCAGTGTAGACTCAAGGCTTTTCCACACAGCTATATAACCCATTTATAATGGACTTAATGTCAGGGGAAAAGCTTTACCCTTTACCTTAACTACCACCAATTCCTCAATACTTTATTTCCCATACCACCATACTTCGCCACAGCAACACGTGGCTGGGCACAGCTAGTAAAGCATATATTTTTTAAAATATGACTGAAATGTTTTTATGAGATATGTTGTGTCGCAATACATTTTGTTATTATAAAGGGTCGGTTTAACCTCTGGTTTGTTGGTAAAACTCAATTCTGTGCCACAAAATAATGCATGTCTAAAAGTATGTCACCAACATGAAATGTTTAAAAAGCTCTGATCTAAGGCAATGTGACTTAAAGTGGTGATCCCAAAATAGAACTCAAGGATCAATGCTAATCAACAAGTGATTGGCTCTTTGTCCACAGAGTGTGTACAGAAAGAAAAAGTTGTAGACAACAAACATGGCACCTGATATAGTGGGGAGTGGGGGGAAGAGGAATGTTGGTACCCATACTAGAGAGAAGGAGATGCAGTTTTGAGAGCCATTTGGAGCATATGAGGCAGCATGGTAGAAGCTAATTCTCTCACAAATGTTGGAATTGCAACCCTAAGTTATAAACTCAAGAGCCGAACTACATGTTATCTTTTCTGCACAGTTCTGGCTCTATGTGCAGCTGGCAAGCATGGAGGTTATGGCAATCTATTGCATCTCAATATGGAGGGCAGGAGGCTGCAATGCTGTCTGTCCCCATTCCTGTGCTACTGATTCAGATCAGGCCACCTTAATTTACAGTGCCTTTTGCATGTATACATACACACATCTCTTGTCTTTTTGTTCAGCTATGACCTAGATTTGAAACGAGTTCACAATGTTATCTTGCATACATCAAGCAGTAAATCTATTTTGGTTCCAGATTGTAACACAAACAGTCACTGTACACATTTAATTGAAAAAGGGGATCTATGTGTTTCTACTGCTTTTCCACTCCTTTAGTAGTTAAATTGCCAATACAAACAAATCTTTAAAAATATGCCAACCCAGATCTTAGTTCACTAAGAATGGTAAAGTCCTTTCCCTCTAAAGTATGTTACCATCCCAAATCTATGCAATATCCCCCTATCTTGGTTGTATGTCCCATTCCAAAACTGAAATCCCTTTAAAGAAGCTCTCTGGATTGTGGTCCGATTCGAATATAAAGTTCCTATTACTTGGGAAACATATTGGAGCTATGTAGCCTCTTTCTCATTACCCCATCCTTACGTATACAAGTAGAAAGTGCTTACAGAGGCTGCCTGTTTGCGGGCCTGGCTGATGAGTTCTTTTATTTCAGAGATATTTCTGCTCAGGTTCTCTTCCAGCACTTTCAGAGGTTTCAGTCTACCAAATAAAAGACCAGCCTGGATTTCAACTTCATTCACTTTTCTTTCAGCTGACGCTGCTACCAAAAAAAGGTAAGATTTCAAGAAAGAGTTCTGGTGAATTTCTATTATTCAAATTGGCTTTTATTTACACAAAGATAAGGAGAACTGTGGTTTAAAAATTGACACCACCCCCTCCTTGCATACAATGACATTTCTAAAGAGCAATGAAGCAGTAAACATACCAGCTTTTGATGAGTCGATTATAAGTTCATTGGTTTTATGTAACGTCTCATTAACCTCAGACAATGCGGATGAAGTGTTCAGTAACTTTTCACTAAAACCCCCAGCATGGCTCAGTCTCTTTACAGCAGTCACATTCGCCGATGCGGCCAAAGATTTTACAGCAAGAATATTTTCATTGGTATCTGAAATATATGATCAAGATTATTTGACTACTTATCACTCCACATTTAACTAGAGTGGAAGACTCACGATCTGAGTCTCAGCAACTAATTTTATGGCCAAAATGCTATGATGTGGGAGAACTAAACAAGATCTCTCCCACAGCTTTCTTTGCTTATTTATTCATTTGATATATAACCCACCCTTCTCCTCAAGGAAGAGCGAGCAGGAAATTGATTTAAAACACAGAACAAGAGCAAATATAAAAATGGAATTAAAGACACAATTAAAATCAATTTAAAAATACGTCAAAGGAAAACATCGCACTGAGCTTGTTATAAATCCAATCTCCAGCAATTGTACATTTCCAGAAGTCTCCTTCTATAAGAAAGAAATCTTTGCTGCCAAATAGGGAGTTCAAGATCGTGGGAGCAGTCCTAAAAATGTTCTCATTCCCCAAGATATGATCATATGAAAGAATACAGTTTTTCATACAGCTTGGAATCACGCCACATTTTTACATTAAAAAGTATGAACAGCAGAGGAATATTTTTCCCCAGGCCATTTTCCCAATTTAAATTTAATCACTCACCCTCATATGTTGCTTTTTCCTGCTGCATGTAACATAAAACATGAAGGAAAGTTTCTAACTTATCAGCACAACATCCTAACAGTACTAACTATGGGGTTAGCAGACATTACAGCAATTATACAATTGTATTAACATTTAAATGCAGGTTCCCGTTACATTCAAGGAATGTAAGTTACATTTCAGTGCACGTTAACATCCTAAATTGCAAAATGGTTGCTTTTAATCTTAAAAGGCAAACAGGCTCATTAAACAGTTGTAACTTAATTTGTTCATGAAGAGCAGACTCAGCATTTTAAATTGGAAGTGCTTTTCCAATTGAGGCTACAGCTGAGGAAACTTGCCAAACAATGTATATTAAAGCCTGCCCTTTTTTTCTACTCTACAGTTTGCCTTTGATTGTATTCTATTTTTCTAGCTAACTGCTACACAACTCACCTTGCTTTTAAAAAATATATAGTAAGGAAAAAATCACCAAGGAGTTCTAAAGTGTAAGCATATTATTTACCTCAATATATATGCTACTATATTGCTATATATGGGCAAAATGCCCAATGAATTCACTGCAAATTTCAACTAACTTTAAAGAATAATGAAGTTAATGGAGGCAGACGTTTAGCAGCTCAGCATTCCCTTTGCATGAATTCAGAGAAATGCACTTTTCCTAGTGAATGTCCCCACTTCAGTTTATGGGATCAAGGCACATAATGTTGTTAGAAAAAAGCATAAACCCTGGAAACATGATATAAAAAGTAATGCAATACTTAGGCCTTTTTTCCTCTAAATACACATTGCATTTTCAAAAGCATGAAAAGCACAAAAGTTTTCAGCATTTCCAAAGTGTAAAAAATGAATTCTGATATTTTCCAATAATAGTGAATGAATGATACACACATTAAACATGCTTGACTTTTGCCATGAAGAGGCATGTGGCAAGACAGACTTCACTTACCATTTGACAATGCATTCAGCTGTAGCAATGAATCATTGAATTGTTTAGCAATCCTACTAGCTTGCTCTTTAAACTTTCCAATTTTTAAGTTCATATCACGCAAGCCAGACACAAGTCCTGCAAAGAGAAGATTATTTGTAATCCTGATAAACCAATCTACTTCTCATAACCATAGTTAAAGTGGATCTAAAGATCACAAAATGGAAGGCTCATGTGAAAGGTCTTTAAAAAAAAGGCTAATTCAGAACCAAAACAAACAACTAGCACTTCCAGACAGCATCAAAATACAGGACAAATAAGTGGGGAAAAACATTTGGCGGAAGTTTACTTTTATAAAAAGAAGCCTGACTCTCTTAGATGCACTGGACCTCATATGCACACATGCGAATATCTAAATGTACACATAAGCAAATTTCTTATCTCTCCTCACCCTATTATAAATTCAAGCTCTTTTTAATTTCAGAAAGATCAGAACAAAGGAATGCTTGCAGAGAATTCTCATTGTAATTGCTTTCCATTTGTACTTCCATTAAACCACCTATGTATCCATAGCTCTATTTATTTACAGCCCAGATCAGCTGTTTTGGGATTTAAAAATGCACACATGCGCTGGAGTAGTCTACACCAGGGTATATGAATGAAATCACATGTTTTCCTTGACTTCAGGGAGATACAGTCATGCAAATATGTGCATTTTAAGCCAAAATTGGGTTTTACACACACCCTTTTAACACGTGTTTTTCAGCTGTTAATCCAAATCAGCTCACATTTTCATGAGACATCATTTAGCCACCACCCCTCCTCTTTTTAATCCCTGTTTCTTCCGAGTTGCGGGGCCCCTGGTGGCACAGTGTGTTAAAGCGCTGAGCTGCTGAACTTGCAGACCAAAAGGTGCCAGGTTCAAATCCCGGGAGCGGAATGAGCACCTGCTGTGAGCCCCAGCTCCTGCTAACCTAGCAGTTCGAAAACATGCAAATCTGAGTAGATCAATAGGTACCGCTCCGGCGGGAAGGTAACAGCGCTCCATGTAGTCATGCCAGCCACATGACCTTGGAGGTGTCTATGGACAACGCCGGCTCTTTGGCTTAGAAATGGAGATGAGCACCAACCCCCAGAGTCAGTCACGACTGGACTTAACGTCAGGGGAAACCTTTACCTTTACTTCTTCTGAGTTTTAGGGGATGTGCCCTTTTCCGAGACACAAAAGTGGGGAAAGTGTGACCATCCTTCCCTCATGCTAAGTAGGTTATGGTCTTATTTCTTCCAGAAAAGCAATTCAGAACTGGATCGTGTTAATCATCCATTTCTTACACTTTTATATTTTCATGTTAGTTATTAGGGATGCAAGGAATTAGAATAGAGCTATACTACTGAATATACTAGAGACTATAGACTAGAGCTATACTACTGAATGAATATACTAAAGTTAGGGTTGCTCATGTCATTCTATTCCCTAATTCTATGTATCACTGTGAAATCTAGATAGTGAAGAAAGTTGATTAGAATAAATTAACTCCTTTGAAAGATGGTATTTTGTGGTTTCTCCCAAAGATTTAATTATATTTATTTATTATAATATTCATTGTTATTGTGTTTGTTGAGGTTCTTTCTGACATATGGAGACTCCGAGTCAAACCTATCTTAAAGTTTTCTTGGGAAGGTTTGTTCAGAAGGGGTTGGCCTTTGCTTTTTTAAAAATTGTGTCAGAAGCGACTTGAGAACATACTGCAAGTTGCGTCTGGTGTGAGAGAATTGGCCATCTACATAGATGTTGCCCAGGGGATGCCTGAATATGTTAACATTCTGCTGGGAGGTTTCTCTCATGTTCCCGCAAGCTAGAGCTGACAGACGGGAGCTCACACTGTCTCGCAGATTCAAACCGGCAACCTTCAGGTCAGTAACCCAACCTTCAAGTCAACAGTCCAACCGGCACAAGGGTTTAACCCATTTTGCCACCACGGCTCCTTTGCCTTTGCTGAGGTTGAGAGATTTTTGACTTGCCCAAGCCTACCTAGTAGGTTTCCATGGCTGATTAGAGATCTGAACCCTGGTTCCCAAACTTTGCCCACTTTCTACAGATCTTAGGAAAGCATACAATGAATTCAAATGACAGCAATTAAAAAAAATAACAATAATTTTATAATACTAAAAGCAAATTATTTATAACAAAGCAACATGTTAAAATAATATAAAATAATGCACACTGCAGCACATGTACAAATGTGATCAAATCAACCCCTATTGTTTTATTTTAATAAAATCAATGTTTGTGTCACACATTTTAAAGTGTGACACAAACTACAATGATTGGTTTGATCTAAAGTAAGACATAAACTGAAACGATAAACAAGAGATCCTCCTGACCAATAAAGGATTTCTGAGACATCAGCAAGAAAGGAGAGTTTAATTCTACATATCTGGTAAAAACTTCTAAAATGGCTTCTTCATCAAAAGCAGCCATTTGTAATCTGGTGCCCTTCCAGTGTGTTGGATCATATCTTTCACTAACACAAGCTGGCACATATGTCAGAAGATTTCAAAATGGATATGATTAATTTTCATGACTGAATCCAACTTAAACATTGCCTGATTAGATTTAAACTTCTTACTTAATGGATATCAATATAGCTGTTAAAGTCTAACATGCAAGCTGCAATTTAGGATGCTTACCTTCATACTTCTTGTGTAAACTTTTGGTTTCAGTTAATAACTTGGAGCTAGCCTGGAGAACATGTTTCCCAGTTGAATTAAATGATTCTTTTGGCTTCAAACAATCAGATAAGAAGGAAACATTATTATGATTACCCCTTGAAAACTAAAATAATTGATTTTTGTCCTGCTAATTTTCAAAAAACCTGTCACAGGCTAGTATACCAGCAATGTGTAAGTGAATCCTTTCTTACGGATGCACACCATATTGAGACAAACCTACCATTAGTTGTACAGATAATAACTTTCGTAGAATAGGACGCAATAACTTTTGTGGGGAAAATGCATATATTATGGCTTCTCAACTACATAAAATAGAAATAGGATGGAAATGTACAGAGATAAAGAATGATGCAGTAGGTATCCAAATTAAATACAGAACTTACATATTTTACTGTGATTTAGCAGAGATACACTTGATATTCATCTATACTATACTGTAACATTACATATCTGAAAATTACAGTGTGAAATTCTATGCATATTATCTCTGATACAAGTCATATTGTAATATGCCACAGATACAAGTCCTGCCTGTATTATTTTAAATACATGGCACATTGTATTTGACTGGGTTTATTAATAAATAGAAGTGCATAGGATTATAGGCTAATTTATAGTGTGCCATCTGTGTTCTAGACTTTTCAATCACATCCCTATCAACTCCAGATAAACTTTATACCCATATTAAATTCAGGGCCCTTTCAATGCACAATTATAGCACTATAATTCCCCTTTATCATGCCAACTTTCTGTGGAGGCCTGGGATCCTGCAATTCAGAGAGGGAAAGTTATCTCTCGACTATACTATATCATCAAACCATAAACCCTAGGGGCGCTTCCAGACAGCGCTTCCTGACAGCCTGTAAGTCTCTGGAAATAGTTCCCCACCATCCTCACAGACTTCCTTTGTAGCAGATCAGGATGAAGGGCAGATGGGGGACACCTGGCAGAAGTTATTTTTAAGAAGTATCACTTCATTGTGCACTGGATCTCATATGCGCATATGCAAATATTTGAATGTACACACATTTCTCTCTTCACCAAATTGTTAAACATGATAAAGTTTAAAAGAAAGAGTTTCAGAGAGTTCTAGTTGCTTTCCCATTCTGCTTCCCTTTAGCCACCTGTGTGTCCATGGCTTATATATATATGCATATATTTTGCATGACTGCAGGGATATACAGTCATGTGAAGGTGTGCATTTGGGGAGGGGGGGCAGAATCAGACTTTAAGCACATTTTTAAACATGTGCTTTTCAGCTGTTAACCTGATTCTGCCCGCACTTTGTTGGAACGTCATGTAGCCCCCTTTATCCCAGTTACTTCTGGGTTTTTAACCATGTGTAGAAGGGTTCTAGAATTCAATGGGATGTATCCCTGGCCCTTAAAGTGAAATCATAATGCTATAATAAGGTGATGTGAAAGAGAACCTGAAGGGTTGTCCACACAACAGCCTTGCATACCAACTTAAGTTTTGAAGCCAGCACTTACCATATGTTCTGGTTCAGTTACAATCCTACGGGCATCACCTAACACGGTCTCAGCATTTTCTACTAGACCTTTAATGGTGGAGTAAGCATGGACTGCATTTGTTGCATTCAGAGACACATTTCTAACATTCAAGAGACCACTGCAGGAAGGAAAGCAGTAAATCACATAGCCATTTCACATAAAACATTTAGAACATTACATGATCAGGAGCATTTTGGAAATCCCTTTTAATCTGTAGATTTAAAAAAAGAACCCACAGTAATGCTTGAATACTGAATAGCACATTTCCCTTAATCCCTGAGACAGTTGCTAATTTAAATTCCCTTTACACTGTAACCTTTATTTTCCTTATTTTTTTACACTCCCACAAAAGAGTGAAGTAATTGACATTCCACTTCCAGTATCTTTGCCTTCTATTCCCACACTATGGCAGTTAGTACTACTATGACTAAAAATGGAAATGGCTTAATTCAAAAGTCTTTGGCATTGGTAGTCTAGTCAGGATGATTTTACTGGCTATGTGTGGCTTTGAATGGAAGGTGTCACATCAATCTGATGGGGGGAAATGTGCTGTGTAACCTGTGTAGTAACTTCTAAACTCAATGAAGATTTCAATGTATTGTAGATTAAAAGCAAAACATACAGCCTTTGCATCTGCCTGCTCAATGAGTCTTCCATTGTCTCACCACACCCTCAAAAAGAACAGTGAAAAGAACTTCTGAATTACATAATGGCCTTTTCTCTCACTACTAAGTCACTCTTCACTAATATACTGCTACCACCATATTACTACTATGAGATAAACATTAATGCTGCTGTAGGTATATGTGCTGAAATGTAGGACAAAATAGAAATATTTTAAGATCAGTATTTTTCAACAGATATTACTATAATCACCTTAATATATTTCATATTTATTATTACCTATTAATCCCTATATTCTCAATATTCTGAAAAACAGGCAGTCCCTGAGTTAAAAACATCCAACTTACAAACGACTCATAGTTACAAATGGGGGGGGGGGGTGTGAGACAACAGGAAGTGAGAGAAATTTATCCCTAGGAATATCAGTTATGTACTTTCCCTCCCAATATTGAATATCAGCTAGGCCCAGACACCTTGAGCTCTTTCATGCTCTTAGCTCTAAAAGTTCTTAAGATATGAAGCAAGGCAAAAACTTCTGGGAGATCATGTGGAGATCCCATTCCAAAAACTTATGTAGAATGGAACTAGAACATGAAGAATCTTTCCCCAACAGATATTGCCAGACCCCAATTTAAATTAATAATTCTGTCACTTCTTTTTTTAGGTTTCTGGTTACTCACTTCTCCAATTCACGAACAATTTTCTGTAAGCTAGCAGCATGATTTTCTGTTTTGTAAACGAGATCAAGAGCTCCTCGAGTGGACATCTGCATGACCAGGTCATCCACATGCTGCCTCAGTTTGCCATTCCATAGGATTAGTCCATCCCGATGGATTTCTAGGCTCTAAATATTCAAAGTTATTGAAGATTGAATCATAATAACTAACTATATCAACTTAGCACTTAAATGTTTATATACTTACAGATGTGAAGTTCATTACATCTTTTGCAAGGAAAGAGGCAGCATCCACTTTCACTTTGCCTTCTCTGGTCAGCATCACAGAGACTTCCTGATCTTCATCAACATTCCTCTTTGTATTCTATAGAAAAAGGGCATAATACTCATTAACAGCAGTTACTATAAAATATATTTCTATAAGATTTGTATATAATTTTATACCCATTAAGTACAAAATGCTAGACAGACATACAACCGGCCTTCCATATTTGTGGGTTTAACTTTTGCAGATTCAATTATTTGAGGATTTGATTCATATGACCACTTGAGGAATCTCTAGGTTCTCCTGTATAGTCAGTTTCCAGCAGGAGTTGACCAAAGGACTGCACAAGGGGACCTAAGATTCCTTGGGGGGGGGGGTTCCTCCCAGGTTTAAAAAAATGTTTTTTATGGTTTTTAACACTTCCATGGGGGTCCTATATCTCTAACCCCTGTGAATTTGGCAGGCCAGCTGTATGTTGTTGCAGTTGCTGTTGTGTGGCTTCATGCCATTTGTGACTTATGTCAACCCTAAGGCAAATCTATCATGCAGGTTTATTCAAAATATTACTTTGAGAGGGGGGTTCAGATTGTCTCTCTCTGAAGCCTGTTGGTTTTCACCATCAAATGGGGATTGAACCCTGAATTCTAAGGTCCTAATTCAATATAATAGAATCATAGAGTTGGAAGAGACCTCGTGGGCCATCCAGTCAAACCCCCTGCCAAGAAGCAGGAAAGTCGCATTCAAAGTACCCCAACTGATGGCCATCCAGCCTCTGTTTAAAATCCTCCAATGAAGGAGCCTCCACCACACAAAGAAGGAGCCTCCACCACACATATCAAACCACTACAAAATGGATCACATAGCTGAATTTTTTTTTCTAATGCTAATACCAATATAGTTTAAAAAATAAATTTTCCTTACAGACTACTTTTTATACACAAAAACATCTATGGTAACATCTCATCACACATATTGCTGGGTTTCTTACATTGAATTTCTTGAGATTACTATTGATAAGAAAAAGAAGGCGATTGGTCTCATTGATGTTAGTGCTAGCTTCATTCACAACATCCTTGGCTTCTTGAAGACCAGCGCTTTGGTTCAATAAGGTACGTTTCACCATTTTTTGAAGGTTTTTAAGTTCTTGTTGTGGTTTCCAATATTCTTTTTTGATTTGAGCTAAAATTCTTTCTGCAGCTCTAACAAAAAAAAGAAAACACAATCCGTTGCCTGTCTTCTTAAAAACAGCAGGGGCTAAAAATCACAGAAAATCAGATAAATCTACCCATTTTATCATTTGCTATATTTTGTTTTGGGATTTCATGCTTTTTTCCTCATATACAATTTATAAACCTTAATGTAAAGATGAACTGCTCATGATTGAACACAATCTTTCAAACATCTGTGTGAATCATAGCTTGGTTCATACAAACATAACTGAACAAGTTTAATATCTGCATAGCGGTTTAGATCAAATCAAATAAAATTTTAAAGATGTGGCTTACTCTAGAGTAAGCAGAAGGGGTAAAGGCTCTCCCCCTCTGTTTTCCATCACTGGATCATGGCGGGGATCCACCCCTGCAATTTTTACCATCAAAAATTATCTTTTGCAGCAATTGCACCTCTTTTGTAAATAAAACTGTAAGTGCAGAAGACATGAACCAAACCAGGACTAAGCTAAGAATGGCAGGGTACAATCTCCCATGCTTCATACTAAGCTTTTCAATCTGGATCCCTGTATTTAAAGGAGAATGTCAGAACTGTGCTGTCCTCAAGATGGCACCCTCTAACACTTGAACACAGGATATTCTCTGTCCAGCAACTTCTGGAAGTTCACACATTCTGATCCCGTTTAGCTTTCTAGATCAGATGGGACTTGGTGTGATGTCTCAGGGACCCTCGAATCATGACCCCGCAGCCATTATGGATCAGACTGAAGAGGATATAGGGTTGTGCTGACTCAGCAAGATTCTGCTCCCTTCCAGATGTCCCCTGTTGACAGTTTTAGCCCACAGTTAATTACAAAAGCCCTTGAAACAGAGCCTGTTTCTTCGGAGAGTGCTCCTTTTGATAGGAGATTGTTTTGGGAAACATCTGAGAAACAGAATAGGAGGAAAAGCGCGAGGTTAGCAGAGACAGCAAACGCTAATTAAACCGATTCCCTTGAGAGTTTCCAGGGAGGTTTGCATCTGGCAAGTTGTTGTCTTCAGTCCATTTCCCTTGGGAAAAAGTGTTCAAGCACCTGGTTTGGGGGGAGATTTGAAGTCCCTTAAAAGTTCTTTGCGCTGGCTGGTCATTGCGGTGTCAACATGTCAGTTGGGAAACCAACACCGTCTCTAGTTTCCTGCAGCGGGCTACTCCCGAGTAGACCGGGCGTTGTGTCTCGTCTCCTTGCCAAGTCTGGACTGCGATTCAGTTCCACCACGACCAACTTTCCCTTGCCTTGTTATCCTAGCCTTGGACATTGAACCTGGTACTCTTGAGAGACCTTGCTCATTTCCCCACTCAAACTGCTTGGAAGTTTGAGTGTGTTTCGGTTATTGGATTTAAAAGTTTGAACTCTAATACTGGACATCTAACTTCATATTACTGGACTATATTTGATCTTTCCTAAAAGGACTATTGCTGAACTATATACTCTGCTTATTTTTGTTTGACTCTTTTATTTCTTTAATAAAGATATTAGATTGTTTATTGGCCTCCGTGTCTGGTTCCAGTGCTCTCACAGCTTAGAGTCGTCACACTTGGTTCCTTTAGGCCCATCTGCAAACAACTTATCTAAAGAACATTTTAAAGGACAGGCTGTAAGCCAAGTGACAGAGCACATGAAAATGAATGCTGCAAATTATCTCCACGTACCGCAATCTCTTATTGTATACCTAGACTAAGGGTGTCTAGGTATGCAATAGAAGATACAATGCAATAGAAGAATAGAAGATACTGCATATCTAAAGATGATGAAATAATCCCGCCTCAAATCCCCAAGAACTTTTATCAGTCAGAGATGGCAATACCAGACTCAATGAAGCATTTTGACTCAGTGTTAAAGCGAATTTCATACAAATATATTTGTCTGTTATACTATTTGAAAATATCAATGTGAGCACGTGGAGAAACAACAGCGCACTTACTTCAGTTCAAGAGTGCTGCTTTGGTGTAGATGCTTAAAACGTCTTCCGCGCATTAAGTCCAACGTAATGAGAATCTCATCTTGCAATTCTTGTAATGTTTTGTTGTACAATGGGAAATCGGCTCCTAGGGTTTGGTTGAGAGATGCTGCCATTTCTACCAGCACTAGAAGAAGACACAAAAGATCAGTTAGAGGAGATAAGTATTTTATCTTCACGGTTTTGGACAAATACAGTAAAAATGTGAATAAATATTACTCTTATTTCAAAAATATTACTTTTTTGTAGCCTACAACTAAACATGTTACCTGTAACAGTTTCCTGTAATGTGTTGATAAATAAAGCCAGATCTTGTGTCTCCTTTAAGATCTTTTCTGTATCATTGTTGAGATGTCTTCCTCTTCCCAATATTCTTGTTGACTAACATAAAATGAAACAGTAGCTTAATTAAGTTTGATATCTAAAGAGTCAGTTTAATATCTGTGTCAAATAATAAAGAACACAACTACAATTCACTATGATCCATCTATATTTTTTGTGAAATTGTAACTCTTAATATTCTCAGTCCTGTTCTACAAAAAGATTACAAATGCAAGTTCAATGTCACCTTACCCATAGAATCATCAGCCTCTTAAAACTGCTGGGCTTTGTAAGTCCAAATGTATGAAATTCTACATCATTTTCAAATGTTTAATACTGCATTATTACAGAAGACAGTGGTGCCGCTGTATGTGTGTGTTCATGTGTGAACATGCCTTCAAATCACCATGGATTTTATAGGGTTTTCTTAGGCAAGGAATACTCAGAAAAGGTTTTGCTAGTTCCTTCCTCAGAAATATAGCCTATAATACTTGGTATTCACTGGTGGTGATCTCCCACCTACTAACTAACATTGACACTGCTTAGCTTCTGCGATAAGGTGGGATCTGGTGCCTTTGTGATGACAACATCCTAAATCTGGGCTGGGAAATCTTTACCAACAGCAGGATATGTTTATGTGATTTTTAAACTAAATATTTAAATTGTGTATATCTCAGTTAACAAAGAGTACCTGACTTGGTTATGTCCTTTCACCTGTGTCTATTGTTAGTTCTGAATTTAAAAATTTTCTGAAGAATTAAACTGCCCTTTTTTATGGAGTAGGAGCCTATCTCTATGCATTTCATGTTATTTCTCACTCTGGTACTAAATATTCTTACAAGCATCTAATGCCCTGAAACATGTTGACCTCACTAATTAAGGTATACTGGTATTACCATTTCTGGACTTGTCTACACTAGGCTAAAAAGCCAGATTCACCATGATGGACCACTGGCTCACATCATGATGCACTGCAGCTTTCCATTAGTTTTCTTGGGGTTTTGGTTATACTCTGATCTTGTTTTACTTTCCAGTGGAACTTGTTCCAGTCTGGGGATACTCAGGGGTTTGTCTGAAACTCCTGAATATCATGCAGCTTTAGGGTAATCCAGACAATTAAATCAACTCTGGTTCATCCTGATCTGTTATCCAGATGACCACTATCATCACCACCACCCTTTCCATGCACAGAGGAAAGGGGTGGATCGCACCAATGTCAAATCTCCTAGCCAACCACAGAGCCCCATCTGAGCTCCTGATCATCGTGGACACCTCTGCTGATGCCAGAATATGGCACTCATGCAACCAGCAAGAAAGAAGGAAGTTTGGCTTGGAGTGGCAGAAGCAACACAGAGAAAATGACAAGCCAGTGAGATAAATGACCAATGGCAGATGTGTAGCAGACTAACTTGGCCAATACAAACATATCTTCCAAAATCAGGCATGATTCAATGCACTCTCCTTAATTTAACAAACGTTGGTAAATCCTACAGGCAAACTTCTGTAATTTTACTGATTATAGCCCATTTTCCTACTAAGTCTTCTAAAATATATAGATTTGGAAATTTAACACACGGCTCTTACCTCTTTCTGCAGCTGGTCTACGTCACCTGATAGGGTAACAAGATGGTCACGCACAATTTCTAGTGAGTAATTTGGTTCTTCTTTAGCCCAGAAGGACCCCTAGAAATAAAAGTATATATTCTTGAGAAGATAAGACAAAGAACCAGTGAATCTAAGAAGTTGTCTTTTAGCAAGCCGTTTCCACATTTTAATGCCAACATTATATGCAGAGGTGAAAGCTACCACTAATAAACCCATTTAAATGTAAGACTGGAAACCCAGTAAAGATTACTTTCAAAAGTGCCTTTAGTCCACCAACATCTGGAGCTATCTATACTGACCATCAGTGGCTCTCCACAGACTCTTTCACAGTAGACCATTATAACACTATTAACGGTTGTGGCTACCTCTTAAAGGTTTGTAGTTTGGTGATGCACCACAACCCTCTGGAAGATCATTCTAAATGCTCCTTCTTAAATAGTGCTACAATGGTGTAATGCAAAAGGGCCAAATTAAAGCAAGAAAAGAAGCTGTAAGTTTTTGATTGCAAAGCATGTGTTTTCAAAATGTATTTTCTAACTATAAACCAGCCAGTTTTGAGCATTAATTTTAAACTCGTGTCCTGTGTTTTAATCTCTGTCCTGTGTATTTAATATGTATTTTATAGATAAAACATTTTAATATGTATCTTTTATAGAACTACATTTTAATATGTGTGTTTTTAGAATTTTTGCAATGTTTGTGTGTTTGACTGTTCTGTGACCAGTTTTGACAAGAAGAGGGTCAGAAATACTATTATTATTATTATTATTATTATTATTATTATTATTATTATTATTATTAAACTACTGTAAAGTCCTATTTATTCTAATAATACTTCCAGTGTAACATCTGCCTTGTTAGTCAATGGATACAAAATCAAAACAAAATACAAATTTGTATCTAAGCAAGTTTTTAATTCAATCAAGATGCTTAATTTTCTTTAATGATATTAAGTTACCGCATTCGCTTGGAACACAAATTAGGTTAGCAGTATCTATATGACACGTTTACTCTAAAGATGACTGAATCTGAATCAAACTCATAAAATACTTGTATCATTTTTTACTGTTCTTATTTATTTGCTTTCATGCGGGATGGCCAGAGCCCCCGATGATCCAGTGGGTTAAATCCTTGTGCCGGCAGGACTGCTGACTGAAAGGTTGGCAATTCAAATCTGGGGAGCAAAGTGAGCTCCCTTCTGTCAGCTTCAGCTTCCCATGTGGGGACATGAGAGAAGCCTCCCACAGGATGGTAAAACATCAAACATCCGGGTGTCCCCTGGGCAATGTCCTTGCAGACCCCCAATTATCTCACATCAGAAACCACTTGCAGTTTCTCAAGTCACTCTTGACACGAAAAAAATGCAAGATGGACAACCCATGGTTTGTTATCATGCCCTACCACTGAATGTTAAAAATAATGAGAATTAGCAGTTCAACAATATTTTCTGGATCACATGTTGCTCATTTTTGTCTTAAATAATCACAATATATCTGGTCTTTCAGTAGACAGGGTGCTGGGATTGGTTTACAGGCACAATAAGAACTCTAAAGCCACAAAACACAATAAAGATAGCTATACAGAAAAAAAACGAAACAATAGCACACCTACCTTGAATTGTTTTGTTGCATTTTCTAAGTCTGTCAATATTCCATATGGTGCAAAGACAGCCCCAGTGAGATTTACAAAAAATACAGCTTCTTCAAGATTATCCAGATCATTTAACAACGATCCAGTGCAATCATCATCACAAGCTGTGGAAAATGTTTCAGAAATATTAGTTTCAGTTTTACACGCACATTTGCAGAGATAATTGCATTAACCATCAAATAACCCTAAAACTAACACAGGAGAAACAACCAAAAACAGAAGCATATCTTAAAAGCTACTGAATGGCAAGATGTGAAATGCCTAATATATTTCATTTTAAGCACAGCAAAAGCTTTAGGGTTACAAGCCATATGGCAATTCCTATTGCAATAGACATGACGTGAGACTACAAGAGAAAATATAACAAAGAAAGATCTCCAGTACTATCACTATACGGGTTTGTCTATGTAGACCTAATAAGAATATTTATATTTCCACCTATTGAAATAATTATTTTACTTTTCATCCAATAATTTCAAGATGGCATACACATTTGTTCTGTCTTACAGTAGGTCCCCCCATATCCGTGGAACCAATATCTGCGGTCTTCCTTACCTATGGTTTCACTTAATCATTTAGGGCCTCCTGTATGCTAACCCTCTTCTCACAACCTCCATAATTCGTCCTATTGAAAATCACTAGGTTTGCTATTATCCGCACTTTAATCTATCCATATGAAGTTCAGGAATAAATTCCTTATGGATATGGGGGTCCTACTGTGCCTTTGTGAACTCAGACTTGTGCGCCAGCTGCGCCCATTCCTTGGGCGGTCTGACTTGGCCACGGTGGTCCACGCACTGGTTACATCTCGTTTGGACTACTGCAACGCGCTCTACATGGGGTTGCCTTTAAAGACGGTCCAGAAGCTCCAACTAATACAAAGGGCGGCAGCCAGATTAATAACCAGGGCAGCTTACAGGGAGCGCACAACCCCCCTGCTAAGCCAGCTCCACTGGCTGCCGATATGCTACCGAGCCCAATTCAAAGTGCTGGTCTTGACCTATAAAGCCCTAAAGGGTTCTGGCCCAATCTATTTGTCCGAACGTATCTCCTCCTATGAACCAGTAAGATCACTAAGATCATCTGGAGAGGCCCTGCTCTCGGTCCCACCTGCCTCACAGGCGCGGCTGGTGGGAACGAGGGACAGGGCCTTCTCGGTGGTGGCTCCCCGGCTGTGGAACGCCCTCCCTGGAGATATCCGACAGGCTCCTACCCTGCTGGGATTCAGAAGGGCCGTGAAAACATGGTTATGTGCCCAAGCTTTTGATGAGTAAATGACAAAGTTGACATGGCCTGATTTAAGGATGAAGCATGAGGATCTCGGATGAATGGAATTAATTTTATATATATATATATGTTTTTAAGGTTTTTATAATGTGTTTTAACAATGTTATTAATAGATCTATTTATATTGTTTCGTTTTTATGATTGCATTTTGGGCATTAAATTTTGCCAATTTTTGTAAGCCGCCCTGAGTCCCCTCGGGTGAGAAGGGTGGGGTATAAATGTTGTAAATAAATAATAAATAAATAATAAATAAGTGCATTTACCTGAGAGACAGTAACTGACCCACTTTCATTCAATGAATTTTACTGAATGGGGATATGAACCTTATTCTTCCCATTCCAATGTAATTGTCTTGTAGGCATTACACTCTACTATAAATCTGCTATTACTTTTTATCTACCATACTAGTCTATTCTTTTACATGCTCTCATCTACAGATAGAAAGTTTGGGAAAAGGAGAAAAGCACCGCTTAGGTGTGTGCTATCAGAGAGAACAGCAGACATTCTCTATCACATTCCTGTGTGAGAAAAGGAAGGACCAACCCACATCTGGATGTTTCACCCCCTTCTACTGGGGAAAGCAAACAACACATAAACAAATCACCTCTAAACAAATGTTAAAAAATATCCAAAAAGGATATGATCTCTTGAATATTCAGAAAGATACTTGAAACAAAACATAAATTAACACGTTTCAAATGTAATGCCCACTCTTAGTGCAAAAGTTTATACAGTACAGAGTATACTGAAAGCCATACTCCTAACCAAATGTATTTACTTGCAAGGAGTTCCCATGAATTTTAACAGAAATTTCTTCCAAAGAGGTGTATTTAGGATGATAGCCATAGGGAATTTTTTTCTTATCTATACTGGAAGCTCCTCTCCATATCTATTTTATGAAATACTTTTAAAGAAGACATCAAAAGTTAGTTTGTTTCTAAGGAACTTACAAATACATTCATTGTCCACAAGAATGTGTCTTGGTTCACATTCATCACATAGCCATCCTGTTACACCTTGTTTACAGACACATTGTCCAGAGATATGGTCACAGGTATTGTGAACAGAACCATTTGGATTGCACTGACACTGCTGACAGCTGCCACCTGGTGCCTTAGGGTCTCCGAAGTAAGTTGGGGAACACCTAGAGAGAAACAAGAAAAAATGTTTGTTCCCAGACAGAGAAACGAATAAAGGGACATTCAAATTTGGACCCAGAGACCCCTGTCCAACCTGTTTTGAACAAAACAAAAATGTGCTCTTTTTTCTATCTAACTTCTGTTTATCCCTAAATGCCAACATGTTTATAATGGGAAGAATGAAGCTTTTAATGATGAACATGTCAAGGAATTTTGATCATAGAAACAATGTCCTTTCTCATTATTCAGATATTGGACTATACTTTAGACTCATAATGGAAAGCCATGATAAGCTATGAAAAAAATCTAGGGTCTGATTATGATTAGTCTGAGGAGAGATGGAAAGATCCAATGTATTCCACCTTAAAGGTTGGATTGCATATGTTATTAATATAGCCATCCTAATATACAGTAGAGTCTCACTTATCCAACGTTCTGGATTATCCAACACATTTTTGTAGTCAATGTTTTCAATGCATTGTGATATTTTGGTGCTAAATTTGTAAATACAGTAATTACTACATAGCAATAATGTGTAATGAACTACTTTTTCTGTCAAATTTGTTGTATAACATGATGTTTTGGTGCTTAATTTGTAAAATCATAACCTATTTTGATGTTTAATAGGCTTTTTCTTAATCTCTTCTTATTATCCAACATATTCGCTTATCCAACGTTCTGCCGGCCCGTTTATGTTGGATAAGTGTATAAGTAATTTCAAAAGGAAATAATCAGTTAATGTCTTCCTGCTGTGGAAAAGTCTTCAAAAACTATGCAGTTTTCGAAGCCTATTTGCACTTCAAGACATACTCAATATTTTCAGCACACCTGGGCTTTTAGGACAGGACTAACATCAGCTACAAAATCAGTAACAATTTCTGTCTGGAGATCCTGAGAGAGGGATCTTCTTTAGATATAAAGCAACATTTCATTTTGTTGTTGCTATTTTGGCTTTTTTTCTTTCTTTCAAAAAACCATAGACGTCAGTGTGAATAATTAGTAGACAGATTCATCTCTGGATATATTTATTAGTGTGAGATGTTAAATATATTATTGTTTACATATTGAACTGTAAATATTATTTAATTATCTGGGAGCCTTGTTGTGTATTATATAACTTTCTTCTAACTTTATTTTAAGCCTTCTTGACCATAAGCCACTACAAACAGATAAACCTGACACTGATTATGCTAAGAATAAGCACAGCTGGCTAACTATATGCCTCAAAAGCTGTATCCCAAACTACATAAAAGCCAAATTCCTGGAAAAGCTGCTGATTAGTTTATTTTGTTTAGTTATTTTTATTTTGTACTCTTGCTTTCTCCCAGTATGGGATGACCCATAGCAGCTGACAACACAGATTAAAACAAAACACACAAAAAAAACATTCATGATAGGGGGCCTGGACTAACAGAAACAATTGAATAAACTATAGTATTACTGAACACGAATTTTGAAGAATTTAAGATCAGGTGAAACATAATGAGAAGAAAACACCCACACTGACAAGACCCTTCTATAACAATTGGTTGCTAGCCCAAAGCCTGTATAAATTAAAAGGGATCTGCCTGTCAGTCTAAGGAGAGGAGAGAGGGGTCAGCCAAGCTTGCAGCTGTTAAAAGTATAGGATCTCTGAAAGAAGGTATTTTAAGGATGATTTAAAAAGGAGGTCATGGTTAGCCACAAAACGCTTTGGGCTGCATACTATGCATCTCTGTACATTGTATGCAAAAAGTTAACAACCTTTCTGTTTTTAGAAGAGTTTATTGAGTAGTTAAGGAGATATGTGCTACACATATCAAAACAACTGTTTTTAATGTGTATGTTTATATTGTAAGCTGCCCTGAGTCCCCTGATGGGTGAGAAGGGCGGGATAGAAGTGATGTAATAAATAAATAAATAGTCAAACCTTTCATAACAAGCAAATAATTTTCATGAAGTGCACATGTGATTTAATGGAATTAGAGAACAAGAATGTGGCAACCCTAAGGAGGCAAAGATGAGCAAGCAAAAGGAACCCCTGATGCTTACTAAGGATAAAAGGAAAATTAGGACAGGGAAAGGCTAAACAATGGAAAGAGAGAGTAAAGGAGCCAGTAAGGGAGAGAAGGAGCAGAGAACAACAGCATTGAGAGGCAAGAAACAAAGGGATTTTTAAGCCAGGCAATCCTGGTGCAGGTTGGAGAAGTAACAAAAGATTGGGGATAGATGAAAAGAAGAGAGAGAGGGAAGGGGAGGAAGAGAAATGTGAATGAGGGAGAGAAGCTGCTGGGGTTAGCTAGGATAAAGGCTTTTACATTAAAAGTTAAAAGTTTCAACAACATAATAGTAACTTTCCTCAACAAGTTAAACCTGCTCACAAACCCATTTTATATCCACATCGTGTGTTTATATTTCAGTGTATGCAAGCTATTCAGCACTCAGATTCATAACAAACATACTTTTTGCAATTATCTCACCTTTCACAATATTGCCCTTCATATCCAGTGATACAAGCATTGCAGTGGAAATCATTAACACCTTGCAAAACGCATGTGGAACTAAAACTTGAAGAAGAAAAGAGAATATATTGTCAAAACTATTCATGAATACCCCTTTACTGTATATAGAAGTAAAAGGGTTAATCTTCCCTCCCCAAAATCCTACTTTTTCTGTACAGGGATATTTATGCATGAAACATTCAAAAATGCAACACCCTCTTCTATTGTCTGAGGATTTTTCTTACTTTATAAAATAAATTTCAATTGGATATAGGTATAAGTAAGAAAAGTGATTATTGTTTTGGACTACAGTTTGCAAAACCTACCAGCCATAATGTCTGGCTTTGAGAGAGGTGAGCCTGCTGGCAGAATAATCCAAAACAATAACTTTTCCAAGCTCCATCTAGAATGCACATGTACTGGTATGATCTTGGCCTGGATTAGTTATTTCACCAGCTATCTTCATTACCATGCAAATCATCTAACCCTGATTATAAATCATTCATTTTCGTTCCTGAGAAACTCAGCTGACAATAGCCTCCATGGCTGTTACAATACCAATAGGGAGCAGTGAATACAGCAACTATAATTTTTAAAGATACCCAAGTTAATTTTTATTTACCTCCCAGGGCTTGTTCTTGGACACGCACACAGAGAACAATCATTGACAGATCCAATCACTTTACCATAAAAGCCTGGAGCACAAAGACTACAGTGGTCACCTACTGTATTATCTTGGCAGTCCTAGGGGAAAAAATTCAGAAACAAAATTTAACCCAACGTTTTAATGACAAACCACAAAAACATCCCAAGATGATAAAAATGTAATACTAATATTGTCCAGCAGCCAAGTATGTAGTATAAAACAGATGCTACTATACCTTTACTTCTATGGGAAAAGAGACTTAAATTTATAAAACCAAGGAGTGTCAGCATGTCACGACAAGAGGCACTGGAAGAGGAAACAATCATGTCTGCTTCTTCTCAAAGGCACTGCATATTGCAACCCCACAATTCCCTGTTTTCATTAAACGACTAGGCATGCAATACCATATACATTTATATTATATGTATTTAAGTCAACTCTGACTTAAGGAAAGGTTCAGTTTTCTTGGCAAGGTTTATTCATATTTGCCATTGCCTTCATCTGAGGAAGGTGTGATTTTCCTGAGGTCACACTGTGACTTTCCATGGCTGAGTGGGAATTCAAACCCTGGTCTCCAACACTCAAACCATTAAACTGCACTTGTTCTCAACAGATGAATGTATCTGAAACTAAATTTCACTGAATTCTAAATAATTTTTTTCTTGGTAAACTTTAAAATTAGCTCATGATAGGTTTGCTTATTTTCATCTTTTTTACACTTTTTGCTCGGGTGCAGTATCTCTCTGAAAGCCTGCAGTCAGAGGTCATCCAAGCTTTTTAACTAGCCCTATGTAGGCCACACTGGGAGATAGAGTCATTCCCATTGAAGAATGGGGTAAAATATTAGTTTTCCATTTGATCTGTCAATATTTTGCAACAAAGAACAAAAACGCCTAGTGCTGAGATTCACATACCAAACACTTTCCTGTTTCTGGATCACAAAAATCAGTGTGGTTGTTGCACTGGCATGGCACACAGGAGGAGGATTTTGAATCTGCACTTGCATGCTTCTCCCTGTAATATCCTGGTGCACAGCCCTGGATGTTGGAGAGGAAATGAAAAAAAATACATTGGGACTTGTTTATTAAATTATATTGCAAGAACAGTTAAGGTATTTTTCTAGATGTAAATCATTTTTATGAACCCACCTGACATGAGAGTCCTGCATAACCTGTAGGACAGAGGCATTTCTCAATGTGATGAGCTGTGTCACTAATAAAGGGTGCATCATCGGCTCTCACAGCAATTTCCATGGAGATATTCGAGATTCTATGAGATATTTGAATAAAACAAAACCACAAAGAAGCAATATTCATTTAAGACGCACAACTCATTGACCATTGACTAACAATTACTTCTTCCATATTACTAGACATTTCAGAATCCTCTTAATTTAGGTATTTGAATCTTAGAATATATGTAAAGCTATTTCCAAAGAATGCTCCACCCAAATCAAGCACAACCTTGAGTGCAGCAGGCATTCCTAGTTTCCACTTAGAATTATTTTTTAGACTAAGACTAAGGGGAAGAAGCCGTGAAATTAATAATTGTAAACTTCTCATGTAAAGCACCATACACACCGATGACACTATATAGATGATGATGATTTTATTTTTTCATGCTGTACTGTAGACTTTTCAGAAGTATTTTGAGGAGTGTAAAAATGTAAAGGTCTCCCCTGACGTTAAGTCCAGTCATGTCTGACTCTGGGGGTTGGTGCTCATCTCCATTTCTAAGCTGAAGAGCTGGCGTTGTCCGTAGACACCTCCAAGGTCATGTGGCCGGCATGACGGCATGGAGCGCCGTTACCTTCCTGCTGGAGCGGTACCTATTGATCTACTCATATTGGCATGTTTTCGAACTGCTAGGTTGGCAGAAACTGGAGCTAACAGCGGCCGCTCATGCCACTCCCAGGACTTGAACCTAGGACCTTTCGGTCTGCAAGTTCAGCAGCTCAGTGCTTTAACACACTTCGCCACCGGGGCTCCTTGAGGAGTGTAGCCTGAACAAAATCAGAAGCTTATAGGTCTTGAGAAACAATCGTAGTAAGAAAACACTCTTAACATCTTATCTATGGTTTTATCACCTAAAACAATTCAAAATAGAGCCAGAACAATTTAATAGTTTCAGTGTTGTTTCAAATCCTCACTAAGACATAGAGATCCACTAGGTGACCTTAGCAAGTCACACTTTCTCAGTCTAAAAAGAAGCAAAATGTGCAAATTTACCTGCTTTGTTGTAAACCTTGTCCATATGATGCTTTTATAAGGATGTATTCAACGTTGCTCAGCACTGACATAAAGTCAGAATGTGAGACAGATTCATCAGAAACGGAGTTGAAATATTTCCAGGCACTCTAGACAGA
The DNA here is from genome assembly GCF_035594765.1 of Anolis carolinensis. NCBI lineage: Eukaryota > Metazoa > Chordata > Lepidosauria > Squamata > Anolidae > Anolis > Anolis carolinensis. Next base: position 60,504,079 of record NC_085844.1, read on the forward strand.
AAGAAAAAATTGTTTAGTCCTTAATACTCAGTGATATTTACTTAAAGGTATTATTTTAATTTACGGTACTTATCCATCAAAATTCTATCCCATCAAAAAGTCGTGTGCCCTTGGAATACAAAATTATGCAAAGTTAAAAAAGGACAGCACAACAGTATTTCAAATTCTTGGTCCAAATGACTCTAAAATAGAAACCAAAACACTTCCACTATTGTTTTCATGTGTACTCTGAGCCTGGCAGGGCAACTACCACTCCAGACTATAAAAGATACACAAACCAATGTGGTTTAGGCCATTTTGATTTCCAACTTAGGGCTACTACAACTAAAAACAGAGGAGTGGTTATTTTTAGAGCATTCATATGCAAGGCATTCCATCACATCCATCTAGGAGAAAGTTGCATGTCTACTAATATGCCTCTAAGAAGGTGGTGCCCTTCCAAAATTCACTGGGTTGTATTAATAAAATGTAGACACTTTTGAAACAAGATATCAAGACCATGGAACAAAAAGAGGATGATGAGGAGGAGGATTTCCTTCCAGCAGTAGAATCTGAACCCAAGGGGGATGAGTAACCTACAGAGATCTAGCTGAGTCTAGGCAGAATGAGGCTCTTCAGAAGAAAGTGGAGGGCTTAACCTTCCTTGCCTGGCTGCATTTCAGGGTGAATGCTATTCAGGTTCAATTGGTTGGCCCAAAGAAAGAGACTGTAGATGCAATGACTTTACAGGAGCAGTATTAAGGGTGGGTTCTTGCAACAGCTCTTTGCTGGAAGCAGTCGTTGTGTATGGAATATTTCACCCTTATATTTTGAAACTTGGGACTTTGTGTGTGTAATGTGTTTAGAAATTTGGTGAGCCCCTTGTTATTGACCTATTGTGCCTTGGACTCTGTTTGGACTGATTCTGTTGTGACCTTGAACTACTACTGGCTGCTGCAAGGAACAGCTGCAGCTTTCTGACACAAGGTTCTCTCCAATTTCTAATTGCAATCATTGTGTTATCTTTCTTATTTTGATTTGAAGCCAAGTTATCTTGCATTTATCAGAAGGCATTTTTCCAATGGAAAAGTTCTGCCTTGAGTATTCTTAAATCCAGATTTTTAAATATATTTTATGGCTTACCGGATTTATATGTTGTAGCCCATATATTTCTTATTTGCTATTCATTGCAACGTTACTCTTGGTATGTTGCACAAGTTTTGAGCACAGAATAATCCAGATTTTCTGGTTCTGCTCACAATTCATTGAAACCAGTAATATATCCTAAAATGAGGATTTTACCCACACTTCGGAAATCTGCCATCCATAAGAGGTACTTTGTACTGAGATTCCCAAATCCCCTAGTCACTAGCCATGATGACTTTGGCTGTTGGAAATTGTAGATTAAAATGTCTGCTTGAGGAAGGCTGGTCTAAATGCTTCCCAACAAAGACTGGATCTTTGTAAAATGACAGGAAATCTGACTAAGCCCCTTACGATATTTGCATCTATATAATTTAGAGCAGGATAGATTCATGTTGCATAAATTAATAAATCCTAACATGGATATTCACTGAGTTTCACAATAGAATGAACATATAAAGAAGAATTTGTATTAATCTAAGGCCCCATCTACATTGTAGTATAATCCCGTTTTTGAATGAAGATTGAATACACTGAACTAAATTACAGAGTTCCCTCACTTATCGCGGGGGTTACGTTTCAGGACCACCCACAATAAGTGGAAATCCACAAAGCAGGGACACTATATTTATTTTAATATTTATACTTTATTTTAGCTACATAACTCTTTTTTATTTCCACCCCTTCCCTACCCTTCCCCTCTCCCTTTATTTCTCCCTTTCCCCCTTCCAAAACTCTTTCTTATAAGCCTGTCCCCTCCCTTCATCCCCAAAAACTCACGAAACAGCAAAAAAAACCCCACAATAAATGGTGTACATTAATATTTATTGAAAACCTGCGAAACAGCAAGGGCACATAAAGTCAACTGCGAAGTAGCAAGGGAACACTGTATATGTAAGGGTAGACTCATATAATCTAGTTCAAAGCAGTTAACCTGCATTCTGAAACTGGATTACATGGAAGTGTAGATCCAACCTAATTCTGGGATGAAAAATGTACAGGCCAGAAACAGCCCCAAGTACCCTTTTGTGGCCCTTAAGTCGGGCAGGTCCCTTTTTTTTTAGTTTCCATGTGATTTTGGTCCCCTCCCCTCCAAAATGGTCAAGACCCACTCAATACTGCTGCAAATGCAGTGTTACATCACACTAGCTTCCCCTAAGAGTAACAAAACTGTCTGAAAAAACAATAAGAACTGATATCACACTACTTCCTTTTAATTTTGGAACACCAATGTGGCCCAGTGGAGATCTGAAAGGGTGGAAAATTAACTCCTGCCAGAGTTACCCACCCCTAGTCTGGGCAATGCTAAATCCCTTCTGAACAAATCTTAGTTTTTTTAAAAAAAACATAATAAATTTGCCTTAAAGTCACTATAGGTAGGAAATGACAAAAAGAGAAACAGCAATATAAAATAGAATTAAGCTATTTTATACTCACCTCCATCATTACTATTTCTTCATCTTGTCTTACTCCATTTTGTGGTGCTGGGGTGTCCACATAGATGACATATTTACTAGTCTGACCTCCCTTCATCAGGATTTGTGGCTCAAGGTTTGAGGTTCCAATGCCATCCACAGCATAAAAAGCAGCCGAATACGTCAATTTTCCACCATAGGCCATAAGCTGTTTGGAGAATTAATCATTACACTTATTCTTTCAACAAACATTTCCTGAACAATCTATATATATAAAAGAGTGATGGCATCAGGGCAGCGGACAAAACAACAAAACTACAGGCCTCCCAACCTCGAAATTTGACAACATAACCCATCATCCACGGCTCTAGGTTGATACAACAAAAAGAAAAGAAAAATAAAGTCCTAATTAGAGGGAGAGGAATAATTGTTTTTATCCAATTGCTGCCAGTTAGAAGGCTAAGCTCCGCCCACTTGGTCTGCTAGCAACCGACTCAGCCCAGGGGACAGGCAGAGTTAGGCTTCACTTAGGCCTCTTCCACAGATTATCTAATTTGCACTGGATTATATGGCAGTGTAGACTCAAGGCCCTTCCACACAGCTATATAACCCATTTAGAATCTTATATTATCTGCTTTGAACTGGATTATCTTGACTCCATACTGCCATATAATGCAGTCATGCTGGTCACATGGCCTTGGAGGAGTCTACGGACAACGCCGTCTCTTCGGCTTAGAAATCGAGATGAGCACCAACCCCCAGAGTCAGACATGACTGGACTTAATGTCAGGGGAAAACGTTTACCCTTTACCTTAACTACCACCAATTCCTCAATACTTTATTTCTCATACCACCATACTTCGCCACAGCAATGCGTGGCCGGGCACAGCTAGTATCCACTATAAACTCTATCAAGAAAAAGTAATTGCAATGTTCCATTATCCAGGCAGATGCAACTAGGGGATGCTAGAGAGAGAAGGATAGACCATTTTATGGGGAGGGGGGAGTTGAAGAAGGAAAACCATTTCCTCTCTTTTTGCTGGTTATTCCCCCTCCTATCTTCCCATATCATAAATGAAGGTTGATTCCACGACAGGGACATGGATGGGAGGAATAACAGAAAAACAAGGGGAAATGGTTTTTCTCCTTCAACCCATCCTCCACTCCCATAAAATGGACTATCCTCTCTCTAACACCCCCAGTGGCCTCTGCCCAGATAACGAAACAGTACTGAAGTAATATTTCCACTAAACTTTATCAATAGGCCATACTTTTCTCTCCTCACTAAAATTGTTGTATAAAATCTAACAGTTTTACACTAAACAGTTACATTCAAACCACAGAAGCATGACATGAAGGAATGAAAATATACCAACTGCACATTAATTTTTCTAGATTGCTTGAGTCTTAGAACCATCCACAGATAATTAAAACTTAAGAAAATTGTAATTATAGAAACTATGTTCACCTGGTCTCCCTGGAACTGATGGGGCAGTTTCCAGTAAAGTGGTTCTGTATTCAAGTGTTGTCGGACTGTTGCAGCATCCATTAAGATATCTGAATACTGGGTAAATACACCTTCACTAGTTCCAGTGAGATTACTCTGAGAAACCACATACATAACACCCTCCTCTGGAGTCAGGGTTACCTGTAACAACAAGCAAATGATTCAAATTAATGAAGCTTACTAAATATTGGTTCAGCTTAACAAACATCTCCAATAACATGTTATAAAACAGCAGAAGCATAAATCTTATATTATCAATTTAGGAACAACTGGATTAAAATATGCAATATTCTGGCATTAGCAGAACTCAAGTTTGTGAAATTAGATGGCACCCCATTCATGCACAATTTTCTTTCTTTGATTATCTTTGCCTCCACTTTCCCCCCCATATAATCTATAGACCATGTCAACACCAAACTGGGAAGAGGACTCAAAGAGAGGAAGTAGGAGAAACAAAGTTGTGAGAGAGTTTATGAGGATGTAATCAAGTTAGAGGGCTAATACAAACACAAATTTCACTGCCAGAGGGTTTGCACACAAATCATTCATAAATAAGTGGAAACAATATTTCATTTGTTTATTTTAAACATTCCCTCTGAAACCTTCCAACAAATAGCAGGCTTACAACGGATGATAAAATGAGGAATAGCAATTAGGTTCTCTCTTGGAAAGAAAGCATTATTTCTCAAGGAAGGGAGAGTCGAGGAGCATGGAAATACAGTAGAGTCTCACTTATCCAACATAAACGGGCCGGCAGAACATTGGATAAGCGAATATGTTGGATAATAAGGAGGGAATAAGGAAAAGCCTGTTAAACATCAAATTAGGTTATGATTTTACAAATTAAGCACCAAAGCATCATGTTATACAACAAATTTGACAGAAAAAGTAGTTCAATACGCAGTAATGTTATGTTGTAATTACTGTATTTACGAATTTAGCACCAAAATATCACGATGTATTGAAAACATTGACTACAAAAATGTGTTGGATAATCCAGAATGTTGGATAAGTGAGTGTTGGATAAGTGAGACTCTACTGTAGATGCCAAAAGGCCCTCTCTTCCATGTTCCTACTAGATACATCTTGCCACCATTATTGCTATTAGGTATGACATAAAACTGCTTACAGATTAGTTGTGGCCTCCAAATACACACAATCAGAAGTGACTAGAAGTCCATTTCTGATTTTGAAAAGTGGATGATTGTATATAAAATAGTACAAATATTTTTGGCAAAGAAATAAACTGAAATCTGCTTCCAGGAGAGGCAATTCAAACTTTTGTGGTCAAAGAGAACCCATGGACTCTGAAGAGAGCATGCCACAGTTGGAGTGTGGCAAGTGACACCTAGAATCCACTTCCTAGGGTTAAGACTTCACAAAATTAAGTGGAAATGGAAAAGAAAAATAAAGAAGATGAAACTACTTCACTAACCAGAACTCTCACGTGGTCTTCTACTTCTGTACAAAACTCTGACTTCCCAGAACAGAAACATGGAATGCATCCCAAAGGATTAATGGCATGAAGTGCAAAAGTCCCAGTTTTACATTCACTGCAGTGCAATCCAAACACATTTTCCTGATGAATAAAAAGGCTGTTAGAAGCAGTAGGGCTTGAAGGTTAGACTAAACATTTTCAACTTATGTCTTTGACAGAACAGTTGTCTAAACAACAGTTACAAATGCATACAGTATATATATATATAAAACTAAGTGAACCAACCAGAGACACTCATATTTAATCCAAATTTATCTATAATCTGAGAAGAGCATAATATGAAATGTAGACAACAAGTTGTCTCATTGTGTTGTTGGAGGCTTTCATGGCCAGAATCACTGGGTTACTGTGAGTTTTCCAGGCTGTATGGCTATGTTCCAGAAGCATTCTCTCCTGACATTTTGCCCACATCTATGGCAGGCATCCTCAGAGGTTGTGAAGTCTGTTGGAAACTAGGTAAGTGGGGTTTATATATCTGTGGATAGTTCAGGATAGGAAAAAGAACTCTTGTCTGCTTGAGGCTTGATGCCTGCCATAGACGTGGGTAAAATATCAAGAGAGAATGCCTCTGGAGCATCGCCATTCAGTCCGGAAAATTCACAGCAACCCAATTGTCTCATTATTGTTTGCTACCTTGTTTGCCTAATCAATGTACCATCCCTGGGTATACATGGTCTCACTATCTCCATAATCCTATTCCTTAACACAGCACTTTTAACAGTATCCAGGACATAAATCTGTTGAAGCCTAAGGACCCATCTGCATGGATCAAATACACTGAAGTGAGCAAGATGTCACCCTGTGGTGTTTACATGAAGATCAGACCTATCTTACCCCTAACCTAGGGAGCAGGGGAGGAGAAGCTGCTTAACCTAGGTTTGCCCCACAACAGGTAAAGTGGTGAATACTCTGTTCACTTGGAGCAGCGCTACCAATCCCTCTTTTTCCATGCTCCATAGGATGACATTTACCTGTCATTTTTTTTGTCACAACATCAGTATTTGGCACTTTTGTTGATGTTAGCAAAGATGCCCATGTGACTAGGAATGGGGAGGTGGATCGGAGGCTACAACTTGGGGAGAGGAGGGCCTATGATGATTGAAAAGATAAAGGTAAGGGTGACTGTCCAGCATGGCTGAACTCGGTTTGGACGGACTAGATAGTGGAAACTTCACTTCTATCATTGAAGTGGTTCAGGAGCAGAGTGGTATAAACACCATGGCAGAATCTAGGATTGGCTAGAAACAGCACTTCAGACCAGCTCGATTGTGCAGGTCATGTAAATGGGGTCTAGGTTTTAAAGCATGTGTTTTCTGTTCCTAATTTTATTTTGCTCTCATTGCTACTATATATACTCCCTATCCAAGTGCACAATATAAAATTTTGACTTAAAATGTTTCACATGGAGAATGTAATTCAAGTAGTACAAAAATGAGGTACCTTACAATTGAATTGATTTCTAGAGGAAATTCCTGTAGTTTGAGAGCACTGCTGCAAACTATGGGGTGCTGTTGTTTCCTCCTTGTATACTTGCCAAAATTCACAACATTAACTTTACTTTTCCTCTGTTATCTTAGAACACAGCCTCGATGTTCAACAGGACCAGCGTCCATAACATCATAAGGTTCAGTCACACAATTCATTTTATGCTTTTTACGTTTCACTGCATCAGCCCTTTTAGCAACCAAGGTTCTTCCTTTATTTCATTGAGTAAATGCATAATTTTGCCTTAATATATGTTGGGAAATATTGTATAATATTACAGATAATTCTAAAAATGATACCTTGCAGGCACATATGCCAGTTTCCTCTTCACAACTGCAGATTCCTTGGTTCTGGTCACATGTATCTGCTTTACTTCCACGTATGTCACAATCACAAGGAACACAATCCGGATAGTCTCTATAGCCCAAGGCACACACGTCACAGTTGTCACCTCCATATCCATGCTTACACTGACACCGAGCTGTCACCTGGTCGCACTGGAGACTGACTGAACCTAAATCACTGCAATTGCAAGCCTGAAAAGAAAATATTTAGAAAGTTTTATAATTTTACAGTTTGCTCTTCTATATCCATGGAGCCTGCATTCGAGGTATCAATCATTCATGGCTTGCATTTTACTATGGTGTGTCTTCTATAATGGGATTTGAGTATCCCTAAATTCTGGTATCCACAGGGGATCCTTTGCTTTCAAATAGTCTTCAACAAGCACCTGCTCACCTTGCATCCTTTCTCTGGATCAAGACCCCAGAAGTTTTTTGCACAGAATTCACACTTTTCCCCTTCAGTGTGAGGAGGACAAATGCATTCCCCAGAATCTTCATCGCAAGCATCAAGAGTATGGGCACAATCGCAAGCTGCAAAGAAGAAAAATGAAACATGCAGTTAGGGATGGAGGTTGGTTGTTGTGGTTTGTTTATTTGGTTTGTTTTTTGGTAACTGCTGCCAGACTGAAAGAATGTTTGTAACATTTTCACTCTTTATCAGAGATGGCAGGGCTGTAGCCGGGGTGTGGGGGGAATGTTCAATCCCCCCAAAAACATTTTCAGGTATTAAAAAAAAAACCTGGTTTACTCATGAATTTTAACTGATTAGCCAAACCTCCATGGGTGTCCACTGAAGTTTATCTATCTTGAGTGTCCACTGAAGTTTATCAATGGAGCCTGATTTCTAAATTATTTTGCATTATGGAACTACTCTTCATGATTCGCTAACCCCCCCAAATAATAATAATAATAATAATAATAATAATAATAATAATAATAATAATAATAATAAAAATTCTGGCTCTGGCCCTGAGAGATGGAGTGCATCTCCTTCCATCAACAGGTGGTTAAGTTAAGAATGAAAGTTTTACCTAATCTTTTTATTAGCTAGTTAGGATGTAGTTGTACCATCCGTACATAATTGCAAAGGCATTAGTAAACTTTTTTAATTGCTTGCCTTGTTTGTGTTTGGGTTCAACAAGGGAACTCAGGGAAGTAACATAGAGAAAGTGGGGCACACTTTGTCTGTTAGTTTCCCAAACTAGGACTAATTCCTAATTATTTTAATTTTCATACTTTCCCAAAAAGTACAAAGGCCTTGGGCACTGATTCCAGCAATATTGTTAGTCTCCAGATAGAGCAAGCCCACTGAATCAATATTGATTCATGATTCAGCAATTGATTCAATGGGTCTGCTCTTCCAGGGATTCAAGTCTTAGCAAACCAGTTAATGGTAAATGAAATGCCATTTCCCTGAAGCAACCCCTTCTAGTCTCAGGAGTAGCGACAGGGCTTTCCCTGTGGCAGAGTGCTGACTGTGGACTTCTTCCCCAAGGGATGTCTGACTATTCCTTCTGAATTTACAGTAGGCAGTGAAATGTGCACCATTTTGCTTGACATTAGGATCTTGAAAGGTGTCCAGTCTTTCTGCCTTTTGTCCATTTTTAGAATTGTTTTTAGTTGGTTTTAGTTCATTTAAACAGCTTTTATCCATTGTGTATGGTCTCAGGGGCCCAGGATGAAAGCAAACAAATGAATGCCTTAAAACAAATAATAACTAAATAGCCCTGATCCCAAATGGCAAAAGGGAAAACTGCCATAGGAACCATTTCCATCTGTCCAAGTCTTTATCCAAACAGTGAAATTAATTGGATTCCTCTTGCAGACAAAAGTCTATCAGAAATGCTTTGATACTGCTCTGCTGACCCGGCTTTGAAAATGCATGCTAAACAGACCCCCAGCTGACCTTTCCTGTGGTGAAACACAAAGCACTTTTTTTGAAAGAAAATTCATGCAGTTTAAGAAGCTGCCATGGCCAGATTATGGGCTATAGCTTACGTGTGCAACCACCATCCTGGAATGCATAAAAACCGTGAGCGCAGCGATCACACTTCTCCCCAGCCACTCCTGGCACACAGCGACACCGTCCTTCATCATTACAGTCCTCGGCAACGGAGCCAGCTTTACTGCAGTTGCAGGGAAGGCAGCCAAGTCCTGTACTTATGCCATAATATCCAAACTGTTGGGCAGAAAAGAAAAGGATTTCAGCTGTGTTTCGGAGTTCACTGAAACAAAAATAGGTCGTTGCTCATGTTTTCTATTTCATCGCTGTATGCTTTCCACTCCTGCTGCTTGGCTTGCATATACATGGCACAGCTCTCTTTGGCAGTGAACTGGGAAAAAGGATTCCTTCCACATTTTTTCCCAGCACACAGAACTGCTTATTGCTATAGCATCCCTCAGAAACCTTGAGAGAATACTAAGGAAAGAACAATGTTGTGAATGTTAGAAGCTAGAAGTCCAACTAGTATTTATCAAAGGCTGGAAGTATTCCAATATCCATATTATTTCTGAACAATACTGTTAAATGATAGGGGCTGCAAATTTAAAATCTCACTTAGCTTTTTCTTCTTCATTTCATCTATTATTGTTATTGTTAATAAAATGAGAATGAATTACTGATATCAAAGGAGAGTGGCAAATCATATACTAATCACTAAAACCTCTAGAAAGCTTGAAAAGATGGCTTGTCCTGATCACTTCCTAGCATTTTTCTCTTTATGGTGACAATAAACTTGGGAATAAAGTGCCAGAGTTGCGCATATAGCCAGGTTAAAAAAAAAGTCACTGAAGGTCCTGAAATATTTTTAAACCAAGTTGCTTGGACTCTTGAAATGCAGCAAGGCTAGTAATAAAATTGAGAGTTGGGTCCACTTATTCTGTGCTATCCCATTGATTATGATACTGTATTTGCAGTACTTTTGCTTCATTGGAAGTCTAGACTATTTCCACTATAGTAATGAAAACAGTTATGTTGTGTTGATTTTGTCTTGTTTGAATTGGCTGATTCTTTCCTTTTTTTTTTACAAATGTCATGCATTTTGATAATTAAGTTGACATTTGCTGAGACACTTAGAAGACAATTGCATAAAAATAGTAAATAAGTCAAATTAAGTGCAACAGTAAAACCATGCCCATAAGCATCATGTTTATTATTTCTTACCAAACACTTATCACATCTTTGTCCCACCACATTCATTTTGCATTGGCACAGACCAGTCTCATGATGGCAGATGCTGGAAACAGAGCTATCCATGTTGCACTCACAAGCTTATGCATAAAAAAGAAAGAAAGAACAAAGCAAACAATTGCCAACTGTGAGATGGGAGTTATTGTGAATTCTAACTATTGCCGATTTTTCTGTAGTCTTGCCATAAATTGCTTTAATTACTGTTATCAGCCTTTAAAAAATTTAAATACATGTATCAAAACTCAAAATAATATACGGGCTCGACATAATCACTTCCAAAGGCAAGATAAATGTTCCTACCTCTTGTTCGTTACATTTATATGCTGCTCTTCTTTCAGAGTTCAAGACACTTAAATGGTTTTCTTCCTCCACATACCATTCTTAAAACAATCTCTTGAGGTAGACAGACTAAAAGTCACTAGATTAAGGTTTCATGGTTAAAACCACAACCCAAATCACTTAAGACTAAACCCAGTGCTCTAACACTATACTGCTTAAACAACATAAGAGGAAAACATTACTATCCTGGTTGCAAAATCCTAAAATATTCTTGCCTAATTATCAGAAGCAAATTTATCTCTGTTAATAACCCTTTCCAAAACTTCAAGATCTGAGAGACCTCAACCCAAAGTTTTTTCCAAAACATTCCCACAAACATGTTACTATAACCACAGTGTTTAAGGTTATGATGATAATCTATGTATTGTATTTTAATAATCCACATTCATCAATGTGTTATTTTATTAGGAAACTACTAAAGTAAGCAAGTCTCCTACATATAGATGAATCCTACATAGGTTAATGAAACAAGGCTAACTCACCACGGCAATCTTTGTTGATCACTGCATCCCCATAATACCCATTAGCGCACCTTTCACAATGACGTCCTACTGTATTCCCAGTGCACTTCAGGCACTCGCCTGTGTGAGAGTGGCAATAACCATCTTCCATTGGATCTATATTACCATTGCAGTCACAAGGTACACATGATTGTCCTGGGACCAAAGGATCACCATAGAACCCATTTGCACATCTGCACAACAGATAGGAAGTTGGATGAAATTACATAAAACAAGAAATCACATAAAACAATATTATTTATATCCCACCTTTCTCTCTCTATGGGACATAAAGTGATTCACAGTTTAAGTTATTAACAAATCAGTAGGAACAATGGAAAATAAAAGATTAAAAGGAAATTAAATAAATAATCATAT